>NC_088921.1:31285000-32010000 GCF_038396675.1 Hydra vulgaris
AACACACTGTAGAACACTTAAATTTAATAAATGCTACACTGAATCTTGTTTTTCTTCCTGCTGGAAAATGTCATTTGTGGTTTCAATTTTTAAAAACTCTGGTAAATGCTCTGACCTCTCCAACTGCCATTCAATTGGTCTTCTCTATTATTAGCATGGTCTTTAAGTCTTAAAAGAAATTTCTATTAATTCTATCCCATCTTGAATCTAAAAAGTCTGACAATTAATTCGAATTTCAATCTTCTCATTTATGGCTGACTTACTTGTTGCTGTAACCGAAAGATCCTATTGTGCATTAGATGGAGGCAGTAAGACAAAAACTATTGCACTTGCACACTTGTCTTTTCCACAAGCTTATTGTATATGGTTTATCTGGAAAATATTTTTAGATTTTTAAAGCATTTCTTTACTGCAATAGTAAAGTCATACTCAAAGACCAACATTCTTCTTTATTTCTGGTAACTTCTTAAAATTCTGTTCCTCGGTCCTGTATTGTTTCTTATCTACATTATTGGTCTTTCTGACTATCTTACTATCTGAAGTGGCTCTATTAGCTGGTAATTTAACTTTATACTCCTGTCTACAGTGGGATGGTTACATATAATAAAGTGGCCAAATTATTTTCTTAATAACTGCACAAAGTTAATATTATTTTATGTATTTTCAAGGTTTTACCATGTCTAAAATTGTTATATCTTCATTTTTTTAAAAAAAAAACCTACTCTATCTAAACCATGAAATGGTATAAATGGAAAAACGGGTTTCACAGGTTTAGTCTCATGTAACTTTCCATAAATTTATGTATGTATAAATTGTTCAAAAAATCAAATATAAAATTTCTCTTGAATTACACTTTTGATCAAAAATTTTAATTTTTTATCTATACTTTTTATTGTGGTTGCCTTTATATTAAACCTGATTTTATTCTCTACCTCTCTTTCTCTTTTCAACAAATACGGTGATATATATATATATATATGTGTGTGTGTGTGTGTGTGTGTGTGTGTGTGTGTGTGTGTGTGTGTGTGTGTGTGTGTGTGTGTGTGTATGTGTGTGTGTGTGTGTATATATATATATATATATATATATATATATATATATATATATATATATATATATATATATATATATATATATATATATATATATATATTTGTATATATATATATATATTTTTTTAAACATCTTCGCTTCCAACAAGGCTGCAAGCAGCCACCAATTAAAGTTGGAAGTTACTGAAAAAGAAAAGATGAAGATTGTAGAGCAAGATAACGATTGATGGCCGACTCAAAAGATTGCAAATTATATGAACCAGGAAAGCAAGATGAAGGAAGCGAATTCCAAAGAACTGATGTTCGAGGAAAAAAATTAGACAAATAAGCATTTTTGGAGCACTTAGGAACAGTCACAGAAAAAGGATGACATTTAATTGAATGACGAGTGACACGAGAATGAATTTTAGTAGATGGCACAAGAGACGCTAGCTCTTTAGAGCAGTGCCCATTATAGTATTTGTAGAAAAGAGAAAGAGAAGCAACATTACGACAATGTGATAATGGTTGGAGGTTGGCTGCAAGAGCAGGTCCAACTATGTTTACCATCCATTTTTACACCTTGTCTAAAAGAGAAAGGGCATCATTAGAAGATCCGCCCCAGATATGGCAACAATATTCTATACAAGGCCGGATTTGAGATTTATAGAGATAGAGAATAGAATCCAAAGTAAGAAAGTGACGAGCTCGATAAAGAGATGCACTATATATATATATATATATATATATATATATATATATATATTTATATATGTGTGTATATATATATATGTGTGTATATATATATGTGTATATATATATATATATGTGTGTATATATATATATATATATATATATATAAATATATATATATATATATATATATATATATATATATATATATATATAAATATATATATATATATATATATATATATATATATATATATACACACACATACATACATGAAACTATCAAAGACTACAGAGTCATTCCTGATTTAACACCTGAAAGAGAACTTGATTATCAACTACACAAAGACCGCAGCGTTTGTAATGATAAACTTGGTATTGATAACCCTGATTCACCCTTTCACTAGGGCATCTGTGATGGAGCAATCATCAAGATTCACAGTGCCCTTACTCCTCGCTCCAACTAATTTGCTCTAGTATCAATACCATTCGCTTACCAACCATCTGCACAATATGTGCTCATTCTGTAACAAAATTGAGATTTTTAATCAATTTATTACAGATTTTAACATTGACATTGCCTGCCTGACCGAAACTTGGCTAAACTCTAGTGGTAAGCAAACTATTCTTTCCCAAATCAATAATAATTACATTTTCATAAGCACTGAATGTCAGAATCGTATAGGTGGTGGTACTATTATATTCATAAACAAAAAGTACTCAGATAAAGTAGAACAAATAAAATTAATACAGACCATGCGTCTAACTTAGTGTCTAAAACAAGAAATTGAAATAACAATTGGTCGTGTACACCCGAAATACATACCCATGGATAATAGTAGTCAAAATTCAACAATCTAATTCGTTATCAAACAAATTCTTTACGCACATATCGTTGCTGCAAGTCCATTTTTAAGTCCATTTTTGCTGTTCTGAGAAAAAGGAATTTAAAGCTTTAAATTTATCACTATAGGCATATTTTTAGCTATGCTGCTGCTTTTCGCTTCTCTTATTCAGCGTGGTTGTTGTCAGGGCCGTCCTGAAGAGGTCTCTCATTGTAGGGGGAGGGGGTTGTACGTGTTTTTTGCTAATTAGAGACACACACACATACAAAAAATTAAATTCCTCCTGTCTAGTTATATGTGCCTATATTCCGGTATGGTCTTTAAGTGACCATATACATATTATATATGCATCTTATCAACTTACACAACTTATTGAGTCAGCCATAACTCACTGTACATTGGGCAACAAACCACAAATAATTCTTGCAGGTGATCTAAATGGCTGCCCTACTGATTTTCTTTGTCGTTCTCACTAACTCATTCACTTTAATGCACATTCTACCTGAAAACCTATTATTGACATCGTCTTAAGTAATGCTCCTAAATCTTATGTGACCTTTACCCTTTCTAGCTTTGGTAATTTTGATTGCTTAGTTGTAGTTAGTCAGCCTCCTCTATATCTTAATATATCTACTCACCCAGTTCCCTGCAATTTATATTATTCTATACTCTCTGCTCAAGACATCTGCCAATCTTTAAGAGCAATAACGCTTGGTAACCCCAAGCCTTGAATGACACCATTTATTCAAAACCTTATAAAAGAGCGTCAATGACTTTTTTTTTCAGGCACTACAATGAGTGGACAAAACTTGCCAATCAAGTCAGTAAACTAATTACCAAAAGAAAATAAATCTTCAGCAGGCAATTCTCTTCTGGAAAAACAGACTTCTGGTGAGAAATCAGGCTAGCAGATAAAGGACTAATCACCACTCCCATCTCTGAGATGTTAGCAAACCAATTAAATGGTCATTAATTAAAATAACCTAACCTCTTGTTCTTCATCAACCAAAAAGTAAACTCACCTATTACCCCCATTTCTACACTTTTATAACATTCTCAACCAACTCAACAAACTAAAGATAGGATCATCAGGACCAGATGATCTTTTTCCATTTTTACTCAAATTTACTTGCTTTGAAATTGCCTCATCACTCTATATCCTATTTACCTGCCTCATAGAAAACAGTTACCTACCTGACCAGTTAAAATCAGCAAACATAATACCAATTCCTAAAATATCTAAGTCGCTCTTTTCTAATGACTACCATCTGATTGCCATTACATCTGCATTATGCAAAAATTTTGAACGCATTATAAACAATTTCATTATCCATCACACAAAGCACAATATCTCAAACAAGCAGTTCAGTTTCATTCCAGGACATTATACAATCGAAGCTATTATTCAAATTATAGACGACTGGAGTTATGTTAAAGATAATAGCAAATCAATTTTTGCAATATTCTTTGATTTTGAAAAAGCATGTGGTCTTGTCAGTTATGACAAATTACTGCTAAAGTTAATAAATATTCTACCTAACTGGCTCACTTAGATTGCAACTTACTTATCTAACTTTTGCCAAAGAATCAAAACAAATGATCTCACCACTGAATGGAAATGTATTGAAGCCTGAGTACTTCAAGGTAGTGTTCTTGGCACAATTTTGTTCATTCTCTTTATTTCTGATATTATCAGAAATAAAGAGAATGAACAAAATATTATCTCCGACCCGAAACCATTCTCCAAAAATATGCTGATGACATCCTAATTTATATAATCTATGATGAAGTTCCTGCCAACTTACCTCAATCCATTGTAGATGGTGTTGCACTATGGTCTGTTGTCAATGGAATGAAACTTAATAGTTCTAAATGTAAAATCATTAAAATTTATCCTAGGTGAAATTCAAGTTGTACCTTCTCTCCTACTCAACAATACTGAGCTTGAAAAAGTCAACAGCCACAAATACCTTGGAATCATGCTCAATGAGAATCTTGATTGGCATAAATAATGGACAAAAGTGCACAACAATATAAAATCAGTATCCTATCTACTTAAACGCCTTAAGCAAATTGGACACACTCAGCTCAACCTTTTACAAGTCTATAAATCTTACGTTATTAATCACTAGATATATAGTGCTCCTATTCTTACTTCATGCAGTCATGCTGCAAAAAAAGAGATGCAGCATTTTCATAAAAATGTTCTAAACATTATTGGAAACCAATAATGTTTAGAGCAATGATGTAACCAATTTGAGCAGCTTCGATATTAGTTTTGCCATTGAAGAGTTACTAGACAAGACCTGCATTAATATCCTTAAAAAGATCCTTGCTAACTCATGCCATCTTATAACCACTAAATTAGCTCACACCAACAGCAGAAACCCAAAAAGATTCCCATTTGCTCTGAACACTGCGAAGATCATCACCTATCAACAATCTTTTATTCAAAAAAACCTCTGTATTCTTCGTGGTGTCAGCGACCTCTACCTGCTACGAAGCGTTGGGAGTTTCACTGTCTTTTCCATGCATAAATAATGTTTGCATGCATTTTTGGCAATCTTCACTTTAGTATTTATTGATGGATAAAATTGTACAATTACCTGTAATGCTATTCAATTTTAAAAAAAATTTAAAGATAAATAAAATAAAATAAAACACACACACATACACATATGCATATATATACATATATATATATTTTTTGTGTATATATGATTATATATATATATATATATATATATATATATATATATATAATATATCTACAAAATATATATACATATAAACATATATACAATATATATATATATATAAACATATATACAATATATATATATATATATATATATATATATATATATATATATATATATATATATATATATATATATATACATATATATATATATATACTTATAGTTAAACACACACATATATATTAATATTTTAGGAAATTGCTGATAAAGTTGTTGTGACAATTGGTCAATGTTTTGAGGTATTTTTTTTTATCTTTACTGTTTTTCTTTAAATTAGTAGCCAGTAAATTAGGAAACAGTATCTATTAAGAACCACTTACATTACCTATAATAGATATTTCTTAATATGCTTAGATATTTAAATTATTATATTGATAGACAATTACAGTTGATATTTTAACAAACACTTCACTTATCTCCATGCCTATCTTTTGCCCCAATATTAACTGCAGTAATAACTTTAAATTTTTCTGGTTTATATCCAGTTTAATATTTACAATATCAATAGTAATAGTTGTTGTATCTAAGAACGTTATTAGTATATTATTCTATGGTTTTTGAATATTTAGCTAGCCTATGAACAACATCTACACATGCAACAGATTAAGTGGACAAATAGTGGAGTATAATTTTTTATATTTTTGGAATGACAAAGTGAGTTTGTTGAGTTTTTAAAGATCTATTTTGAAGTCTTGATCACCCATATCTTGGTCTCGATTATTCTTTGCTACAGCTTTGAAGAAGAAACTCATTTTGTTGATCAAATGTTTTGCAAATACTACATACATATAGAGTGCAATATCAAAGTAAATTCTGCTCTTTTGGAGTACAGTATTTAAAAAACAAAGTAAATTCTGTTTATTTGGAGTTTAGTATTTAAGTAAATTGAAATGTAAAATGACGGCATAGATTTACAGGTACATTGACAATATGAATTTTTACATAGAAAGTCAAAATGAATACGGTGTCATTTTCTTTTTTTGTTTTAGCTGAAAATTGTTTTATATGTAACATTTTTCATATTAAAAACCAGAAGATGTTTTTGAAACAGTTTCGACTTGACAACTTTAGATGAATTTTCATTAAAACAAAAAGAAAAGTAAATAAAAACGCTTTACATAGCAAAATTTAACCTAAATGCATTGCAAGACCCGTTATATTTTGTCTTTCACTATGACAGCCTTAACTATAGTGACAGGTAATATTTTTGACAATTTTGGTTATAAATTTTTGTTTGAAGTTAAGGTAACATTCGATTATGTGAAATCAGGTTCTTTGCACTATTTGTGATATATTCGGTTTCATTAGTTATAATAATTGCAAACGATTTCATAAAATGTTTTAAATTAAAAATAAGATTTTTTAGAACTCCTGCGATTATCAAAATTGCGCATGCGCGTTTTTATTAAAACTCATTTTAGATTAGAGCGCAGTGTTTCTGCAAATTTTATTTTTATAATTATTTTTTTATATGTTATTATTTGGATGCTTTATTTTGAAACTCTATTTTTTTGAAATAAAGCTTCGCTTAGTTTTGGATGTATGAGGACTTTATTTTTTTGTCAAATTCATCGATTTCAGTTTATATTTATTTTCATTTACTCAAATTTAATATTTGTTAATTTTTTATTTTCTCAAGATATTTTTTTTTTTGTTTTGTTTTTTTTATCTCTTTGATTTATTTGCGCAAATTTTTTTTTTTAATTTTATTTTTTCCATTTTACTTATATTTTCTATATATCTAAAGGGTTTTTTACTTCTTTTTTTTTAATTTTCTTATAACTATTTTTTTACTTTAATAATATTACTTTGTAATTGTAGTATATATTTTTTTATATTTATTTTTGTGACATATATTTACCTTTTTTATAAAATTAAAAAATTTTCTTAAATGTATACTTTTTCTTTCAATGTACTGATGTTTTGTAATCTGTGTTTCTTATTTGTGTTTAACCTTAGTTTAACCTTAGTTTGAAAGGTTTTGATTTTCAGATGGTCAGTTTTCGAAATATTGAAGAATAAAACCTCCCAATAAAAAGAAATTTAGTTATAGTTAATAAATAATATTTTTTTGTCCTCACATTTGGAGACATTAATCATATTTCTCGATAAATCCTTTTAATTTACCAGCTCTATAAATCTCAACGATTTAGCGAATAACTTATATCTAACTTTGTAATTTTAACCGAAAATAATTTAAAATACTAAACGCAAATGCTTTAATCCAACATGGAGTAACTCCTTATTTAGCAGGAAATATTTCTGAATTAGATGCTTGTTTCCCCACGGGCATTTTTTTTTAAAGTTACGTTCTAAATGTCTTTTAAACGTTCTTTACGTAAGAATGTTTAGAAGACGTTTACGTTCTAAACACATTTAGAACGTAACTTTTAAAAGCAAATGCCGCTGGGTTGTGTCTTACATGTTAAGTTTGAAATAAGGATTTCCTTTTTAATATTCTTTTACATGCTCACATATTTTCTTAGATTCACGTGTAAAACGGTGAGATTTACATTCACATATTGTCTACACTAGAGCTAAGTGTCTATTTTTATTATAAAAGTAAATTTTTACCTTTTTAAAAACCAATCAATCGCCATATAGAGTAAAATTAAGCATACATATTTTGTAAAAAAAAAAAAAAAGTTAAACAATATAAATTTAAAAAGTTAAACAATATAAATTTAGAAGAGTTACAAAAAGTTTGGCTCAAGAAATATATTTTTGTAACGACAGGGTGGCCGCTGGTCCTGGAAATGTCATGGAATTTTATTTGGTCATGGAAGAAGTCATGGAAGTCCAAAACTTGTATTGAAAGTCATGGAAGATTCATGGAACTTTTTAAAATGATATTTATTTTCTTCTACTTGCGATATTTTTAGGATATTTCCAAAGAAAAGTACTAATATGTCTAGTTTAAATTTTAGTATTCATCAAAATAAGATATCAGTTTAATCTTCCTAAATCACATGAAAATACTCTGATCTCCAAAACAGATTAACAGCATGGTAGGCATTCAATTTTCGTTTCTTAATACAAAATATTTTATATTGATTGATGTCGCGAGACTTTGGGATCCCTTTATTGTTAACAAGTTCATTTTAAAATAAGAGTAAGTACATTCTTGAATATTGACAAGTATATTTATAATTTTATTAATACTTTTATATTTAATCTAAATTTTTTAATGAAAAAATATATTACTAAGGAAACATGAGCCAAGGACATATGGACAAGGTTACAGGCTTAATCCTTGAGATACAACTAAGTACATACGCAACTTATTGTTAAATAAATAATGTTTTTGTATGACCACTTATGCGTGATTTTTATATTGTAACACCCCTGGTTACAGAAAATTTGTTAATAAAAACACTCTAATCATTTTTATTTTATTTTTTCCAAATTTTTTTGCAGTTTTATTAAAAACAGTTTTTGCTATCTCTAAAGCCATACTTTAAAACCTTGTTTTGGAATGAATGTTTGTAAAATAAATGTCTAAAAATAAATTGTAATGAAAACACATTAAAAGCTCTAATAAGAACATGTCAATTGCAATAAGTCATTAGTTAGTAGCAAAAGTAAAGGCTAATGATTTGTGTGATTATGAATATAGAAAATGAATATTTTAATTCGTTATTGGAATGAGTCCTCAAGTGTTGTTGAAACTCATTATTTTGATTCAAAGTTTTGAAATGCTGAAAATTTTACCATAGAATTAAGGAATTGCCACCAAAAGGAATTAAAGGCATTAAAGGAATTGCCACCAAAAAAACTTGCTTCAGCTCTACACTTATGTGTCAAAAAAGCAAAATCAATTGCCAGCTAATTAAATACACCTTGAAACAGCAGTCAAGAATATTTTATACTCTAAAAATGTGACAGAAACTGAAAAACACAAATTTAAATTTGCATAACATGCTGGTTAAAATTGTTGAAAAACTGCAAGAAAGTAGTCCTTCAAAGTATATGTTGGTGCGAAGTGCAGCATCTCTATCCCCAAATAATATGGTTAATACCAAAGAAGTAAGGTTTGCTTGTTTTGGTCAGCTAATTGATAATTTATATCGATTTAAGTTGATATCCGTCCAAACAGCTAATTCTGCCAAAGATCAGTTTGAAGACTTAATAATATCTATTGTAACAGTAAAAAAAGGAAGAGCTCAGGCAATTCAATTGCCTCAAAATGCACCTCCACATGTTTTTAATGCCTTTTTTGAATGGGAACAAATATTTTGAATTATTAAGGAAAGTCTGTATTCTAGTTTTTATATCTCTCAGTCAGTGTGCAAGGTTTTAGTGCTAACTATATTAGTGTTAGCTTTATATTATTAGTGTTATATTATTAATGTTAGCTTTATATTGAGAACATGCAACAAACTTCTTTGAACAGTCAGCGCTCTGTTTATGACCATGTAACCGCATTAAAACAGAATGCTCATAATTTTACAATCACTAATGAATTACCAAAAAGTTGCAAGTTAGCTCATTCTCGATATGTGGGATATATAGATGAAATTAAAAAGGAAAATACTATTATTAAAAAAGCTGAAAAAAGAAAGCACATCACTGAAGAAATTATTGGTGTAAAAAAGAGAAAGATATTCAATCGTGTATCTTTACCCTAAACAAAGAAATTGAACGTTTTAGCATTCAAGCAAAAGAATCTAATTCCATGGAATTACTTGTTAAAGCCAATGTTTTCAGCCTAAGAGTAAAAGAAAAGCAAACCCTTATTGAACAGCTAAATAACACTATTTTTAAATTAGAAACAGCTTTAAAAAAGAGTTAGCTTGACTTGGATTTATTCTTATAGTTTGTTTTGTTTAACATTTTAAGTTGAAAGTATACTTTTAATTCAATTCATGTTTTGGAAGAAAGTTTTATTTCAGTAAAGTAGTTTGACTTTTTCATATATGTTTTTGTTCAAAACTTTTAACTTTGTTACTTCAACCATTCAAACAAACAATTATTTCTTGTGCAAAAAAAGTTGATAGTTATTTGTTTTTTTAGTCTGAACAATAATTAGAGTTTATAATTAGAGTTAGGGTGACACACCTAGTACTCCCCATGCGTTCTTATTGTCACGACTTGCTCTCTAAAAAGATTATCTGCTTTTATTTTTAAAATTATTTTAATTGTCAAAACTGTCAGCTCAGTTATGATGCAAACATCAGAGTTTTTTTCACACATAATTTCAGAACTTTCTAGCAATTAGTTTTTGATCTGGATGTTTTCTAATGGCCAAATGGCAAAACTAATTGCATGTCAAGAATGATTATTTTATTATAGTGATTTATCATAGATGTTTATAAATAGTCATGGAAATGTCATAGAAAAGTCATGGAAAAGTCATTGAATTTTATTTTCAAATTTGAGTGGCCACCCTGAACGATTTATCAAAACTTTCGTTGTCTTTATATAAATGTGAAATGTAAACTATTAAACATAACATTTTTGAAATTAAGTTTATATTTGGTCGTGATCGCTTTTTATTACATAAGGGCATATTCGTCTCATAATGGACTCATAACTTATAAGCATTTGGGTTAAAGCTTTTTATATCTTTATAATAATCCCAGCTGCCTTAAAAAAAAACATGAATTTTAGTTTAAAACCAACTAAAAAATCATTGATTTTATTTACTTTTTTAAAATGCTTTTCAAAAAGTATATAAAACCAATGACTTTGTAGTTAGTCCAAGTTAAAATTCATCTTTTTTTTATTTTTATTGTGCCAACTTGGATTACCAAAAAGGTACATATAGTTATAACCCAAATTAAAAATTATGCAAAGATATAAAAAGTTATACCCCAAATTAAGGATCATGCAACATATTTATAAACTCATTGTGCTTTGCACTTATGATATGAGCACAGCTAGTAATCTTAGTTTAAACCTGCATTAAAATGCACATCTTGGTTATTCATCAGTATATTTCAATTATTTTATTTTAGTAGAGAATTTGTATTAATTAAACAAACTGAATTTAATGCGAACAGACAAAAATAATAAATTCTGATCAAATATCACCTACAAGCGACCGTGGCACAGTTGTTAGAGCGCTTGCTTTATAAGCAAGAGATCCAGGGTTCAAAGCGAGCTCTGGGCATATTTTGCGTAATTGATATGGAAGGAGGCGTGAACTTTCTACACGTGGTGCTCTGGTACCTAAAACAAACAAAAATTGATTACCTTATATTTTTTATTTAGTTACCTCTCTGTGTATGTGTGCAAATGGCTATCTTTGGAACCAAAAGTCTGTGGTTTGATGACCGTTTTTGCCATAAAAAAAAACATTGGTGGAAAAGGCAAATTCTTTGCTATTATATGTTGCTTTGTGATAAGTTGATTATACCAAGTGAAATTAGGTAAAAAAAAAAAAACACTTAAAGATTACTCAACTTAGAGCCATTTAGGGATCGTCCATAAAGGACGATGATGAACTCGGGGTATTCCAAGGTAAGAGGTTATCCATAAAAGACGTCATTCAGAACTTAATTACTAACCAGAAGTAGAAGTTTATTAACTCCCTTCCGCGGAGAGTTTCATTAAACACAAGGCGCTATAATACTCTAAAATCTCTGCGCACGAGAGCCAACATTCTCCTACTTTTCGCCATTAGTTAAACTTAGCATGATGTCCTTTATGGATGATCCCTTATGTTCTTGATTTACGTAAATGAATTTTAAAAGGCCTCGAATCTATCAGCTTAAAAAAAAAATTATGGTAGACAAAAGCATGCATGCAGCATTCAGGATTATATTAATAGCGTTAACATATTTGTTAATGGAGAACCTCTTTAAAGAAACTTAATGCACTCAATGTTTATAAGATTAATATTTACCAAGTTATGCTGTTCATGTTTAAATCAAAACATGGTTTATCTTCTAATATCTTTTACTCTTACTTTACCGAAATTTTTTATAAAGACCCCACAAAATTTTCAAATGATAAATTTATTATTTCAAGATCTTATTTAAAAATTAGTACATTTCAAATTCAATATCGTGAACCATTTCTTTAAAAAAATTCTCAAAATATTATTAAAACTCTTCTAAACTTCTCTTTAGAAAAGTTCAAAAGACAATGTAAACGTTTATTATTAGAAAAAAAAAATTTGAATTTAAATATCTTTTTTAAAACAAGATCAAAAACAAAATTAACTAAACTGAAAAAATCATCACCACTCACTTAATTTTGTCTTGATCGTCTGACCTTTTTTTCGTATTAAAATAAAAAATTCATGTTTATTTTTAATGTCTTATCATACTGTTTAACATTACATTTGTAATATATGCGTAGAACAAACGGCGATAATGTTAAAGGAGCTCGGCGATAAGACAGTTTATGTCTTCTTCTTGCTCAGGTTATTTATTTTATATTTATATATAATTTATTAATTTATTAAACTATTATTAAACGGCAAAGAAAAAAAATATATTATGTTTGCTGATAATATCAATCTATTCTTCTCCAACGATAGTTGGAGACCCGACCCAGACCCAGACCCAATTTTATAAAGGGTCTGGGTCAGACCCAACCTTATCAGTTATTTGAAAAAAAAATTGCGCATTTTTTGTTTAAAGGTGTTCTATGAAATAATAGTCTTAATAGTCTTGTCACAGAACAGCATTAAAGAGTTGAAATTGGTCTAATAAATGCGAGTATCACCATGGCTGCCAAGAACTGTATGGTGATTAAAGTAGTTTTTCTCAGACATCATACTGAGTGTAGCGTCGTAAATAATGAAAATATTGAAAAACTAAAGCATTTTACTATTAGAAATTCCATCGTATTATGTAAGAAGGAGTGCTATCAAAATGCGTTAAGGTCTTTGAAGGCCTTCAGAGCTTAAATTTATACCCGTGCAACCACACACCTAAAACAGAAGACCTTTTCTATATTAGTTTAAAAAGACACTGCTTAGTATGCTTTATGAACAGAGACCTCATGCGAAATGCTTTTCCAGTGTTGCTCGTACTCAAAAATCTGAAAAAATCTTTCAAGAATTTGCACCACGTTGAATGCACCACATTAGTATACTTCTTAGATTGTACTTATACATATTAATCTAATCACTCCACTTTTTTTTAGTAACCATTTTTTTTTTCTTTGAACATTTGAGTCTGGCTTAAATCAAGCGTGGGTCTCAAACTGAAGGCCTTTGTCCTATTAAAGTTGGTGAATTAAAATTATTACGTATACGTGGTAAAAGTCATGTAGATAAACGTGATGAAAGTCACGCATTCATTTATAATTATTATTTTAATGACTATTGTAGTTTTACAATTGTCATGGGAATTATGACTTTGTATTTATATTCAATTTTATGTAATAGAACGGAAGATTGAAAAACGCTCAGATAGTTGTTTTTAATATATATATAAACCAATGCAAGAATCCAACAAGCTATTTCGGCCATTATGCCACCAGTATTTGATGGCAACCATCAACGATTTATCCGTCAACTGCGAACATATATTGCAGTAATGGACATTGACGAAGCGAAGAGAAAAATGATAACATTAACATGTTTGCCACCACAGATATAATCTGCATTAGAAGATCTACGCTTGCCGGCATACCCTGAAGATGATTCGGTGACTTAAGAAGAGATCGAGGAAAATATTATAAAGCTTTTTAAACCAAATTCATCTTTAGTACTACGCTTTGAAATTACATTAATTAAAAAGCAAGTCACGAGAGTGTGACGGAATTTTCACGACGGATTGCAAGAGCTGCTGAAGGATGCAAATTTACGGATAGAGATGACAGGATGCGCGACCAATTTATTACTGGATTTAACCATGGAGCTACAATCAAACAGCAATTACTGAAACCTGAAGAACTTACATTTGCAAAGGCTGTTTAGGTTGCTATTAGAGTTCCGACAGTTGATTGTTTCCAATAATGTGATGGTTGCAGCAACATCGCTACTTCCCCAAACAACTAGTTTTGCCGGAACAAATAAAATAACATGTTTTAATTGTGGGAAATTTGGACATTATGCACGGGATTGCGAGGCAAAATGCAAAAACTGTTCACATATTCATTGAGCCAAAGACTGCATCAAACGATTGCAAGGTTTAAAAGGAAAAGGGAGAATTTGGAAATAATGGCATCCAGTATTCTCCTGGAAACGGCGTTGCCATCATTAAAAGTTAAAATAAACGGAATGTTCCGAACAGCATTAATTGATTCTGGATGCTCAATTACGGTGGTTCATGCTGAATCTTCACGTGGATTTGTTTCAAAAAGTCAAAAAATCATTACAAATTTGGGAGGAACTGCTTGTAAGTACAAGCAAACTTGCAAGTACTAGGTGAAATGGTAATCAAATTGGAAATTGATGAAATATATTGGATGAATAATTCGTTAATTGTAAATGATCAACCATTCGGGTTTGATTTGATTTTTGGAATGGATGCTATTGAAAAATTCGGAGGAGCCGTAATCTATAGTGATAAAAACCGTACTGTCCGAATGTTAGCATGTGACGCGGCAAAATGTGGTGCAATTTATATAAGGAGTAAAGAGAACAAAATAAACAAAAAGAACGAATTAAACGAAGAGAACGAAGTAAACAAAGAGAACAAAAACAACGAAATAAACGGAGAGAACGAAATAAACGAAGACAAAGAAATAAAACATCAGGATTTTACGGCAAAGCTCGACGGAAAAAAGTGGACGGCATCGTGGAACTGGAATAAAGACTAATAATACGATCCGCGAATACAAGATGAGCGTAGAGCATGAACCTAGTTACCGAAAAGAAATAAATGAAAGGATTAACTCTGGCATTCTTGTGCCGTTTAACGAGCAAGCATTGAGACCACCTAAAGTATTGATATCGCTCATGTGTGTTATGCAAGAAAATAAAGGTAGAAAGATACGCCCAGTGGGAGACATCCAAGTTCTCAACGAATTTGTAAATTGTCACACAGCAAATGCCGACGTTTGTCAAGAGAAACTGCGTCGTTGGAGAAAAATTAAAAATTCTTGATCTTAAGAAAGCCTACCTTCAAATTCACATTGACAAAAAACTGTGGCTATATCAAACTGTGAGTATAATAGGGGAACGGTATTGTTTCACCAGAATGTGTTTTGACATCAACGTGGCTCCAACGATAATGACTACAATTCTTCGTCACGTGCTCAATATAAATTCTACCGTGAAGAAAGCAGGTGATAATTACATTGATGATATATTCGTCGACGAAAGTGTTGAAGCGGCTAAAAAAGTAGCGAAGCATCTTGATAAATTTGGGTTGCAATGTAAACCTCCAGAAGACCTAGAAAAAGGACGTGTGTAAGGATTGAGAGTCAAACGAAATAAAAATGTGGAACTGATATGGAAGCGGAACAATGTAGTACAATTCGAATCTTCAAATGCAGTCACACGATCACAGCTTTTTAACAATTTAGATAAACTTATTGGACATTACCCGGTGGCAGGAAATTTGCGTTTACAAGCTTCATACATCAAACGGTTAGCTGTATATATTCCATGGAATGAGTATGTTTCTGAAGATTGCAAAGAAACAATGAACGAGTTGCTTCACCGTTTGGAAAAAGAGGACTCGGTTGGTGGGAAATGACTGGTACCAGTGAATGGAAAAGCTGAGCTTTACTATAATGCATCATCCATAGGACTTTTTGTAGTTTTTCTAACTGGAGGAGTAGTTATTGAAGATGCAGCATGGCTACGACCGACGAGTGATACGCACCATATTAATATAAGTGAACAAGGTTCGATACTTCGAGGACTAAATTTAGCCAGTAAATGGGATATAAAAGAACTCACAGTATACAGCGATAACAAGAGCACCATGGGATGGTTAAACGCAGTTTTAAATGAAGAATATCGTGTAAAGACTCGGGAAATTTCTCAATTGTTGGTACAAAGACGGCTGAATACGATAAAGGAAGTAGCAAAAAATATTAAGATTATTGTACAATGGATTTCATCTGAACTAAATTTGGCCGATCGACTTACACGAATCTCTCAAAAATGGTGCTGAACAGTGTGTGCAACCGAATTAATTCAACAGAAAAACATAAAGAAAGTTCATATAATTGGTCATTTTGGTTTCGCTCGAACATTGTAACTTTGTTTCCGAAACAACCAGAATATAAATGACTCATTTAACGATGGTCTTGATATACCAAAAGATGAATTTGAAAACGGTAAAGGAAGATATAACTGTATAAGTTATAAACCGTATAAAATAAAAGATACCGTTCAAGTTTGAAATGATTCTCAAGAATGCAACGAACAAAAGAGAATGCAACGCCCCACAACGATTATACTTATGAGCTAATTCACCAAGAGGGCATGTTCTATTAAAGTTGGTGAATTGAAATTATTACGTATACGTGGTAAAAGTCATGAAGATAAACGTGTTGAAAGCCGCGCATTCATTTATGATTATTATTTTAATGACTATTGTAGTTTTATAATTGTCATGGGAATTATAAATTGTCACGGGAATTATAAAATTTTGTATTTATGTACGATTTTATGTAATAGAACGGAAGGTTAAAAAACGATAGTTGTTTTTAATATATATATATACACCAATGCAAGAATCCAACAGCCTTAGAATGGTAAAACCATAGATTATGCGAGCTCTTCTGTTGTAAGCATTCTAATATGGCATTCACATCCGAAGATGAAAGGTTCTGGTCAATAATTGAGACTCACAGGCCAACAATCAAAAGACCTTACTTATTACCGATATATGTACTTTTTTTATTACCAATGTATGTACCAAACCCCTCCTATAATGTAACTATTATAATAGCTAAAACCTAGAATCCAACCACGTTTAACCACATTCAACCACGTCCAACCACGTTCAAAGACTTTTAACGTTTTTCTCATAAAAAATCAAAAGCTATACTTGATTTTGTTAGAGAAATACGTTTAATGTTGTTGGGTCCTTATTTTGTTAATTAAATTATAATTTAAGATGACGGTGAATAAAAACTTCAGAAAATAATAAAAGAAAACTTTTTTCAGTAATAAATGATTTTACAATAACGATAGATAGCAATAATTTTATTAATAACAAAGTTAGATTTCGTGTAAATTCCGAACAAAATCTTGCACAAGTCTTTATATTGACAAAGGTCACAAGTACTTTTCTTTTTTTCAAAAGAAATTAGAGCAGCTTCCTTTTCGTTTTCATTAATGAAGATCGCTGTACCGCTTTTTTCTTTTAGATGAAAAATTAAAATTAGAAAATAAATTAAAGTTAAAGGATATAAACTAAAAACCTCGAAGTTCAGATTTTAACCAATCTTGTGAGCATAATTGGCTTCCAATGTTTTTGGAAACATAGAACTACAATACTTATCAAGAACTCTACCACCTGTGCTAAAGATTGACTCAGAAGCAACAGTAGGCAACGAAATCGACAAAATATCTCCTGTTAAACATTGCATAATTGGAAATCTGACTCTAACATTCTAGTATGTCGAATCCTTCAATTTGATCAACAATCAGTGGCTCATCTAAGTACAAATGTTATTCATTTTTTAGTTTCAAAGAAGAATATTTTAAGGCTACATGTTTTTTGAATTTCTCAATCCTTTTTGAATATAAAAAAGAAACAGAAGAAGTAGACTGATTTGAAATACTTTCCTTTAGCACTGGAGTGTTTCCCGTGTTGCAATATTTAGCAGCGTACTCATTATACAACTATATTAATAGACCATTAATATTTTCTAACTTCTGTTCACTTACGGTACCATAAATTTCCCTAAAGTAATACTCAACGCTGATCATTTTATAACGCGGATCCGAAACAAATGCAATGGCTAATGTATCGGAACTAATTTTCCAACATTTTGAAAATTTTGCCATCATTTTCCTTCCCATTTCACAGATAAACTGAATATGATTGTTGCACATATCAGTTATTTGTAAATAATCTCACAAATATGATTAAAATAATAGTTTGCTGTTGGGTTGTAGAGAAAAAGTTTGTTACTTTATAACAAAATTTTTAAATAGTCACAACAACCTTTAACATTTGTCCTCTTTATTTAGCGAATATGTGTAGCTTAAGTCAATTTCTTTTAGACGAATAAATGCATCTTTGAATTTTAATGCAGTATCCAATATTATACAAGTAGAGTTCCATCTTGTTTTTACAGCTAAAACAACATTATTACTAGGAGCTTGTACTTGGGATGCTACTTCTTTAAACTGTTGCCATTTCAAAGTTAACGATTTGACATATTTTACGCTTTCTCTAACTTTTACTATTATATATTTTATGCTTTCAATGGCTTTTTGAACAATCAAATTTACAATATGCGCAGAACATCTAACATGAAAAAAACTACCGTCACTAACGTGTTTGGTATATAACTTCTTTTCGAGAATTCTAACCATTGCGTCATTTGTTGAACAGTTATCTAGAACCACACTCATGATTTTTTTTATCAACGTTTCATTTGTATAACTTCTCAGGTAAAGTTTTATATAGTGCTATTGCAGTATGATGCGCATCAATATCAATAAAGTTAAGTTAAGTTAAATAAAGTTAAGTGCTTTTTTTAGTCTCTAACTATTATCAATATAATACAGTTGAAAAAAGATATTCGTGAAGTATTATCATGCGGGCCAAGCCTTTTCTGCTTGTTTCTTGATTAAATTTGAAACTTTTGGACCAAGATACCATCGACAATTACTTTATCACTCTGTAAAAAGGTTTGACTTTTTATTGGGAAACAAACTTGTGGGTGTTTAGTCCTCAAACGTTTGACCAATTGACTAGTTCCATCTGAATGCAAACAATAGTTACACTTTGCTTTATGTTGGTCTTTGATTAAAACCTTTATAAGATGCCCACACCTTTGAGGTTAATTTTCTAGTTTTAGTTATAGATAATACTCTTAACTCAGATGATAGTGGCTCTTCGATATCAATAATTGATAGTGAAAGCATTTGCGTTTCCTACCTCTGACTTATCTTATTTTAAATCTTTTATAACTTAAGCTTTTTTTTTTTAATTACAAAATAATAAATACTTACAATTTTTAAAAACTATTTCTGTATTAAAAAAACAAAACATATAATGTATACTATAGGTTTTACATTCGTTTATATATATAACTCCGTTTTTATGAGGTTATAACAGCCGTTTATAACATTTAAAGCAGTTTTGTCTCATAATTTATACATCGCTCTATCCGTAGTTATTTAAGAATATATCTTTATATTTTTATATTAATTTTTTGATTTTATATTTTTTTGTATTTTTGATTTTATATTTTTTTGTATTTTTGATTTTATATTTTTTTGTATTTTTGATTTTATATTTTTTTGTATTTTTGATTTTATATTTTTTTGTATTTTTGATTTTATATTTTTTTGTATTTTTGATTTTATATTTTTTTGTATTTTTGATTTTATATTTTTTTGTATTTTTTGTTTTTTTATTCTTGGGCCGGTGGGCAGAAAGAAATCGAGAGATAAGGCTTTAGAAGAAGATGTTTAAGATCAGTTAAGAGTTTTTTGTAAAGAAAAATTTTATTAAAGAAAACTAAAAAAATGACAGGACTTTTATACAAATACCACGTTACGAACGCTACAGAAAATATTCAAATAATGAAATTATATATCATAAAATAAAGGCTGGCAGTGATTGTCTAGTCATAAATAATAATATTTTGTTGTAAAAAATAAAAAATATTTGCAGGGAACAGGAAAACTTAACTAAACATTTAGTTCTTACTATAAGCCAGTGTATTAATTAGCTCATATGTTTAGTTTCAGATTCCCATTCTCTACTCGATAAAAACGTTTTTAATACAAAAAAACAGAAAATGTCCGCAGTGTTTCTACGTATATTATAATTATATTTTAAAGTAATAATATTTCTGATTACTACTCTGATCACTTCCAGAGGGTCAAATTCAGAATTGTTAAACATATGGTGGCATCTGTTGTACCATATTTTACTCATGATGATTTGAGTGAGTGTCAACAGCAGCTGCGAGACAGAGTTTTTATCCGATAAATTTGCAGTTTCAATCGAGAAAATTAAGTTTATCGGAGAACAGTTGTCTTGGGATATCAAGGAGTTATATACATGTTTAAAGTATTCCCATATTGTAACAGAAGGAGGACACTACGCAAAGATGCGAAATTTATCCGCAAGTTTTACATGTTATTTTTAAAGATCTGTTGCCTTGTGCTTTTAGCGAGCAAGGAAAATGCTGTTGTGAAGAAAAAGAGGATATTTTGTGTTAACCTGGATACGTGGGCGGTGAACTTTTTTTCCAAATCTGCGTCCACGGCATTGTTGTTTTTGTTGAACTGTCTTTTTGTTTTTTGTCACTTCTAAGTAAAAGTGTTTTGTTGATTTTACGAAGATGTTAAATAGAGACTCGTATTTGCATAAGATTTTAATTGTAGTTTTGTAGCACTGAGACATTTTGTTGTCCCAGTGTTTTGGAAAAGTGTTTTGTCTTAAAAAGTACCAGCTTTGGTTTTGTTTAGTAAATTTTATAAGTGAACTTGCTACCCAATGCCTTAAAAAGTAGTAACCCAAGTAGCAACGTTCATGTGGCCCGACAACGGTCCGGTTCTGGCTGCGGCCTGGCTTGCCAGACCTGGCACAGTGCCGCCATGCACATCGGCTTAAATACGGTTTAGGGCTGGCTAGCCATTGCAAGCTCTGGCGTTTCAACAGGCAACCACTGGCAAATCATTTAAGGCCCAATGCAGGCCCACAGTAGATTCACCAGAGCAGTATCAGTAACGGGCAATAAAATGTTTCTGATTATTCGAATGGAGAAAATACCATTAAGTTAACACGCTCCTTTTTTTCGATTTGTAAACTTAAAACAAAATGAATATATTCATTTTGTTTTAAGTTTACAAATTGAAAAAAATGATTATTAGGAATGGAGAAAATAGTAAAATATTTTTGACAGATTATATAAGAAAATCAAAAGGATTTGATTTTTATACATTAAATTTTCTTTAGAAACTTTTTATAAAGGGCTACTTATTTTACAACTTTTTTACATAATTTTTTTGTGTCATCACTGCCACCGCTACGACAGCAGCCCCTGCCAAATAGTGAACAACGGCTTTTTGGACATCACTTTCGGATGCATCTTTGGTTGGAGGATTTTTTCTTAATGCTCCTGTAAATATACATCGTCCTTTGCAGTTGAACAAAAAAAAAATTTCTTATTACTAAACATAATACTAAAAAAAAAAAGACTTCTTACTCTGAATAACAAGTCACTTCAAGTCACGAAAGCACTTCAAGTCACGAAATGGTATTTTTTTAAGCTCTCCCAGTCCTGACCAATTAAACATTTTGAGAATCTCATTTTCAAATAGAGCGGAAACTATACGTCTGACTGTTTCTTTTAAACTCTGACCACCTTTTGATGCAACTCCATATACCTATATGTATACATGCGTATATATATATATATATATATATATATATATATATATATATATATATATATATATATATATATATATATATATATATATATATAAATTTTTTTGTAAGATCAGGCAGTAAATATTTAGCTAATAAAATTAATATAAGTATATTAATAAAATTTAATAATTAGTTTAAATTTGAAATAGAAATTTTATTGTAAAAATTGTTTTAAAACAGTTCAGATCAATCTCAGAACTTACAAGTTTGTTAAAAATTAATTTTTCTTGAGTTAGAATATTTTCAAGCTCTTTAAGCTGATCTTGGTTACACACAGGAAGTTTAAGTGTTTCAAAAATGTTGGAAACATTTGGAAACATCTCTTTTATTCGTACGCTGACTCCAGATTTACAACCGAGCATTACGCTCGGTTGTAAATCTGGAGTTAGCGTACGAATCTGGAGTAAAATCGGGTTTTATAATCTGGTTTATAAACTTTTTGAATATTTCAGAAATCATTGCTGGTTTTCATCTGCATACGCCTAATGTTGAATAAGATATAATGAAAATGTTAAACGTTGTGTTATCTCATTCATTCATTATCTATCATGTCAGCTCGTTCACTTTTTCCATTTTTTGTGTTATTAGTCTGGCTTTTTTAATAATTGTTGTTCTTTTTTTTATTATAATTAAAAATTAAATGAAAATGGTGAACTTGACGTACTCGTATTGTTACTTGGTTGTAAATTAAAGCGCTCTTATACAGAAAAAGCTTCAACTGCTTCATCAGGAATGGCTTTTAAATCTTGAAACTGTATATTTTCTCCAGACGTCTTCTGCTAGTACAAGTATATTTTCTCCAGACGTCTTCTCCTAGAGTACAAGTGCTTTTAGTTTCTGTTTTTAATGGTTAATAAAAATGGCTAAAAGTACACCTTACACGCAACATCAAGAAAAAAGCATTATAAAAATAGAACACAATAGCTAATAAGGCTTAAATAACAGCAATCAATTATCCCTTAAATAACAGCAATCAATTATCCCAAACAATTATTATTGTTTTGTATTTACTATCTAACTTGATAGTAATAAATAAATTTTTATATCAAACCTTATCTACAATCGATGCTGATTATCGTTTGGCTCGTTTTCTTCCAATTTAAAAAAAAATTTAATTAGTGTCTTTGCTTGTTTTTTGTCTTATCTCTCCATATCTGGCTTGTGTTTACTATAAAAGAAACCCAAAAGTTTTTTTTTCCAACTATTTTCTTTGGCGTTCCTAAATAATATAAACTTTGGTGGCCCTAAATGTAAACTTATGATTACAATAAACATTTAACATGCAAACAACACGATTTAAATAAACAGTTAACTCACAAACTTTCTCTTTCAAAAATTAACTAACTACTTCTCCTCGAACTAGTTATTTAAATTATTTGAATTATTTAATTAATTTCATTGAACTGCTGGACAAAAATGTTCAAAATTATTAGTCTAAGGTATAAATTTTGGTTCCCCTAATATGTAAACAAGTCAGAACTTGTACAAATTATGGACGCCAAAAATTGTATTTAAGTTTATATTTTTTAAATAAAAAAAAAAACAAGGAAAAAAAACTTCAGCTACGCCAGCACGGCACTCCAGCCACGCTGGCGCCCTACGTGACCGTTTAATTTGTATGACCCTTACGCCGGTTCTGAAGATACCTCATCTTTGTATCTGTTGCTTTTACTCATATTTTGGATAAATTAGTTGCATCCTGTATAAATCCGAGCTTACTTTGATGCGTTAAATTACTTTTCTAATCATATCTTGTATTGTAAACAGTAATTGTTTTAAATAGTGTTCAATATATAGAGCTAGAATTTTTGTCAAAATTTGAAAAGGTTTTAACTCCAGCATTAGTAAACCTCTGTTAACAAGAAAAAACTGGTAAAGAAGTTAGACCTAAACCTTTCACAAGCATAATAGTATTATATGTAAATGTAAATAAATAATATTTGTAAGTTATTAAATAATTTGACCAATTATAAAGAATTGTTATAACAACTTGATTTTCAATATTCGATGCTTTTTTTATTTTATTGTTCATTGTTGTGAGCGGCGCTGTGAACAAAAATGAAACCAAAATTTTCCCCGTAAAAGATCCATTTTCAGGTAAAAGTTACTTAAAATATCGTTTAAAAATTATAAGAGAGCTATCTTCATCAACAGTAATATTTGATTACGGATTACTTGTATAACAACTCTTTGTCTGATAAAATAAAAAACACAAAATCAAACAAATGATCCATAAATCATTTTAAGGCTAACAACCTGCCTGCTTCTATTCCAAAAAGTAATGGGAAATTATTGAACTTAGTCAAGTTACTTGCGCAACGTATTGTCCAATTACAATTAATTTCATATCTGCAGATGTCATATGACCATTTGATATGATCTACTCATTATGTTTCATTTTAAATATCTGGAGCTGAAGAAATATAATAATTGAAGTTGTTAATTAACTTAATTTTTAATTTGTTGAGAAAAAATGAAGATGCATTTTTTCAATAAATAACGTTTGCTATAACTGTCAGTTCTTGAAAATATAACTTTTTCTTGTGATGCTTTTTAATTTTTATTTTATACCGCCATTGTGTAACGGACTCGCACCCACTTAGCTTAAACATTTTACGATAAACTTCTGCTAATGTATAATGTTGTTTTTTGTTTCACCGCTGATAAATGCGATTCCATCGTAACCACCTGTATCCAAGCAAATGTAGATGCTTTTATTTCTACTCCATGGTTTTTACCTTCTTGCGCAGCTTCAATATCTAATCGCAACCATTTTTTTCATCTTTGTTACAAAAAAAACTTTCACGAGAACAAGAGAGTTGTACTTATACGATGCTAAGCTCCAATTAATAGCTCTCAGCTTAATAAATCTTGTATTTCAGAAGATAGGCTATAGAATCACGGATAACTAAATCACTCTGGCTTCCGTTGTTAAAGTCGTTTCTCAATTAGGCTCTATTACAGCTTGTGGTCTAAACAACACATCTGCCATCTTCTTTCAAAGGTGTTCTCCATAACTCTCCATAACAATAACTTTGACCCTCTAACCATCGTCCGATTAGTCTTCTCTCTATTATTAGCAAGGTCTTAAAGTCTTTAACGAACAAATTTCTAACATCTCATCTTGAAAAGATTGAGATTTTTCCAAAGCCCCAGCTTGCTTCTGTAAGCTGCAAGCTTCCATGGCTTACCAATTTCTACAATTTACAACATCGTAAAAATAAAAACTTTGATTTATATATACATATATATATATATATATATATATATATATATATATATATATATATATATATATATATATATATATATATATATATATATATATATATATATATATATATATATATATATATATATATATATATAATATATACATATATATATAATATATATATATATATATATATATATATATATATATATATACATATATATATATATAATATATATATATATATATATATATACATATATATATATATATATATATATATATATATATATATATATATATATATATATATATATATATATATATATATATATATATATATATATATATAGTGACAACTAAATATTTATTAATATATATTTCAATTACATAACTAAAAGTTTCACGCAATAGCGATCATCAGATGTAACAACAACAAAAAAGTAATGACAAAAGTTATAAATAAAAAATGCTATGGAGTGTCCGCCTTGATGACATTAAAGTTCTTTATTAGAAATTTATTTTCATGGCGGTATTTTGACGCAAGCTCGGTTCGTTTGTAAAGCAAATTTAATATTGATGTAATAATGTGGTATTTTTCTGTCTAGCATAAATTGCAAAATTTACCACCAGGTTTGAATGGCTCCGCTTCATCGAGAATATTCCATTTTATAAAATGGTGCGGCTCTATCAAAAGCTTCTTTGCTTGAAGATATATTACTGATGCGATTAGAGATCATTTTTGGTATCGATTTATTAATGCTTGGTGGATGATTGGTATTAATGTTAATATATGAAGGATTATCTCCTGGTTTTCTATAAGGTTTAAAAGAGTTCTCAGAAAGGTTAATGTGATATCTAGAAAATTTACGGTTTTTAAGTTTGGTCTGATAGTGATTAAAATTGTCTTAAAAAATTTTTATTAGATTTTTTTTTATTTTTGCCGATTGAGGACCACTGACAGCAAAGACCAACATCCTAATATAGACCGGTAGTATTAAGACCATATTCTTTGGCAATAGTGTATAAGATATAGAGGCCAACTAGCTCATACAGGTTTCTTAATTTATAAGCAAAGACAAAAATATTACTTGAAGATTTTATTTTTACTATGTCAGTTTGCAATTGCTTTTGAAAATTGTTTTGAATTGTAGAAAATGAAATGTTTTTAATTAGCTTAATTCAATCGTTTTCAAAACTTACTAAATCGGGATGTTGCGGTGGAGATTTTTTCGACATGAGATAGAAATTATGATAGGCTCTTGATTAGAATTATTTTCGTACATCAAAGTTTTCCATTTCATTTGCTTTATTAATGACTCGACTTTCTCCGTAAGGCATTTTAAGTTTTGTCTTTTAGATAGTAATGGTAAGTTCTTTGATGAATAGTTGAAATAATGATTTTCCATAACTGTAATTATTTAATATAATTGAAGATATTAGAGAGTGTTATAATCAGTCTGGGACTCAAAGAAGGCAAGGATGATGCGTTAATCATCACAATCTTTTCATAGAGAAATAATTAAATAAGTAATTGCTTTGCATGCAAACGTTTTGCAATTTTAGCAATTTTGATTATGAGCCCTGACAATATTTGCGTACAAAAGCTGACTATGTACAAGACTAAAGTAAAGCATATTACGTGGTTTACTATCGAGAAAAGGTCTTGACTTACAAAACACCTATTACAGGGAATACCTTTGTTTCAAGAAGACCAATATGGTTTCTCCATGAAAAATTTGCATCAAAAAGAACTCCCGAAAATTTTGCATATTTTTTACGTTTAATTTTATTTTTATTAATAAGCAGTTTAGGGAGCTTTAACGGAAGATTTAATTTAACGGAAGATTTAATTTAATGGAAGATTTAATTTAATGGAAGATTTAATTTAATGGAAGATTTAATTTAACGGAAGATTTAATTTAATGGAAGATTTAATTTAACGGAAGATTTAATTTAATGGAAGATTTAATTTAACGGAAGATTTAATTTAATGGAAGATTTAATTTAACGGAAGATTTAATTTAAAGGAAGATTTAATTTAATGGAAGATTTAATTTAATGGAAGATTGATTGTTTTTTTATGAAAAAGAGTAAAGCTAGTTTTTTCACAACTTAGGGATAATATATTTCCTACAAACCAGAGATTGAAATTTTCGAGTTCAATATTCATAGTTTTAAACAAAGTCTTTGCATCAGGATGATTAAAAAATAGATTTGTATCGTCAGCATACATAATTGTAGATATTTGTTGGGAAGCATTATGCATATCGTAAATATATATTAAAAACAATGATGGACCTAGGATTGAACCCTGAGGAACTCCACACGTAATATCGAAGGCTCCTGACTTTTCTAGTAATACAAATTGCTTTATGTTAGACAAATAGCTTTATTATATTTTAGCTCGGAAAGTAAAATACTGTGATCAAAGGCCTTGGAAAGATCAATAAACACTCCTGATACCAACTCATTACTATCAAACAACTTACACATTTTGTTAGCAAGTTTAATAATAGCATGTTCAGTAGGGTGGAGTGAATTTTAGTTTTTTTTACAATTCGTTTAGCCTGGGTGTGCAAAAGTTGTCTATTCATTTCAGAAATACTCTGGAAAAATATCAATGCTCTAGGAAATTATCTTGAGGTGCCTCAAGACCTTTAAAATTTTAATGGGTCCCTAATATTATGTAAAAAATTTTTTTTCAAAAGTATGTCATGTTGGGTTTCAAAAAAAGCAAAATTTTATAAAAATTTTAAAAAATAACAATTATTTTATAAAAAAAAAATTGTTATTTTATAGTTTATTGCAGAAAAAATGACCTTTTAAACTAAAAATGAAAAAAGTTTTTTTTTTTTTTAATTATAATTTCAAAAAAATCTTAAATAATAATTTTTTTATAAAATAATTGTTATTTTTGAAATTTTTATAAAATTTTGCTTTTTTTGAGACCCAACATGACATACTTTTGAAAAATTTTTTTTTACATAATATTAGGGACCCATTAAAATTTTAAAGGTCTTGAGGCACCTCAAGATAATTTCCTAGAGCATTGATATTTTTCCAGAGTATTTCTGAAATGAATAGACAACTTTTGCACACCCAGGCTAAACGAATTGTAAAAAAAACTAAAATTCACTCCACCCTAATGTTCAGTAGTGCAATTGCTTTGAAATCCAAACCGATTTTTGTACAATTAATTGTTTAATGAAAAGTAATTGTTAACTCTATTATAAATTACTCTCTCGGTAGTAAAATAGGTCGGTAGTTAAAAACATTATTGCAATTACCTTTTTTTAGAATCAGATTAATTTTGGCTAATAATGTTTGTCAGGGAATATACTATTACACAATGTAACAAAAAAAATTTTTTTTCTCTGTTTATCGAAATTTTTGGATGTTTCTTATTTAATTTGAGTATGCTGAGTCTAAATATGACATTGGTTTTTTTTATTGCATCAACCGTTTGATCATAAAATCAAAAGTTCAATTAAACATATAATTAATACTAATCATATTGCATGACATACAACTTTAGTCAATATATAACATTTACTAGTTTAAAAATGTTATGTTGTGTTACAAAACGTCATGTTACACCACGTTACATACATATTACATAATTTTACATTATGTTCTAATGTAATAGTCTCTTAAAATCTCAAAAAACACTAGAAGTTCACAGTAGAACGTGGTTTTCTTTTATGAAGTTTGTCGTCATCGCGTATCAAACACCAGATGTAGTCACCCATCATAGCTGCGTCCCATCTGCCCTGGTATCTTTTCTCCATTGCATGGATATCCTGATGAAAACGTTCTCCATGCTCTTCACTCACATGACCCAAATTTGGTCTGAAAATTTCCAAGTGTGAATGTAAGTAATGCAGCTTTATTGGGCTTCTGCATTTTATATCTGCGTACCGTACAATTAAGTTTTCCACTAGCTCTTTGTAGTTATCACTCTTATTGTTGCCTAAAAAACTATGAACAACATGCTTAAACGCAATCCATGCTTCTTTTTCAACAGCAGACATTTTGTCCTCCAACTCCTTACATGCCAACATAACTTTAATCTGTGGACCAACGAATACATCTGCTATTTTGCATCTGACACCTTTGGAAACATCTGCCAAATATGCTGGAACGCTGCACTAGCTGGGTTTAATGCTTTGACAAATTGTTTGACAAGACCTAGTTTAATGTGAAGGGGTGGTAGTAAGATCTTCTCAACCGGTATCAGGGATTAATTAACAACATTGTGCAAACTTTGTGTATCCGCCTTGTAGACCGAGAAGAAACACTAGCATATTAAAATCTCCACATACATCCCACTTGTAACTGTCGCAGTTAATTTTCTCAAGCAACAACTTCACGGTCTTGTAGTCTTCCATTAAATGATTGGATTGAGCTACTGGAATCGAAGGAAATCGGTTTCCATTATGGAGCAAAACTGCCTTTAGATTTCTTGTTGAACTGTCAATAAATCTTCACTCTTCAGGATTGTGAATAATGCCAATGTCATCGAAAAGACCACGAATGTTATGACAGTAGCACAGTGAATCTAATACTACATAAAAGGATGCAAATGTTTCATGTCTTTTTTGGTATTTCAAGGATCTAATAAATTCCATTCTTTCAAACGTGATGTCAGAAGTTCTGTATTTAATTTAGCGAGACCTAAATCTCGTACTAAGTCATCAAGTTTTTGTTGGTTGGGAAATGAGGTGAATCATTCGGTTCCCTGATATCACAGTCATCACGGAGTTCAACCGGTGTGTCTTCATCAGAATGATATGCAGCTGCTTCTTTGGATTGATGTGGGTTAGGAACTTGCTATTCATCACTGTGTGGAACTGGTCCAATAGAAGAGGGTATACTTGGATAAACTAGAGTCAGCCTATCCTTTGGTTTTTTATACTTTGAAATGTCAACCATGCAGGAATAACAGTCATCATGGTGGTTCATCGGTTCTTTCCATATTCTCGGAATCGCAAAGGGCATTGAGTTTCGTAGCCATCCTTCCAGAGTTGATCTGCAGCTGCCACAACTGTAGTGTGGTGCCCACAATTTGTCCTGATCCCATATAACCATGCCAAATTAAGCATAATATGCAGTAAAGAATTTTGTACCACTGACAATCTTATGTTTAGTTTGTGTTGGACTAATATAGTAACCACAAACATAACAGAATGAGTCAGGACAAAGCTTGCAGGATCTACTAGACATATTCACCACTTCATATAACAGTTATAATTAGTTAAACTGAAAATAAATAAAAGAATATAATTAACTCATTCTCTCAGTAGCATTTGTTAAAAAAATTGTACCCAAAATGTGCTAATATTTATTAAAAAAATGCTTTAAATTAACATAAATAAACATAAACAATAACAAAGGAAGTGACAGTTAAATAACAAAGGAAGTGACAATTAAATAAAAAACTAGAATCAGGAAAAGTAATATTAAAAGTGGGGTTATAGAAAAAAGAAACAAAATATACAAAGCCACTGACAGTGGCTCGCCGAAGAGAAAAACTAATCCACGAGCCACTGTCAGTGGCTCAGAATGAGAGAAGAGTTAAAATCATCTGAGAGAATGAGTTAAAATCAGCATATATATGTATAATGTTATAAAGTATATTTCGGAGTTTTCGTTAAACACATAAACGAAAACTCCGAAATATACTTTATGCTTTTTCTCAGGAAATCTTGATGATAGAGCAAAACCAATGGTACAACTGAAATCAGCATACCAAAATTATGTAAGAAACATAAAAAATTAACATAAACAAAAATGTTGTTACTTTGTGTTATCAAATAAAGATGATGTTAAATAAATTAATGGTTTACTAATGCTGTCCTAAACATGTACCTGATATCTTTGTAAATATTTCAAAGATGTATGCCGATGATTTTAAAAGTATTATAAGCGGTTGATTCTGTAACGCATTTTAATCTTCTGCAAATTGATCTAGAGAAAGCTGTCCACTGGTCCAACAAATGGCTGTTAAACCCCTGAAACATGGCCAACGACACCGGGGAGCCAAGGGCTCCATTTCCCCAACTTTTTTTCTAAACGACCTTTTTTTTATATAAATTTCAAGATATAAAGGACCTTTTTTTATATTTGTGCACGTGTTCACACGGCTCAAATTGTGGTCGAAGTGTTCATAGGGCTGACGAAAATCATGTCGTCAGCCCTATGAACACTTCGATTAATATCGCCACTAAAAAAGATGCTACAAGAGAATATTAGTTAGGTAAGACGTCACTACTTTAGTTGTGAGATTCTGCGCAATTTAATTCAACTTTTACAAAATATTCGATGGAATTGAAAAAGTAAATTTAACCGAGGAGGTTTTGCCAAAAAGAAATCAATCAGCAAAAGGTCATCGAATAAAATATAATCACAAAGTAACTAAAATACAGTCTAGAGATTTTTTTTTAACAAACAGAACATCTTTTTATTCGAATCGACTAACTACTGATGTTGTTAATTTCTATGAATTCTTTTAATGCTAAACTTAATATGTGAATTTTAAATAACATAACTATTTGGAATAATGATACCGCTGTCTCAAGGTACTTTGTACACTCACCGATTACCGAAATAACAGTTTTTTTCATTAAGTTGCAGTTTTTCTGTAGATGAAAAAAGAACTTTTTACATTTATTTTGATTTTTTTCTTCATTTTTTCTGTGAAAAAAAAAATAAAGCAATATAGTAAAACTGGGTCAAATCGCACACTTATCAATAAAAATTAAATAACTTTTTTATTTATCATTTTTTTTTCTTAGATAGGTAATAAAAGAACTATATAAAGTAATATAAATATATGTTAAAAAAATAAAGTTATCAAAAATATTGAATGTAAAGAAAAAAAAATTGTGCGGTTTTTGGCGAGATTCTAATAAAACTGCACACTTGAGAAAACATTGAACTTTTTAAATTTTAACTTTTTTTTTTACTTTTTTTAACAACTTATATTTGAATCGATGTATACAAAAGCAGTATAAGTCATAAAAACTATTTTTAAGTCAGACAACTTTAACTATGTATAACTCATATATATATCATAAATTTTGATATATATTTTAACAAATCTAATATTTAAAAATGTCAAAAAGCACCCAGATTTTTTTTTTTTTGAATTTATTATAGTAATAATTTTGGATTTAATAAGTTTTTTCTCGTTCCCCCAAAAAATAGTTTTTATGACTTAGAACGTTTTAGTATACATCGATTCATTTAAGAAACTATATTAAAGTTTTTAAGTTTTTTGCAACAAAAAAATTTAGTTCCAACTACATATTTCTTTGGTAAACATGTTTCTTCGCACAACCGTTCCCGACACATCATTTCTGTGTGTAACCGTACTCTACACTTTTTACATTTTGCAACTTTTAATCGTCTGGCTGCTGGTACTTGTTCTTCATTATTGTTTTGCTGAGGTTGCTCAGCATTGTTATGCTCAGGCATTTGAGTGCTTGGCACAGAGAGTCTACGCTTTGCGTTAAGTTTAGTAACTTTCTCGACTTCCTTTGTTTCTTTTTCTTCATCTTTTTGTTTGAGAAACTCGATCATATTTTCTTCGGTAATACATTTTCTGCCAATTTTTGACATGTTGCACTGCTTCGATTTCTTAACATGCGATTGATTTCTGGCTTGAAAAAACTACTCGGTACTGTTTTTGCAACGCTCAACACATGTTTGATACCTATCAAAACTTGAAGCTGGTTTAGTTGAGAAAGATGGTAGTTGGTGTGTAGTTGGAGTAGGTGCTACGGCAGCTGTTGAAGATGATAAAGCTGCGTCTGAGCAAAATGGTGTAGATGCTGCGGAGGCTGCTAAAATTGATAAGGTGGATTACACGTTTGTATAATTGCTAATGCCTTATGATTTATGTTATTTTTATTAAATGGAAATAAGCCAGTGTACTGGAAACTAGCAATTGCATGCAAGCGTGTAAAATATTTATCACTCTCGTACAGCAGTTTGAGCAACTGTGGAAAATTTTGTTTATTTAAATTCTTACATTTTGAGTCTTTGTAATACTTTGTCAAAATTTCTTTCCACGCTTGTTTGACATGATAATAGACACCTCTTTTGTCTTTAAGGTAGCCATATACGTTGTATACGTTGTATACAACGTATATGGCTACGTTAATATAGCCATATACAGCCATATACGTTGTACCTGAGCCATGGATGCCTTTGTTGTTGTTATTTTTACAATCTTTGAGCGTAGATACTGGAACGTCATTTTTGAATGCAGCTTTTCTCGGTGATGTTTTATTTTCTTTCATATCAGTTAATGGGGCTAGTAAATCGTCTTCCTCGCATGCTTTTGTTTTTTTAGTTGATATGTTAAAGTAAGCGAGCTAAATTGAATTGAATGAGTGATGATTATATTGAGAAATAATATAATAATTGGTTTTTAATGAGTAAGAGATGATAATACTAACAAATAACATTACAGTTCATTTTTAATTAAACCGGAATTAACACTTAGTTAATTAGATAAAGATAGGCGCTTAGTCATTTGCGAAAAACTAAACTAAGTAATTAATCGAGTGTGCGGCTTTATCAGAAAAAAGAGTTTCTTTCACTTTTTTGATTTTTTATTTAACTTTTTTTTCTAGCTGCATAAAAATTATACTATCAGAATTAAAATTAAATTTCCAACAAGATAGTGCTAAAATTATTTTTATATCAGTTTCGGTTCAAGCGTTATTTTGTTCACAATGATAAAAAATATATAAAAAATTTTGACTCACCGTTAAAGTTGTATAAAAAAAGAATAAAATGAAGTTGAATCGACAAATAGTTTTATCAATTCGAATAGAGGAGATAGTTCTGTATTTGAATCTATTTTTATTTTTTTCATAGCCATATCCGTTTATTTTTATTTGATAATTTCGATCAGTGTGCGGAATGATATGGCGTGCGTTTTGACCCGGTTTTACTCTATATTATGTTTGTTTTACGTTTTTTTTTTGTTTTAAAAAAAACAACAAAGAAACTTGATAGTTCAGCTATCGACGGACTTGCTAATTTAACAAAACATTTTTGCACCCTATTAAATCTTTGCTAAGGAATCATTATCCATCAATTAGAAAACCTTTCCTCTGTAATGAAATACATGAATGTGTTAAATATATCAAAACTTAATTCGCTTCAAATATTAATATTTATGTATAAATATAAGAATAACTTGCTGCCAAAAATACAATCTTCGGTCAAATAGTAACCATAACTATCAATTGGGCAGAGTAAAATCACAAGTGTCAAAATTCTCAATTTTTAACCAAGGTCCGTCATTATGGAATCAATTAAAAAATAACAATATAAAAGATTTGAAAAGCACTTCCTCTTTTAAACGACAAATGAAACTGTATCTCCTAAACTTTTGATATATATGCGAGTATGTTTATATATGTTGGTGTAAGTATGTTTGTATATGTGTTTGTGTATGTGTACATATGAGGATGTATATGTGAGTTTTTATTCTTCACCTAGTATTTTTCAGAAAAAATATTTTATTGCAAATTTACTAAAGCAGTGTGGGCTTTAAATGTTATTGTAAAGGGGCTCTATGAAAAGGTTGTGATGACACCAGTCATCCGTATCCTCTTTGAGCCCCTGTCTGTTTTATATATATTCTTTGTGTAACGTAAAAGTTTCATTGTAATTTTATTATTTTATTTTTATATAAACAGCGAAAAAAAAAAAAAAAAATTACACAACGCTAAATTTATTAAAAAAAATAAAAGTAGAAAATCACAGGCTTTTTTACGCGTCGATTTTCATTAAACTTAACGGGCTATTTTAATTTTTCAAATAACTTAAGGTTTGCGAAACTTATAATTTTTGTTTTGTTTTGTTTATTTAGTGAAATTTAGCGTTGCATAATTTATGGGCGATCTCTTAAGGGGCAATTCTCATAGGGCTCCCCCCCCCCCCTCTTGAGACGCCACCGTCTTTTTAATGGCCTATTTAAAAAGTATTGTTTAACAAAATCAGTATTTTCTTTATGTCCCGTATTTTGTCCAACTTTGTTTCCCTTGACTCAAATGACACGGCTGACTTTTGAGCAATTCTTGACATATTTCTTGGATTTCTGCACCAAATTTTATTTTTATTTTTACGAGTTATTTCTTATTACCATAGTACTATGAGGGCTTTATCTACTTTATATTACAACAAATTAATAAAAGATTCGATTACATTCACTAAATTGAAAAAGTGGACAAAATAATTTGAAAATTGTCGTTGTTTTTAAAAGTTTCGTTTACCGTTAACATATCCATGACAATTTTTCAAAATTATTTTTTTCTGCTGTAAACAAGAAGCAGTTAACGAAAATGAAGGTGATTCATCCTTCTCACCAAAAAGTGAAATATTTGTGGTTTTTTTATGACTTTATCGAAAAAAAATTTATTTAAAATTTCTTGTTGTGTTATTTTCCGTCTTCAAAATATCTTCTAAATGAGTAACCAAAATCTTTCTGGCGATGTTTATGAAATATCAAAGTCACATGTTAAAGACAAAGAAATCAACATTGCTGAGAGCTTTGCATCACACCTCTTAGAATGTATACCTTATTTTAGTTATTATTTCTATAGCAACATATATTTTCATTACATAATATTAGTTTTTTTATTAATAAATGATGTAAAAAGTATTTGTAACTTTTATAGTATAATCAAAAATCCATAAAATACCAAAGCTTAAAATCATGACAATTTCTCTTCTTCATTAAAACCAATTGACTCTATTGATTACTGGGTTGAAAATTTTTGGGTTGTTACTGTTCTTTTAAAAGTTTAGTTAGTGCAGCTAATAATATCAGTATTATTTTTATTATTGTTAATGCTACTACTACTACAATTATTATTATTATTATTATTATTATTATTATTATTATTGTTATTATTATTATTATTATTATTGTTATTATTACTATTATTATTATTATAATTATTATTATTATTATTGTTAAGTTGTATGTTTTTACTTTAAATTAGTACTTGTACTATTTTTTAAAGTTCTTGTAATTTTACAATTTATTTCATTTGATCTGAATTTAAAAACTTGTTTAGTATACTTTTTACCAAGGTAGCAATTTTAAAATACAGGTCAAACCAAATCTAAGTCAAAATCTATTACCAGTCAAACCAAATATTTAAGGTTTTTGTTTAATCAAAAATTATAGTTAAAACTTTTTGTGAGAATTAATTTGAAAATATTAAAGATTTTAATTTTTGTTTCAATACATTTTTATCATCAGGAAAATAATTTTTTGTCTTTTTTACTGTTGTTATTTAATGATTGTGTTTTCCACATTTTGTTTTTTTGAATGTTTTTAGGCTGCAGTTGCAATCTTGTAAGATGTCTTTGCACATACTCCAAGCTTTATTTTGCAAATTTTTTCTTTATGTTATTTACATCACATGGTGTAATGTAAAGAATGCTTAAATTACTAGAGTCAAGACTAGATTCATTTAAACGTATTTTAACTGTGACAAAGAACCTTTCAGCAAATTTCTGAGCATGCTTTTTCTTATAACTTCAATTGTTATTAATTAGGTCTCTATTTTTTTTAAGTTCTAAATTAAAATTTTTAAACACATCAACTAACATTCAAATGATTGGTGTTTTTTTTAAAAGGGTTTTTATAATTAAAAAAAAAAAAAGTTTAAAATAAATGTCTTAAATTTATTGACTTTTTTGAGATTATAAAACTGCTGTTTGCTTACAATTACTAGAAATTAAATTAATTAATTAGTAATATATAATTGAATAATTGAGTATTTTTAATTAAAGAAATTTTAATAAAATTTATACATGATCATAATAAAAATTTAAGAATTTATTTTTACAATGATAGTGCAAAGTAAACACTTGAAAATAACATCTTTTTAGAATTTTGAAAAATTTAAAATTCGAAATAAAGGAGACTAAACAATTTTTAAAATTAAAAAATCAATTTAGTGTTATTTAACAACTAATTTGGATGCCTATGATTATGAATATGTTCTTTATATTTAGGGGACAAGGGGAGGTGCAACTTCTCCCCTAACCCTCCTCCACCCCAAGCCCCACTGGATTTGAAAAAACAAAAAAACAAATATTGAATTACAAAAATTGTAAATAAAATAAATGTAATTTATTTTATATAAATGTAAAAAAAAATTATTGTAAGTAATAAATGCAAATAATATTACTACAATATTATATTAAACGTTTATTTTTTAAATTTATTTTGTTAACAAACTGCATAATCTGATTTTTTTTATCAAGTTTGCTTTTATCATCAGCAATCCCTTTTCACCAAAATTCATAAAAGCAAACTATATAATAATTATTAATATATATATATATATATATATATATATATATATATATATATATATATATATATATATATATATATATATATATATATATATATATATATATATATATATATATATTGCATGTTTTTTTAAATATTTTTATAATTTTTGATGAAATCTCTTTATTATTGTTGCTTTTTAAAAAAATATCAAATGCTTCAGTATGTGTACAAACTTTTATAACTTATTCTATTTGAACTAATAGGAATAAAGTGGTAATACATCTTTATGCCAGAAACTGTTTGAACCATCTAAATATCTCTTTTTTTTAAATGCTCAAGACAATTTCCTTCTTTGAAAATAACTTTAAACAAATGCCAGTTTGGCTTTACATAAAGATTACATTGAAGTATCTGCCCATTAGTTACTTTTAGACTTTCTAGAGAAACTTTTCTTATAAACAACTCCACCAAAACCATCACAGAGGGATTTAGCATGGCTGGTAGCAAAAAATACTCATCCAGTATTTAAATCAAAGCCTCTACTGTGATGACAAAGTTTTCAAATTGTGCTGCACAGCCAATTTAAAAACTTATTTAAAAACAATTTTAAAAATTGTGCAGCTCATGATCTATAAACTCTTTTATAACTTTTATTCCATCTAATTGCATCAGTTAAAATTTTTGTATTTTGATGATCAATACATACACATACATTGTGAGTACATGATGTGTTAGTTATAATGCACCACTTACATTGTGTTGGTTGTAATGCACCACTTATGTTGTGTTGGTTGCACCACTTAGATGCATTACAACTAATATCTTTTTTTTCTGGCATTCTTCTTGGAAACTCATCTTTTTGATAAAAGCTAATCACTTGTTTGATTCTTTCTGGTGAAACAGGGTTTCTAATTTTTTTTCCTGTCATTGATAGAATCCCTTTTTCATTTTAAACATAGCCTGAAGTTTAAACAAAATACTCGGACACTTTAATTTGATATCTTTTTATGTGTCCATGATTCTGGTGCTAACCATAAAGTGTTAACATTTGTACTTTATGGTAATAAGAGTTGGTTACAAAAATCTTTGCAACTCTGTCTATAGATTTTATACATTAAAATGTTTAGATCATGATCTTTCTAAGTTATTGTTAGAAATGGTGCTGTTTGTTTCTGCTGTTAAAGAAGCTTCATTGTCATATGCTAACAAAACCATTTTTGCAACTCTGTCTATAGTTTCATCAAAGTTTTGTTTTGCTGCAGGTATTTTGCTATTTTTTGAAACACTTTTCGATTTGACTAGTGAAATCTCAAGCAATTCTACAGATATCAAACTTTTTCCCTCTTTTTGATTCTCATTCCTCCTGCTAAGTAAAATCGTCATCAGTTTCTACTGCTTTTTTGTAAAATTTGCTGCAGGAATTCCAACCTGGCATGTATATTTTTGTAAAACCTTTACCCATTCTGGAGAAATCTTTACATTGCTTTAAAAAAACAAATTTGAATAAGTTTTAAAATTAACTGAATTAAATTTCTTTTCATGAATATATTAGTTCTGGTGTAACTCTTAATAACTTTGTAATAAATGTTCAATTATTATATAGCTATTAATAACTATGTAATAACTTTTTTTACTTTTCCAAAAGGGTTGCAACACTTTTAATTTATTATATTTTTCGTAGAATAATTTATCATTTAATATATTTTTCGTAGAATTGCTAATATTAGGAGCATATAATTCTAATTTTAAATTTAATTTTTCTTTGCTGTTCACAAGAAAGATGGAGTTGAATAAAACCTTGTTTTTTAGAAAATCCAGTTTTGTGACAATAATTGTTGAGAATTTTTCAAATTTCCATTTCTCCATATTTTTCCCATTTCCCTCTTTGGATGCCCAGGGTTATGAATTGTCCTAAACTAGTTATTAAATAACATTATATTGAAATTTTAAATAAAAATAAATAAAAAAATGTTTAAAAGAATATTCTCCTTCATTACAAAGTTTAAGTTTTTTAAAATTCTGGTAAGATGTTATTTTTGAGTGCTTACTTCAAATATTATAAAAACATCAAATATTATAAAAACAATGCGCAAATCTAATTTTTTTAATAGACCTAAAATAAAGTAATGATATACAATCAATATTTTCCTCAGGGATTCAGTACTCCTTGTTATTTACTTTTTTGTGTGCTTGCAGAATAGTTTAATAAATTTTATACATAAAACTTCTTCTTAAAATAATTAATGTTTTTTTAACTTTCTTAAATATTTAGATCATCAAATAAGCTATGCAGACATTAGTAAACATTCTGATAAAAATGTACGTATTATGAATGGAAAGCAAAAAATCAATGTTGTGCCTTTAAAATCACTTCGTTGGCAAAATGGAAGCAAAAGAGCTTTAAATGAAAATTCATCTGATGAGGATAATGATGGTGATGATGAAGGTTTAGTATTGTTTTAAATGTGTCTAATCTTGTGTTGTTTATTTTCAAAAGTAAAACTTTAAAAAGGTTCATTCTAAATTTAAAAAAGTTCAAGTATGGAGTGAAAATGATAGTGTTACTAACCTGTTTTATAATGAAACAAGTAGTAAACATAGCTACAACATATTTTTAATATACTAGAGTTAATTTGTTTTAAATATAAAGCATTGTTATATCAAAATCTATTTAATTAGTTATAAAAACTTTTTTTAGTATAAATATAGTTTATGTAAAATGTCTAGTATGCATAAAGGTTCTTTAAAGAGTTGAAGAAATATTTATTAATTTCTTTCTTTTAAAAACTGTTATTTTGATGAGGTATGGGCAAATAATGCAAAGATTTACAATATATATATATATATATATATATATATATATATATATATATATATATATATATATATATATATATATATATATATTATTAAATAATTATTATTAAAATTTACAATATAAAAATGTTTGAAGTGGAGATGGTAAATAATCTCTTTAATGGTAGATCATCAACCAAAATATATTTATGGTAGAGATTTAAAAAAATATTGTGAAGGAAAAGTAACTTCACAAAATTACTTGAACATAAAAATATTAACATTTTTAAAGTAAAAAACACACTTATTGATCAAATTTTTTATAGGAAGTAAATGAAAAAATCTATTTGTTTTTTAATAAATAAACAAAAAAAATTGCAAAATCAACATTAAAAAAAACATCACAAAAGAAAAATCTCAGGAAAACATATTGTGAACAAGATAATATACTAAATAGAATAAGAATAAAGTATTTTTAGTTAATTACAAATCAATGATGTTATTTGTAATTTAACATTGAACAGAATCTAATAAAAATTGAGTATCTTTGAAATTCATTTGCAATCAAGTGTATAGTTGGATCTTTCACTGTTAAAAACCTTATTTTTAAATGAGTTTAAATAAAAGATGAATGAGTCTAACATGAGTTAGTTCAAACATTTTTTAAATCATTTTTTATAACTTGATTTATTTTATGATTTAGATTAACATGACACAAATATAGTAATGCTATTAGAATATATCACTGCTGTGCCTAAGTTAAATAAAACAATTTTATAATTACTATTAATAAAAATTTTTTTAATTATTAGTAATAATCCAAACAGAAAAAAGTAGCAGAATGATTTTTTTTTGTTTTTGCTTTATTAAACATCCTTCATACATATATAATGCCTGGCCACACCTAAACTATCAGTTGATGCATGTGCTAAAGCTGTCACAAATGGCTACTTTATATGATGTCATCACTTATCATTTTATATGCAGATAAATCTGCATTTATTGATATAAGTTTATATAAGTGTATCTATTTATATATAAAAGCAAATAGTATGTATAATTATTTATAAAGATTTTTATATTATTATTTAGATATTTAGATATTTTTAGATATTTTCAGATATGTAGACATTTAGATATTTAGATATTTAGATTATTATAAAGAATTAAGCTTAGAATTGGAAGTTCATAGAGAGTTTAAATTTTGTTTAGAATATGTATTTATGCATTATATATGTTAAACTAGTTTTCTCTAAAAAATTCTCTATAATAATTTTAAATTTCAAATTTTGTTTTAGTTTTGAATTTTAATGTTTAATTTTTAAATAAAAATTCGATTCATATTTATCAATAAATTTATAAAACCAAATATAAAAAAGCGATTCATCAGTGACATTTCTTAGATACTCTAAAGAATACCTATATATTATTTATTAGCTTCATTTCATTGAATGAAGTAAATTTTTATTTAACAGTTCTTTTTTATATAAAGTTGAGAAATTTTTTTTAAATTATTCAATAATTGTAACATTTTATTTTTAATGCAAATTTTTTTTTTACATTTTACAGTTGTTTTGTGCAGGACAGTTAGGCTTTTAAATAGAATATTAGCTTTTTATGTTATATTGGACAGTTAGAGTTTTATATGGGCTTATATACTTGACTTTTCATAAGATGTAAAACAGTTACATTTATATTGAATTAGGCAGTTGAGTTTTTATAATAAATTAAATAGATTTTCATATTTTTTTAATTTTGAAGTATTTTCACATATAAAATAAATATTAAGCAACAATATTATTTAACAGAGTTGTTTATATAATATTACAATAACAAGCATTAGTAACAAATATTATATAAAAATAGCTTAAAGAAGTTTGGTAGGTATTTTAAGTGAAAAGCATAACATGCAACAGATGTAAACATAACAGATGTTCACAAGAGATTTTTTGTTTGTTTGCTTAAATGTACAATGAAAGATTTATTTAAGGTTCTATAAATTTTGTGGTTTTATAATGGTAGATATATTTTGTAGCTTATATATGTAAAGCTTTTTATACAATGTTATTTTACTCAATGTTTTTTTTTATAATTGTTTTTATGCTTTTGTTTATTGTTTGTATAACATATATTTTAAGGAAAAGTTATGATTTTTACTATGAAAAACTAGAAAAGATGAATCAAAGTGAACAATGAAGAAACATTTTTTATATTTGATTGAATTGTATTGTTGAATTGAATTGCATTAAAAAATTTAAATTTAAATAAAAAAATTTAATTTAAATATTTAAAAAATAAAATATCTTTATAAAACTTTTGTTTTGTTTTTAATAAATTGATTTTACCTAATTATAATTAAAATCTTTTATTTAAAAATAAATTTTATTTCCATATTAAAAAATTGTCAATAATTTTCAGAATTTGTATTTTTAACTACATGATTCTGTAGATCATGAAACTTTTTATAGAAAATATGTAATTTGCAATTCTGTTTATTGTTGCTGTGTTTTAGTTTGATTGTTATTCTTTTGTTTATGTGGATTGAATTTTTTAACTTGAACTTAAAACTTTAAAATCATGTTAAATTGAAGGTTTACTCAAAAACTGTATTTTCATTTAACAAAAACTTCTCAAGAACCTGTTATTTTTTATACTGAAAATGTTACACATAAGTTATTAAATTAGTATAAATAACTTAGGGGTAATATTTTTGGTTCAAACAAAAACATTTTAAATATTATTAATACTAATATGATTTATAGAATATTTTTAATGTTATTTACTTAATACTACATAAAAAAGTTCTTCAAATAATTGTAACAAAAAAAAAACTATTAGGCATATTGCCATACATATGTTGCCATATTAAGTATATCGCCATTTAGTAATGCACTTATCTAATTTCAAACCTGGATTTAAAAGTGAATACAAAGCCTAAAATTAAAATATTATTTTAATGTTTTATGGTATTAAATTTATTTATAAACAATTGTTACCATGGTAAAGAGTATTAACAATCTTATAGCAAAGAGCCTTAACTCAACTACTATATCACTCATGCCATGGTAAATATATATTATGTACAGCCAATTAAGGTTAGTAGCGTGAAGTATTGATAAAGTGAAGTTTAAGGTTAGTTTCTTTGTACTGTTTAATTTATTAGATATGGTCAATATACAGATGTGAAAGTTTATTTTATGCTATAGGTGTAATATGGCTGAATGTTCAATGATTTGCAAAATGGTTTCAAATTATTTAGATTTTCATTTTTTATCTAGTTACATTGCTAGTTTTTTTAAATCTCTGTCTAAAAGTTTGTTGACATTAAGTTGTTCATAATTGGCATGCTAGTCTTTAATTAGCTTGGTTGTTCTTTTTATAATCAAAACTACAAAGTTCATTTAATAATATTTATTACAACAATTTAGATATGTATTGTCTTCAGCATAAATTATGTTAAGATGTTTACTTAATTATGAAATATCTAATGATGATATCTCCATTATGAAGTATCTAGTATTGTTTCAAACATGAATCATCTAATTATAATTATAGAATGTCTAATAATATACCAGAAATATAAGTTAATTATTTTTTAATTACAGCCTTTATTAGATTTTACTAAAAAACATTTAAAAACTTTATTTTTGATAGTTGCATAAATCATTTTATTTTTTAGACTTTCATTAAAAACACTAAAAATCTTTCTTTTTTTTAAATAGTTACTTTAAGCTCATAATATATAATGTTTTATAGTTACTCCTCATATTCTAGGAAACTTAGTAAAAAGTTTGTTGTTTGTTTCATATCAGCTCTTTATAATCAGCTGGCTTGATTTATTCTTTAGATTTATTAGATAAGGTAAAACATAAGAATAAAAAGAATGTTAACAGTAGACACATAGAAACACAAGTTTATCTGGCCCTAAATAAAGCTATACAAAAACCCTAAAATAAGCAATATTTTTTGTTAAGTATGGTATTTAACGACTCAATCAGTTTTTTGAATAATGTATGCAACCAAAATAAAAGACAACAAAAAATGTTTTGGCTCAAAGGTGGGTTTCAACATGGTATTTTTATTATGCATAGTATTAATAATATGGTTTAGTTGCTTTTAAAAATTATACTATTACTTATAGTTGTAAATGTTAAGTTTACAATGTTATGGTTACAATCTATTGTTATTGCCTTGCATAATATGACATTAATTTATAATAATTAGTTGCTTTGTCAATTTTAGGTGATCAAGCTCCTCAGACATCTGCATCAGAAAGAGTAAAGTTTATTTTGGGGTGCAGTGATAAAGAAGATGGAAAACCTCCTCATGAAAACCCTCAGCTTTTTACAGAACTTGAAGAGTTATTTGTTTATGTTGATGGCAACGAAGAATGGAAAGAAACAGCACGATGGTTAGTTTTTTTAAATTGTTATTCAATATAGAATTATAGTTTTTTTAATTTTTTTGAAATGAACAAAAAGTGCTTTAATACAAGTCAAAATTTTAATTTTTAAAAAAGGTTTAAATATGAAGAAGATGTAGAAGAAAGTGGAGATAGATGGAGCAAGCCACGCGTTGCAGCTATTTCACTTTATAGCTTGCTAGAGCTAAGGAGTTCTTTAATGGCTGGAACAGTAATTCTTGATATGGATGCAAGTACACTACCAGACATAACTAGTGAGCTACATTACTTATATAAATAAATAAAAATTTTCAGGAATAATTTGTGACCTTTTTGTCACATTTTTTTGTGTATTGTGTTTTTTAGACTGCTTTTCTAGAGTTTTTAAGAACCATATTGTAATTGTACCACAGAATGGTTCAATTGGGATTGTAACTTGAGTCTATTGTTAACATGTATGCTTAAATGATGCGTAGTGTTAAACACTACGCATCATTTAAACATTATATTAGTGAAAATAATCATTATTTATTATCTAAAAATAATCTTCATCACTTAAAAATACTATTGTTATTAATTAAAAAATATTAACTAGGTATTATTATTAAGTAATGAATTATTATTAGTAGGTAATAAATTATTATAAGGTAATAAATTATTATTAAGTATTAATTATTATTTGGTTATAAATTATTATTAGGTATTAAGTACTAGAACAAATTTGATGAAATTTTATTTTAATGTTGTACGTAATAAAATGTTTAGATTTTTACGTAACTATCAACATAACATCATTACATCAACATAACTATCAACATGACATCATTACATCAACATAGCAGTGTTAATACTAGTTAATTTTTAACTATTCGTTACTGATTTTATTTTTGCAAACATTTTAGAGTTCTTATTTTTGTACTAGTAATTTTTACTTGATGCTTTTTTTTGTTGTTGTTAAATTTATTATTATTTCAAACCTAAAAGTATGAACCTAATTTACTTGATATATAAATAAAATTGATATTTAAATATAAAAGGATGCAAGGCCAACAGCATTTACGATTTTTGTTTTGTTTATTTTTTTACTTTCATATTGTGCTTTTTTATTTTTGTTGTTTAAGGTTTGAGATCTTTTTTTTAGGCAATCTTCTAAGCAATCTTGTGGCAAACAACAAACTTGATGAATGTGTTAAAGATAAAGTTCAAGAAACACTTCTTCGAAAACACCATCATCACAAAGGCAGCAGTTTTCGAAGAAATCTCAGTAACATTATAAGTAGACGATCATCACGACCAATACATAGTAACATATCATTATCTAGCAAGTTAAATCTTTATGCAAATTTACCTTCTGCGCAATTGAAGATGCAGCATTTTGATAGCCACTCTGATGTCTCTTCAGTTCAGATAAAAACATGTCATGATAATGACACATGTAAAGAATTTTCTTTAACAGAAACTCAATTTCATAAAAAAAGTTATCCAAGTTTAACTCATACAACAACTGAATCAAGTTTTATATCAGTTTGTAATCAAAGGGTCTCAATACAGGGTCATCTTGTTTATCCTTCTCCAGGAAATGACTCTGATGCAGATGCAAATGAGAAAGTGAGTATAAGTTATGATAGCATAATAAAGTTGTCTCATTAAAGCATTAAGTCTAGCTGCTTAAAATAACCATACTTCACTTATGGTTCATGTATGTATGTATATATATTTGTGTGTGTTTTAAATTTTTTTCATGAAAGAAACTTTTATGAAAAAAAAATTATGAAAAAATCTCTTAACTATATTTATTTGCTACCCCAATGTTAAAATTACTTTTTAATGTCACCTAAAAGTGAAAACAATTAATCTAATTTTCCAAGTAAATTAAATTTATTTTTTTTTAAAAAAAAAAAAAAAAAAAATGCAAAAGCAACAACTTTTATGACTAATTTTTATATTTCTTAATAGAGTTTTTATTTTCATATTATATTATTATATTTTTTTTCTTTATTTTTATAAAATGTACATACACTGAATGATATAGCCATGGGCTCAGCAGAGTGTACATATATTGGTTAGGGTTTTGCCAGGCAAATTTTCAATTTGAATTCAAAAAATAAAAGTTATATTACATTCTTGTCTTGCTTTTTAATGTTAAATTTAAAGCTACATATTAGACAGGTCCTGTGAGTGTCTCACAAACTTTTGTCATGAAATGTTTTAAATCAAACACTAAAAACCCAGACTGGAATAAAGTTAAAAACATCATAAAGACTTTTTTTTTAATAGAAAAAGTGCTTGTCCGCACCAGAGACATAAATCACTAAGTATACACTCTGGTGCTCCTATCCCTAAATAATTGAGTTGGCAAATATACACTTTACTGTTAGTAAAAATAAAACTTGATAAATCTAGAAAATTAAATTGGAAAAAAATGATTATATATATATATATATATATATATATATATATATATATATATATATATAATGTATATATATATATATATATATATATATATATATATATATATATATATATATATATATATATATATATATAAATATATATAAAGTATATATATATATAAAATATATATATATACTTTATATATATTTATATATATAAAGTATATATATATAAGTATAAAATATATATATAATATATATATATATATATGTACATAGAATATATATATATATATATATATATATATATATATATATATATATATATATATATATATATATATATATAATTAGTCGTTAAAGTTGCTTTTATGATTTTTTTTTTTTTTTAAGAATAACATTTTAACAATTAATTTAAACATAAAGATTATTATGAAGATTATTATGAAGATTTGCATTAGTGTTAATAGTCAATATTTAATAAGTTATATTTTTTTACTATGAAAGTTTCTTTAGCTTACTAAGCAAAGATTATTTCATTTTTGATGTTTTATTTTTTTCAAGCCGTCTCGGTTAAAGAATTTGCTTTCACCTAATGCAGAAGCATCCAGCATTTTAGTTGGTGAAGTTGATTACTTATTACAACCTATCACTGCCTTTATTCGCCTTCATAATAGCACACTGATTAGAGATCTTACAGAAGTTTCAATTCCTACTAGATTTTTGTTTATTATGTTAGGACCACGACTGAGCTATGGTAATTACCATGAAATTGGGCGTGCAATATCTACATTGATGTCAAATGATGTAGGAAGAATTGTTTTTATTTAAAAAATTGCTGTTAAAAGTTTTTTTTTTTTATATTAAAAAGAAAATAATTGACTATTTTTTAATGATTAAATTGTCAAATAATCATTCATTAAATCATAATTTTTAAATTAATGTTTTTATAAATATTTTATAATCAAGTTTAAGCTAGGTCCCTTTATCTCTTTCATCATCAGTTTCACCCCCTTCATCATCCTTGGTTTTATCAAATATACCAACATTCTTTAAAAATACAAGGTGAAAGATGAAAAAGATTATTTTTTGCTAATCTTAGATTTTCCATGATGTGGCATACAAAGCAAAATCTAAAGAAGATCTTATTACAGGAATTGATGCATTTTTAGAACAAGTATGTTTCTTTTTTTCTGTTTATAGTTTTGTATAAACAAGGTTTTGTTTTGTGATTTCAGTGTATAAAAAACTACAGAGTTATAGTATTATTGTCATTTTGTCTCTGACATCTTGTTTCTGTCATCTTGTCTTCAACTTGTTTCTGTATATACAGTTTAAAAAGTTTCTTTTTCCTTTTTGTTTTATTTAACATGGAGCTATTCCGGATTTAAATTAGTCTAAATAGTCTTACTAGTTAGTATAGAGTGTATTTAAATTTGCTTGCAAAAAAAAAAAAAAAGATTTTTAATTAGATATAATAATATAGATATAATAATATAAATTAGATATAATAAGAAAAACTTTTTATTTAACTTGAATCAATAAACATTAGGTTACTGTTATTCCACCTGGTAATTGGGATATATCAGTTAGAATTGAACCTCAATTGAACAATCAACACAAAGAATCTAAAAGGTTGTTATCAGAATCAAACAAAGCAGAAATTTCCATTGATCAACTTGGAAGCGTTGGTTCTACTTCCTTAGCATCTGACTTAGCAACAGAAGAAAATAGTAGCTCTAACACAGGAAAGCACTCTGTAATTGGAAAACAGTGTAGTGGATTAGTATCTGATTTGTGTGCAAGGAAAAAGCGTACAAATGATATTAAAGATGGTTTAAACATAAAATGTATTGCAGCTTCAATAAATATTTACTTGCTTCTTTTAGCTTTTATAGCAACAGTTGGAGATCATGAAAAAAGAACTACTAATAACTTCATAGTAATTACTTTTATTGATTTTATAAAAAAATATTGTTTTCTTTCTTACTTTTTTATATTCTATAATTCTACAATAATTTTGATATCCTTTTATATTTTTTTAAATCCACTAGATTATTGCTAAAACATTTTGTTGAAGTAGTATAGCATTTTACAAACTTTTTTTATTTTAGGGTGTGCGTGAACATTTGTTATCATTTGGTATAAATGGCCTGTTATTTGCTTTGTTTGGTGGTCAGCCTATGTTGGTTATGTGCTATACCCTCCCTATCATGGTATTTGATAAGCTTTTATTCTTAGTTTCTCAAGATTTGGACTTTGAGTTCTTATCTCTAAGACTATGGGTTGGCATATGGACAGCTATTTTCTTAATAGGTTGTGTTATTCTCAACGTTTCTACTTGTATTCAATATTTGACACAGTTTACATTAGACATTTTTGCTGTCGTACAACCACTGGTTTTACTGGGGTATGCTGCATATTATATAAGCATCATGGTTATAGATATATCTAATAGTCCTGGTATGTTTGTTAATCAAAGCTGTTTTTGCTTACACAACTTCTCGGACTCTAATGTTATAAATCTTTTTATAAATAAAACTGAAATTATGGATAATATACACTTTCGTGATTGCGTTGGCAATGGTATGAAACTAATTGGAAATGCTTGCAATCATGGTGTTTCTTCGCTAACTTTGCTTGTGCTTGTTGTATCCATTTTTTTAGTCCTTATTTTGGCATCTTTTCAGCATTTTAGCTGCTTTCCTAAATTGGTATTATTTTTGTATAATTTTATATTTTTATTTTCTATATTTGTTGATTTTTAAAGTAAAAATCAAAAAATGTTGAAAATAAAAAATTTTTGTGAAAAATTATTTTTTTAATATTGAAAAAAATATATATTTTTTCACAATAATTTTTTCTGACGAAAAAATATTATTCACGTTTTTTAATTCTTTTTTACATTAATATGTATATATATTTTTTTCTTTATATAAGATGACAAAATAATAAATAATTTTTAAATTTTTTGAAAAATAGCTGCAAAAATAAATTTTGATTAGCAATATTGATGCTATTAAAAGAAACAGAAATAGTTTATATTAAGGAAATTAACCAATTATATTAAAGTAAGTTAATGAGTGAACTAAATTGAAATAATTTAGTTAAAACAATTGTTGGTTAAAAAAATGATGGATAATATTAATTAATCTTATTTCTGCTCAATTATCCTTTTTAATATAATTTTTTTTTATCTGCTAACTTTGAAAAAAAATGTCTCTGGCCAAAGTAACTTATTTCGGACAAATACTGTCTGTTGAAAATAAGCTTTAAAGTTTAATATAGATGTCATAGAGACATTATTAAGTTACAATAATATTATGTTATGTTTCAACAAAAAATAAAGTACAAATCATTATCATGCCAGAAAAAAACTTTTTTTTCTCTTTATTGATTTTGGAAAGGTTAGATGTGTGATCCATTTATGCCTCTCCTCTAAATTTTCTGTGCCTAACCACTATAATAACTAAATCGAAAAGGCTTTTGTTTGCAATTGTGTGTAGTAACAATTTCTCCAGGTGTTGCTGCATTAGATAAATGAGATTGAACTGCATTTCTTTCAAATTGTTTAATATCTCATTATGCCATGTTTTCTGAACTCAGAAACTAAATTTATATAAAAAGTTACATTTTTATTTTATCCACATATTTTTAAAATATAACTCCTTCAGCAATAAAAAAAGTCTTTATTATTAGTGATGCATTTCTTTGAATTGTTAGTGATACACTTCTTTGAACTGGCTGTACTCTTTGAAGTTATCTGAGTTTAATTGGCATTTCATTTTTATTTCAACGAAGCATACTATCTAGTTTTTGGTATGAGTTTATTGAGAAGTTTAATGAAAATTTATTGAAAAGCAAAATAAAAATTATTGTCATTTATAAGTTCATATTTTTTCAGTAAAGTTACAATTAAAGTTAGTTGTACTATGTAAACATGCTCTAACCTTCGTTTGTTGCAAATTAAGTTATCGAGATTTTTTTTTTTTTTGTATATGTATTTATATTTACTAATTTTTTCACTAATTATTTGATTTGCAGATTCACAGATTTCTTCATGATTTTTCATCCCTTATCACTGTTTTTGTAGCATCAATGTTTGTAAATCAGTTTTCAGTTAATATTTTGTATATGCAAGTGCCAAAGCATTTTCATCCTGAAGGTGCTAGAACATCTTGGGTTGTACCCTTTTTTGGTTCAAATCAGATTTGGAGCATATGTGTGGCTATTATTCCTGCAGTATTTTTCACAATCTTGATATTTGGTGAGCACCAGCTCGCTAGCTACTATGTACAGAAACAATTTATGCTTAAGGTAATTCAACATTTGAATTTGAAAAAAACAAACTTAAAGGGATATGCAAGTGCTGAGAAAAGTTGTAGCTAGATATAATATTCTTGCACTGACTATTATAGTTTCATTAAGATATGAAAGTATGCTAACTTTTTAATATAAAAATCAAGATAAAGATTTATACTATTAATTGTTAAAAGCAAGTTGCATCACTGAAAACTAAATATATTGTTTTATTTTTAAAAGTTAACACAAAATTTTTTAAGGATTTAGTAAAAAGTTATAGAAGTAAATATAATTTGCTGATTGTGGCAAAGAAAATCAAGGAACTATATCTTATAAAATTTTTTAAAAAAACCCCACAATCATTTACTTAAAATTACTGAATTTAATGCGCATGAAATAAATTATGTATATTAAAAAGACTCTGAGAACTCAGAAAATTTCTTGGTTCAATCTGCAAAAGGAGAAGGCAAGCTTTGACTAAAACGACAAATTTAGTTTTATTGATAAACATTTATTAGTTAGTTTTAATCGAAAAAATTCAGCCAAAATGTTTTTTTTAAACATTTTTTTAAATATGAACGCAACTTGTCTTGCACTTGGGGATCACTTTAAGGTAATTCTTCAACACTTTAAAAAATGTTTATTGTATATTACAATATTAAAAAATGTTTATTGTATATTGTATATTAGGTTATTGTACTTACAAATTTGTTGTGGTGTATTAAAACTACAAGGTATTTGTTGTAGTGTTAACACCACAACATATTTATTGTAGTGTTAACACCACAACACTTATTGTAGTGTTAACACCACAACGTATTTATTGTGGTGTAAACACCACAACGTATTTATTGTGGTGTTAACACCACAACGTATTTATTGTGGTGTTAACACCACAACGTATTTATTGTGGTGTTAACACCACAACGTATTTATTGTGGTGTTAACACCACAACATATTTATTGTGGTGTTAACACCACAACGTATTTATTGTGGTGTTAACACCACAACGTATTTATTGTGGTGTTAACACCACAACGTATTTATTGTGGTGTTAACACCACAACGTATTTATTGTGGTGTTAACACCACAACGTATTTATTGTGGTGTTAACACCACAACGTATTTATTGTGGTGTTAACACCACAATAAATATCATTAATTTAATTTAATCTTGCAGAAGCGTTGTGGCTATCATCTTGATCTTGTTGTTGTAGTTTTTGGTGTTCTTTTATCTTCTATTCTTGGCTTACCTTTTACAGTGACATCTGTTATATTATCTGTTAATAAGATCAGGTCATTAATTGTGATAAAACCATCAATAGATCATTATGGAGGTTGTAAGGAAATCAGGTTTGTTGTTGTATTAATTTTTAGTTGCTTTATTTATGAATCTATGATTAAAATTTTACTATAGTTAATAAGTTTAAAATTATTAATTTAATATTTTGTATCTAGTTTTATGTTTTTATTGGTTAAAAGTTTTTCTTTAGTTTGTTTATTTACAAAGTATTAATTAGCACTAATTAAATTTGTTGTAACAAGTTTTAATAGTTCCTAATTTATGAACCATTAGTTTATTATAAAATTTACTTATAAAATTTATTCTTTTTTGTATTTACTGGTTAAAACAATACTATATTTCTAAGACTCTTTAAAATTGTTTTTAAATTGTGTCTTTTAATTTTTGTTAATTTTTAGTTTATTTTTTTAATTAGAATTAGTTAATACTATTATGAATTAAAGGGCTTTAAAAAAATGAATAAAAATATTTTGACATAAATTTGTTTATTTTAAGTCCCTGGTAGTACCACGCTCTTATTTTACTGTGCTTTATTTCAAGTCCCTGGTAGTACCGCACTCAACTTGTTTCTCTGCGCAGCAGCCTTGTTCATCAAGGTTCGTGTTTCGGAGTTATAGAGTTTGGAGAGGGTTATAACCACAAGTAGCCTCCTCATCTGTAGTGGCCTTCTTGGCCTTGGGGAGGTGAGTTACAAAAAAAAAAAAAAAGTGCATTGTTATAGAACTAAAATTCTGTTGTAATGAAATAAGAAATATTAGTAAAATAAGTTAATGCTTTTGTTTGTATTTAAGATACCAAAATGTACAGTTAAAACTTCATATTTACATATATTACATAATTTTTCTGAAATTTATAAAATCTTAAATTAATAAACTATGAAGTAAGAGCTCTAGAATTTTCTGAAATAAAAAAAAACCTTCAAGTTAAATTAAGTATTTTTTTATATGCCCTGAGGATTTATCTAGAACTGTTACTTATCTGTTCAGCATACCAATGTTTGGTATGCTGAAAAAGTTGAGATGACTTTGAAAGCCATTTCAACTTTTTCAAAATGATCTTAAATTTACAAAACTATAATAATATAATAAAAGAAAGTTATATTTGTAGGGAGCAGAGAGTGACTGCCGTGTTGGTTTGCTGTCTTCTACTACTAACACCTATAATGCAGCCTTTGATTAAATTCATTCCTTTATCTGTGCTCTATTCAATATTTATTGTGGCAATGTGTAAAGTCTTCATCAACAATATTGTATGTTGTTTTTTTTAATATATATATATATATATATATATATATAGATATATATATATATATATATATATATATATATATATATATATAATATATGTATATAATATATGTATATATTATATATATATATATATATATAATATATATATGTATATATGTATATATATATATATATATTATATATATATATATATATATATATATATATATATATATATATATATATATATATATATATATATATATATATGCAAAAAAAATTTTAAAAATATATGCATATTTTGCATGAATTTATTTTAATAATTTATGTTAATAATTATATCGTAAATAGTTTGTAAAGCGTTTCAAGTTTTTGTTTGTTTCCAATCATCATGATGAAGAAGTCTATTTGCGACAAGTTCCACTAATTAGTACCAATATATTAACGTTAGTCCAAGCATTATGTGTAGCTGTTTTGTGTGCAGTGCGAGCATCAATTGCTGCCTTTTCATTCCCATTTGCAGTATGTTTTATTATTGCTTATATTTTTACAGTATGTTTTAATGTTTTTATAAAAATGGGTTGTTATGTTTGTTTATAAATTATGATATTTATTGTATACTATTAACAATACCTGGAATTTCATACTCTGACACTCAGGTATATAGAGTTCTATATACCTGAGTGTCATATATTATTACATATTTATTTAGTATATTTTTTTCCACATTATTTATTATGCTGTGTTCATTTTTTGTATTAATTTTATAATTAAATTCATTTTAGATAGTCTTTGTTATGGTAGTTCGCTTTGTACTTGAGTTTATTTTGCCAGAACAAGATCTACAATTACTAGATGGGCCAAGGCTTCGATTTTCTTGTTTTCAAAGGAAATCTGACAGCTACTCACATCTAATATTAGATTCAGAGCAAGGAATTGGGCTGGATGTACAGGTTTGCTATTTATCAATTGGTCTTTTATTTACCAATAGTAATTGAACTTGTAATCAATAGTAATTAAAAAATTTACCAAGAATAGTATTTTATTAATATTATATATTTAAAAAAATGGGCATAAAAAATGGGTAACAGAATACTAAAAAAATAGGTAACGGAATACTAAAAAAATGGGTAACAGAATACTAAAAAACCTGTAATTTATATGAACCAGGAAAATAAGTTAAAAATTCATAACTTAGGTGTACATAGAATATCAAGATTAGCAAGAATGTTTTTAACACATCATAAAAAGATGTGGCCTTACTTTAATGATAAGTTACGCACATATAAAGTGGTTGACTTATTTTGTTACCATAAATGGATATGAGAATTTAAATTTTTTTAAATTTGTTTAAGTAAAAAACGACCAGGTACTTTTGATGTTTTTTTATTATCATTTGAGGCACCTCGCAGGATAAGGGACCAAGTCTTAGAGATGGAGTTATTAGCACTACTGCAAAGTAGAAAGAAAAATGATCAAAAAGAAAAATTAACTTGATATCTTTATATTTGACCAAGTTATAGCTGCTTATGCAGGACAACAACCGAAATAGCGTTTTTGAGAAAATTAAAGTTGTAAGTTCGCATAATTTAAAAATGTTATAAATTCAGTTTGATGAAGAGGTTAGTGGTTATTTTCTGTTTTCAGATGCATAATGCAATTTAGAGTACGGGTACAAATTTTCACATCAAATAAATTTCAGTAACTCTTTAAAAATGAAAAAATAGAAAAATATTAGAAAAATCAAAAAGGTACAAACTCTTAATTAAATACAAAATTTTGTATCTGCTTTTCAGTTGGGGCAAACTGGAACTGTTTTTAGCATTTTATTTATATGTCCAACTTGTTTGCAGTAAGACCATGTGGACGGCTTTCTTTTAACCGGAGGCAAACCCGTCGAAAAATCTACACTGCCAACCGTTTCTTGAACTGTTTTGCAAACGTTTGCTGCTCTGACCTAGAAATAAAAAATAATTTAAGATAATTAGTGATGTTTTCATTGTTCAAAGCCTAAATATAAAGTCAAATATATCCGTATTTTAATTCTCGTAATGATGGTAGGTTAAAATATAAAAAACATGGGCAAATGTTATCCTGTCAACTTGTTGCTTTGGACAAATTAAATCTGTCCTGCATTCTGGGATAAAAATTCGGATGCTATCGTAGAGATACCATTGTCTTTCTGGTGAGAGAAGTTTAGGTTGTAATATTTGTGGCGTTGTAATTTTTGAGAGGAGTTGGTGTTGCCATATTTGGAATTCTACCTCCGCACTGTCCGAATCAATCTTACAAGTAATCACTCCAGTTTTATCAAATTGAAATGTGAAAAAGTGCCATTGCTTGATATTAGGAATCATTTTAAAATTAGGTGAAAGCTGTTCTTGCCAATCATATGTTGGAACAAAAATTGAACTATTCTCGTCACCGACAGTGGCTGATTTATTTAATTTTGAAATTGGAGTGCTAGCTTCTGTGGATGCAGCCAACTCTTTGACCAAAGCTACTTCACTTCGTCGAAACTTGGATTTCAGAATCCCAAATCCTGCGTCTGGAGAGAATTTCGTGTGACCGACATGCAAAAACATAATAGTTATTTTTTGGTTTAACCTAACAGCTACTCTCCAAGAGAAATGCTGCATTACAATGTTGTTTTTATTTTGCCCTACGCAGTTGTCAGCATGGCAATACAGGGTATCTTTGATAGAACATTTATGTTCAGCAAGGTAGTGTTGAATCATACTCAAAATACAGTTTGCACCCTTTCTGGTTAACATGTTTTCAGGTATCACATAATTGTGCTGAACACAGGCCGATTCATTTGCAATACCAAAATTCCCAACTTTAAACAGAGTTAAAAAATAGATAGGTCCAGGTTGATCTGGTAAGTTTAGTAGAAATATTAGCTGTGCATAGTCAAAAGAATTGTGTGAAATTTCATTTTTCTTTGCCAGTTCGATACAATCATGATAAACAGAGCGTTCTTTCTCAACTAACTTTAGATGTTTTAACATCTCAGTTATGCGCTCTCGTTTGACTTCTACTTCTAGATTAACCATTTCAGACATTTTTATAGTGTTATTCTGACACACATTGCATAAGTCCGAGCGCGGACGTTGGATAACAATAAAAGGCAAGGTCATTCTCCAAATCTTCGAGAAAGCTATAATTTGCAGCAAATGCATTCCAGACAATTCACATGCAGATTTATATTTTTCATGTATGCTTTTCTTTGTCTCCATGACGGAAGAAGCATCATCCAATAAACTCTTATTCCTTGAGTTTTTCCGGGTAGAACTAGTACATTGTTTTCAGCATAATACATTATGAATTGAACAACAGCTGTGGCATCTACTTTTGTACAAGTATTTTTGGGTTGTCTTCCAGTATTGCCATGTCTACGGGGAGCAATTCCAAAGTTAATGACTCGCCTGCGCAGCAGACGGAAACGTTTACAACCAATCCCATGCAAAAACAGGAATGTTATTAAACATATCTTGTATCCATGAAACCGATAATCCATCAGTGTTTTTGATTGAAGTTCATTTTGATCTTCATAACGATTACAACACATTAGCCTTTCACTCGTGTGAAGCAGAGCACTTAACTGGGCAACAATATTGTCATTCAGTTTGTTTTCATGTTCAAACATCCCATCAATCTCAAAACATTGTAGTCTGTATTTGCCTATTTCTGAATGTGAGAAGCGCGCCATACAGTTTTTATTTTTTACTCTTTGATTACATCCACAACCAGCTTTTATAAATTTTTGTATTTTTTCTTTATCTTCATTATCAAATAACTGTGAGTAAAGTGAACGGAGATGAATTATTGTCTTAATGGTGTTATGAAGAACAACAATGTCATTTTGGATTGTCAGTTCATCCTGTGAAGTTGAAGCCAAAGGTGCATTCACATTCATTGGTTCATCGTGTAAAGTCGAGGTTAAAGGTTGATTCTCATCTATCGCCACTTTGTCGTCGCTAGATCCTTGGTTATCAGACATTAAAAAATCATCATCGAAATCATTTTCACAATCTCTATATTCAAAGAAATCGTGCAGGGCATCGTTGACTTCTGATGGATCTAAACCATCAACTATTCAAAGCCTTTGCTATATCAGCATTTTTAGAAGTACTGGATTCACGATTCATAATATCTAAAAACCATCAATATTAAACGAGTCATTAAAATTAAACTTAAAGTTTAATTTTATCTGAACTTTTTTCTACACCTAACGTGAGTCGGCTCTTATCGTTGGTTTGAAATACTAGCAAAAATTTTGCAACAAATAGTTGTTTATTTGTTATAATTAACTTGGTGTGTATGAACATCACTGTCATGCACTTCTATTTAAGTACAAAAAACCGCATTACATATTTGCATTTATGAATTAAGCGGGCTTATTATGTCAGCACTTGAAATCAATTTTTTTCTAAAATAGCACCTGTTAAAAGGAATTCAAAAAAGAAAAGCATATTTAAAATTATTTCTTTATTTAATCTAGTATTTGTTTTATCAATCAATAATTGTTGGTACTAGATTAAAAACATAACAAAAAATTTAATAAAATATTTGGTCACCATACTCGGTTTAAAGGGTTAATAAATAACATACAAATAATTTATATTTTCAATAACTTCTTAGAATTTTCAACGATTATTGATCAAAAATAAAACGTATTATATACTGGCACGTTAAAACGTTAATAATACAGCATAAAAAAATAATTAACAAGGAGTTCTTTACCTTTTCCACATTTAAAAAAAGTCCTTTTTTGCAACTACCAAAAAATTTTCTTCACAAAAAAACACCTAATATGTATTGTAATATGATAAAACTATAAAAAAAACAACAATAATCTTGTTTTTGAATTTTTTGACCTGACTAACTATTATGTCAAATATCTCTGTAACTAGAAACTAAGACTTGGTACCTTTTCCTGTGAGGCGCCTCATTTTATTAAGATTTTATATATCATTAATGAGGTCAATAAAAAAAAAAAAAAAGTGTTTCCAACATTGACACATTTAATACAGCAATTGGAGAGAAAAGGTTTAATGCTTACCAGATGTGGCATTTATGCCATATTGATTTACTCTATAAAATTTTTTTAATGCCAGTTTCTATTTTGTGTGAGTGTCTATTTTGTGTGAGACTTTGTCAAAAGTCTTTTATATATTAAAGCAAAAAAATACTCTGGCATGTTAAAGAATCAAACAAAGAAGAAAAAAATTTTTTTAAGGGTAATTAGTAAGTTTTTCCCCATTCAACAAAGCTTTGAGACCTTTTTGAGGCAAGTTTCATTAATTGATACAATTATACTATGTTACAATGACAGTTAATATGCTTTTTTATGTCCTGTGTTTAGTGAAAGTCAATATAGTATGTTATTTACAGTGTACAGTGACAGTACTATAAACCCAAACCCCCAGTCTATGTATGTATTGAAGCACTCACAGCAAGCTATTACATACAAATTTGTATACATACATATAATGTATACATTTTATAAAAACATTCTGAATTAGTGCACAAGAATCAAAAACTTATTCTTGTGCTTACTTTAGTGCTACATCAACTGACAAATAGATAGAATATGCGACAAGTGCTGCTTCATCAACTTACAAACAGTTAGAACATGCAAGGAGTGCTGCTACATTGACTGACAAATAGCTAGAATATGCGAGGAGTATTGCTACATCAACTGACAAACAAGTAGAACATGCAAGGTGTGCTGCTTCATCAACTGACAAATAGGTAGAATATGCAAAGAGTGTTGCTGTATTAACTGACAACTAGGTAGAACATGTGAGGAGTGCTGCTACATTGACTGGAAAATAGGTAGAACATGTAAGGAGTACTGCTACATTGATAAAAATATACATATATAGTAGGTTTTTCCATAATCTATTGTTTTAAAGTGATTGCTCATAAACTATTGTTTTAAAGTGACTGCTCATAATCTATTGTTTTAAAGTGATTGCTCATAAACTAGAAAAATTTAACAACTTAAAATAGATTTTAATTTATTACACAAAATCACGGCAAATAATACTTCTAAAATGCAAACTTGATATATGTAAAATAACTTATATTTAATTGAATAGACTGAACTTAAAATTAATCCTTAAAATTATAGCTACCTATTTCAGTATATTTCTTTTTTATGATTAGCTAAGTGTGCATAGATATTTGTGTGTGTGCGTATTTGCAGGGTGCGGAAAAAGTTCCCGTACAAAAATATAAACAGCAAAAGTTCCTCTACAAGACCAGAAATAAATTACACTTTAATTAAAACAAAATGATACTAAAAATACTAAAAGAATACGAAGGAATACAAAAGAATACTAAAAACACACTATATATTGAAAGAAAACACCATACAGATAATTTTTTTAAATTATACTTTTGTACTGGAACTTTTTCCGCACCCTGTATATACATACATATATATATATATATATATATATATATATATATATATATATATATATATATATATATATATATATATATATATATATATATATATATATATATATATATATACACACACCCATATATATATATATATATATATATATACATATATATATATATATATATATATATATATATATATATATATATATATATATATATATATATATATATATATATATATATATATAAAATATATATATATATATATATATATACATGTGTGTGTTTTATACATATATACACATATATATGTATAAAACACACACATGCTCACATACTATTGAAGTATAAGTTCAAATTTTTTTACTCAAATATTGTCATTATTGTTTTTTTCAAATTGAGTTCTAAGAAGTATATAAAATATTATATTAATGAACAATTGCTAGATTTAATTTTATAATTTTTATAAGTATTATAAGAAAAAACATTAGTCAATTGAAAAAATAAATTTTTTTCATAGATGTTTTACATAAAATAAATGTTTTTAATAAATTGCATTGTCTGCTTTATTTTGAATTTCATGATAAAATTATTTTGGCATGTTTCAGATGAAATTTTGCAAAGTTTTAGTAAGACTCAGATTCCATTGATGCTGCATTTCCTCAGAAAGTATTCAATTTTTTTCACGCTGTTTGTGGTATTTTGCTATTAAGTATTGAACACAGGTGTTTAATGGGGCTTAAATCTAGCAATTTTTGAGTCATCTTCAATGGAATTTATTAGTTGTTATCTATTACTTACTTAAGTTTTGCAGAGATACAAACAATATGATTGTGTATAGAAATAAAAAATTTCATTTAATATTATACTTGAGCATGATTAAAACTAATATGAACACTCGATGATTAAAATACTGTTGTTTTTTCCTTAATTCCATAACTCAAACTTTGACAAGCAACAAAAACAAAAGGTTGTTGCATAGTTGAGCATGTTACTTTGAGGGACATAGTTTGAACTGCATCTTCACTTACAAAGTTTTACACCACAATAATATTTAATAATAATAATTTAATAATAATATTTTACACTACAATTTATATTATATAATTTAGAGGAAACAAATTTTAATGTTGTATAGTAGTTATAAGTTATCACATTTAATTTAGAATTAAAATAAATATAATTATATAAATGGTTTTTATTTTGTTATTCCAAATTAATTAACAGAAGCAAATTAATATATAAGCTTTTAAAATGTAGTACATAGTTTTTAAGGATGTTTATGACATGCATACTGAGATAAATAGAAACTATTTATCTCCTAACTGTTCTAACTTTAATCCATACTATATCTAAATTAGGGGTGCATCGGCATCGGCCTGCCAATGCATCAACCATTTAGCCGATGCATCAGCATCGATCTTGATAACCATCGGCCGATACCGATTTTTTTATGATTAATTTTTGTGTTTCTATATTGTAGGCAAAAGTATAATTATTCCATAAATGAAAATGAATGTATAATATTTATTTCATTTGTATCAAAATAGTCAATTAGACTTTTAGCTGCTTTGTTGATTCTTGGTTTATTTCTTATTTTATTTTATTACTAAATTTAGTACCTAGAATAATTAGAAATTTATATATATATATATACACACTACCGTTCATAATTATTTGAATGGTCGTACTTTACGACATAAGATATCATAGTTTTATTATTACTTACTATTGGGAGAGAAACTGTAAGCAAACTGTAAGCAAAGTCGACCTGAATTATATGTTATCTTCCTTTTTATTAGGTTTACAAAAAAAAAGAAGTATAAAGTTTGATTAGATTAGTTTATAATTTACTTGCCTTTTAATCACCCTTAGCAACAATTTTAATCACCCTTAGCAACAATTACTGCCATACATACTCTTGGTATTCTACTTAACGACTTATCCAATTTGTCGAAATCAATTTTATGCCACGAACTAATAAGTTTTGTGGCATTTAACAGCCACACACCTTCAAATCAAAACAGCCACACACCTTAACATTACATTTACCATGTTTTATAGTCGATAATACTATTTTATCATAAATTCAACGATTTTATTTTCCAGACAAGCAATCTTATCTAAAAACCAAAGATTTAAAACTTCGATACGTCATTCCGCGTTTACAGTCATTGATAGTCTATTTTTTTATGTAGTTTTGCCCACTTTAACAATTTTATTATTCTTGTGATTTTTATCAAAGCATTTTAAACAAAAACTTTTGAATTATTTAACAGTGCAAAAATAAACATAAAAAATAATTAAATACCTTTTTTTTTTTAAATTAATGCCATGCGACTAATTATGAACGGTAGTGTATATATAAATTTCTAATTATTCTAGGTACTAAATCAACAATGAGCAAAACAACTAAGCATTTTAGCAAATAAGCAAGCATAAAATTTCGAACTTAGGGCCGATGCCGATGCATCGGTATCGGCCTGTATCAATCGGCATCGGCCAAAAGTAGGCATCGGTGCACCCCTAATATAAATAATATTCTCAGATTTGTTAAACATATTTGCAGTCATAAATGTATTTTTATTACCATACTCTTTTTGACTATTTAAGGTATTGATTGACATAATGTATAAAAACTTAAAATTCATGTTTACATTTAAAGTATAAATAAATGCTAATATGGCTTATATTACTTAAGGATGCTGGATTACTTTCACATCCAAGTAAAATGATTATCGATATTGGAGACGAGTTGGCGAAGACAGCAGCGTGGAAGCAGCTTACAGGTCACACTAAAAATTCTTTAGATTCAAAAAACTTTCCAAATACAGGTAGTGGGGAAAGTGGTTCCAGACGACGTCGAAGGCGAAGTCGCGGTTCTTTAAACAAAAATATCAGCTTAACAAAGAATAAAGATGGAAAAGAATGTGTTGCGTTAAATACGAATAATAGAGCATCTCGTAAAGATTCTAAGAATTTAAAGTGCGATTATTTAAACGAGCAATCATCCCAAAGCGATATCTCAAACGATAAGCGTACTCGAAAAAAAAGTAAAAATATGAAAGACCAATTACCTCCTTGGGAACAGCCTATTGGATCACCTCCAAGAAAAGATTTAGGTCTACTAGAGATTTTCGAAGATTCTTTAAGTATTGATCCGGCTTGTACCAGAACAGACTCTCCTATTCCCGCTTGTCCTGTAATAAAACTTGAAAATCAAAAGGATCAAATAACGAATTCTCTTACACCAGAAACATTCACTTTAAAATGATTACCGCTTGTTAAGTGTTTTTCCTACTTTCTAGTCTGATTGCCACACTTTCCTACTTTTTAGTCTGATGGCCTCACTGTCCGATGAAAGAATGTGACGAGTGAGAAATGCTAGAGATAAATTTAGTTTTGGTTGAACAGGAATAGTTAGTTTTTAAAAGAAATTAGTTCTATTTTAGTTATTTGTCAAATTATTATTTAAAAATTATCATAATTTGAACCTATTTATATAATTATTTATAAAATTATTTATATAAGTTATACAAACACATATTTATATAGAAGATGCATAAATTTTTAAATAAAAAAAAACTTTTAAGAACTTGCGTTTTTCATGTTTTTTGTTGATTATCTACTTTTTTTAAATTTAATTATAAAACTCATTGAAAGTAGGATACAATACCGCTCCCCAAATCTCTCAGTCAAATCAACTGATCAGTTCCTCATTTTTTTTTTCAATAACTGTTGGCAATTATTGAAGAAATTGCCTTTAACTAATATTAAATCAAAGTTTGATTTAGTTTAAAAGTAGTGATATACTACTACTTTATCAGTACTTCTAATTTCCTAATTAATAATTTTCAAAAAAGTCATAATAAGTTGGGTGACAATTTCTTGCTATAAGGTTATAAACCATTTCAGTAAATGCTTTTCTCTTCTAAATTTAAATGAGTCCTGTTTTAATCGATTATTAAAAGGGCGGAATAAGCATCTTAACTTACGCATAAAATAATCCGCTAAGCCATTTCTTGAATTATGTCAAGAAAATTAAACTAAAATATAAAAACTGACATGTTAATATTGATATGTAAGCAGGTCTGAAAAGGTTACGTGATTGGTAACGATTAGCTCTCGAAAAAAAAAACATAATCACCATGACACTGGTTAATACTTTATACAAGTGGACCAAAATGGAAATAGTAAGAATTTGATTGGTTTAATTACAAAACTATCTACCACCATAACTATATCATCAGGCAAATTCTTTATAGGGTCTGTAAAATTATAAATTGGCTGTATTGATTTTAGTTTGAATTGAATTTATTGATTGTAATTTCTGAAAATACCCAGAAGTCTTTTGTTTTATTTAATGTACATATCAATTTAGTTGTTAGCACATAGGGTTATAATCTCAGAGCATCTGGTGTTGTCAGTAAATTAAATAGTAGAGGTAATTAGAAGACCACTAACATATGTGTTAAAAAGTTTAATATTGACTCTTCTCAAGAAATCTACTGGAAACTAACATCTACTGAACTACTACTGGCTTTTAAGTGAAAATTATTTTTTTATAAAATTATGATGACGTTAGTTTTTTCACTAAATTCTAAAGAGTGTTTACGAAGTACTGAAACTCAAAAGAGAAATTTGTGATCAAATATTATTCTAAAGAATGTTTACGAAGTACTGAAACTCAAGAGAAATTTGTGATCAAATTTAGAGTATTAGGAAAAGGACACACGACAATCTAGTTTTACGCTATGCATTAACGTGTATGGGTCATGAACCATGTTACAGCAATATTGATAAGAGCTTTATTTAAATAATTACACAGCTCGTATAAGAGCTATCGAAAAGCTGCAGAGTTACCATTTAATCAATCTGATATAGATAAAAAAGTATTGAACTTTGGGAATTGTTGTGTTTGGTTGATGGCACATGGCAAAAACGTGTACACGTGTTATTAAATGGTGTTGTTGCCAATAGTGATAAATATATTGATGTTTATACAATGTCAAACACTGTAGCCAATGTAAAATAAAAATAGAATATAGATAAGTATATGAATATATATATGTACATAAATATTGGTATAAAAAAATATATATAATAAAATTTAAATAAGGTTTTGTTAAGTATATATAAATAGCAAATAAAGGCATCATTTCGGTGTAGGCTACGTGCCAAAGTAAATGAATGCATAAGTACTAAAACCCCACTATTAGTAAAAAGTAAGATGACTGAATTCACTGTTAATCAATGCAAAATTTTTATGAGAGAGCTATTAAAGATTATATTATTCAATTATGCACAATAAAGAAGTCAGTTCTATAAATTCTTTAAAATATATTTTTTTGTTTTTCTATTAATATTATGTGCCTCTAAAAGGCCGTAAGGGTTTGTCACAGAACTCCGCGTTCTGTGACAAACCCTTTCGGCCTTTTAGGGGCACATAATATTAAAAGTATTTAACTATAAAGTTCACGTCTTTTTCTTTTTCACAAAGTATGCCCAGAGCTTGCATTGATCTTCTAAGCACTGCGCCACGGCTGCTACTTGCGCTCAGTTAGTTAATGAGTCTTACTAACAACTTTGTTGACCAGATTTAAAAATTTCAGTTTTAAACCGTTTTTTGTTTCTTAAAAATGTTGGCTGGCGTCTAATACACTACTAGATGGAATGCCATTAATAAATACTGGTTTTTGATGTCTATAAATTGTTTTTTTAACTCATTATTTAACTCTAATTTTATTCTCTTTCATTTGATGTAATGATTGTGCGTTGTTTATTTACATAAAGCATTTTATAATTAGATTTTTTTTAAATATCAATAGACTTTAACAACGTCTTAGCAACAAAACTAAAACTGTTATTTACCCAAAATCTATGCTAAAGTAAAATGTAACGATGAGCCCAAAGGTTTTATGATAAAAATAATTCAAATGAAACGAATCATAAGTTTCTGGACATTAAATATGTTTTTACTCTAATAAAACATTTTACTTTAATAATACGGGTAATTTTGAGTATCTGTATTTTGGCTAATAATTTGTGTCCGAACTTTTTTATACAACAAAATTTTATTAATAGATGGGGTTTTAAATATTTTTGTTCAATCCTTTTTAATAGAGAAATCATTTCATGTTGCATTTATTTTATGTTAACTTTATTTCATCTTGCCTTTAACTACTGATTAAATTCGTGATTAAACTACAAATATGTTCTTAAATTAAAAAAATTGTTTTAAATTATTTTTTCATCTTCCTCTTCTCATTAAATAGTTTCGGGGATACGGTTTCTTTTTTTATAAAACTAAAAACTTGCTTTTCTTCTAAGGTTGAAACTTTTTTCCCTTGAGCAAATCCAGGTTTTACGTTTTTTATAAAATCCTGACTCAAATATAATAACTGCTTGAGTATTGACTTTTTAATAGCGTATAAGTTATAACAAATTGTGCTATAATATATTAAAAATAATTAATTTATATAATTAAACAAAGAATTATCTATACTATTATACTATCTGTCGCAAATTATTGTAAGAAAATGAGTATAAATGGTTTAAACAAACTTAAATAATTCGGGTCTTGATTTTACAAAAAACGCAAAACCTGGATTTGCTCACTGGAAAAAAGTATCGACCGTCTTCTAACGTTAAAAGGGGCACCTGCAACAAAAGTTGAAACTGTGTAAGCCAGGCATGACGTTCATGTATTGCCATATTAAACAACTTTTTTTTTACGGCCATATAGACATTTTTTTAAAAGAATGTCATAACTAAATTTCTCATGAATTAGCTTAAGTTTCCAAAAAATAGATATAGAAAAACCAAGGTAAGATCTGTATGCTAAGATATGGTTTTCCTTATCGCAATAATACCGTCACCAACTAGCTCCACCTTCAAGACGATAAGCAAAATTTAGTTTTTTATTTCTTGTTCAATCAATATGATGAAGCGTTTATTTTTTGCGGATTGCAATGAAGTAATAAATTATTCTAACCTCGGAAAATATAAAAAGTCTAAAAATCGCCATCATTTGAGCCTTGTTGCTGTCATGTGCCATCGCGTTATGTTGCAACACCGGTTGCATTGGCCTGTTAGTCAGGAATTTAAATCTATAGGGTTCGTTTTACTAGCTGTAATTTTTTTGATGATAAATCTTTATGAGCTATTTTGAGAAGACTTGTTTATTTGTTTTTGTATAATGAAATATAAATATGAATTTTATGACAAATGTAAACAGAGAAAAAATACTGATTTAAAATCATGTTGTGCCGTTTAAATGATGTTTTAAATCAGTATACAATGTAGATTCAATGTAGATGTTTTAAATCAATATACAATGTAGATTCAAGTACATACGCAGTATAGATAGACGAAGGGGAGACCGGGGCAAGTTGCAACAGGGGTAAGCTGCAACAACGCGGTTTAAAGAATGGTTTTTGTATATTTTTCCTAAATTTTTCTTAAATAATATAACTATAACTTTAACGCGTCAGCTGTAAAAAACTTACAGTTATTCAATAAAAATTTCAAAAGTTATTGATGTTTCTATTTTTTTTGATATAAAATTCTAAATTTCGTTTTTGAAGTTTTTTTGGGTTTTACTTTAAACGTAGAGGTATATGACCATAATAAAGTTATGGTAAGTTAAAAAAATCTTTTTCAAACACGATAAATCTAAAAAAAAAAATTTTCAATAAAAATTATATACAATGATTAAAGTGATAATGATGCCTATGGGGTAAGTTGCATCAAATTGCTTGGGGTAAGTTGAATCATAAATTAGCTGCGGGTTTTGTTGGTTTTACGCACTTAACTAGTTTTTTCTAAAATAATGGACGCTTTTTTTATGTAAGACCGCAAACAAATATAAACGAAAACAAAAATTTTATGATGAAGATAAGTTTAAATAAATTGAAAATGTTTATAGTATATATAAAGCATATGTATATACATGTATATATGCTTATGTATTACATATTATGTATATATACATGTATTTTATAAGTATATTATGTTTAATATACATATTACATACATGTATATATATACATAATATATAATACATGAATATATATATATATATATATATATATATATATATATATATATATATATATATATATATATATATATATGTATGCATATATATATATATATATATATATATATATATATATATATATATATATATATATATATATATATATATAAATTTATACATAATATACAGTGGCGGATTAACCATATGCGAGGCCATAGGCAAGTTTTCTATTATATTAGTTGAGTTTTTAATTCTTGTGTTCTATTGTGTTTTGGATATTTATTAGAACGTAACGAAGCAAAAAACGCACATAGGTTTTAAATGTACATTAAGTATTTTTTTTATTTTGGATGAAGATGCACTAATAAGACTACTCAAAATGCGATACCATTTATTTTTTTCGCAGATTTTAGGAGGATCGATTACATTGACTTAAAACTTACCCTTTCTGACTTTTAAAGACGCAAACTCATCAATTAAATCAGAACAGTCCAAGGACCGACTTATTTTATTTTCAATGGAAATTAAAGCTAATGCAGATAAGCGGTCTTGACCCATAGTGGAACGTAAATATTATTTTATGACTTTTAATTTGAAAATTTTTATGAGTTTTTAATTTGGTTTTTTACATCATTCATTACTTACATTATACCAAAAAATTGTAACTCGCACACAATCATAACACAACATTTTTTATACCAACAACAATCATACTATAGCTATAGCAATATAACAAACTATAACAAACGAGAAACTAAAAACAAAATTGTAGTCAGGAAAAATAAAAAAGATCGTTAATGAAGACATTAAAGTGCTCACAAAAACAAAAATGGCATAGCGACGTCAAACAAATGTAATACTACAGAAACCACAAATCTTTTCAATATAAAACCAAAAACGTACAAGGATTTTGTATATTAAAATGTACATAAAGAACTCAACTCATAAAATGCATAAAGACTCAAAGTCAGAAGGAAGGAACAAGCGTCCTCATGAAAACATTAATGTAAAATAATAAAAATAGTATGTAAATGTGATAAATTAGTAAAAGAAAAATCAGTCTTTGTTGTAAGTTCTGTAACGTCAAGTCAAATCAAAACCCAGCGTAAGGAGTGAATATAAAAGCCACAACAATAATAAGGAAAGTGCCAGTCGTAAATCAAAGAACCCAAGATGGCTTTAACAGCAATGCAAGGAGAGTCTCCGACTTTAGACTTCACCAACTCACCAAGGATATTCCCAGGGAGGGGGCAGCCCCGTTTATGGGACTATTGTCAATAACTGTTAGCAAATGTAGTCATACTTCATCGAATCCACAATGGATAAAACACCTATACATGGAATAAACACTGATCTATGGCTCAAAGAGAAACCGCTACAACAAATACCCGGAACCAGCATAACATCTCATCACTGCTCAGATTATGTCTTGTGCAGCAGTAAAAATGTAAATATTATATAAAATAAATAAACAAACAAACAAAAAGTCATTCAGTTAGGAGGATGGAAAAACAGAAAAAGCCTTTGAGACGTGTAGGTGTATATGGGCAAAGATATATTTGTCACAGTCATTGTCAATGTATATGAATATCAATGTATATCAATGTATATGTACTAGAAACCGCATACTCTTTCATATGGTTGCCAAGCATTATGTATAACGCAAAAAAAAATTGCTGCATACATAATAATAGATGTATATGTAAAGTTGAATATTTTATAAAAATACTGTTTATAAAAATACTGTACGCATACATTATATTGAATTTTAATTAATGAGTATCGTTGTTTATATTTATTGCACTAAGAAAATTTTTTTATATTACTTGTACTAAGAAAAAAAAATGCGAGGCCACCGGCAAATGCCTGCTTTGCCTGTGCTTAAAACCGCCGCTGATAATATACATATAGCATATTTATGTATTATATATTATGTATATATACATAATATATAATACATAAATATATATATAAATACGCTTCATATACATATACAACTTATATAAACTTTTATGTTTTTTTTTATTTTTTAATTTTTTTAAACTTATCTTTATCATAAAATTTTGTTTTAAATTTATATGTATATATAATATATATATATATATATATATATATATATATATATATATATATATATATATATATATATATATATATATATATATATATATATATATATATATATATATATATATGTATATATATATATATATATATATATATGTATATATATATATATATATATATATATATATATATATATATATATATATATATATATATATATATATATATACACATGCATACATATATGCAAAGATACATTAATCATTCATATATAAATAAATGATGATGTAGGTTAAGTTGTGTAAAATGACTTTAATGTTTTTTTATTTTATTGTTATTTGATTAAACTGTTATTTTGTGCTTAAGTAGAAATTGTAAATGAGAACTTATAAGAGAAAAACTGAAAAAGGACTTTATCTAACAGCAGTGGTAATAGAGGCAGCAAACCATGTTATTGATGGAAAAGAAATATTGATTAGAGCATCAGCAAAAAAGTATGGAATCCACTACTCAACTCTTTTTCGTTACATAAATAAAGTAAATAAAGCTATTAATATGGAAATGCCGCTACCTATTCCTGGTTATAAAAAGTCACGCCAAGTTTTCAATTTAGAACAAGAAAAAGCTATTGCTTCATATATATCAACAGCTTCTGATATTTATTATGGATTATCACCTTATGAAGCACGAAAACTTGCATTTGAATGTGCTATAAAGTATAACCTTAATTTTCCAAAATCTTGGTTAAAACTTTCAATGGCTGGTCCTGACTGGATGAGAGGGTTTTTAAATCGACATTCAGGATTGTCTATCAGAACTCCAGAAGCAACAAGTTTTGCATGAGCAACTAGTTTTAATCGTGCTAATGTAGGTGTATTTTTTCAAAAATTATCAGATGTTTTAGATAGAAATCATTTTTCTGCATCTAATATTTACAATGTTGATGAGACTGGTATCACCAATGTGCAAAAACCAAACAAGGTAATTGCTCGTAAAGGTATTAAGCAAGTTGGAGCATTAACATCTCAAGAACGGGGGACACTAGTGACAATTGTGTTAGCTGTAAATGCATGTGGCAATAATGTGCCTCCAATGTTTCTATTTCTGAGAAAGAAAATTTATGATCACTTTATTCGTGATGGACCAAATAAATGCATTAGTAATTTTTCTGTGAACTCTACAACGCTTATTCTTTTAAAGTAATGTGTTGCAACTTGCCCCGTTCACTGTTGCAACTTGCCCCGACGCGGGGTTAATTGCAACATTTTTTTTTTCATTTTTGTTTCACTATTGCGGAATAACTAAGTTTTATATTATATTTATCAATGTTGGATTAACATTTCACTAAGATCTATTTTATAACCATGAAAAAAAAATTTCAAAAATATAAAAGTTTAAGGAGATAAATGCAGTTTTTTTAATTTTGTTGCAACTAGCCCGATCTCCCCTACACATCGATATTGATTGAGGTACAACATAGATTGAAGTACAGCATAGATTAAAGTACAAACGCAGACAAATCTCTTTAATTTAAAAAAAAAGTAATTTAATTCTATCAATAATTCTCTTATTCAAGCTCTTAATTCGTTACTTATAAAAAAATAAAGAATATTACAGTGCGGAAGACTTTTTCATGAAAACACGTTTATTATTCTTATACATTAAATATACACTTCTCTACAACTTTAAAAGATGGTTTTTTTTACAAAAACTTTGATTGGGAAACAGTTTTTTGTTTCAACTAGACAATGATTACTGCTAAAAAAACTAAAAACCTATGACACTGCTAAAAAAACTAAAAACCTTAATGATGAAAGCGGCGTAAACGTTTTAGAATAGCCTCTGTAAAGGTCACTGGCACTGATTTGAATCCATTAGAACATTTATGAACTTTATTAGATAAAAAAAAATAGATTATAGATCATTTACTAAAAAAGAAGATTTGAAGAAAGTTGTTGTTGAATCATGGTTTAACATCGACAATAATCAAATGTCTAGTTGAATCAATGCTAAAATGCTTGTTAAATGTAATTAAAGCAAAAGGAGGAGCTACTAAATATTAAAGTATGTTAATAAAATATAAAAACTTGAAACTGTTTTCCATTTATTTTAATCAACTGGTATCTGTAACGCTTTTTTTGTACAATTAATTTATGTGCAAGTGTTTTTATACCCTTTTTTAGCTTAATACCCTTTAAAAAGCGTAAAGAAAAATGTTACTTTTTTTTGAAAGTTTTTTAACAAATAAAAAATTTGACAAAAAAAAAGTCTTAATATTTTATTTAAAGGCATTAACTTTATTAAAAAATTACTTTATACGATTAAGCTCTGTTGTCACTGTATAGACATAAGACTTGTGAGTTAACTTTTTTGGTGTATCCTTTTAACTGCTAGCATCTTCGTCACTTTCATGCTCAATAACTTTACGTTTAAGAGAATTGTTGGTTACTGCACCTGCTAAAAACATTATATATCTATCCAATTTACAAGATTGATCCATGAATGTAATTTCTTACACAATTTTCTTTACACCATTGTTCAGCAACTTCAAGTTGTTTCTTTTTTCTAAAATTGCTTTTCTGTTTATAAGTGCTACAACATAAGAACTTGAATTTGACTTTATTTGTAAGCGTATTTTGAATTTTTTTGTCAATGTTTTGTCTCATATTTATTTGTCTAAAAATAAAATATCATAAAAAATTCACATTAACTGAACCAAACCCTTTCTTTATTCATATATATACACTTACGTATATATATATATATATATATAAATATATATATATAAATATATATATATATATATATATATATATATATATATATATATATATATATATATATATATATATATATATATATATATACGTAAGTGTATATATATGAATAAAGAAAATATCTTTATATTAGCATGAATAATATTATATACTTAAAAGTGACCAACAAATTACAGACAGTAATAAGTTGATCACTTACTTAAATAATTTTGTGCATTGTAGTCTAGATTCTTTGTTAAATTAAAAATAATTGATGTAAATAAATATTGTTTAATATTTTTGATAAACGACTCATGTATATAAACATAAAAAGATATGGATTTCAATAAATCTTAAGTTTAAATATAGTCTTTGATTAGAAAAGATCAAAATTTTTTTTATTATTCAGTTGTGACAATAATAATATTACTGGTCATATGTTTAATGATAATAGTGAAATTGAATTGGATAATAATTAGGCTCAAAGAAGTTATTAATGTAAATACTAATAGGCAACTTGAAAATAGTTGTTGTCAAGTGAAAGAGATAGATCTATGCAAGATGAAATTAATCGTTGAAATGTAAGAAATGCTGCTCAGCGAGTAGAAAACTTACTTGCCAGAATTCAGTGTCAAGCGGTGTTAATTAGAGAGCCTATATACTCAGAGAGCGGACAATTGAAGACCACACTGGAAAAACGATCAAGCTGCATTTTTGCATTTTTTGGTTTTTTGCCCCTGTTATATTCGGCTGCAGCTAAACTATATAATAATTGACTATATAACCAGAAAACCAATCAAATTACACAGATATTTAGCTTTCAAGTTTATCTGTCCGCTGGAAGAACGATCACATTGCTCGCTGTAAAGCATGCGACAACGCTAAACCAATCAGAATCGACAAAATAATAAACAAACCTTTTGAAATGGCGGATGCATCTAATTTTCCACAACTGGTGGACAAGCCAAAGAAAAGAAAATCACTAGGTTCTAAAAAAGATAAGGCAAAAAAAGCTTGACTTTCAAACCACACAATTGGCAATAACTGCCAGTGCACAATTTTGCAGTGCTTCGAAAAAACAAATCTTGAAGACAGAGCAGCTCTTATTAAAGCATTCAATGCTCATCTTTCAAAAGACGAACAAGACTCATTCCTATCTTCTCTTATTACGACAAAGAAAGTGTTGAAGAGAAGACCTACTCATCGTGAAGGGGAAGCCCAGTTCCATGAATTTAGCTGTTCTTATCATGTAAGAATTCTGCATGGTGGAACCTATGTAGGACAGAAAGTCTGCTATAAAGCCTTTATTGCCTTGTTTGGTATTACAAACAGAAGAGTACAAACCATCAAAAAAGCCTTAACCTCAACAGGTAAGTAGCAAAATATAATTATTACACAAAGTATGCCTATTTAAAAAATGTATAATTGTGATAATTATTATAATAGATTATATTATCATAATTAGAAATTGTTGAAAAGGCATCTATACATATAGCTATTTCTGTATTACAAAGTTAATCATGACTAGATCTGGTACTGCTAAATTAAAATATTATAACAATCAGTTCATGTTACTAGATGTAGTCACGTTTTATTTTGTATTGCAAAAATATCATAAATTGTTATTACTTAGATTAGCTGTAGACTGTAATAATACCAGTTGACTGTTTTTTTTTGTACTATGGCTAAACATCCAGTAGAACCTCTTTTTCGAGTTGATGTTTGTGTATTACACCTTTTTTCACACTGTCTAGCAACCTGTCTATACAGATAGTGCAATGCCAACTTATAACAGTTAAATTAATAAACTGCAGAGCTTAGACTAACTAACTATTAAGCACAACTTAGACTAACTGTAGTCATAAAGGCTGACTGTTTATGGAAAGATATTCACTAACTTCTAGCCTATACTAGCACTACCACTAGGAGGATTAATTATTATTATTATTTTTTTTTTTGAGTAAGTGTGGACTATTCTTAATTAAATTGGAAGGGCAGAGAAATAGATTCTTTTGTTACTAAAATTTTGATTTGTGACAAAAAACTTGTATTCACGAGAAATTTGTTTATTTAGTAACATCAGGACAACAGTTAAACAAAAATGTGCAACTCTTACCAAAAATGGATGTGCATTTGTTTTTAAAATTTTGACAACTTTTGTAAAAGTTTATAATAACTAGTTTATAAAAAGTTCAGTTAAAAAACAGCATTCGTAAATTTTATTTAAATTTTAACAAATTAACAATTTGATATATATATAAATTGTATATATATATAAATATATCTGTAAAGAAAATTAACAATATCTATCAGTGTAAAAAATTATACAACAGTGGGATTCTGAAAAGGTTTTAATTATTTCTATATTAAATTTTTTTTTACTAAAAATTATGTAGGAAAATTCTTTTATTTAAGTAGGAAAATTCTCTTTTTTTTAGGAAATACATTTATACAAAGTAGTTTATTATAAGATGTGTTCTATTGGGTTAATGACATCAGATGCATGCAAAGGCCAACAAGATGTTATTGGAACTTTAAGCAACGAAGAAAAAATAGCTATATCATTACGCTGTAACATTGAACTATCAAACTTAACAACATTATTTGAAAAACATGCTACAAATTATTTGAAAATGTATCCTATATGGCAGAAAGCATGCTGTGCATTCAAAAAACATACAAAGAAAATTACAAATAAGTAAAAGTGGAATTTAAGTATTTTAATATATATATTTTTTTAATTTGTGTTTTCCAAAACATAAACAATGCTTTAAACAATTGTGCAGATAAGCTATATACAACTATACATACAATTATACTATATACGAAATACATAAAGCTATATGCAATTATATATACAATTCAATTACTTTTAGAAAATCTTAGAGTAGTTACGATAAATGAGTCACAAGACATGATGAGAAGTAGCGTAAATATTGCTCCTGGGAAGAAACTTTGCAAACCCTGTAAGCAAAAGATTGCCAAAAAAGCAGATCTTAAAGAAGAGAAGCAAAGTCAGGGTGAACAAGATGAAGATTTTCTAATATCATCATTCAAATCAAAAAGACAGGAGATCAATGAAGAACTTGAAAATTTTAATATTTCTCCTCTAAAATCTCATTCAAAGTCATCAAAACATATACTCTCAGAAGGAAAGCGAAAAGTTGCGCGCATCAACGAAATGGTAAGTAACCTTACTAGAAAAACTGAAAGTCAATTCAATGTTCCCTCAAAACTGTGTTATGAACCAAATGACATTAAAAAGAAGGCTGAAAACTTTGATGAAATTATGAGCTTGATAAAAGAAAAAATTCTATGTTCTGACAAAATAACTATTGTTCAACTTCTAACACTGGCACCCCAAGTTGGTCAATATTAGAAGTACAAAATAACTTTGCAATTACAGAATACCAAGCAAAAAAGGCTAGACAACTTTTTAATAAAAAAGGATTGTTGGCTATCTCACCTTTGTATAAAGGGAAAGTCTTACAAAAAGAAATAGAAGATTCTGTTAAACTTTTTTATGATTCAAGTGATTTATGTAGAACTATGCCTGGAAAAAAAGATTATGTTAGCATTCAAAAGAACGTCCATAAACAAAAAAAACTGCTTTTGTGTAATTTAAAGGAACTATATTTATTATACAAAGAAAACAATCCAGAAATACAAATAAGTTACTCAAAATTTGCTTCACTTAGACCAAAGTGGTGCATTTTGCCAGGTGCAAGTGGTACACATTCTGTTTGTGTTTGTTCTTATCACCAAAATGCCATATTGATAGTAGATGCTTTAAATATTTGACTAAAGTATAAGGACTTACTTTCAAAAACCGTTTGCTCAGTAGAAAACAAAGAATGCATGCTTGTACAGTGTGATGATTGTCCTGGTAAAGAACCCCTCACCAAATATTTGTATGAGATTTTTGGAGAATACGAAGATGATTTTGAGATACACTACAAGCAATGGCAAACTTCTGACCGTGCAACACTATTAAGTTTAACAGCTGATATTCCAACGTTTTTTGAACTATTCGCATCTTGTTTTGAAAAGCTACAAGCTCATTCTTTTATTGCTCACTCTCAATCACAGTACCTTAACCAACTGAAACAATATATGGATCAATCAAACATTATCATTATTGGCGACTTTGCTGAAAATTATGCTTTTGTTGTCCAAGATGAAATAAAGAGCTATCATTGGAACACCCAACAATGCTCTTTACATCAATTAGCCATATACTATAAAGATGATAAAGGTGAACTGAAACATATTTCTTACTGTTTTATATCAGATGACATAATACATGATGTAACTTATGTGTACAAAATATTCCAACTAATCATACCAATATTAAAAATAAAATTTTCCAATCTGTCTAAATTACATTTATTCACTGATGGTTGCGCAGGACAGTACAAAAATTGTAAAAGCTTTTACAATCTATGTCAACTAGAGAGCAAATTTTTCCTTAAAATTGAATGGAACTTTTTTGCCACGTCCCACGGAAAGTCACCATGCGATGGGATTGGTGGTACTGTAAAAAGATTAACAGCAAAAGAAAGTTTAAAACGACCGTACAGAAACCAAATTCTCACATCAGAAGCTATGTATGAATTTTGTATTGATAAAATCAAAGTTGGTAACTTCATTTACATAAAGGGATTGGACTTACAATTGCAACGTGAAGAGCAAAAAGAAAGGTACACTGGTGTAACAACTCTACCTGGTACTCGTAGCTTTCATCAATTTATACATCTTGGAGATAACAAGGTTGGGGCAAAGAGGTATAGTACAGACACTTATTATACAATAATCCACAATCTTAAAAAGAAACAAGACTTATCTCAACTTGATACTGTCACTTTAGGTTGTTATGTCGCTGTAGTCTGTGATGATAAGTGGTGGATCGGCATTGTAACTAAAACCAACTTAGAAGAAGTTGATGCTAAAGTTAAGTTTCTTCATCCAAATGGTCCATCAATCTGTTTTAACTGGCCTGAAAGAGACGACTACTGATTTATTCCAAACACCAACATATTGAAAAAACTATCTGTTCCACAAGCTTGCTCTAGTTCTGGTAGAAACTATGTGTTTGAAAATGCTGAAATAGAGGAAGTACAAGTAAAATGGGAGCAATATTGTAAACTATTACAAACACAGTCAAAATAACTTTCATCTTTGATACCTTTAAAAATCTTGTATATTTAAGTAACTTTTTAAATTACGATTAACTTTATTTTATTTACAAATATTTTTTGGGAATTTCTTGAAAAAGTAATACATCTTTGAAATTAAAGTTCCGTATGTTTTAATTGTTTTTCCAGTTAGATTTTTTGTGCCTAGTAAGGTTATAAACAGCTAAAAATATTAACAGCAAAAAAAAGATTTTTTTGATGGGGGTGTTTTGAGATATTGGGCCCCAAAGTTGGTTTATAGAAATTAGTTGTTTTATTAATTTTTATGCATGTTCTTTTTATATTTGAGCATTTTAAGAACATTTATTGAATTCAGCATCAAAAAAACATTATATATGTTCATTTTCGTGTTTTTGCCATTTTTATTTCTTATTATTTTAAGGAAAATGTTTTTTCAGAGTGTTATGAAAACCGGGTCATTTTAGGAAACCAGGTCAGTATTAAAATTGCAATATCTTGTCAACCGCTAAACTTTTTTAGCTGAAATTTTGCATGCAATATTTTTTTATAATTAGGAATAATGTGTCAAAATATAACACAAAAGGAAGACACATGGTTCAATGGACTGGGTGATTTGATGTGGAATTGCCCTTAATTGACGTAATTCGCTTCTTGGTTCAAGCTGCATTCAAACTTTATTATTTATGCTATAGTAAATCTTTTATCTTTTTAAAATAAAAATAATATGGGTGGATCAAAGAGAAAACAATTATCAAATAAAATATATAATAATTAAAAAGCAAAATTTCGTGGAAACAGATATACAAAGATTTCTTCTTCAGAAACGAAAACTTTATCTTTTGTTGAATCTGCCACACATTCTGCTTCTTCAAAAAAATAAAATATTGCTGATAGAGATTTTCAAGATTTTCAAAGTTCAGATTTTAACTTTGTCATGAACTTTTAGTCTGTTGGAAAACGTTATATCGCTACTGAAATGCTCGAATTTGTGTAAAGATAATGTTTATTTAATGTTTGATTCCTCAAAAAAGTATGGTTTAAGTATTGGTTTAAAAATATGTTGTAACAGTTGCAATTGGAAAACTGAGTTTTTTTCATCTGCTACATTTTGTAAAAAGAATTTAATCGAACAACAAGAACCTAGTAAAATCAAATGTAGTGTACAAAAAACATTTGATATTAACACACGTGTCATTGTCGCTTTTCGTGAAATGGGTAAAGGTTTATCATCATTAGAGAAATTTTTTGGAATAATGAATATGAAGCCACCTATGAACAAAAAAAGCTACAATAAAACTTTACATAACCTGTTAGATGTTTATCAAAATTTAGTTGACCAGAACATGAAAAATGCTGCTGATGAATTAATCCCTGCAAGTAAAACAGAGACATTATTTTTAGCTTTGATGGTTCATGGCAAAAGTGTGGTTTTACTACAAATAACGGAGTTGTTTCTGCAATTTCAGTTGAAAGTGGTAAATGTATTGACTTTCAAATAGAAACAAAAACATGTAAATTATGTTCAATATGGAAGTTAAAAAAATACACGTACCCAGTTGAATATGAAAAGTTTCAGTCATCACATTACGAAAAGTGTAAAATTAGTCACACTGGATCATCATCGGCTATGGAATCAAGTGGTGTTTTAAAACTTTTTCATCGTTCTGAAAAGAAAAACAATTTAAGGTATACCACATATCTTGGTGACGGAGTTCTTATACCAGTGCTGTTGCTGCTAAACCTTATGGACATAATGTAGAAATTGAAAAAGCAGAGTGCATTGGTCATATTCAAAAACGAGTTGGCACGCGTTTAAGAAACTTAAAAAAAAGCAGCAAAGAAATTTTAAGTGATGGTAAAAAACTAGGAGGAACAGGTCGTTTGACAGAAAATGTTATTAACATATTGCAAAATTACTATGGCAAAGCAATCAGACAGAACATTAGTAGTTTATATGCAATGAAAAAAAGTGTAGCAGCTATTCTTTCTCACTGTTCTGAAAGTTATGACAATGAAACACGCCATCAATTTTGTTTGCGCACTAAGGATTCTTGGTGCAAATTCCAGGCTGATAAAGTAACTGGAAAAAAACATACAAAGAAAATATTTGTATTCCTGCTGTTGTTCGAGATTTTATAAAACCAATATTTATAGATCTCGGAAGTGATATTCTTTTAGAAAAGTGTTTGCACGGTAAAACACAAAATCCTAATGAATCCTTGAATCAATTGATTTGGAAGCGGTGTCCCAAAGATATATTTGTTGAAAGAACTGCCTTATGTGTTGGAGTAGCATCAGCTGTCATATACTTTAATAATGGACTACAATTTTTAGAGACGTTATTTGATAAGCTTGAAATAACAGTAGGTTGCAATCTACATAACTTTTGTCTTATACATGACTCAAAGCGCATTTCTAAAGCAGAAAAGCAATGCACAAGTATAATGAAATTAATACGCTAAAAACTAAGAGCTATACAAAAAGGTTTTTGTGATCAAAACGAAACATTAGAAGGTGCAGTTTATGGAAGTGGGGAGTTTTGAACAATTTTTTTTTTGTTTTTATTTTTAAATTGAGTTTTTCTCAAAATCATGATTTATAGCCTGGCGACGGAGATATTTTTCAAACCGATAATCGATTTGATCTAAAATTTGGTACACTTGCTTGTAACACATGTATTTGCAACCTCTACTAGAATTATGTTTACAGCTAATTGTGTTCTACTTTTGTGAGTGATTTTGTGTTCTCAAATAACACCAAAACTTCCAAATATGACTAAAATGCATATATTTTGACTTTTTTTGGTCAAAATCCAAAACTTTTAGTGTATGTTGTAATTGCATAAGTAAAGGATCACAAGCCAAAATTTCAGTTCAAATTTAGTTGCGGTTACTGAAAAAACCCTGAAATGCAAGATTTTTTTTAATGGTATACTACCACCTTAATATAGGCTTTGGATACCCAAGGAAAGACACTTGTGCGACTTGTGACGAGTTAGTTTTAAAAATAGAGCATGTGGAAAAATGCATCTTAAAGAATGAAGGAGACGTAGATGTCCTACGTTAGGAAAAAGAAAAATTGACCAAACAACATGAACTTCACAAACGCAAAGCTGATACATTTTACACAAGAAAGTCGGAAGCACGCAGACGTGCTCAAGCAACTGAAGCGGTTGAGGCAATATCATTTGATTATCAAAAAAATCTACCTATACCAAACAAGACGTGTAGTGACGTCTACTACCGTCGCCAACTTACTTTTGTATCTTTCAACATTCACGTGCTGTCCACAAATGATGTATACATATATACCTACGACGAAACCAAAGGAAAGAAGGGTACAGATGACGTTGCGTCAATGTTGTATCATTTTTTTATAAATCATCTTTCAAGTAATGTCACTGACCTTGAGGCTTTTTGTGATGGGTGTGCTGGACAGAATAAAAATTTCACAATCATCCGTTTCTTCCACACAATGATCCACACCAACAAGCGCTTCAAGACTGTCAAGCTGACTTTCCCCATCAAAGGACACTCTTACATGGAGTGTGACAGAGACATGGGCCAGGTAAACCAAAAGGCTGATGTGGAGTTGCCAGAAGACTGGTGTAGAGTCCTAGAAGAAGCTAGAGCTAAACCAACACCATTCAATGTTATTCGTTTTTCTCGCAACCAGTTTTTGACCTTCACTGACCACATGAAACTAAACTTTAAAGCAATATGTCCTTTTCCCAAAAGACCAGTGCAGGAAATCCTATTTGAGGCTCAGCATCCTAAATTGGTGTCATATAGAAATAATTGGAATGGCTCAATGGAAACCGTTGTATTAGCAAAACCCCAGAAGAAGGAATCAATTCTTAGAAATCTTCCAACGCGATCAGCAAAGAAAAGTATAAAGATCTCCAGGTTCTCAAGCGCTTTTGTCGACCTGAAAACCATGCATTCTTTGACAACCTTTCAACCTCAGCTACAGACATCATTGAAGGTTCTGAAGGAAGTAGCTTGGACACTGATGATTAAAAACAATTAACTTTTTATTTTTTAACTAATCTTGATCACCATTACTAAAACGCATCTTATTTCTAGGTAATAAAGTTTAAGTTTCCCTTAATTTATTGTATTAGCTATTTTTCTAGACAAACAATAGATACACTCTACACTGCACCAGCTAAAATTGTAATTTACTATTTTACAAACATTTTTTGAAAAAAAAAAAGAATATAAAACGGAAAAACGATCAAGCGTCAAAAAGGTGTCCTATCAGTAAAACAATAACAACACCATCATTTCTAAGTAATGTTGACAGTAAAACTTTTTTTTTTAATTAAAGACCTTGCTCAAGTAAATAATAAAAAAGAGAAAATTAAAAAAGCAAATAATCTAATTTACTCAAAACAATAAAAATGTAGCTCGATTGTTTTTCCAGTGTGGTCTTCAATTGTATAACCCAATATTTTGGGTTATACAATTGAAGACAAAAAGAAATTTGTTTTGAAAATTTGAATATTTTATGTTTTTCTTAGCAGTTTTCTAATAAAATCATTTATTATACAAAAATTTATTTGGCAAATAATAATTTATTTGCTAAATAAATTCTTTAAAAAAAAACGTCAAAAAACTACTTGTAATTTATAAGTTACTTAACAAAAGTTTAGACCTGACAAAAGTTTTACAATTTTTTTTATTAATTAGTTTTAGTTGAATCTATTCTTTCAAAGCCAATGCTTGTATTATCATATCTTGCTGCCAAGTTCAAAATAATATTTTTACTTCATTTTTATTCCTTAAGGCTAAATATTACAGGTCTGAATTTTTTAAACCTGTTTTCAAGCTTTAATGAAAATTAATGAGAATTAGGATAAAAGCTGAACTTTTAATTTTTGTATCAGTTTTAATTTGTTCATTAATTGACTTTCTCTCAAAGTTTTTGGTAAAAAGTTATGCCAAAAAAATGAGCTTGATATGTACCATAGTTACCACTTTCAGTTATTGACATGACATCAGTAGTTAAAGCACATTCTTTTTCATGAATTTGTATTACATTCACATCAGTTTTCATAAACTTTTACAAATATTTAACAAAAATTTAGTAGCAAGTTCACTCTCAGTTAGTTTTTTTTGGCAAAACATGGCGTCAAAAGCCATCAAAATCGAACATCCAATCAAAAACGATCACACACAGGGTTGCCAGGTTTTTTTTCGGGAACAAGCCAAAAACGAAACAAAAATAAACCAGAAATAAACCAGACCAAAAAAAAGAAAAAATCATATCAATTCTTTTCTTTTAATCAAATCATTTATATCCAAAAATTCATCCTTGAATATTAAAGTTTTATTTGAAAGAAAGGGAGAGAGGAATAGAAGAACGAGTCTGTGAATGTTTAATGGGGTGCCAGTCCAGCCTTCAAAGTGGCGCGAGGAAAGTAATTTACTCCCAAACACCTATTCTAAATCCGACACTATCAACCTTTAAAATACATATTTTTTTTTTCGCTTGCATATGGATATAAATTTGTTTTCTCCAACCTTTGCGATAATTGACTCAATTATTTTAAAGTCCTGGTAAAAAATCTTTTGCCTTATTAAATACGATTTGATCCAAATGACTGCATGCAAGACTGGGTTTGATATTTTCTTAGTCTGATTTTTATGCAAAAATGACCTATAAGAAGACTCAACAAAATAGTTAGAAACGGAACACATAGACAGCCAAGGCAGTAGACATCTATGTTGCAGAGATCTAGGTCTCACGAAGGAGTTTAGAATTCGGCGGTGTTCTTAGAAACTCATTTTTATTAAAAGTTTTTAGACTCGCTCTAATGATGCAATTTAAATTAATTTATGATTAACAACGATTTCTGTAATGATTTTCAATTTCTTCACTTTTTGCATCCATAAGACATAACAGTAGATTTGAAAAGGCTATTTCAACTTGGCAAACAACATTCATTACAGACTAATTTTTTTCAAAAAATATCGTTTTGAATGTAATAGTTTTCTAATATTTTTGGCAATTAAGGGATAATAGCAATACTTTAATGACATTACAAGTAAAAGTTTTAAATTTTTTAGGATTTTAATGTAAGCATTTCATTCATTTATTTTAACTTGATTATTCTTCTATAAAATGAAAAAATAGAAATCTTTCTTTTCCTCAAATTCACTTTTTTCATGAAATAAAAACTTGATTAAACTGATTTATAATTAAATAAACCAGAATTAAACCAGATTTTAAAAAACATACCAGAAAAAACAAAAAAAGACCAAAGACTTTAAAATAAACCAGATTTAAACCAGGTTTTCTTAAATAAACCAAAACAAAAATTTCAAGCCAAACGATAAAAAAACAAACCAGATTTGAGAAATCTGGCTTTAAAAAACACCAGATGGCAACCCTGATCACACGTATGTCCGTTCTCTGAGTATATAGGCTCTCTAATGTTAATGTCTGTTAATTTGATTTTACTTTAGGCAATTTAGAACAAAGCAAATTATGCATTTTACTATTTATAGTAAGAATTAATAACAGTTTTAAATGTAAATGATTTTAAATTTTTTTTATAATTTTAAACATAATTATTTTCTTCTTTTTTTTTTTAGTTGCCTTTGTCATCACTTGATTAGTTTGCGTACTGTTGAAACATGGTTTTAATTTTGTAAATTTAATATGATGTAAAATCTACTCTTTTAATCATTAGTCAACTGTTAGAGAGAAGCTGGAGCTAATTTAAGAAATTCTGGAAATTAAATTGAGGTAAAATTAATTTTGTTTACTGGTAACATAATAAATCCAGTTACTACTATTTATTGCGGGTTTTACTTTTTTTAACATGCTGCTTTGGAAACACATTCTTTCTCTCCCTCTCTCTTAGATGAGAGGGGAATTAATAAAACTTATGTAATTACTGAGCTCTTATGTATTTCTTAATACCACAATTGATAATGACCATTCATAAGAAATATTTTACGAGTTGCTTGCTCATGATTGTTCAAATTGTTTAACTATAATTGTCCCTCGATTGTTCAAATATTGTAATAAATAAAATCTTTTTAGTCCAAGTATATTACTTGATAAAATATTTTATTAAGTCGCGGTGTTATTTGCCAGTGTAATTGCATTGTGTTGTCTAGCCTTTTCATAATCTTTTCTTTTTTAATTACTCTGAAGACAATAATGTGTGGTTACAAATATTTTATGATATGCGCTATTGTTACTGTGTTTTGTGTGATAGACCTAGGCTGTTATAGCTATTTTTTTATTCTATATATTTTCTGTTATATTATTATCTTAATTCTACAAACAATAAAATGCAAGTAATACTTTTTTAATTAAAAATTTTCATTTTTTTTAGGTATTTGCAGGCTTTACTTGAATTTCTTTTTTTGGTACCTGTGTTGTGGCAGATTTTAAAAAGAACTTAAATGATGTTAATGCGGTCTTTATGTCGTTAACTATAAGCAATGACACTGCTGATAGGGAGTCAAAGTTGAAATATTAATTATAGATAAATTCGTATTTAATTTTTTAGATAATATATCAAGTTATTAATGTATTTTTGTTTATGATTTAATTACTCATAACCCGTATTAAGGGTTATGAGTAATTTTTTATTATTGTTACTAATGTAAATTTCAACTGTTATTATTATAATTGTAGTTGTTAATGTTATGACTACTGTTATTATTACAATGATTATTCCTGTATTATTACACAGGTCAACAAAAAAAAAAATTTCTGGTGCCGAGCCAACAATTTGTTTTTTAGATAACATTTCTCATTTTGATTTCAAATATGCAACTCATTTTTCACCATCACATCAAGTTGTTAAGATAGTTGTAAACATTTATTACATTTGCACTTTCAATTAAAGTGCAAAAGCGAATTTAAAAATCGCGAAAAAATCATATAGTTGGCCCGGTAATGGTACCAACTGTTAGCCAACTGTTTTATTACTGTTAATTACGAACAACAGTTTATTAAAAAGATGGCTAAGTGTTGGTAAAAGCGTTACGTTTTTTCCACGGTATTAACTAAAAAGCCGACTGTTTGCCCAACTAGCTAATAGTTGGTTATTAGGATCGGGCCAACTACTTACCAGCTGTTCAATGCTTACTTGGGCGAACTTCCTAGTTAAATGCACTTCTGCGGTGCTCTGTGACAAGACCGTTAGGTCTTCTTGGGGCACCTAAATAATTAAAATATAATTTTGCAACCAAAGTACTAAACGAAGTGAAATTGAATATAACAAGCTTATCCAAGATACGAGAAACAACTAATATCAAAAAATTATAAACAATTTAAGTCATGTGATTGTGGTCATGTGGTCCCAAACTAAGATATAGGGAAACTTTACTGAAAAAACAAAAATACCAAAATACTTCTGAACCACTGGGAAGAACTTTTACCATATAAAAGCATATGAAAAAGCAAAAAAAGTTAAATAATTTGTTTTTTAAAAAAGATGACAAAAGAAAAATTATGTAAATTTCCCAATATCTATTTCTGTCCTATTTACAAAGTCTACAAACTATTAATTAAAAAACTTTTTTAAAAAACAAATAAGTGTTGTTAATGTTAACCTTCATAAAACTTACAACTAAACACAATATTAGTGTTGTGAATAATAACATTACAATCTATAGATATGAATAACAATAAAATATAACTAATATAAAATACATACTTGTAATTTGATTGATAATAAACTTAGACACACAATGAAAATGTTAACCTCCACAAAACTTACAACTAAACACGTTTTTAATGCTGAAATATTAATATTGTTGTTATGTATGTTATTAGAGTCTATAAATAAATATATAAAAAAGTAGGCCTCGTATAAAATAAAAACTTGTAACTTGATTGATAATAAACTTATACACACAATATTTTATCTTCAGTCTTTCATTTTTTTCTCCTGTTTGAATTTAATATTTAGTATTCAGTTGAACCCGTCCTTAACAAGATATTCGTGGTTATTTCCTTTACATAGTTCTTTATCGCATTTCAGTAGGATGAGACCATCCAATCTCTCATCACTCATTGTTGTTCTCAGATGTGATTTTACAACCTTGACTTGGCTGAAAGAACGCTCATTTGATGCTATACCTTAAGCAACTGTGATTACAAGAATGCATAATTTATGGGCTTTTTTCAGTATGTCCTATAATTTCACAGCATGGTACAAAATGTCTTGCAGCATCTTAGTTGGTGTTCTTGATGATTTAAATCTTCATCACTTTCTTCTAAACAGATAAAACTTACATCTGGCTTTTCAGCACTTGAACGTGCGGAATTTGATCCTTGTATCTAGGAAGAAAAAGTTTGTTTAACTTTGTTAAAGTTTCAATAGTTAAATTGTCCTTATTCAAAGGAAAAAGATTTTGGTGATGACGGAAAATATTTTCTTTAAATCTACTGAGTTTTCGAATTAACCCATGGCTAAAGAGTTTATGACCTCTTTGAGTCTTTTAAGTAAAAAACTTTCATTTCTAGGGCTATTAATCTATGGTATCGTCTGTAATTGTTTTCTGCATCAATGTGTAATTTCTCAGAAAATATCACCGCACTTTCAATCAAATCATTCAAAGCACCTGTGTCTGATATTTTTAAGGTTCTTGGCAGTGTTTTCAATTAAATTAATACTGTTAATGACATTGAAATTTGAACCTTCTAAGATTTCTGTTAATACTTTCATCTTTTCAATTTTTAATGAAAAGAGTAACAATTAAATCAAAAGTTGTTACTTTTTTGAGAAACCCAAACAAGAAGCCTTAAGAAGTGTTGCTCGCGTGTTGCTCTTAGTTCTCAAAAATTTTATTATTTGAGATGCTCTGAACAAGATCAACAATCTTCTTTAAATACCGATTTAAAGCCTTAACAGACTTCGCTTGTGTCAGGTTTAGAAGCTGTATTTTCCTTTAAATGATGTGTGAAGAATATCTTCATCTATCCGGGTGCTGTATTCTAAATGTTCAAACTCTTTGTACCACTGGGAATTAAATTTTTGTTTTACCGTCACTAGGAAAACTAGCAAGTTTTGGTTGCTGCGGCCTGAACTGAAGTAAATACAATTTTTGATTGCCCGTAATTGTATGTAGACGTAAACCTCGGTCATAGCTTATCCATGCCGATACATCTGATTTGCCCCTGATTAAGACGCAAAGCTGCATATTGAACATACAAGATCCGCAATGTGAATACACGACGCGATAAGCAAACTGACTGTCTGTTTAAAAAACTATTCAAAAACGTTAATGAGAAAACGCAGGTGTATTACTTCACATGCCCTCGTCAGCGATGTGCTTGCCGCTTTATGAGCTTAAAAGCTAGTTCTAATTAATATTGTAAATACTTGATAAAATTTAAAAACTATTTTGCTAACATTAGGAATGCAAATAAAATATTAATAAACTACAAGTTTTCATTTACAACATGAACGCACGCGTTTTCATTGGTTATTTGTTTGCATAAAAAATAGAAAACTTTTTTATAATTAACGGTTTGTTAAGTAGGTATTTATGTAAAAAGTAAACTTTATAACTACTTTTATAATTTCTATTTATTGAACTTTTCTTTTTCTTTTATAATTGCAATCTTGTAAACACTGGGTTTTGTATGCTTTCGATTTGATTGCATTTCGACAACAAGTAAAGAAATAAAATACATTCCAACAACCAAAAATAAATTTAGACAAGAAACTTATCTTTAAAGGATCAATAATTATATCAATAATATCAATAAATTAATTCTAAAATTTTATATTATAATTATAACTTTTAGTATAGTTAACCAAAGATATCCGAGATTGAACCAGTTGTATGAAGCTGCTGGGAAAAAAAGAGGGAAGATTCGAAATATTAATATTTCTTTATAGTTTGATGACATAGAAATCAATATCAATGACTCCAAAGAGTAAGATTTCTAAATGTTTTCATTAATTTTTCCTGCCAAAGACATAGAAGACTCACAGAAAAATCAGTTAGATTTTTAAGTTGATTGTCATTGTGACTAACAAATATATAAAAGTGATCTTGATACACAAACTAGATAAACTTCTAACAGCCCTGCTCAATCGAAATCAATATCAGATACTGATTGAAAGACAATAATTTTGATAAGAACCTCTTCAAATTCTAGAAATTTTTTACAAGATCAAAAAGAATGCAAATTTCGTATTTCCATTTTTATAGAGGAAAAACGAAACGGAGACAAGGTTAGAAGAGATTGGCTTGTTGGGAAAAAGACTGTGGCATCAATTTTTTGTTTTCCGTGGTCCTTTTTGTAGTTGTCCCTTAGTCTAGTTTAACTAGTCCCTGTGTTCAATCCAGCTTGTTGATTGGAGTGGAGGTGTACATGGAAGTTGGAGAAAACTTTAAGTTTTCATTTAAAGTCGTCAATAAGACGATATTTACCGTAACTATTATCTTGAATAAAAAACAGCTGCAATTCACTTATTAAGTTAAAAGTAATCAATTAAAAAGCTGCAACCCTACTATTTGAAAATCCTTCAGGAGAAGATAAGGAGTCATTTCATAAACTTTCTCAAACGCAATGGAGCTCATGGATTGACGCAGTCAAGCCGCTTACAAAAAAAGTCAAGAAAGACTTTTAAAACATTACATCGTCTGAAAGAGTTGGACGTTTCGGGTGAAAGTAATAATAAAGTGCATTATCTGATTAAATGGATGAAATCCTTTGAGTTTGTTGCTTTTATTACTTTTTGGTTGATTCTTGTTGGCAGTTAACAACCTGAGTTTTCTTCTTAAATCCATTTTACTCATTTTCTTTGATTGGATGAAGATTCTAAATAGCTTTTGACAGAACCGAATTGAATCCGCATGTAATTGGACCTGATTTTGAAGAAAATGCAGACAAAAAGATACTCCCTGATGCTACAGTCGCAAAAAAGCATCAAAAGATTTTGAAAATCTGTTAGGTTTAGACAAGGCTATCATTTCATAAACTTCCTTAAACGCATTGAAGCTCAAAGATTAATGCAGGTCTGGCCATTTTTGCACCATTGATAAAGAAGAAGGCGTTAAATTTCTTTTTTAATGCTATTCCGTGGTGATCTGAAATAAGACCGTTAGGACTTCTTGGAGCACCTAAATAACTAAAATTTAAAAAATGCAAAAAATATATGCAGCTATGCCGCATTGATTAGAGTTCTGGCTTAGAACCAAAAGATCAGAGGTTTGACGCCGGCTCTAGCCCAATAAGCAACATTGGTAAGGAAAAAGGGGTAATCGTCCTAGTTAAATGCTCTTCCGTGATGCTCAATGATAAGTCGAATTTAGGGAGCACTTTAATAACCACATTCACATACGAAAAAATATATATATTATAGTGTTGTACCGAACAATCTTAACATTTAAATAAGAACTATATTTAAATAATTGAAGAGGAATGTATAAGTTTTCTTTCCTTCTTCTTCACAAAAATCTCAAACAGACAAAGAACTACTTTTCAAAGCTGAAAATCTCGTTAAACTCTACACAGTAGAATTTAAAAAAATTAATTTTCTGAGGAAGTTTGTCATTTTTTTTTGTTAGAAGAAACATTTAGGCGAGAGAAAAGCTTGTTAAACTTTTAAATTAGGTTTATGCAAAGGAACTGCCTTAATACTTTTATATGTGTGTTTTTAGAAGAATCTATCTAACCTTGTCTGTTTCAACTTCTAAAGGCAAAAGATAGTTCTTCACAACAGCATAAAAAAATTTTTTTCAAATTTTGGCTCTAGGAATGCCCGGAAAATGATTTTTCTACAATAATGTCAAAGGGATTTTGAATTTTCTATGAAAATAAATAAAAAATAAATAAATAAACTAACTTGTATGCTTTTATTATATTAAGATTCGGAGTATGATAGGGCATCCAATAAACTTTTGGACTCGGGCATCACAAAAGCTCTGTGCAGACATTTATTTGTATATATAAACAAATAATAAAATAATAAATACTAAATAAAAATAAGAGCTAGATCTAAATATAATTATAGTTGTTGCGATTCAATTTATATAAACGTAGTGCTTTTTAAATTCATAAATTAAATTTAAAAGTCCAACATTTAAATTGAATTTAATTTTTTTCTTTTACTTCTCCGTCAAGTACATACGTTATCTCCTCAAGCGCAGAGAATGTTTGAATGTGGCTTTATTTACGTTTTATGTTTTTGCAAATCAGAAATCTTGTCAGATATTTCCGAAACCTGATTACCTCTTAAGATATGGCCGCTACAAAAACTTGTGTGAAGTTTTTTTTATTTGGTTTTAATGTAGTATTTTGGGTAAGAATTTTTTTAATTTTTTTAAATGAAATAAATTTGTAAACAGGCATCAAAGTGAACGATCTGATTCATAAATCTTAGTTTATAACATGCTATTATTATATTTAACAAATTATTTATACCACTATATATACCTATGTAATATAGTTTAAATTATTTTTATTGTAGTATGTTTGCATGGTTATATACATGTTTATATAAATATGAAAATATACTACATTATACTCATACTAATTTTTATTATTGTCTCAGAAAAATACACTTTTTTTTTAAAGTTTTTTTTTTATAAAAAAAGTTATACATTTTTATAGATTTATATCTAAACTTCTCAATTAAATAAACTATTTGAGTTTAATATTTTAGATATTGATAATACTAATGCTAAAAGATTTAATTTTTTTAAATTAAGTTTTGTTTATAAACCTCCAAACATAATAAAAATAATCATTACTTAATATTATTTGTTAAAAAATATCAAAAATTCTTTATAAAAATTTATATTTTTAAAAAATTTTATTCTCACTTGTTAGTTTATCTGCTAAGCTTGAGCCACTCTCCCATTGTTGTAAGGTTGCATCTCTTTCTTTTTTCCTCAATTATACCATGGTCGCTGCTCAAATGAGCTATTGTTTCTAGTTCTATTAACCAAAAGTAATTCTTGCTTGACTTGTCATTCAGCAAAATTGCATCCTTTTACTGTATCCCTTTATGTTTTAAAACTTTTATTTACTTTGTTTTTTGCTCAAGCTTTAATGCATTTGAATTTTTTCCAATCTTCATATTTTCCTGACTCGTACAACCTATAAATACAGAAGACTGGAATAACAGCCTTCTGTCATATGTTTCCTTGTTCTTTAACACTATTCTTTGTTTTCTAATAACTCCCTATTTAATAGTGATTGTTAGGAGTGAAATAGTTTTAAAAAAAGTTTCAAATAAAGCTTTTTTGTGTGTTTGGTACCAAAAGCATAATATATACCCAGTCCCACAATATTATTGTAAAAGTATTTATTTATATAGTGTGTGTGTGTGTGTATATATATATATATATATATATATATATATATATATATATATATATATATATATATATATATATATATACATATACATATACATATACATATACATATACATATATATATACATATATATATATATATATATATATATATATATATATATATATATATATATATATATATATATATATATATACATATAACAAATCTCAATGTTAATAAAGAGATTTATTAACATTGAGATTTGTTATGACTGTAGAGTATTAATATCTAGCTACTTCTTAGTCTCTGTATTTATTGTTTGAAGTTTAGTTTTTGTCTTCTTTTTTGAAAAAAAGGAATAATTTCAACACAGGTCAAAATGATTTTGTCTCATTGTTTTATGGAATTGTATTTGTGTTTTTACATATTTAATAACATGTTTATATATTTAAAAATGTCTAGTTTATTATTATTTATTAAGCTTGCTGGAGGAGCTGCTGCAGCCATTGGAATTTGGATGTTGTTTGATGGTGGTCGATTTAATAAATTTATTGGAAATTATACATTTACTGTACCTGCATCAATACTTGTTGCTGCCGGACTTTTTGTTTTCTTTGTTGGTTTTTGTGGGTGTTTTGGTGCTGTTAAAGAGCACAAATGTTTACTTGGAACTGTGAGTTTTTTTTTTACATTTTTAATTTTCATATTGTTAAAAATAATAATTTATATTGTAATAATGATAAAAAAGAAAAAAAAAGTTTGGAAGAAAGAGAAAACTCCATTAGTTATAAATATTAAATAGTCCAAACAAAACATAAAATAAATTCTGTAAAAAATAAAATACTTGCAAAATTGGTAGACACATTGGTTTCTATTTTTTGATTATTTTAGGTTGAGTTCGTTGATATTTTAATTATATAGTTTACATCCTGACTAACTATTTAAGAAATTTACAATTAAATATTTTTATATTTAAAAAAATTGAATATTTGGCGCTAGATTGAGGAGAAATGATATATAAAAATATATATAAAACAAATATTATATAAAAAAATATTTTAGTATAAATTAGAGAGAAATAGTTACTATAGTTACTAATATCTCAATTTTGAAAATATTTTTAGTTTTAAAAACAAATTGTTATATTTTATCAATTTGACAATCAACTAATTGTATATTTTTTCTCTTTATTTTTTTACATTTTTTTATGTGCTGTTGACTTTCTACAACTGAAGGGAAAAAGGGGTAGAGAGCAGAGTATGTCAGTGGAGCTAAGCAAGAAGAATTTGTGCTCCATGCTCAAAGAATTTCATAATTACTTCACCCAAGCTTCACTCTGAGTGTAAAATTTTTCGCTCCTCACTTTTAAGGTTGTAATCATCTTCCTGTACTCGTGTTCTCCTTCGTCATCACTACTCTTTTGTCATCACTTTTACAACAAATTTTTTCTTTCCTTCACAGTAATATTTCAATAACTCCATTTTTCTGTCTCTCTTTACCCATGCTTGACACATATTTATAAAATTGCCATCATATCGTAATGGAGATTTATAAGCGGAAATTGCAAGGGGGTTAATAAAAATATAATTAAAATCATGTGATAAATTAATTACATGATATATACTTTATAGAAGTGTTTGTAAAAGTAATAAAAACAAATGGTAACAAATTTAAAATATGATTAGAAACATTTTGAGTTCCTTTCTGCCACCTGAGTGATAGTGGTTTGGTCTCCTGGCCAAAGTCCTGTGATTCCTAGCTTGTGAGTCATCACTCATGTGATTGGTAATTGAGCAACACAACACTGTGACATTTAAAAAATCTGTTCTTCGCACCTGGCAAAATCACACCATTCCGTTCCCTAACCTTACTGCTCACATATGTAGATACATGTCAGAGGGGTTTAATTTACTTCAAACTAAAAATGGTGCAGATAGAAAATGATTTTCAGCTGTCAAATATGTTTCACTTAATAATTAAGATAATTATTTTTTTTAACTTTGTGTTTGTGTTTTTTTTTTTTTAGTATTTTACAATGTTGTTGCTTGTATTCTGTGCAGAAATTGCGGCTGGAGTGTTAGCATTTCTGTATCGTGACAAGGTAAAAATTATTGATTTTCTGCTTTTACTTTTACATTCTATTTTTTGTTGTTGTTAGTATTGTTTTAGTTATTCATATTTATTCAAATTACTTAGATTTATGATGAAGTAACGTACCAATCAAAACTAGTTATAATAAATGATTATGGTACTGGAATAGTAGCAATAGACTATTCAGTTAATCTCATGCAACAAAAGGTTTTAAATATTTTTATTTATTTTTTATTATTTGTTTGCATGGACATCCATTACAAACACAATAATTATTTACTGATTTTTCACTTTTTTGACAAGATTACTTTTTATTAATTAGATGTTTATAATTTTTTTAATTTATATTTTTTATAAATAAATTTATAGATGATTGAATTTAATTTCTTGTGACATAATTTTCTGATTTTTCTATATATCTATAAATCATATATATATATATATATATATATATATATATATATATATATATATATATATATATATATATATATATAGCTAGATATATAGATATATATATATAGCTAGATATATATATATATATATATATATATATATATATATATATATATATATATATATATATATATATATATATATATATATATATATATATAGATATAGATATATATAGATATATATAGATATATATAGATATATATATATATATATATATATATATATATATATATATATATATATATATATATATATATATATATATATATATATATATATATATATATATATATATATAGCTAGATATATAGATAAATATATCTAGCTTTTTTGCTAGATATATATATATATATATATATATATATATATATATATATTTTGTATCTTGTGATAAGAAGTTCTTACCGTCTACCACTCTATTTATTAAATAGTAAAATCTGCATATTTTTTCAGTAAATTCTAGATGAAGTCTTTTATTGTGATAATTTCTAGACATGTGGTTTTAAAATCTCAAAGGCTCCCTTAATCTAATATATTCAGTTGAGTTTGATATTTTAAATATTTCTATCAAGTCTTCTCCTTTATTCTCCTTTCTTGCCTTTGACTTCTCCTTTCTTGTGGCGTTGGTAAACCTAAAATTTTTCTCCTTTCTTCATAACAGATGCCTTTCAGTGTTTTAATCCTAGTTGATCTACATTGTACATTTTCCAGTCTATTGAGATCTTTAATAAAATAAGGGCTCCAAACTGATGCATCATATTCAAGCTGCGGCCTAATAATTGACTTGTATAACAACTTTAATATGACTATCAAGATATTTAAATGTATGTTTTATAAAACCTAGTGTTCGATTAGCTTTAGTTGCAACACTAGTAACATGATTTCCCATTTAAGGTCATTTGATATTATAACATACAAATCTCTTTCAATTTATGTCTTTCGTAAAATATGATCTTCTAATTTGTAGTTAAATCGAGGATTCAATTTACCAATATGCATAACTTTGCACTTATCTCCGTTGAACTTAATCAACCACTGATTTGACCGGTCTAACAACTTCGTTAAGACTTCTTAAAGAGCATTGCTAATACTTTAATTGGTAATTGCTGACACAATTTCAGTATCATCTGCAAATAATTCTAATTTATTTAGTATATAATTATTTAAGTCATTTATATAAATTACAAATAGTAGTGGGCCCGGACCTGAACCCTGGCGTGTACTCTATATCTAAATTATATTGCAAGCTTTATGGTTATGGTTTTCACAATATTTTACAATAGTGTGAAACATTCCTTAGTAATAGAAAACAAAGAGTTGCTTTAGGTGAGTTTGCTTCATGTTGGAAGGAAGTTACACAATATTTTACAATAGTGTGAAACATTCCTTAGTAATAGAAACTTCCTTCCAACATGAAGCAAACTCACCTAAAGCAACTCTTTGTTTTCTATTACTAAGGAATGTTTCACACTATTGTAAAATATTGGGAAAACCATAACCATAAAGCTTGCAATATAATTTAGATATAGAAACCGAATCATAAGCTTTTGCAAAGTCCAAAAATATTATATCGATATTATTACCATCTTTGATTTCTCTTGTAATAAAATCAAAAGTCTCTAACAAGTTTGAACAACAATTTTTACTATTAACAAATCCATGCTGTTCACTTGCTAATCATTTGCAAATAATTTTCTCCATAATTTTGCAAACTATTGATGTTAATGATATTGGTCGATAATTTGAAGGATCTAATTTGTTTCCTTATTTGAACAGTGGAATTATGTTTACAATTAACCATTCATTTGGTATAACACCACTATAATATGACATTTTAAAGATCAGTGATAACAGGTGAGAAAGTGATTTTGAATATTTTGAACATACCAAGAGCTTTATTTACATAAAGGTTTACTAAATGATACTCATCATCAGTGTCATTAAAACTTGGATCGCTACAAAAAATGTCACATTTTGAAGGAAAAGTTACAGGGTCTAATATGTCATCTTTTAAAAATACTGAAACAAAATACTCATTTAAACAATTTGCAATCTACCTACCTCTATCTATCTACCTCGTTTATATCAATATTTAATTATTACCTCTATCTATCTACCTCGTACTAATCTATCTACCTCGTTTTTTATAATTGAACCATCAGCAGTTTTAAGTGCTTTAATTACTATTTAAATATAAATAAACACTTTTAGGGTGTTTTTTTTAGTTTTTAGTCAGATTTAATTCAAAAGCTCTTATATTGTTATCAACTCTTTTTTTTTTACATTTTTATTTAAAAGTTTATAGTCATTTACCATGTCAGTTTCTTTGAATTTTGAATGACTGCATTTGTACCATAATTTTTTTTTAATTTTTAATTTTATCATTTTCCGAAGCTCTTTAGTTCATTCATGGAGCATATTTTTTTACTTATATCATAATTTATATTTGGAATAAATTTACTACATCCAGTACAATATATATTCTTAGGCTTGACTAGCATTTAAAACCTTAAACTCATTTTCCCAAACAAAACTTGAAAAATAGTTTGAAAGTTTTTTATTATTTCCTTTAATGTGTAATAGTTGTGTCTTTTTTTGATCAAGATTGTTATTTTTATATTCACAATCTTTTTTAAACAAATTAAAACCCTCAGTATTTTTTGCAGATTGATCAGTCCACCAAGTTTCACAAATCATAATAATTTGCATCAAATTATGGACTATTTCTTCAACTAAATCTTCAAATTTATTATACAGAATGTATTATAATGTGGCATTTGTGTAAAAACAGTTTTAAATTTTTTTTCTATTTGGATCCATTTCTTTGCTATTATTTATTGAATTAACGAGCACTGTTTTAATGTTCAGTGACTCATGTGGTTGGCAACCAGAAATATTACCATTGGAATTTATATATTGATTTAAACTATTTTTATCATCATGGTTTATTATTTGATTATTTTGCTCTGATCTTTTTAACTTTTTTGTTTCTGATTCCATATCGAAAGGGGTTGTTTAATTGACCTTTTAAATTTAGTTCTTCATTTAATAGATTTTTTTTTAAAACCAAACTCTTTGTAAATTTTTTTTCTAATTCATTCTGATCTGAATAAATAGATACTTTTTTGAAACTTTCTGAACCTTTCGACTGCTTAGCAGCTTTTAATATTTATCTGAACTATCAGGTAATTCGATCAACAAAGATATACTTGTTTTGATTGTTTTGTTATTTTCATTTTTATTTTTGAAGCCATGAATTCTCTTTACTTCATCAGGATTTTTATTTCACATCAAAGATTTTTAAGAATATTTTCATCAAACTTTTTTCTATTTCCAGCATCAGAATCAGTTGAATTTGATATACTAAAAACAATAATATTTTTATCTCTTTTACCTACGTCTTTACTTAAATCTATAATACCTTGTGTAAGCTTTGTTTCTTCTGTTGATGCATCATACGTTTTACTATTGAATAATTTACTCCAATTTAAAACACTACTTGTTTTTTCTTACAATATTTTAACTCTTGCCCTCAAAATTACTTTTTCACTCACAAGTTTATCAATTTTAGACAAGTTTTCAACACCTTTACGCCCTAATTCTGATACTCTATTAATTAATTCTTCAATTTGCTGTCTAGAAACATAATCCACTTTTCTTTCCCATATCAATATATTAATTATTTTAAAAAGATATAATTATTTAACTTTTTACAATGTTTAACTGTATGTTTCTTTAAAATAAAAACACGTAAAAACATGTAATGAATTTCAGTATTTCTGCAAAATAAACTTTTATTTACCATGTGTTCTTTAAAATGTAGTTTTTATTTTTTAGTAACAATTTTGGAATCAATTTCTTGTTTTTGTTAAAATATTGTGGGGCATTTTTTTAAACTGTTTTATGTTAAAATAATTTAAGTAGATTGTATCAATGACTTTAGATTATCAACTTAATAGTTTAATGGAAATATTTTATTTTCAGTCGTATTTTATAATGTGGATTTTTGTATTTTAAAGTGCAGGTCTAAATTCTAACAGATTTAAAAAATTATAATTTAAATTATTCAAAGTGCTTTTTAATCTTGTTTTTACTGTTAATTTATGAGTCCAGAGATCTCAAGTCTCTAGCAAGGTGGATTTAATGTTGATCCTAGAACTATTAATCACATTTTAAATTATGCTAAAGTTGATGAAAATAAAAACTATCTTTAATTTTTGACAAAGGATGAGGAAAATGTAAAATATGAATGAAATATGGATGACGAAAATAGTATTGAATGTAAAAAATAAAAACAGATGTCAAAAAACAAATTATTACAAAAAAAGAAAAATGTCTACAATCATCTTAAGTATTTAAAGATTTTGTATTTTTGTATGCATTCCATTAAAAACTTTTTTTTAAAACTTTTTTGTACAAAAAGCTATCATTTAATCAGCCCTTGAATTAGAGGGTAGTAGAAACAGTATTGAAAACAGCCAAACTGATTAATCCCAAAAAGGGACTTTCCGGAATAACATCAAAATAGAGAATAACATCGAAATCGTAAAAAAAGGAATTGTATCGAAAATCCGAAAAACAGAATAATCTCGAAATTGTGAAAAAAGGAATAATATCGAAAAGGGACTTTTCGGAATAATATCGAAAAAGAGAATACATCAAAATTGATAAAAAAGAAATAGTATCGAAAATCCGAAAAACAGAATAATCTCAAAATAGCTCAAAAGACAATAATATTGATAAGGGACTTACAGGAATAACATCGAAATTGTGAAAAAAGGAATACTATCAAAAATTCAAAAAACAGAATTAGATCAAAGTTGTGAAAAAAGGAATAATATCAAAAAGGGATTTTCCGGAATAATATCGAAAATGCGAAACAAGGAATGGGTTCAAAAATTCCAAAAGCAGAATAAATAGACGCCAGTATTTTGCAGTTTTGAATTAAAGTGTAGTAATAATACTGTATAATTGTATAATTTATACAATATAAACTAAAAGCTCTATTAGTAGAACAAAAAATATTGAATGTTATGTTGTTGGCTATTTATAAAGCAATTTAAAACAAGATGTTTTGATTTTATTTAGATTTATTGTCAACAAAACATAAAAAGTTACAAAATTTTTAGTCAAAATCAATAAAAACTTACGAACCATAAAAAGTTTAAAGGATAAAGTTATTAGTAAAAATGAAAAACTATATGCCAACAAAGTCATCTGTTATATGTGCAAAAAAATTTCAAGAAAAAAACACTTTAAAACAAGGAGAGCCGGATAAAAGATCCTGCTTAATAAAACAATTAAAAAAGCTAATTAAAAAATCCTGATTAATAAAACAAGAAGAGCATGCTAAAAGATCCTTTTTAATAAAAGATTATAAACTATCTTTACATAACGTTTTGTAATAGTTATAAGAATGCCCTACATATTTATGTTGGGACACTTTTCTACTTACTTACAAAATCATGCAGAATCTGTTTGGTTAGGTTTTTGAAAAAATTAAAAAAAATAAAGAAATTAAAAAATACTGATAGATATGCATTATTTTAGTGTTACTTCCATGCAATTATTCAAAGCATACATTATATCACCATTAAAAATTATTTAGTAGTAGTAGTAGTAGTATTTAAAACTGTAGCTGTGTTAACAGCGTGTGAGTTAAAAACTCACTTTGACAGCTTTTGACAATCTAAAAATATACAAAAATTTACTAAAGATAATAATGAACAAATTAAAAAATATGTATATATAGTTAGTTCTAAGTTATTTTTTTAATGCCAAAAATTTGTCCAAACTGTTTTTGAAAATGTTTACATTTCCTGACATGACCACTTCCAATGGCAATTTGTTCCACAAATTCACAGTTCTATTTATGATAAATTCATATCTTGGCACAAACTTGGTTTGCTCTCTGCTGTATTTTCTGCTGTGACCTCCGCATGATTTTGAAAATACTGGTTTGTTTAAAAGGTCTACTGCTTCAATCTTATTAAAAATCTTAAATATTTGAATAAGATCTCCTCTCTTCCTTCTTTCTGACAATGTTGTTAAACCAAGTATCTGTAAACGGTCTTCATACAGCAAGCTTCTTAAGTTCTTTATCATCATTGTCACTCTGTGTTGCACCCTTTCTAATATTTCAATGTCACCTTTGCAGTTTGGTGAACAAACTGGCACTGCAAATTCAATCAGAGGTCTAACAAAAGTAGTATATAGTTGCTTGAGAAGATGCTGATCCAAATGGACAAAAGTGTTTTTTATCATTCCCATTATTGCATTTGCTTTTGATGAACACGCTACTATGTGTTTCTTCCATTTCAGTGATGTATCAAAATTTACACCAAGATCATGTTCATGCGTAGAATTATTAATTTTTGACCCATTTACTGTGTAATTAAAATTTATGTTGTTTTTTCCATATTGCATAACTACACATTTACTTTCATTCAGTTTGATTAACCATTTTTCTGACCAATCTTCTATAATATTTAAATCTCTTTGAACTAATTTGGCATCCTCAATTGAATATACAGCTGATAAGATTTTAGTGTCGTCTGCATATATTTTCATCATATTTTTGATTTTTTCTGGCAAGTCATTTATGTATGCTATGAAAAAGAATGGCCCCAGAATGGATCCCTGTGGAACGCCACTTGATACTTTTTTCCATGTTGACACCGCTTCACCCTGGACAACTCTTTGAATTCGATTATTCAGAAATGCCTCAATCCAGTTCAAAAATTTCCTTTTATTCCATAAGCATTCAACTTTAATAAAAGTTGCTTGTGTGGCACTGTATCAAATGCTTTCGCAAAATCTAGCATTATAACATCTACTGGTATGTTTTTTGCTAGTTTCTGTGTGATAAAATCAAGTGTCTCTAAAAGATTTGTTGTACACGTCCTCTGTTTTACGAAGCCATGTTGGCATTTTGAGATTATATTATGATTGTCAAAAAAATTTTGCATTTCATTTTTTATAACTCCTTCAAATACTTTACATGCTATTGATGTGATTGACACAGGTCTGTAGTTGGATGCGTTTAGCTTACATCCTTTTTTAAAAATTGGAGTTACATTTGCTGCTTGCCATTGTAGAGGAAGGTTACTTGTATTGTAAGATGATTTGTAGATTAATGTAAGTGGTAGTGCCAATGATTTTGCACAATGCTTTAGTAAAATAGGATGTAAATTATCCACACCACAAGCTTTGTCTGTATTTAATTTTTCAAGACGATTCTGAATATCTATGTAGTCAATAAAATTATCGTTTAGATCAAGTGTGCAACTTATTAGTTTATCTGCTATTTCTGGCATAATGCTGCTTTCGTTTACAAAGGCGCTGTGAAACTGGTTGTTTAGAATATCTGCGATCTCACTTTGGTCATTTGTTACAGTACCATTAGAATTCAAAATGGCTTTTATTGATTGCTTAGTATTCCTCTGACTGTTTACGTATTTAAAAAAAAGTTTTGGATTAGATTTTGATTTTATAATCAGGTTACTTTCATAATCTTTTCTAGCTAATATGGCTTCTTTGGATACTAATTTTGTTATTGTTTTGTACGCATTGACTTGTACAGCATCTTTCCATTTGTTTGCTAGATTTATGTATCTTAGATCTTTTTTCATTCGTACTAGTGCTCTAAGTTTATTACTAAACCATGGATTTCGTTTATGTTTACGTTTTGCATTAACATCAATCTTTGGTATATATAAATTACTCAGTTAGTTTATGTGTAATATAAAAGTATCATACATTTGTTGTGTTGTTAAATTGTGAAAACAGAAGCTCCAGTTGATTGAATTAACTTTTTTGTCTATTTTTGTGTAATCTCCTCTGGTGTAGTCAAATTTATATTTTGGTGTTCTGCTTGTCTGGTTTATGTCTAATTCAAGTTTAAATGTAAGTATTAAGTGCCCCTTGTTTGCACAACCCAGAATTTCATGTGATTGGAGCTCATATATTCTGTTACTATCTTTGGTAAAAATCAAGTCCAGTGTGTTCTTTACCTTTGTGTCTGACAGTTGAAAAGTTGGAAAGTTAACATGCTGAATTAAGAATTCGTCATTTATTATATCAATGAAAATGTGTTCTGTTGAAATTTCACTGCTATTTACGTTTTCAACATATCCATTATTCCAGGTAATGTTCGGAAAATTGAAATCTTCTAGTATTAGTATATCTGCATACATTTTAACATCTACTTTACTTTTGGCATTGTGTATAACTTGTCTAAAATCATTCATGTCTATTTGTTCGTTTGGTCTATATATACATCCAATGAGGTATTTAATATTCATAATTACAACGACTGCCCATATTTGTTCTATTTTGCTGTCCTGATTACCAATACTTATTTCATATGATGTGAGATTGTTTTCAATGTATAAGGCAACTCCACCACCTTTCCGTCAATCAGATCTATTTTTATTGTACACCCTGTAACCTTCTATCTGTACAATGGATGATTTTTGAAACCATGTTTCAGTGATTCCAGCTATACTAGCTTTTTTTAATTTACACAAGATTTTAAATTCTTCCATATTATTGCCAAGCGATGTTGCATTCGTGTATAAACATTGCAGGTATTTGCTAGTACTGCTCAGTTCTTTTTCCATTCTCAACGTTACATTTAAACTTGACAAGTCCGGTTCCACGTATAGCATATCGAAAGGGATCATCTTGTCTTCTTGCTGCATTTTTGGTGTCTCTTAATTTTCTGAGCTCCATATTTTCATATTGCTCTGCTTGTGTCATATCTGTTGAAATATAAACTCCTTTGTACTGTGGGTTTGTTTTATCCCCAAGTTTCTTTGGCTTGGCTAATATTGGGTTTCTTTCTGACTCGTCACTTAGTATAGCTTATATCTTTTCCTGGCGTGCTTTTGGTGGTTCGGTTTGTAGGCCTGCTGTTGAGCTTCTTTGAAAAAATTTCAGTCTTTTGACATGTACTGGGTTGGTGACTGCTCCTATATGATTTAATATTTGGCTAACTTGTTGCTCAGTTTCTGCTTGTTTTTCCTCATCAGTCCCATTCGATGTTGCTGGGATTCCTGATATGATTATATTTTTCTTTCTTTTCTTTCTTTCTTTTTGTTCATTTATTGCTGCATTTACTAGGTGTATTTTCTTGTTCTTTACCATTGATGAACAAGCAACTGGTTCGCTAATAACTGTCTTTTCAATTTGTGCTTGTTTTGTTTCATGTTTTGTCATTTGTGTTCTCAATTATATGTTTTCATTTTTTAGTTGATTTATTTCCTTTTCATAATCTGATTTATACAAATCTAAAATACTTTTATTTGAGTTTTTCATTGTTTGTATTTCAGATGCATGCTCAGCTAGTGCTTTGTCTAACGTTGTCTTTGTGACGTAGCTTGCCAAAATTTGGTCAAGCATCGCTTTGGTGATGTTTGTCATTTTATTATTATTACACAGGGAATAAAAAGTCCAATATCCAATAATGTTTATGTAATATAAACTTTGATTCTGTGTTACCAGTTATTATTTGTTATTGTTTTTATTATTATTAAATTTCACAAAAAAACAACTGCCATTTTTAAAATCGGCGGAATTTGGAAAGATTTTCCAGTGCTTTCTTTATTGAAAACATATTCTGGTAATATTGATGCAATAGAATATGCAAAAATATTACTCAATATTGGCCCAAAATGTTGCAAGATAACTGTTTAATATTTGATGAAATGTATTTACAGAAATATACAGAATACTCTGAACTTTGAACAAAAAAAACTTAAGTCTAAACTTTTCAAAAATGGTACACAATAGAAAATTGTTAAGGACTTTCATTAAATAATAGGAGCATTCCGTATATAATTAAAACTGCTTCAGTTATAAAAATTGATAGTAATTGATTGAGAAATAAAACCATTGAAACTGTGACTATTTTTTAAACAGTGCTTTTGATGTGCAAACATATATTATATTGATAAGTTCTCTAACGACATTTGGGAATATTGAGTTTCTTTAATTTCAAGTTTTAAATCGAATTTAATTTCATTGCACGTGCAAATTAAATTGTTTATTGTACGTGCAAATTAAACTGTTCATTTAAACTGCTGTTCTCCATTGTAAATAATGCTAACTTTGTGTAAAGTTGATGCGATATTTAGGTGAAAAGTTAGGAAATATTCATCGAACTCTTAAATAAGTTTCTTATTGAAAAGTGACTTAGTATTAAAAGTTTCTTAAGATTTTCTCCTAGTACTAGTTTTTTATAATTAAAAAAAAAAAGTGTGATCAGAAATTCATATTTTCGATGTTAATCATTAAAATGAGTTTTAGATCTTATTCTGTTTTTATTGTTTTCGACATTATTAAGAAAATCACATTTTCGATGTTAATCATTAAAACTAGTTTTCAATCTAATTTCGTTTTTATTGTTTTCGATATTGTCACACATTTGTGAATTTTGATATAAAAACTTTTCGATATTAATCTGAAAATCACATTTTCGATGTTAATCATTAAAACGAGTTTTCGACCTTATTCCGTTTTTATTGATTTCGATATTGCTCCGCATTTGTGAATTTCAATATAAAAACTTTTCGATATTAATCTGAAAATCACATTTTCGATCTTAATCATTAAAATGGGTTTCGGTCAGTTATTTTTCAATATTTATCATTTTTTTGATCAGTTAATTTTCTATACTATTCCGCTTTCCCGAATTAGATTGGAAATTAATCTGAATTAAGTCAGCATTTGCCAATGTTGACCTAACTGCCTGACTGTCTGAGGTTGGCAATTTTTTGACGACCTATGTTTTTTGAAGTGAAAATATTGTTTTTCTTAAATAATAATGCTTTTTTGTGAAATATTCTATTTAATAAAGATGCTTTTTATGAAATATTTAGATTTATAAAATGTTGGGATTTTTTCCTCAATATTTGTCTCGATATTTATTGGTGAATGTCTACAATCTTCGCCATTTGTAATTTCTTGCAAGGTTCGTTAGGTTGGCATGCGCAATTTTAAAATTCAATTTTATTTACTAATTCAAATAAATCGAAAAAGGTAAAACCACTTTAGTTTAAATTGTAAACAAAATAAATAAAATCCGACAAAACTAATTATATATTTAAATTTCTAATAAAATGTTAAAATACTGTTTGTTTTTCAAATTATTATAGTTTTCAAGTTTTTAAGCAAACGTTGACATTTGAAAGAAAAGTTAGTGATCTGGGTGTTTTTTTCTGTTTTTTTGAATACTGTTTCTAAATTTTGTATCGACCTAATACTGACCTAATATGGTTTTAGGTCAGCAATTTTTAGTCAACCTTTCTTTTCCTAATTTCGAGGGCTGCATAATGCAGTAAAACCAATCCTTAAAAATAAACTATTACATATTAGAATTAAGCATTCCAATATAACTCAAATAAGTCCAAGGACAATTTCTATGAACTGTGTTCTAAACTGCACTTTAGCATTAGGTATCATTTAATTGAACAAGCTGAAAAACTTAAATTTACAGGTATAATGAAGAACTTTTTAAAATCTTTAGAAGTTGCATGATAAAATGTAATAAGCAACTGGGTTGGTGTTTGCTGGAAAGAGTGACAATCACTATCAAATGATCTGTGAGATAAGATATTGTATTTAATACAATTAATAGTAATTAGTAAATATTATATATATATATATATATATATATATATATATATATATATATATATATATATATATATATATATATATATATATATATATATATATATATATATATATATATATATATATATATATATTATTAAGGTAATAAGATTAAATAATGTAAATAGTAATACTATTACTATTTACCAACTTATATCTTGGGATAAGGATGACATGAGACCAATAACTATATAGTTTTTTGTCATATTGTGAAATCAACCTCAAAAAGATACCACATTTGTTTAACAACACAACATTGATTTATATTAACAACACAACAGGATTACAATTTTCTACTCAATTTCTAGAAAAATGTTTTGAGACCTGTAATAACAGATGGTAACTCTTCAAGGTTTGACAACAAAATCAACAAAAAGTCAACAATTATTGTTGATATTGCATAATCAGGTCTAATCAAGTCAACTGGATGCAAAATGAATAATTTGAACAAATTTATTATTTTGCATTAATTTTAAATAAATTTCCTTTGGATCATTTTAAATCAATTTTCTCGAAGCTTAAAACAAAGCACTTTTATTTCACAATTCTTTTTTTAAATAACAATTTTAGGAATTTTTTTAAAATAAATATACTGTTTAGCTACATGCACTGAAGCCTGTAAAATTCCATTTTAGTAAAGAGAAAGATTTTATGTTTGAGCTATTTCTTTATACAAATCATGTTCCAATCGATTTGAAGTACAAGAAACCAAAATTCAATTATCATCATTTAATACACCAACATTTTAAGGTATAAGTACCCATACAATAAATATTGCATCACCTTTTTTTTTAAAGTTCATTTTTTGAGTAGTTTTTAATGTTAAATTTACAAAATAATAAAAATTTACCTTTCATTTTTCTTCCAATTTCCATGTTTTTAAAATACATTACAGCATTTCTAATGTCTTCTTTCAAATACAAGCTTAAGCATTTGTTTATGGCATTTTATTTGTTTATTGTTTAACATTTGTTTATGGTATTAACAATCTAAATTATGATCGATCAAACCTTTTATTTGCTATTATAATAGCTTGTGTTTGCCAATTCAAAAAGATAAATCATGTTAATCAATCAATCAAAAAAGATAGATTATATTAAAGATAAATCATTTATTATAATGTTGATATCTTGCTGATGTTGGATTAGAATGTAAAATTTTCTAGTGTCTGATTGGAATGCAGTTTATTAAATTTTGTTTTTCAGTGATTGCAATCTTAAAATCTTGAAAAATTATTTCGGTAATCTTAAAATTCTTACCAAGATTTAAAATAAAACAATTCAAAAAAACTTTTGTTCCCCATTTTTAAAAGTATTTTTAGTCGAGGAGTCAAGGCTGCTGCATAGAAAAACAAGTTAAAGGCTGTAATAACAGAAATGCGGTATGAATAAAACTTCATACTTCTTGCTTAAAACTCAATTGCTTTGTCACAACATTACTACTGCACCACTAAATTTTTTTTTTTTTCGATTTCAAAAAAATCTTTAATCTATATTTTATTTAAAGTACATTAATATATATTATATATTATTATTATTATATATATATATATATATATATATATATATATATATATATATATATATATATATATATATTGTATATATTTTTATTATATTTATATTATTAATATACGTATTTCTATTCTCAATCAAAATTACAAAATTTCTTCTTTCATAATGAATAATTTTCATGAAGCAGTGGTTAAAGCTCTTCTGAATCAAGAGGTTGGTTGTTCAATGCCAGCTCTGGCTACATGGGTAATGAAAGAGATGTGAATTATTTAAATGCTCTTCCCCCTGCTCTGTGATAAGTCCATAAGGACTTCTTAGAGCACCAAGATAACCAGGCAAAAGAAATTCTCAAATTCCCTATCTGAAATAGCAAAAATTAAATTATTTTTTTAGCTACAACTTTGCCATTTATGCAAACATCATTGATTAATAAAAATCTATTCTTTCTTTTTTTCAGTTTAAATGTTGTGGTGCTTCTGGTCCTAATGATTATAGTGCTTGGGTTAACAGACAGGGAAGTAACAAGCAAGTTCCAGAGTCTTGTTGCAGCACCCCTTCTAAGTGCACTATCAATATTGATCAAAATTTATTGTATAAAACGGTAAAAATTTATATTTTATTTATATATATACTGTATATATCTAAAAGCCGTTTTTACATTTGTACGTGTGTATGTGTGTGTGTGTATATATATATATATATATATATATATATATATATATATATATATATATATATATATATATATATATATATATATATATATATATATATATATATATATATTAGGGTGATGCAAAATTTGTAGGTTCAAAACTTTAGTTGTCCTCAAGCTTGCCCTTGTTCTATATGACAATAGTAGTTATTGGGCAAAATTTGAATCAAATCGGATGATATTTAGGGGTTGCCATGTTATGTCACATTTTCGTATAAGGTTACAAAAAGTAAAAAAAATATTTTTTATTTTTACATTTTTTATATTATATTACTGAATTATTTATTATCAATTTCTTATTGATAATAAATACTAAATACTATTACTAGGCAATAATAAATCAATCATCTTCATCATTCAACAGTCATCTTCATCAGGGTAGACTTTGATGCAACTGGAAATTCCTTCCGGTGAAGATCAACCAATCTAAGAAGAAACTGCTTTTGGTTTTCATCTTTTGTAACGCTTGAGTTAAAGGATGTTATAAGTGCTATGCCTCGTTCCGCGCAATCGTTGACGACTTTCATTTGACAAACCTTGTGCTTCATTTCAAGATATGTTGAATCCATATCCCACTCTGAAGATTCTTTCATTAAAAATGATTCAGCTTTTTCTTTTCCATTTTTCAAAATTAGATCGAAAAGTTCTGCGGTGCATTGTGTGACGAAGGAAGACAATGGGCTGTGACAATCGAATGTGGCAGCATCAAGTCTTTTGAGAGATTTCTGCCTTGGCTGTTGTTTCAGGTTGTTTGCCATGTCTCTCTTGGTGTTGTTGTCGACACGGGAATCGAAGAAAGCCAATCCTATTAGATGTTCAGAAAAATACCAGAGGTGGCGATGCAAAACTTTTGCTGCATTAATTGCAATTGTACGATTTGGATATTCTTGAATCCGTTGAAGAAGCTTGGCATCATTGAATGGTGCTCGTTCAGCTAACGGAGCTTCATTCCAAAACTGTCCGTATACAAATGCCACAAAAAGACTTATATCTGTTATTCCTTTCTTTTCCTTTGCAGTAATAACAAATTGATCCTGAAACAAATATATCTTTATACAATATATAGCTTTTGCCATCCAACGTGCATTGTGTGTTGCACCTGGAGCCCAAAACTTCACTTTGAACTCCGATGTTGTAGTTGATCCTCCAAGGAAAATAAGGCACAAATTCAAGAGTTCTAAGTAATCATCCCTGGGTTGTTGACCTTTAATTGCTTCACTATAATATACTACCATTTCTTCACGGAGTTTGAGAAAAAAATTGCAGTTGTAAAATTCTTTATTCCCTATAGTGAACACCTCCTTGTTGATTGCTGGCCATTGTTTCTGGAAACGGTTAAAAATTCCAACTTCAGGTCCTTCACTGGTTCCAAATGCAGTCGTGAAAATGGTGGAAAGCATGACTTCAAACATATGGTGCCTGCATGCTATCCATATAAGATTACGGTCAAGATTCTGCTCCATTATTGTGCAGGCACCATTGTTCAACCCAGTGTTAGATGAAGTAGTGTCAAAAACCAGTCCCCGAACAAATTCTTTCAATTTCCAGTCTTTAAGAGCCTTCATGCAAGCATCAGCCTGTTGCTCACCTGTACCTCGATCAATCTTTGGAACGCCCAGCAATTTTTCCACCCCACCACCAGTCACAAGGATGGCAATTCTATCCACTTTTTTTTGACCACCAGTGATATCAGGTAAGAGCTTTCCATCCCAATGCAGAAGAAGTGGATCATCAGGAGAGAAATCAACCTTGTCAGCTGTAGTCACCGCTTCACGAACAGATCGCCTTTTTCTGCGGATTGTGCTGTACGACAATGATAAATCTTTTACCAAGTGACCAAGAGCCTGAGACACTGTTCCAACCACGAAGAGTGCACGGCGATCAGAAATATTAACACGATCAAGAGATGATACAACATTATTTGTTAGAACTTTCATCTTCTTTTTCGTTGAACCACTTGTGCTCAGTGTGCTGGAAGCGGAAGGAGTCTGATATTCATCATCATCCAAGGAACTAGAGCTACTTTCACTCACAATGTCAACTGCTGATGAAGAAGAAATGAGTTCTGTTTTTTCCATCAGTTCCGCTTGACTTCTTTGACGCCTCAATTCCATTTTAGTTTCTCGGACTCGTTTCCGTGCCTCCCTAGCTGTTAAATTCCGATCAATTCCTGCCATACTACAACTTAATGGATCTTCTTGCTGCTGACGTAAAAATGCTTTATCTTCATCGTTTTTCATAACTTCTGATGCATTCTTGGTTGAAATATCAAAAAGTTCTTCAAGGTCAGCGTGGAAAATTCCTTCTTTCATTTGACAGCTGTCCAATTTTGATCCTCGGTGTTTTTTCAGCAGCAGATATTCGTCATAAAGTTTTTTTAACTTTCTTTCCGCATTGTCAATTCTTTGAGTTGGAATTTTTCCTCTCTCCCATATAACAAGAACTGCTTCAATTGTTGCCCGAATACTTTTTTTCACTTCTTGTTTCTCTTCTATATGATGGAAGAGCAACCTCCGAAGAACATCCCCTCTTGAAGGAAGTCTGGCAGTCGACAGAGTTTGTGTAGGTTTACCAACAAGCCACACCTCAGCAGAAGATCTAGTGGTTGCCATATTATCAATTTCTAAATTATAAATAAATAAACAATGAAAAAACAAATTTGCGAAATTTGAGAAAATCACAAAATTTTACCAATGGTTAATTCATCTTATAAAACATGGCAACCCCTAAAATTGCTTCTTTTAGTCTAATTTTTGGTACACATGATCCTAGGTGATAAAGGAACACAGGCAACCTTGAGGAGAATGTTTTTTGTGACATTTTTTTTTTCTATTACAATCTGAATCACCCTAATATATATATATATATATATATATATATATATGTATATGTATATATATGTATATATATATATATATATATATATATATATATATATATATATATATATATATATATATATATATATATATTGTTGAATAAAATTTTCTTAAACTCTTAACTGCAATTATTTTTTAAGTTTTAATTTAAAATTTTTAATAAAATTACTGTTATAAATTTTGCTATTAAATAATTAACCAGGGTTGTGTTGATTCTCTTACAACATTTATAAAAGAAAATATGATCATCCTCGGAGGCATTGGTGTTGGACTTGCATGTGTTCAGGTTTGTAGAGTTTATATTTTTCATTATCTTAATTACTGTTTGATATATGTTGAGCACTGTGTGTTTCTGCTTATGCAAAAAACATTGTTAGGGCCAATCCTCTTATTCAAGAATTATAATTAAAAGTACTTGATTTTATGTTTTGAAAGACAACTTTATGTTTGGATGCCAAATTGGCCATTGTTAATAAAACTCGGGGGTTGGGGGTGGTGAATAAAAGGGTGGGTTGGAATTAAGAACAAGTAAAAATTAATAAAAAAGGGGGGGGGTCTTAATAAGCTTGGGGTGAGTGGGGGAAATCTTCAAAAGTTAATAAATGCCCCCCCCCCCCCCATTTATTTATTTATTAGGAAGTCGAGAGAAATATAATATTCAATACTTTAAATAAAAATTATGGGCAGTGATTTTAAAAGCGTTTCAATAATAAAAAAACATTTGTAAAAATCTAAGGTCTTTAATTGTAATGGTGTTTAAAGACATTTTTCACTTTTTTCAACAAAATTTTTTCATCATTTTAGTGTATTGACATAAATATTTTACAAATTTCTTTAAAAAGACTGTTGTTATCTAAAAATGTTGTTGTTTATAAAATTTTTTTTTTTTTTTAAACAACACTTGTTATAAAAAATACATTTGTATTTTTTATAATAAATTCTTATAAAATTTATACAACTTTCTTAATACTTTAATCAAAAACTATTATCAGTAATTACTAATTAAAATAATTAATCAGTTACTTTGTTACTTTATTTAAAAGTTAATATAAAAATCATTAGTAAAGATAAAAGTTTCAAAGTTGTTTATTTCGTATATGTCTAACATATAGTTCTAATGTATAAATATAATATAAAATCCTTATTATTCAGCGCTTTCTTTAAATGTTAACAGCTGTGGTCAAATCGTCAAAACAAATTTATTTGCGTGGTCATATAATTGCGTGCGATCGCACACCTTCCTGTAAAGGCCTGTCTTTAGTCTGTATGTGCCCCCTGCAGATTACTACTTCAGTATAAAAGTATTTTTTGTATTGTCATTACACGCAAGGTTATATATATTTATATATATATATATATATATATATATATATATATATATATATATATATATATATATATATATATATATGTATATATATATATATGTATATATATATATATATATGTATATATATATATATATATATTAGGGTAGGTGGATTTTTCACTTTTTTTTTTTAAATCGTAAAGGCTAAGGTACTGAAAGTTGTATTTATATATATAAAACAAAAAAAAAACAAGTTGAAGGTGTTTAGTCAAACGGCGGCTTGCGGGTTAGCGATCAAAATTCAGAAGTACCCTTATCAATATTTGGTATAAAAATAATAACTTTTTGCTTGTGGTTTCATACTTTTCAATACGTGCAGACAAAATTTCAATCAAAAAAGTTTGACACACCATTTAAAATCATTTATACGTTTTATCGTTTTGTTTTATTAAGTAAAAATGTTACAAGTCCAATTCATATTTAAGTACAAATTTTTTACTTGTAGTATTACATTGATTATCTCATTAAACGCTCAATAAAATGTAATAAATAATCATTATTAGTTTAATTAGTTATTTAAAAAGCAATATTAAACTAAAAAAAAATTATTTCAAGAATGTAACAAGCAAGTTAAGCAAGTAAATCATCGTATGAATGAGAATATTGACCTTTTGACAAAAACCTTTTGTTTTGTTAGTATAGATTTATGCCTGGCTTCAAATCCATATACGGTGTTAGAAGCTTCAGAAACTATATACGAAACATATACGGTGTTAGAAGCTTCAGAAACTAATTTGACACATCTCTCAAGGCTCGGGAAATGAGAGTCTTGAATATTAGGCTTTATTTTATTTTTAATGAATGTGTAAATATCTTCATCGAAAAACTCTTTTGTAGTTGGTGGCTCCATGTCGATATAAGCAAGATCAGCAATATCAATAAGAGATATCCAGCTCATAGCATTCCAATTTATTTGAGGGATTTTTTTTTCTATTCCATAACTGCTTTTGTTTCTAAAAGTAAAAATATCGTTACTTTCAAAAAACTTGCGAAAAACAAAAAAATTAATAACCTTAATTAAAACTTAATATGATAATATACAGCACAATACGTTTTTAAAAAAGCTTACAGATGCCTGATATATTATAAACAGAAAAACCAATTTTAAAAAGTTTACTGTTTCCTGAGAGTAAGTATTGTCTCAAATCCGAGAGTCCTGATCTGTTCATCATTATTTTTAACCATTGCGTAGAGAAAATTTGCAGGTATCAAACAGAAAGCATTACCTTGTTTTTTTTTACAATTCTTTTTACATCATTAAACTTAATAAGATTCAATTGATTAATAGTGAAAAACAGAATCTGGGGGGAATCTTGCAATTTGGAAGATTTCTTTATTTGAAACCGTGATGGAGCATAAACTTTAACAATATAATGGGTAAGCTTTTTCAGACTTGCGTTTGGAGAAATATCTCGAGTGTATAAACAAAGAATTTGTATAGAAAGGGTTAACCATCGAACATGATTTATTTGACCTATTTAACAATTAGCCCATTTGTCGTCTACTTTACCTAATCCAATACCTTTACAATATTCGTAAAGAAGCCTTTGATCAAAACTAATATCTTTTAATATCTCATGTGAAATATATCCTTCAGTGATAGAAGTTTGAATTGCTTCAACTTGAGGTTGTCTATGAATTTCTTCAGAGCATCTTTTCCCTATTGGTCCACTAAAATTTTGTGGACCGGTTGTTTTTCCATCTAACTTTTTAAAAAGGGCTTTTAGTGGGAGTTCATTCTGATGACGGCTACAACCTATTTTGTGAAGTTTCCTTCTTCTAGATTAACCGCCAAGCCACTCCTCCAACCTGTATTTGATGCAGTATTATCTAAAAGAATAGCACGGATGCTCTTCAGACTGTCATATTCTTCAAGTACACTAAATTCTCAATAGCAAGAACATCTCCAGTAGCACCAACAACGTGTATTGTTCTGTGTGTCAAGTAGATACCATGAGATTTGCCATCGTCATGTGTAAAAGTAAGGTGATGTTTTACAGCAACACATTTTGTTATGAAATTTTTTCCTTCAAAACTAATTGTTTTTAAGTATCTATCTTTCCATCTAAACAAATGCAAAATAGTTGTGTCTTCTCCTCTGAATCTGCGTTTTTTGAAATTACTTTTACTTTTGACTTAGCTCTGTCTAATTTAGACTTATCCATTAGAATATTATTGATGTCAACTTCCGGTAGCAATAGATGCTTGATATCATGGAGTAAGGCGTTTCCAAGAGCTGCGCCGAGATTTGAAGAACATCCGCCTCTGACCAGCTCCATGGCATATCTTGGAAACTTTTGAGTACTATAACCTACCTGAGTTCTTTTACTTGGTTTCCATTCATCCTGTTCCTTAAGTAAAAAATTTAAAATACTTATGATAAGTGATTTTATTATTAATAAGCGTTAAATATATACTAAACAAATAAAAATTTTAAGGCCTCGCAAATAAAAATATCTGAGATGTTATTATTTCAGATATACATTCTGGGGAAACTGGTAATAAACTTGAAAGCTCATTATTAATATGTTTGTGATGTGACATATTTCCTTCCTTCTCTTTAATCCTATTGTTTTGTTTTAAAGCAGATGTATCTACCGAAGACATTTGGAACAGCCCCTTTGGTTCTGTTTTTAAACGCTGGTCCTGTATATAGGCTCTTTCTTCTATTGGAACTTTTGCTTCTTTAGGGCATATGCAAATAATGTGTTCCATTTTGCATTTTTCTTTTTTGCACTTTACATAAACATTGTTACATGACACAATATCCAATGAATAGCAACATGCAGATATGTCAAAAAGTTTGTCTAGTTTAGAATCTAGGTTTCGTTTGATATTTGCTTTAGCGTGTTTGCGGTTTATGTTTTTTACAGTTGCAATTAGATTTTTAATTTTTGTTTCAATACATTTATCGTTTATTAAAGGCAATCGTGGATTGACAGATAACCATATAGATTTTAAATCACATGAAACACGTTTAACGATTGCCCAAAAGTTCGGTTTAATGTCAGAACTATCTAAGAAGTAATAAAATTGAATCAATTGTCTGTATGTGCTTGGATCCGTTGCAATTAAATCACAAGGGCAACCTCCGTAATTCTCTTCACTTTTCGATCGTGTATAGGGCCTTTTTTTTATTTTTGGCATTTTTTATTTTCTAAAACTAAATACTTTGTTCATATTATCATTACGAGACACATAAATTATTTGCAATAAATTAGTAACACTTTATTAAAGTACTAAACTATTTTAATTTTGCACAAAATAATAACTTACTTGATAATAATAATTTTTTCAATTAGTATACTAATTTACTAGTAAAACGTGCTTATTGTTCACTTTAATCTATTTTAACTACATTATATCATTCTACAAAAGTAACATTTATAAAATATAAAACAGTTAAGCATGTAAATCTAGTTGTATAGACTCAGGCGAATCAAAAAGTATATTTTAAGAAATATTTATTAGCTGCTTATAAATTTGATATTTTGAAGTTAAGTTAAAAGCAGTCAGAGACTTTACTGAACACTACGAAACTACTAAGTTAAATATTGTTTACAAACAAAATACAATACACGCGTGCTTTAATAAATAAAGAAAAATAAATTTTATAAAACAGCGAAAAGTAGTTTATGAAGTATGCAAATTCACAAACTCCATCGAAGTTCCGCAAATAAATATTCACTTAAAACACTTAAGTTTGCTATTTTTGTTACTTGTATATAAATATCCAACTTTATATTGCTTAGCTGTACTTACATACCAAAATCGACCTACCCTAATATATATATATATATATATATATATATATATATATATATATATATATATATATATATATATATATATATATATATATATATATATATATATATATATATATATATATAATGTATATATATGCATACAAAAATGTATACATACAAAAATGTGTGATTAAGCCCTGAGCTTAATTATACTAAATATTTTTGTGTTACGTAAGTATAATTAAGTTCATGGCTTTGCACTCCATTAATCAAGTTTTTTTGGGCTTCACAAGGGTTTTACTATGCTTTGGGTCATTGTCTAAATGAAATATCCATCCTTCAAGTATTTTGTCTTTAGCATGAGGCAGCATAACATTCTTAGTGATATCATTACACATATTTTCACCATTATGCCATCAATCAAGTTGATAGGACCCACACATTCTCCATTAAAGCAATCTCAAAACATAACATTTCCACCTCTGTGCTTACTGTTGGTAGGTATTTTCTATGGCCTTTTTGTCAATAAAAAATTTCTTATACCATCAGATCCATAGTACTTTTAACCATTGTTCTTTTGCCCAGTTCAAATGTTCAAATGCAAATTTCATGCTTCTTTATAGAAATAAAAGGTTTCTTCACAGGATGTCTTTCAAATAGATTTGCAGACTTCAAATGACACTTGGTTGTGTCAACACTATATTTCGCAATACAAAATTCTTTTATTTTAGCATTTAACCAGACGGCAAAATACTGTTTTGTTAAGTGCTGAAATAAAATAATTTTGTAATATATATATATATATATATATATATATATATATATATATATATATATATATATATATATATATATATATATATATATATATATGATATCCTTACAAAAGGGGTACATAGTTTTCTCTTTATAATAATAGTTTACTATTTGTAATAATATTGCATATAAACATATAGATTCTTCCATGATGCTCTCAATCAACTATCATAACCAAAAGTTATAAAGAGAAGTACAAAGAAAAGTTCTAGACTTCAAAGACAAGTACAAATTAAAACTTTTTGACATTGCAGTGTGCTAGTGCACATTTAAAGATCGCCTTTGCAGTAAAGGATATTAGGTTCCTACTTTTGAATAAGTATTTCTAGTTAGCAAATCATAATTAGAATAAAATAGTTGGTAAAGTTTTAGGAACTCTGAAGTATCAAAAAATGTTCAATGGAAAATAAAAATAAGAAGTAGATAGCCAATAAAAAAGCGCAAGCAACTGGAGGAATTTTGATTGGAAAGCCACCACTGATGGATTCTGCCTTCCTAAAAAGCTGACCTTTTGGCAGAAAGTTAGTTAACCGCTGGCAGCATTATTAACTCTGCTGATAACTTCTGTATTGCAATATTAGTATTTTTTTAATAAAACAGATACAGCTGTCAAAATCAAATGAAGTATTATAGATTACTTTAGCACGAATAAAGTTTCTTCACATATATTAGTAGCAATCAATTTTGAGGGCCCAAATATTGAACAAAGTTCTTATACAATTCGTCAAAAAAGAAAGTAGGAAGACCGCAGTCTTAGTATGTCAGCTTTATGGTATTACACCATTTATTTTAATACCATTTATAATTATTCTGAATGTCTGACGACATTGGAGAGTTGGTGTATAGTACCATTTTTTAATAGTAAGGTTGAAAACTGTATTACATAATTTGATGTTAATTTCCATAGTTACTTGGATTGTTATGATTTGTATTAAAACTATGTTAATTGTTTTTATTTTTGAAACTTAGGGTTGAAGCTTTTTTGTCCCACTTTTCCCTCAGAGAACCTAAAGACAATAATAAATTTATTTTTATGTATTTTTGAATTTGATGATTCTAAACCAAAAACAATTTTTTATTGCTATTACCAAGGTTCTAACTTTTATTTTTTCAATGCACTCTACCATACATACATACTTTCAATGCACTCTACCATACATACATAGTAAGTACTATACATACCATACATACATAGTAAGCACTATACATACCGTACATACATAGTAAGTACACCTAAAGAAGAAGCTTACAAGAAGTTCTTACAAGAAAAGGGAGAGTTGTTTTTGCTCAGGATATTATTTTATTATTAGAGCTATTTAAAAAAAAACCATAAATACTTCTGAACAAACTATAGAATATAGGCTTTACTCTGTAGGGTGTTATGGGTCCCATGTCTCTAAAAAACTCTTTAGTTTAGAAAATAGCAAAATAAAAATGCCTTCTGTTTCAAAAAACTACTTTTTAAAGCCACTAATTTTTTGGAAATTAAATTTATGGTCTGAAAAAAGTAAATTCGATTTCAAGTGTTTCCAAAAAAACCATTAAACAAAAAACTATAAAAGCAAATACGTAGGAGATTGTTTTTAATGCGATGGAGGATGGTATTTTTTTGTTTCACTCAGATGGTAGCTTAGTTCAAACTGAAGAAAAGTCAACAGAAGCTGGTTACGTAAATATTTTACAAAACAATCTTATGTTTTCTGAAAATGTTAGTGAGTATTGATACCTTCAATACTCATTAACATGGTTTCATGCTAAACATGAATTAAACTAATACTATTAAACAAAATTTTTATTTTAACTAAATTTTCTTTCCCAAGGGTTCAGAGAATCATTGCAGTTAAAGAGGTCATCATTTTTATTTTTATTTACTATTACTAAAAACTCAGAAATCTTTTTAAGCAGTAATTAATAAAATAAGTAAAAAAACTCTCAAACACGAACCTTGTTAATCATTAACACAAACACGAATCTTGTTAATCATTAACACGAACACGAACCTTGTTAATCATTAACACAAACACGAACCTTGTTAATCATTAACACGAACACAGCAATAAAATATAGATAATACTTTTATATAGTATGTTAAATTGGCTTGCATAACATTTCCACAAGTAGTTTATGGGTAGTCATATTCTATACTCCAATTGAATGTTTTTGTTGATAGGCACAGGTTCATCCACTCATGCTATAAATAAAAATAAATATGTGAATAAAAATCAACTTAAAAAATATTTTTTGACTTTTTATCCTTCATTTTTATAGACTTCATTTATCTGGCCTGGCATATTTTTTCAGTCTGTACATACCTTGTTTTTGTGTAGTAGCAGTCGAGTACCTAGTCCCTATTCTTTTACCTTAACTTTATTGCCTAATTTTATACTCTTTTTGCTTTCAAACAAATATGGTTTATGATTTTGTTTTGAAACAAATTTATCTAAACCAGAAATTTGTAATTGTTTTGAAGAAATTGAAACATCTGCTTTTTCTTAAATTGTTTTATAGTTGATATAATCTTAAGACAACGAAATAAATAAAGTATTTTTAAAAATTTGTTTTTAGCTTCTTGGTATGTGTTTTTCTTGTTGCCTGTTCTTTGCTATTGACGATTATTAAGCAGAGTGTTATTTATGAAGCGCTACAGTATCGTTTACACCACTCGTAATTTTTCTTTTACACTGAACGTTAATGTTGTTTGCATCAATCGTATACATTAATGTTGTTTGCACCAATCGTATACGTTAATTTTGTTTACACTAATCGCAAAAGTTGATATTATTCGCACTAATCGCATACATTGATTTGTTTCTACTTATCGTAAGTGCTGATGTTACTTACGCTAACCGCAAATGTTGTTTAAATATAAATTTATTGTAAATATGAAATTTTATAAAGTTCAAATTTTATCAAATGATCATATATGTATATACAAGTTATTATTATAAAGGTTTTGAAACCATTTTTTATAAAAACATTGTTTTAAACTTTTGTTTATTTATGAAATTTATATATAGTTGTAGTAGGGTTTCTGTTGATAATTTTTAAATGTTTAACAAAATATTGAGTAAATTTTAAATATTGTAATTAATTTATATAGTATTTAAATATTTAATGTTTTTTTGTTTTTTTTTTAAATATTTGTAATATTTATTTTCAATATTTGTTATAGTTATTAAATTAAATTTTAATATATAATTATAAATTTATACTTAATGACCTCTTGACTTATATTTTAATGTTTTTCATCCTGTTGAAATTATTTAAAATTTTTGTTTCAAGCGTAGATACACTGGGAATAAAACAACTATCCCAAGTTTTTATGTCCCGCTTTTTACGTAGGAGAGAGCTTCTCTCCCGAGGCAATAATCATCCTTATGACTAGGGAGTGGCGATGTATCGCTTAACGATGAGTCGATTAATCGTGTTCGATGCACTGAACAACTCATCGTGTTCGATACGTCAAATGCGAGTAGTTGTTTAATGCATCGAACACGGTTGATCGAACAAAAATGTACCTGAACGATTAACGATGTGTTGTATAAAAAATAATATATAAAATGTCATAAAGTTACTTACATCAATTGTTTTTTTAATTTACGATTATGTTTCTTACGATGATTTAACATTTCACAAGAAAAAAGTAAATAAGTTGTCTTATGTATTGATAATCGTAAAATTAAATATTTGTCTAATGTATTATTAATCGTAAATCGTTAAATTAAATAGATAGAAAATGTGAACATTTTTTTTTTCCTGTAAATTTTCTTTTCCATTATTGTAGCACAATAGCAAGCAACAATAACCAAATAAAATTTTAGTTTTGAATCTAGATGTTTTAAAAATTTTATTTTTATTCAATCGATGCATTGTTTAACGATCCAGTCTTTCGATGCATTGTTTAAGGATGATGGATATTCGATTCATTTTTTTAACAATGCGTGTTTCAATGCATCGATGTATTTAACGATGTTAAACGGTACATCGCCGCTCCTTACTTATTACAACTTAATTAATATGTACCGTGTATCTTAAATCTTTATAATAACTTATTTTTGCGGTTAGTAGAATGTTTTTATCCTGATGGTGGGGATTGAAAAAACAGCTTCTTTTTTTTATATAATTTTAGTATTAAAAAATTAGTTATTATAAAATAATCTTTTGTTTTTAAAAAATGTGTATCTTTTATTGCAACGGCATAAAAATGAATATATATAAAAAAGGCATAACTTAAATCTATTATAGTATTATACTCTTGAAAATATTCCTATAGATACTTATACTAGTGTTATTTTAGTTGCAATTAAAATAGTGAAGTACAAATGTGGTTCAAAAATAAATAATATGATTGGGTACTGGAAATAAGAAACTTTGCGGCTTTATTTATTAGAAAACCGAATTAATTTGATAAATAGTTTTCAAAAACGGCCGTGGCGCAGTGGTTAGAACGCTTGCTTTAGAAGCAAGAGATCCAGGGTTCGAAGTGAGCTCTGGGTATATTTCGAGCCATCAGTAAGAAAGGAGGCGTGAACTTTCTAGTTAAATGGTGTGAGGGGGTATAGAGTAAATGAGTGTGTATTGTGTGTAAGAAGGTCTAATTACTTAAGGTAAAGTTAAAACCCTAGTGGATGGATAATTTTATGGCAGATATATATCTGAAATGGAAAATCCACATGATGATTCCCCTGTAGACTTAAGTCCGATTAACGAAGAAATAAATAAGATAATAACGCAAGAAAGGAGCTATGCTCAAGCTGCGTCATCAAAAGGAAAAGAAACAAGAAAAGAATACTTTAAGCTTGATAATACCCTGTTATGTAAGCTTTCAATAAAAATTTCTCTTCGTGATGTCCTATGTTCTCTCGAAGAAGAGAATCTTGACGAAGAGCTTGGAGAAGCGCAACTTTTGAGAAAGGTAGAACTCCTAGAAATAGTAATGAAAAGGGATAAAGTTAAAAATAAACTTCTAGAAAAGGGTCTCGCTATTAATGGTTTTCATCAGCACTTTTTCCATTCAACACCAAGACAAGAACTGAGAACACGTGTATACGTGTCAATATCTACCAATAGCTGCTAAACTAGCTCATATTGGAAAAGACCTTGAAGAAAAGGGGTGCGGAAAACATTTAAGAACATACCCTATCATGAAAGCAACATCAACCAAAGGAACCCATTATTTCTCAGGGACAATAATGGCTGTAATGGAAAAATTGTATAAAGATATACCAAGGTTTATAAAATTAAGGGGCTATAACGTAAGAGCTATATACAGGACAACCATTTAAAGAAAAAACACGGAAAAATAACATAACTCCAACAGAAACAAGCTCTGCACAACCTTCTTATAAAGATACAAACACAACCAATGAAAAATTAGAGCAACAAGAACCCGAAACAACACCCAAAAATAATGAAGAACCAACAAATATGAGAAAAACGAAATACCTGCAAAACCAACAGAACAAAACAAAATAAAACAAAATGAAACAAGTTCTACAAAAATAATAAAAGAGAACGTGATTGTCGTGATATGCAGGATGATTCTGTGGTTGACGATTTTACGGAAGTAAATAATAAGAATAAACAAAAAAAACTCTCTGACAAAAAACCCAAAATTCAATACTCTAAAAAAACAAACATGGAGACGAATCTGTATAGAGCCGAATCCAAAATCCAAATATAATATAGATAATAACAAAATTTAAACAAAAATATAAAACCAAAAACCAAGTAAAAATACAAAATAAAAAACCAAATAGAAATATAAAATAAAAAACCAATAAAAATTTAAAACTCAAAAACAAATAATAATATAAAAAACCAAAAACAAAATAAAACAAATAAAAAACAAAAATTGGCTATCAAAGTTACAACTTTCAATGTAAATGGTCTTAACGACGATAGGAAACGGCTAAAAAATTTTAGTTTACTTGCAAATAGCGATAGTGATGTCTTCTGCTTACAAGAAACACACTGTATAGATAAAAAAGAACAATCCTGGACAATGGAATGGCACCTATCAACGCAAAGCTCAGCCTTGTGTAATAATGGAACAAATAAAGAAAAAGGAGTTGCAATCCTCACTAAAAAAATAGCTATATTTGGAGAAGTTACTCAAGATAACAGTGGCAGAATATTAGCAACAAATGCTAAGATTAATAACAACAACATAATAATTATCAACGTTTATGGTCCAGACGTTTCAAAAACAAAAGAAAATTTCTATGGATTTCTAAATAAACACTTTAGGATACGCGACTCCTTGATACTAGCAGGAGATTTCAATACAGTGGAAAATCTGGAAATAGACAGACAAGGCGGAAATACATTTAATAAAAACAACTCCCTAGGAACTTTCAATCTAAAAACTTTCACAAATAAATATGAAATAATACATTCCTATAGAAAACTAAACCCAATAGGTACAGACTTTACTTACGAAGACAAACAATTTAAAAATCGTCTCGACAGAATTTACATTTTTAAGAGTATCACAAATAATATTTCATACAAGATTTTATGATCACTCAACTGAGACTCAGTTGAGTGATCATAAAATCTACCAATACCAATTTTCACTATCAGTTGCGCACAAAAGAGGACCAGGATACTGGCATCTCAACACAAACCTATTAAACGACCTAAAGTTTGAAAATGAAATTAAAAAAGATTTTGAAACGCACAAAATGTCAAAACACCGATACGATAATACAAGCTAGTTCTGGGAAAAGTTAAAAATGGATTTAAAGAAACTGCCATAAGAAGGTTAAAGGAATTAAAGATGGAAAAGGAAAGCATCATTATATCAATGGAAAACGAAATAGAAATAGAGAAAGAAAAGGAAAACCAAAACAAAAAAAGATAAAAACACTTATGAGTGAAATAAGACGACTAAAAGAAGACAAAGATATATTTATAAGGACCAAACAAAGAATAGTCGAGGAAGGAGAGGTACCTTCAAAATCCCTCTTCATGATGGAGAAAACAAATTAAAAACGAAAAACAATTACTGAAATCTACGATGGCAATATAACTCACAGTGATACAGTAAATGTCAAGAACACATTGAGTATTATCTTAACTTGTACTCTGAAGAAATAATAAACAAAGAAAAACAAGAACTATTCTTAGGTAATATTAAAAACCCGTTAAAAAAGAAGAAATCATTTTCCTAAATAAAAAAATTACAATTGAAGAACTGCATGAAGCAGCTTTATCTTTAAAAACTGGAAAATCACCAGGTATCAACGGAATTCTGTTGAGTTTTATCAAAAATTCTGGGCGATATATGGTTCTCGATTTACAGAATTGGCAAATGAACAGCTTTTTAATGTGGATCAACAACTATCATGGTCACAGAGAACAGCCTTAATTAGTCTTCTACCGAATGAAGGTGACCCAAAATGCATTATAAATTTGCGCCCCATATCACTCCTATGTGCCGACTATAAAATACTAACAAAACACTTGCTAAGAAACTGTCAACGTACTTGAAAAATTATTAAAACCTTCACAGACGTGTTCAGTCCCTGAGAGAATGATACTCAAATCTCTTTTTCGTCGGAGACCTTATCGAATATACGAACTCCAAAAATATAGAAAGCTTTCTGATCACAATAGATCAAGAAAAAGCGTTTGATAAAGTTGCCCTAAAAACAAACCATGAAAAATACACAATCAATAATTTTAAATAATGGCTAAATGGGCAAACCATCACAAATAAGCAGAGGTGTAAGATAGGGAGACCCGATACCTCTGATACTCTACTGTCTTGCTGTAGAGACTCTAAGCCCAGAGATAAATAAAAATAATAATGTTGAAGGTATAAGAATACCTGGGTCAAAACACAACTTAAAGATACTACAATATGCTGACGATACAACAATAACAGCAAAAAACTACACTTCCATAGATGAGATTTTCCAAGTAATTAAAAATTTCGAACAAGCAACTGGATCCAATATAAATAAAACGAAGACAAAGGCCTTGGCGATGGGAGGTTTTAACTACATAGCCTACCAAAACTATATACAAAAAAAATACTTAAAGGACCATCATATCACTTGGTCCGATTCAACAGGAATTAAGATACTAGGTATAAATTTCTTTACAGACCTAGCTTTTATAGCAGCTGAAAACTGGAACAGTATCATAACTAAATTTGATCAAAAGGTAAAAAAATTTTAATACAGAAATGTATCATTGAGGTGTAAAGGAATGTTCTTAAATGTACTCGTAATGTCAAAAATCTGGTTCTCTACAAATATCTTCCCTGTAAACAAATTCATTGACAAAAGAATTAAGAAAAGGATCTCAAAATATTTGTGGCAAAGTGAACATGCAGAGCTTGTTCAAAGAAATCTTAAGCTATCCAACAACAGCAGGAGGCCTCGGTATTATAGATCCTATAAAACAAACTGTCGTCCTAAGACTAAAACACCTCTTTAATTTAAATGATACTCAAAAACCACATGAGACTTTGTACCTACAAAAATATTTCTTATCAGCATCCCTAATTAAAATAGCAACAAATAAGTAGGAAAAGGAAAAAAAAGAAAAACTCAAAATCAATATACTACACTAATTTACTTGAAAAATACAAATTAAACACAAAACGCACTTGGCAACTAATAATCGAAATTACTGGTAACACTATAAAAATATCACAAACTTTTCCCTCAGTTATTAAAGTAGATGATAATTTTTTTCTTGATCAAAAAACAAATTCTTTCGAATTTAATACATATTTTGTATGTGTAGGGCTTAACCTAGCCGAAAAAATTCCAAACCCTAAAAAATTAATAAAGGCATCATATGACCCTCTAAACTCGTATATAAATTTTTTTGATTTGTCTTTTGAAGAGTTTGAAAGTGCTTTTTAATTGTTAAAGTCAAATAAAACAGTTGGTTCAGATGATGTCAATGGGAATGTTATTAAAAACTGTTTTCACGTTTTAAAAGACATACTTTTTCAAATTTTTAAATGCTCTATTAATCAGGGAGTTTTTCCTAATGATTTAAAAATAGCAAAAATTATTCCTATATTTAAAGAAGGAGAAAAAACTAATGTAAAACACTATCGTCCAGTTTCTATCCTCACTGTTTTTTCTAAAATTTTAGAAAGAATTTTGTACAACAGAATATACAATCACCTTTTACCAAACAAATTATTTTATAACATGCAATATGGATTTAAAAAAATAATTCAACAGAGCATGCTATTATTCAGCTTACAAGAAGTATATCAGACTCATTTAACAATTCTAAATTCACATTGGGAATATTTATTGATTTAGCGAAAGAGTTTAATACCATTGGGAGTTTGATACCATTGATCATATAATTTTTTCTGAAAAATTAAAATATTATGGTATAACAGGCAATGTCATAAAATGGTTGAAAAGTTATTTAACTAATCGTAAACAATTTGTTTACGCCATTGAAACATTTTCATCATATTTGTTAAATATTTAATGTGGAGTTCCTCAAGGATCCATATTAGCATCTCTTCTTTTCCTTATATATATTAATGATTTATACAAAGCCTCGGATTTAATAACAATTATATTTGCTGATGACACTAATTTATTTGTCACACAAAACCATTCCTACTCTATTTCATTGCGTGAAAATGTGTTAATCAAAATATCTGACTGGTTTAGGACAAACAAATTATTTCTTAACATTGATAAAACTAAATGGATTCTTTTCCATCCTCTTATCAAAAACATAAATTGCCAATTAACATGCCTCATCTTGATATTGACAATACAAATTAAACAAGTAACAGTAACCAACTTTCTAGGTGCTTGTATAGATAAAAATCTTACATGGAAAATTCACATTAAAAACTTATCAAGTAAAATTTCAAAAAGTATAGGACTATTGTAAAAAGCAAGAAATGTTTTAAAAAAACATACTTTAGTACAATTATATCACTCATTTATTCATTGTCACATAAACTTTGCAAACATTGCTAGAGGTAGTACAATGAAAAATCAACTTAAACCTCTTTATTGTCAGCAGAAGCATGTAGCACGTCTCGTATATTTTAAAGACCGTTATACTCATGCCAAGTCTCTACTATTTGAAATGAAAGTTTTTAATATATACGAGCTTAACATTTTGAATATTCATTGTTTTATGTTTAAATATAAAACCAATTCATCCCCGATCTCTTTCCATAATTTGTATCCATCAAAAGATAAAAATAAATACATTTCACGCATTCTTATGGAATAAAACAGTTTTAAAAATTTTACTGAGGATTTTATTCGTCAAAGTAACTACTTTTCTTTTAAACGAAAACTTAAAGAACTCATTTTTACAATTGAAGATTTAACAATATACTTTTGATATTTTTTTAGTGATATTCCTTTTTACCCTCTATTTAACCATTAATTTATAAAAATTATACTGGTATCATTAACAACTGTAATATGTAATAATGTATCTTGTATTTGTAACGGATTATCTTAAGTTTCTTACTTCGTTAACTTATTTTTTATCTTGTAAATATCTTATAAATTTTAACACGATCATTTCTTAGCGGTACTCGACGACAAGACCGTATGGTCTTCTACGAGTTCCCGCGTTCTTTTACTATTTAATAACGATCATTATATATATATATATATATATATATATATATATAAATATATATATATATATATATATATATATATATATATATATATATATATATATATATATATATATATATATATATATATATTTATATATATATATATATATACGTTAATATATATATATACGTTAATATATATATATATACGTTAATATATATATATATACGTTAATATATATATATACGTTAATATATATGTATACGTTAATATATATTAGAGAGTGACACGGGGACAGAAAGTCTCCCCATCCCCACCCCATCTGCATACACATTTTTCCATCCCCGTCCCATCCCCATCAGGTTTTTCCCCATCCCCATCAAGTTTGTCCCCATCTCCATCCCATCTCCATCATTACCGCTTCTCTCCCCATCCAGTCACCGCATCCAATATAATAATTCAAATATCAAAATCTTGTATTTTAACTGTTTTTATTAATATTTTTATTAATACTTGAAAACTGTCCTTGATTCAGATATATTATTATGCATACCTACTATACCTGTTCTTTGTTCAAACCATGCAGAAATAACAGCCCATCGAAACAATCCGGTTGAAGTTGTGTTCTTCTATCGTCAAGTGTTCTTCCAGCAATTGAAAATGAATGTTCGGATGATGTGCTTGTTGCTGGAATTGACAACACTGACTGTGCTACCTGTGACAAATTTGGATAGAGTCCTGTTTTACTTTTCCAATACGAAGAAATATTATTCTCAGAATCTGTGCTGTTCCAGTAGCTGTCAACTTCATTGATGGCAGCTTCTTCACTTTCAAATAAATCCACAAAAAATTCACTTGAATTGTCATTATGTATTTTCCTCTTTTTTTCAGGTGGCTCAAAAGAAGTATTTTGATTTGAGTCAAAGGAGGCTGGTCTAACTAGAGGCAACTCATCTGCTATGTTGTTTAAACTGTTTAGTGCTTCTTTAATATCTTCTTCTGTCATTATTTTAGCTGCAATTCTTTTAAATTTTGGGTCCAAAAGAGTTGCAATTCTATGCATTTCATTTATTGGAAAATAGCGCTTCATCATGTCATTTAAATGTGTCTTAAAGTCTTTAATGATACTACTATCTGTAGCCGATACTTGCAAATGTTTTGTTGTTTGATATTTAGTTGCAACAACCATGTGCAAAGAACATTCTTTGTCTGTTGAAAGATGTTTAGTAGCAGTATCAAATGGTGTTAACTCTGTGATGACATCTTTCAATAAAGTCTCGTTCAAATCAAATAATTTTCTTTAAAGTTTTTATCTTGTTCTCTTGCTGACAAAGTTGTTATATCTTCAATATTTGTCAACACTGATTGCAACATAGTGAGTTTAGAATTCCACCTTGTTGAAACAGATTGCTTAACCGATGTTTGTAGTTCATATTGAATTTTTGAACGTTTTATATGTGTCACTATTTCCTTGCATGTGCCAATAAGACTAATGATTTCCAAAACAGAAGCAGGGGCATCTTTCACTTCTAGACCATGAACCAAAACCAAATTTAGGTTGTGTCCACAACATGGAATATAAATTTGATCTTAAAAAGCAGCTTTAACATTTGAGCCATTTGTCAGTTACATAATAATTGTCATAATAGTTTACTATGCTCCCATTTCTTCTAGAATTTCTTTGGCAATGGATTTAATATTCTCAGCTAAATGTTATAATAATAAAATAATTATGAAACGTTAATTAAAATAAAAAATACAAGATTGACATTACCAATAACATTGAAATAAGATTTTAATTGATGAAAGCTTTGTGAAAAGTTATTACAATAAACTACTTTTTAAATTGACAAGAGAAGAGAAGAGACAAGCCAAATAAATATTTATGAAATCATGTGGTTTAACTTAAGTAAAGAAATATTTATGAAACCATTTGGTTTTAAAAAAGACATATTTGTAACCGTGTGGTTTTAAAAAAGAAATACTAATCAAATCATGTGGTTTAATATTATTAAAGAAATATTTTTAAAACCTTTTCGTTTAAATAAATAAATATTTTGGAAACCATTGAGTATTTAAATCAATAAAAATTATGATAATCTCACCTCTGTGTTTTTCTTCCATTGATCTTGTTGCAATGATGTATGAGCACAATTTCCATTGGTCGTTGATATAAAGTACTGTAATTGTGATGTATGGCATTGTTGTCTGTACGTGTGTCCACAAATCAGTCGTTACAGCAAAACGTTTCTGCTTCTCAAACACTTTTTTAAGCTCAGCTCGTTTATTTTCTGCTTCAGTATAAACATGACGAAAAACAGTTCGAGCAGAAGGAAGAATATCATCAACAGAAACATTTCCATGTTTAGCTCCAATTGAAATTAATTTCTCTGCAAATTTTCTACAACCAACACCTTCTACAATTGAAAATGGCCGAATGTCAGTAGCACACATGTTCGAAATTGCATTAACCAGCTCAGTTTTTTCTGTAGTCGATATTTTTTTTAACAGTTTCACAGGTTAACACAGCAAACCTGGTTATTTTTGGCGATTCTGTTTTCCCCACACACGATTTTATGTGAGCTTTCAAACCACTTGTACCATCTCGAGATTTCCATTTTAGTAGAGCTTTACACTTCGAACAAAGAACGTGTTCACTAAAAACATTGTCAACATTCACCTTTAAGAAAAACGGCCAAACATCGCTGGTTCCCGGATTTTCGACGTAACTTATACTACCATCGTTTTTTGAAATAAGTTTGCTTAACTTTAATTTATCCATTTTAAGTATCCAGATGACAAATTAATAACCGTTACCGCGGAAATAAATTCAGATCTGTTACCGCTACCGCGGTATAACCGAGCCCATTATTACCGTTACCGCGGTATTAAAACCGTTATTTTTTTTCCATCCCTGCGGTAACCGTGGTATTACCGCAATTCCCGTTACCGTGTCACACTCTAATATATATACGTTAATATATATATATATATATATATATATATATATATATATATATATATATATATATATATATATATATATATATATATGTTATAAATTAATATTTTTACTTTTTAAAGTTCCGATAATGAGATCCTTATGATCTTCATTTGGACACCTAGTTTTACATTGTTAGCACGCTGAATTGTATTATTTACGTAATCACGACGTATATTATTATGTATCGCGACTAACTTTGTAAACTGAAAGAAAAAAAAAAAAAAAAAAAGAATCAGGAGTAAGAAAATGGCAAGCACAATAAAAAGAAAAAACCTTAACAGATCATAGCTAAATAAAGAAAGTATATAGAGTTTCCATGAGATCTCAGTAATTGAAAATAGTTCGAGAACTCAGAGAGGACTCGGTTAAGTATAAAGAATACCAACATTAATTGCAAGAGTGCCGTTCTTACTTTGCCATTCATCAAAATAAGAATACCAACAACATTTCCAATTATTACTAGCAGAAAACAAATGAGTTTTTCTTGGGATAAAACTCACCAACTATTGCAAGCTGTTATAAAAAGAAAGCACGAAAAGGTTTTAATTAAAGACCGCTCCTGATTTTTGGGCCCGTTTTTTAGCGTGATCTACTTTTTCCAACTCTCCTCTTCACCTTCTATTGAGTTTTATTTGGGAAGGTTTATTATTATTTTTAGCATTCATTTATTACAAAAAACTGTTTGACGCACCAGTTTGTAGTTTTGCAAATTTAATCAAGTTTTTGCAACTGAAAGGCACTTATAAAATTTTGTTAATCTGTAGTTGTTATCTCAAAAAAATTAAACAAGGAATCAGGTTTATAAAAAGGTAGAAACTTAAGAAACTTTTGTAGGAATTTTTTTTATTTTATGAGATAGAGCTTGAGTTGTAATGTTTTTAGGAGTACCAAAATTTATGTTTCCAGCAATTAATGTTAGATAAAGTTTAATTAGTTTTTGAAACGAAAAATTAGAAATTGAGAGCAAATGGAAATGTGCTTGTTGTGATTATAGAATAAATTTATCAGCATATTTGAGGCATTAAACTTGAAAATGATTAATCTCAAAAAAATAATTTTTTTCGTTTACCAACAATGGCCAGACGAGAGCTTTAAAAACACCGCTCTAAAATCATAAGATTGAAATACATTTTTGATGAATTTAGTTTGCAATAAATATTGCAAAAGTTTACAACGAAACTGAATGGAATTTCTTGCTTTCTGAAAACTAAGCTCTAGTTAAAACACGCCTACAAAAATCATGCCGATTGAGTGTCACACCAAGCTCGTGCAGAAAGCTGAAATATGTGAACTTTTTTTTCAAATTTAAAAGATTTATAGCTGAGTAATTCGCTCGTAATAAGTTAATAAGTGTAATATGTTCCTTACCAGTTGGATTCTCAAAAGTATTAACGGAGTTTATTCTTTAACTGAAGTAAATATATTTTTTACGTATTATAAATATATGTTATATATGTATATATTTATTTATTGTATTATGTATAACATTTATTATTTCCTTATCGTTAACGTTATATTTTGTGCTGTTTTAACATAAAACATACGAATAAATTTCTATTTTCTAGAAAAAAATTGTATTTTTAATTGTTGTTTAGAATATATTAGCATGAAGCCACAATGATGTTTTAAGCAAACTTTATAAAAAGTTTGCTCAAGTTGCAGCATAGCATGGCAAACACAGAACGCGTTGTTTCCCGAACGCGCTCACGTAAATTGAATAAAATTTTTGAGCTTGATGACGAGTTTGAAAAAATTTCAAATGATACTGGCAATCATTTAGACGCAAGATTATTGGGAAGTAATGGGATTAGAAGCAAGCTACTAAAAGATGAGTTATACCACATGATAATGAGAGAAAAAGAAACTTTAGAAGAGGAGTACTCGACAAGAGTAAATAATCTCTTGCAGAGTTTTAAGAACAAAAAGCTGGAGTGGGAAGAGATGGTGAGATTAGAGCGTGAAGATCTAGAAAATCAATTTGAACGAGAGCGATCTGAAATGAACGCTGCATTTGCCCACGAAATTGCAAACCTTGCGCGTATATCAGAAGAAGAAAAAGCTGTAATGAACAAACAGTTTGAGGAAAAAATGAAATTACGTGAACAAGAGTTTGGAAAAGAGAAGGACAATTTAAAACAGTTTTTTTTTAATGAAAGCGAAAAAATGAAAGCGCAACTATTAAGCGAATGTGAAGAAAAGGTAAAGAACGAACAAAATAGAAAAAACGAAAAACATATTAATGAAACAATAAACTTAGAAAAAAAATTCGAGTCATCAAAAACTGAAATAGAGGCTTCCTACAAAAGACAAATTGAAATGTTAGAAACTAAGCACAGCAAAGTTTGTTTTGAACTAGAAAGAAAGAATGCAGAAGAAAAGGTATATTTTTATTTGATATTATAATTTTTTATATATTTGTGAATATATAAAAAATAATAATATCTATTTAATAATAATTAATATTATTTGAATTTTAATTTAATTTTTATTTATAGAAAGAACTAATTAAGGTAATGCAAAATATATGTAATGATTGCTTGATTTGAGATACTTTAAAACGGCGTTAGATGAATTAGAATAAATTTAAACAAAAAGTAAACAATCAACACCAATTACAAAAAATTAGACGTACTTAAAACACCTATGCAACGTTGAGGGGATTTTTGAAAACCTGTTATCAAATATTAATATAATATATTTTGCTCTCTTTAAATTTATTTTTCGGCCAAAAACTAATTCATTTATTTTAATTTACAGATTACCTTAGAAAGAGAGTTTCAGCGACGTCTTGAGATCTCAGAAATGACTTTGCGAAAAGAAACTTTAAACAGAGAAGAGATAGAACGCATAGCTACATTAGAAAAAAATAATACACAGGCTTTAATAAGCATGTTAAAGGAAGAAATTGAAAGATTTAAAGAAGAAATAGATCGTCTTAAAAAGCAACCAATTCCATGCCCAGAAGTACGAATAGTTGAAAAAGAAGTGCCAAACAATAATTCGATTTTATCTTTTAAAAGTCGAATGGATTTACCTCCAAACCTTAAAGATGAGTTCGATTTTTTACTGAACGAATATAAAGAAAATCTAAAAGACAAGTATAAAAGTGATAACGAGGCAATGGAAAAAAAAATTGAAATTGAAAAAGGAAAACTAAAAGAAAAATTTTTAAAACAAAAAGAAGAACTTGAAAAACGCCTCAATGAAGAAAAACTTCGAATAGAGAAAGACTTTAACAGAAATCGGGAAGACATGGAAAAAGAAATTGAACGAAGGTTACGAACGAAGCAATTACAAGAATCATTGCTTGATCATCAGAAAAGATTTGACGATTCAAATAGAAAAATAGCCGAAGAAGATCGCTTTAAACTTGAAAAAGTGCTGGAAAACGAAAGCAAAAGAAATTCTATTTTAATACAGGAGTTGACACAAGAAAACGAAGGGTTAAAACTAAAAGCCAAAGCTTTAGAAGATAACAATCAACTTTTAAAAAATTTAAAAGAAGAAGGGCAACAAGAAGTTGATAGGTTAAGAAATGTTGTTCAAGAACTCAAAATAATAGTTGAAGAAAAGAAAGTTAGCGATAAAAACCCTGCTTCAACAGATTATTCGTCACTAATTATGACGTTAATAAACCAACAACAACAAAAACAAGTCCAACAGCAATCAAAAACTCCTGATCAAAATATATTGAAGAAAGAAGAGGAGATTAAAGCTGAAAAAAAGAAATTGGAGAAGCTAAGGTTGGATCTGCAGCAACAAGAAAAGGTAAATAATTTTACTAATAACGTTTTGTAGAGTACACTATATATCAAAGTTATAGCAACAATGGTTTTAAAATTATTATTATGTTCTGTTTACGTATAACGGAATTGAATCCACGTGTGACAATCCTCCTTGACATTAAAATTACATCGCAGCGTATTGTGGCATGTTGTACCTCTTGTTATATACCATGTGCTTTGTTTTTTTTTACTATGTATTTTAGAGTTTTTTACATATTGGGAATTGAATTGATTCATGTACAACAAAAAAGGAGTTAGCGAACTTTAATTCTATAATTTATATTAGGATATCAAGGACCGCAAAAACATAGAAGATGCCGCTAAATTGGCATTAGATAAGGTGAGTTTAATTCTTACTTTTATAATTTGTTGCTCATAAAAAAAATTGCTTATGGGGTTATACATACAAAAAAATCAAAACACGTTTTGTATTTAAAATGAAAACTTAACATAAAGTTTTTTTTATCTTTTTATTATAATTTTTGAGCTTAAAACTTATTTAATTTTATAACATATTTTTAAACGAAAGTCTCACGAAAAGTACGAGAATTTATTGAGCGAGAAGAATCGTTTAGAAAAATCTCTTAAGTCACTTGAAGGAAAAGTTTTTAGTATGCAAGATGAGTTTGCAAAAATGAAGAGCACTCCTCAGCAACAAAGCATACCAGTTAAGGTTTATTTTGATATTTATACTTTGCTATTTTTATTTACACTTTTTTTATACATATCAGTTCCTTTTTTCTTCAGTATGATTAATTTTAAAAATTCAATTTTAAAATCTTGTTAAAGTTTTGAAAAAGTTTTTGATCAATGTTCGTTATATTGTCGTTTGATGTTATCTAATACTTGTCTTTTTTATTGATATCTTCTTATTAGCAATTTTTTTTTTCATTTAGCCAATGTACCATGGAATTCTTGAGAACTCTGATGCTCAATTTACTTTTATTCCCATTCAATCTCCAAACCAAACCGTTAACTCTCCTAATACGCCTCTTCCGTTTCTTCATCCAAATCAAAGTGTTTTGACAAATAAAATTGAAAGTTTGAAAAAAAAACTAAAGGACTCTCAATACGGGTACTCAGTGTTAGAGAAAGAAATAAGAGACCGTGAACGGCAAATAGAAAAACTCGAAAACACGCTCATGAAAGAAAAAGAAATATCGTCAGGATTGAGGGATTCATTATCAGAAGAAAAAAGCAAGTTTATACGTTATAAAGATGAAAAAGAAAAAGAAATAAAAATGGTAAACCCTTTATTTCACATGTTTCAATAATCTTTCACGGTTATTCACTTATTTATAATGATAATCACATTATTTACATGTTCAAAAAAGCCAACACATTAACATATCTACAAAAAATTGTATTTATTTTATAGTTATTTTAATATCATATTTTTATATTATTATAGTTATTTTTTAATATATATTTGTTTATAATTTAAAACATATTTTAGAAACAAAATATGATTGAAAAATTATAAAAAATTAAACTCAAAATTAATTTTTCAATACAAATATAAAATTCATATTTTATATTTCAAGTTTGCAAAACTGACTATATTAAAGTATTAAAGTATAAAAAATTAAAGTAATATTAAAGTAGTAAATTTTGAAAAAAAATATAAAAAATTTAAATCCTATTTTTTACACTTTTTTTTTCTTTCAATGTTTTATCACTTGTCACTTGGAAATGGATTTGATAAACTAATTACTAAACGAGAAAAAGTTTTTAAAATTTCTTTTTCAACTCTTTGGTGAAGAATTTAAACATTTTTATTTATCCGTTATATTAGAAAACTAACATTATTTATTGCATTATTAACATTATTTATAACATTTTTAATATTATGTTTTTATCTGTTGTTTAAACAATATTTTATAAACTTTTAATAAGCATCATAAGAAAAAAATATTTAATTTACAAATATAAGCTTTTTTGCTACTTTGCAACTTCAGTTTGCTTTACTGGAAGTTGCAAAACTTTTTGTTGATCAAGTCCAATTTTATTAGTTAATGAAGGCAAAAAGGAGTACAGAAGAAATTAAGCTGCAATTAGAACTAGAAGTTCAGGAACTAAAATCAAAATTACAGCATGCTGGTCAAACACTTACCGCTGTTCGTAAGCAGGCATCTGATGACTTAAATTCTTCTTACATACTTCAACGTGACACAAATGAAGTGGTTAGAAATCTTAAGTCACCCGGTTTTTCTCAAACTGTAGCATCAATACTTGCAAATTCAGGTTTAAATGATTTTTGTTTAATCTATTTCTTTTTAAACAGATTTTAAACATTTTCTAATTTATTTCCTTTTAAAACAAATTCTGAAACTATTTCTTTCTTTAAAACTATTTGTAAAACTAATTCAGCTAAAATCTAAACTTTGTTTGTTGTAGAAAAACGAAAAGTCAATATCGATCCAAAATATCCGAGTGATAGCAAATTTGTATATGTAAATACCTCATTAGAGGATATTGATAGAGTTAAAAGACTGGAAAACGACAAAAAGAAACTAGAAGTCGAGCTCGAATCAGTGAAAGAAAATTTAAATAACTACACAAACAAATTGGAGAACCAGGTGATTAAAAAATATATATATTTTAATTTACAAAATTTTTAACTTAAAAGTAAGTGCAATGTTTTTCTAAGATTTTGCTTTTGGGAAGTTTTTGCAAAAAAAAGCAAAAGAAAAAAAATTTCAATTGAAAATAATGTAAATATATATTTTTCTGATAATTTTTTGATATTGATATTTATGATATTTTTTTAAGATAATTAAGATTTATGATTTATGATTCTGATATTTATATTTCTGATATTTATATTTATATTTATCTGATATTTATATTTTTTGATACTTATATTTATGATATTTTTCTGATTTATTAACATTAATAAAAATAACTATGGTAACAAAAAAACTTATCATCTTTGCAGCTCCGAAAGTTGGAAATAAAAGTAGAACAACAGAATGATTTTATAATTAAGCGTCCCGTTAGCAAACTTGATGATGATGTCAATCAAGATAGTCTAAGAAACCAAAAAGTACATCTGCAAAAACTTATAGGAAGATTGTCAGCTTTGCAACATTAAAAATCGGCTTTTTGTACTTTTGAAAATCTGTTTATATGTATATAGTTGAGTATGTATATATATTTTAGAACATAAATGTAGTAGCATAATTTTTCTACATACAAAGAGACATTTTTTACTTTACGCGAACCCTCAGTATATGCCAGACTAGGAGATGAAAAAATACGTGTATTAAATATTAAAAAAAAAAATTTCCATAAAATTTTAAAGGCTAAAAGCCATATGCATAAACAAAACAAAATCACATGGTAGGTAGAAAATAAACGTCGAAAATATAATTATATAAATACCAAATAGATTACCAAAAAAAAAAAATTATGCAAATCAACATACAAACAGTTTATGCAAATCACATATTTGTGACCTGTTCTTTTTTTTAACTACTTATAATTGCGTAAAAACTTAAATAAACAAAACTGTTGTTACAAGAGCGTTTCATTAAACTGGCGGGGTGAACTTTTTTCAAAAGATATACAAATAATAGTTCATTTTGTGCTTTTTAGGTAACAGTTCATTAAACTACCGTACAGCAGCATGGGGTTAAAAAAACTCATAACCCTAATATATATATATATATATATATATATGTATATATATATATATATATACATTCTGTAAAATTAAATTATAACACCTGGTAGTTAAAGAAACATGACTCCGAGTTTCACGCCTATGGCAATCATCAGATATTAGAATTAATTACAATAATACTATGCAGTGTAATTATTATGCAACAAATTGTTAAACTGTTATATTATATGTTATATATCCTGGGCCGTAGGAACAAAAATTATATTAGGGGGCAATACTACCCCGAAATAGTTTTAAGGACCTTTTTTTTTCTTTTTTTAAAGTTATTTTTTATGTCGATTTCTTAAAATCATTTATTTGAAAAATTATTGGGGGGGGCAAATGCCCTGCTGCCCACCCGGTTGCTACGGGCCTGTATATATACATATATATATATATATATATATATGTATATATATATATATATATATATATATATATATATATATATATATATATATATATATATATATATATATATATATATATATATATATATATATATATATATATATACAACATGATTATTCCAACATTTTGTGTTTTGTAGAAATATTTTTTAGAACTCAATTTTATATATTTGAAAAATATATCTTATATTTTTTAAAAGTGGAGTAGTTGAAATTTATTTTAGTGTCGTTTTTTTTTTGGTAGGTGCTAACCTTTTTATAAAGTTTTTTGTTATTGAAAACTTTGTGTTCTCAATACCTGTCAAAGTTTGCTGAAATATTTGGATGCTCAGCTAACTAACTATAATGCTCAAAGTAGCTATATATTTTCGGCATTTTTAACGCCATAATGTTTGAGAAAGTCCAACGAGACTTATGACACAAATACTTAAAATTGAGTAAAATTGAAGTAAAATTGAATTCGATGACGATAAGTAAAGTTTGTTTATCAAGAACTTCTTGACAAAAAAAAAAAAAGATCATGAATTAAGATAAAGTTTATTATTTAACTCTCAATTGAAGTGTAAATGAAAAAGTTATATTAGTTCTCAAGTATTAATAAAAAAAACTAATAAAAAAAACTAATTTTTATAATTATCGCAAAGATATAACAGATAAAAATATAAATAATATTTAAACTACAGTGATTAAATTACTATTAATAATACTATCGTATAATATAATAATACTTAAATTAAATTCTTAAATACACCATGATAAAAATATATGCTATTATAAAAAATTTTAATGTAAGTCAGAATCTTGATTAAAAGTTAAATTACTTTTAAAACTTATTTTTTTACTATATAAATGTTAACTGACGTAATATAAGTAATAGTACAACTTATTTATTATAAATATTGTTTATTTAACTACTGTTTACATTTAAATTATGAAAGTCGCCAACGTTCTACTATTTTTTGTAGGAGAGCGCTGTCAAAATCTAAATTTTAATTACGTTTGACGCTGCTCTCTCCTTGGTAAAACGAGAACGTTGGTCAATTTAATATTATGGAATAAAACTTTTTTGTTGAAGTTTTATCTTTAATTTTGAAATGACTTTTATGTAAGCTAGCTGGCATAAAGGTTGTTACAAAAGTCAACAAAAGCAGCGGATGATATATTGAATACAATACATTGAAGCTGAAGATAATGCATTTCTGTTAAAAATAAGAAATATTATCCATTACAAATAAAAATGATAATTTACAACAAATTGCTTTAAACATGATAAATAATATAAAAATAAACTACTAGTAATTAGCTGGAGGGACAGCTGATGGTAGCAAAACTATGTGACGCGTTAATTGTATGCATGGCTTTTATTTATTTTGATTTCAACGAATTTTAAACAGCTTTAATGTTTGTTAACATTTGCCCTAGTTTAATTATAAGAAATGACAATTAACTGATGCATCCGAGAAGGATTAATTTTAGAAACCCTTTTCTTAGAAAGCTTTCAAATATTGTAAATTCAGTTCTATTTGCAAACAATATTAACTTTCAAAACTTTTTTTAACGCTTTCCAACTGTCACAGACTAGTTATTTAGAATTAGGATCGCGGAAATCAGCTTTTTACAAAACTGAATTTTGTGCCTACAAACTGCTCCACGTTTTTAAAAGTCCGTTCAGAGTAAGTGTGGTAAAAACGTGTTTTGTAGTATTAATTTTTAGAGTTTGGTATCATCTTAGATTAGTGTGACTTTGCAATAATGTTTTTCTTTTTGGAATTTTTTATATCAAGTTTATTGGTGTCAAAAATTTGATTGTTGATTGTTGACTTAATTACTATCCAAGGAAGTTTTGTACGTAATTTTAAAACTATATGCGTTTGTAGATATATATATTTTTTCACCTATCAAATTTTATTGAAATTTTTTTATACTAACATACACTTCTAGGATCTTTAAATTAATACATTAAACTGTCACAGCTTTTTATATTTGAAACTTATATATTTAAAATGGTTTTTCTTGAATGACTTTGGTTTTTCTAACTTGAATGAATGTTGCAATATTTATCCTAAGTCAATAAAAGTTAATAATTTGTGCCACATAACTGACTTAATAATGCAGATAAAGGTGCTGATATTAAAAATTGCCACACGAATCTTTTTTATTGTTTTTGTTGTAAGATTTAGCTGGAGTAAGTCTTCTAAAGTCAGCTTTACTCTTGGAAGGTGTGCTACAAATAGTTTGACACTTTCAACTCGATCTGACTATCTGCAAAATATGCCACGAAGGGAACAACCAATGTGCTATTATTATTATAGATGTTAATATAGATATTATTTTCCATCTCTTTTGGCTAGAACTTAATAAGGTGTATATTGTTTGCATATTTCTGATGTAGGTTATGGCATCTGGAATACATTCAGCAACACCATTACCACATAAGTTAAGTTTTTAGTAAACACTAGCAGAAAACATAGCATTAGGAATTTTATTGTTGCTTTTGCAATAGCGGGGCTACGCTCTACTATGAAAAGGATAAAATCAATCATTTTTCTCGAAACTTAGTATCTTTTTCCGTTTCAAAGGGTCATTTATAATGGAATCAAACTCTGGCAGAGTCAAATGTTGTTCAAAATCATATGCTATAGATGATGAATGTGCTCTAGATCGAACAGCAACTAGATCGAACAACAACAGCAATAAGAAAATGTGTCAGATTTTCTAACCCCATTTGGTTTGATTTCAATGCCTGCGTAGACGGATGGGATAAAATTTTGCTTTGCGGTGATGACCCAATCATGACCAGGAAAAGAAATTCATTATTTCATATGCATTATTATAGCATATGAAATAATGAATTTCTAGGATCCAAGCTTTATTGTCTTGACTTACAAACCATTCACGTGACTTGAATAAAAGTGGTTTTGGGCCCACATCAAATTGACTCGAACCAGAGGCGTAGAAAGAATCTTTTGGTGTTCGAGATAGGTAACAATTAAACGTAGCAATTCGCTTGAACAAAAGAGACACATCCACATGGTTCCAGTCAGAGACGTAGAAAGAATTTTTTGGTGTTCGAGATAGGTAACTTTCAGACATGGAGCAAACTCCAAACATTTATATGTTTATACTTATGTCAAATGATGAGGGTTTGCATCGATAAATTTTAGATTTCATTTTAAAATATTTTAGCGTTCAAAAATTATGACCATATAAAGTTTAAACCCCCTCAATTTGAGGGGGTTGCAAATTTTATATGGTAATAATTTTTAAACGCTAATAGATAATACTATGAAACTTAAAATTTATTGATGAATATAAGTCTAGTTAAGAATAGTACAAAAAATACTTCATCAACTTGTTGCTCTCACGTTTGGGGCTGGGGGGGGCGAAAATATTGGAGCTTTTTTGTTCCCAGCCTCCAATCATCGCAATATTTTGCAAACCCTCATTATTTGACATAAGTATAAACATATAAATGTTTGGAGTTTGCTCCATGTCTGAAAGTTACCTATATCGAACACCAAAAAATTCTTTCTACGTCTCTGACTGGAACCATGTGGATGTGTCTCTTTTGTTCAAGCGAATTGCTACGTTTCGGCATCAACAGAGTATATAAAGCACTTCTGCTAAGATGGTTGCCACTTTTTTCGATCTTGGCACCAAATTCATTCAGCTATTTGAGACTCTGACTTTCATTCTCTGATTTGAGTTTATAAAATAATTAGAAAATTAAAAAAGTGAATAAGTTTAGAGACTTAAAGTTTATATTTAGACCTATAGAATTCCAGTATAATTTTTTATTAGCTAAAGTTGTTCTCTTACCTTATACACTTTAGATTGCTTCTTATCGTGAGTAGCAGATCTATATTCAACAAGTTGAAAAACTAATTCCGTCACATACCTTAAAAGTTTTTCTCACTTCCGGGTGATCAGTGAACACCTGATGTACCAAAAAGAACTATAAAAAATAGTTATTATTATTATTTTTTAAATATTGCAACCTATTATTATACGATGTTATAATACTATCTGATTCATGACAGTTTTCTTTTTAGCCCTTGATTTTTGTTTTGACTTCATTTTGCCAATCAACTTGTTTAGATTAGTCGTGAGCTCCTGGACTCTAGCCTTTTTTTTAACGGTTTCTTCTTCAGCATCGTCCATAAGCTACTTCTTTTTCTCCTCTTTATAGCAACTGCTTTTGATTCAAAATGAAGATCTCTGCTTTGATTGTATCTTGAGCATAAGTCTTGGTCTTTTTTGCCTCAATTTGAACTGTGCTAGGGGTGTCGTGTTGAAAGGCATCTGACGTAGTATTAACACTAAGGAGGAAGAACTGGAAGGGGAAACAAAAAATTTCTTGATTGTTGCTGGGCCCAAAATGACATTAAAGAACCTTTTTGCATCAAGAATATTGAAGTATACTTTTGGAATAGAGTTTTTACTTGGACCTTCAAATCTTCCCTTTCTTTGATCTCATTTCATATTTTATGATCGTTTTTTTGACAATCAGCTTTTTTTTAAACGGATGATCTTTATTATAAGAATTTATAAGCAAATTTAGAAGAATATTTTTATTCAACTTTTGACATAAAGACAACAATGATGTTTGATACTGTTGACACACTATAAAATTAGAAAACATAAAAATATGCTTTATAATGATTGCTGCACAACCAATTCTTTTTGGACAATCATTAATAACTGTTACACAAGCAATTCTCATCGGACAATCATTAATAACTGTTACACAAGCAATCCCCTTTGGACAAATATCAATAATACTCTTTTTTAAAAATTGTTAATAATAGCAAAACTATGTCCTTGAGGACGAATTTCGCACAAAGAATTTGCACATTAATTTAATAAAAAGCCATAGTGCTCAACCTTTGATAAAAGATACGAGAAGCTACCAATAGTTTAACAGTATATAATTAGTTATAACATACTTAATATATATATACGAAAATAAAATTTAAACAATTATCAAAACGAATTTTTTTTTAACTTCATAAAAACACATGTTTACATAGTTTTCCATGTTATTAAAACTAAAATTAAAAAGTTCTATAAAATGATGTCCTTTTCTGATAACTTCCCTTCCCCGTTTCATTTTTTCTCCATTTTATCTTTACTTCCCCTCCCTTCTTTTTTTTTATGGATGGCCCTTTTCGTTGTTTTTGACTATTATTTATGATTTTTAAAAGGCTTCGTAATGAGGCTTAAGTTGTCTTCTTGTCGACCCAAGCATGTATTTGTTTTTTGTTTTTTTTAGTTTATTTTTGTTAACCTTAGTGAACAAAAGCTAAGTACATAATGATTATTATTAATAGTTATATATGGTTCATCTAATTTCACACTATATATTTTATATTGCTATTGTTTTCTGTTTATAAGTTATTCTAAGGAATAAAATGGTGCAAAATTTAATGCATATTTTTTGTCTCTTTAACGTTAGATTTAAGCGTTGATTTAAAAAATGAAATTTAATATTTAAAAAAACCCCTTTAAAAATGTTATTATCTCGTTATTATCTTTGATCTTTTAGTAACCTTAAACTATCATTTCCAAATCATTGTTTGGTTCGATCACAATTTAATATATTAATTTATGCATTAGTTTCACACACCAATGCAAAGAATCATGGAGTAAATCACCTCTTCATCTTGAATTACAAAACTCTATTACATTTTTGAGAGATGTAATGTTAGACCTACCTTTGTTAAAAACGCTGTTAAAAATTTTTTTAAAGTCTCTAGATCCTAACTCTTGAGATAAGATACTAGATTTAGTGAGCTGAGAATAATTGAGCGTGATGAGCATTAAAGTCATCAATAACAACAATATTGGCAGAGGGGTAAAGAGAGAGGCCATGGTCAACTTGAGTAAAAGTTACATCTAAAAGAATGCAGTCTTGGGATAAAGGAGAAAGATAAAAAGCAAAAAGAAAGGTGATAGAGTAAAGAGGTGCTAAGCGGAAGCACATAAAAAAAATGGTCAAAGAATTGGCACCTAATTTCACTACAAATAGGTGAATAGATGCTTATTTATACCCTTAAGCCAAGCATGTGACTATTGGAGTCTTTCCGAATCCAAGGATACAACCCATCAACACTGAGATCAGAAGAAGGAATAGCAGAATTTAAATTAGCCTCACTAAGAGCAAGCAAGTCTGGTGAATTTTGCAGGAGGTAAGACTCAACTGATGGAAGGTTGCTTCACAGACCACGAATATTAGTAAAAGATATATTAAAACAGTTAGGTTGTGGGGATGGTTTTTTATGTTCAATATCTTGGTTTACTTTTAGCATAATTTAAGTTTACAAATAACTTGACTCATGCATAGATAGAGCGCGGCCTCTCAAGCAATGAGTTATGCAATTTTTCAATCCTGTTAATTAACCCTAATTTGTAATATAGGGTTCCTTATGTAGCCTCGACAATGCGCACCAAAAGCATTAACAGGGACACCATCCATGCGCAACATGACGCTGTTAATACTCTGATATTTTGCAGCTGTTGATGGAATCAGCTACCAAAGAGTTCGGGAAACCTAACTACCAGCCGGCCTCAAAACCATTAAACTGAGTTTTATAGCTATACCCATATTAGGAGATAACAAAAGGAGTTGCATCGCCACTATCAAGGAGGCATAAGGAAAAGTCTGTGAGAAAAATCAAAAAGATCTAGCATTCATCATCCTAGACAGGTAACAATGTAACACAGGTTTACAGCTATGCTAACCTAGTAGATGAAGAAGGGCACTGAAGCTGGTCAACAGAAATATTCTGCTTACCCCTAAAGTCTTTGCCTAGGAGGCTTCCAACAAGACAGTAGCTGGATTTAGTTAACATCTGCCCAAGATTTTTTTTATCGAGACACCATCTTCTAGCCTTTACTCAACCAAGAGCCCTGAGGATTTTTAAATCAGAGTTTGTTTCAAGGAAGCAGGACATGAGACAGATAATACTAGGTTACATAATATCAGTAGCATGGTAATCGTGATGATTCTGAACCTGACCTGACCTAGAGTTCTTAAAAGGAGCTACTTACTGCGAACAGTATCTTAAAACATCGGGCATGATACTTTGGAAATGCATTAGGAAAAATATTACATCCAACAAAATATTAGAGATAAGGGTGAGCGTAAGTTTAATAGTTGGAGTGTCTAGTTAGTTAATGAGCTCACATTGCATCAAAGCAGATTTAAACATTTAAATAGAACACTTGAACATTTAAATAGAACATATACATACATAAAGTAACTTACGAATGAGTAAACACCACGCCAGAGGTTCAGACAGAACACTAACATACATATAGCATAAACAGACAGAACACAAATATATAGATAGCAACTTACGGGTGAGTGAACACCCCGCCAGATGTTCAGACAGAATACAAACATACACATGGTAACTTACGGGTGAGTCAACACCGCGACAGAGGCTTAGAGAAAACACAAACATACATATAAAGTAGATTACAAGTGAGCTAAACAGTAACTGAGGCACCTCCAACTATGTAAAAGAAATTTATTACTATGTATATATTACTATAGGCGTGTGCGATTTTAAATAGTTCTAATGACAGAAAACAAACTTCTTTCAGCCTTTATTTAGAAAGCGAATCCGACAAGGCAGCAGAACATGGAACAGATTGCATTAGATTACATGTTATCAATAGCAGGGTAATCATGAAGATCATACACCTGACCTGACCATTAGTTAAAAAATAAGTGATTAGTTAATATACTATTTATTTGTAGGGATACAACTTTTGCCGTTTCCTTTATTTTTATTTATTTTTATTTTAAATCCTATTGGTTCAAATACTTTAACAAAATTATTTATAATCAAGGTCATTGTATTGTTAACGAAAGTTAGGGAAACATGTAGTTAGACCTTCGACAAAATGTCTACCATTAAGTAGTTTATATTTATTATTGTGAAACACTACTTTTTATTTATGCAAACTTCTTCATATAGGAATTTAAAGAAATTTGATCATAAAGAGTCAATTAGTACGGTGAAATACCAACTCTTTTTTATAACAATTACAAAAATTACATTCTCTATATGGACTAATTTGTTTACAGAGAATAGGCTACTTACAATAAGTCAATAAAGAAGTAAAAACTGTTGACACGAACGAATCTAAGTGTCGACAGCAAAAAGAAATATTTACTCTAAACAAAGTAAAGTGGATTGATGTAAAGTGGATTAATGTAAAGTGGATTGTGATTAAAATGATTGATGTAAAGTGGATTGATGGAAAACATAGAAAAGAGTTAAAAGTAGAATACTCAAAAAAAAAAAAAAAAGAATTAATGATATCAAGTGAACTAAATCATCCATTTCAAAATGTAGGAACTGATTTATTTCACTGGAGTAATTGGAGTTTTATAATATACTTGACTAATATAATCGTTACTGAGTAGTATAATCGTTATTGAGAAGTTGAAAGATTGCATAACATACAATCGTAAACAGTGATAAAGCATACCGTAGATTGTACGGAGTGACAACGGCACACAACTCACATTTTCCGAATTCCAAAATTTTAGTAAAGAGTGGGGTTTAAACATATAACTAGTAGTCCACAATATCAACAATCAAACGGAATGTTTGAGAGATATGTATAAATACCAAAAAACAAGCTAACCAAATCAAAAAGATCTGATCAAGATCTGTACTTTGCTCTACTAGTTGTAAAAAATACTCCTGTTGACGGTTTTGCATCACCTGCTCAACTCATCAGTAAAAGAATATTGAGATCAACACTTCCAACGTCTCTGTCACTATTTCAAGTTAATCCAATTGACCTAAATAAATTTAAGAACAATCGTGAAAAAATTCAAAATTTACAGAGGAAATATTACGACAAAAACGCGAAAACAACGGAAAACATAGGCGAGGGAGACAGTGTTCGTATCCGTGATGGAAACAAATGGCAACCAGGAAAAGTTGTTGAAAGCAAGCAACTACGAAGTTTTAATGTAAAAACCTTAAATGGAAATGTTACTTGAAGAAACAGAAGATATCTACTAAAAACAAAGGAAGAAGTAGATTAGGATGTTAATTTATCAGATGATGACCGCAACACTATCAAAAGAAGTTCACGGGTAAAAGAAAACTGTCGAAAAACATAAACAATCATCAAAATACAATTCACGATGAATCAACAAACCGTGATATTACTATCACAAGTTCAGGAAGAATTTTGAGGAAACTTAAACATTATATTAACTACGACATGCATTTTTAAAAAAAGAAAGGTGTAATGGTTGTTCTCTCTGGACAATAATTTTTAACAATCGTTTAAAATAACGATTAGCGATTGCGGAATAAGTAATTCCTTTTGTAGAATTACACGGAAAATAATTGCTAAAATATTCCCTTAGGGACTAATTCCGTACGAGGAATTATCACTTAAAAGCTGGAGCGCTAAACTCAATGTTGGATGAAATAACGACACGAGTAGATTACACATAGTTAATATAATATCAGGTAACCAAAAAAGTTCGTGCGGTTTTTCCGTATATAATAAAAACACACAAAACGACAAAAGTAAGTACATTTATTCATCAAAATAGTCACCATTAGCATCTAAAACCTTTTCCCAACGTAAAACAAGCTTATTTATTAAAATATATAAAAGCTTTAAACTCCATTTCAACCGCGTCCTGGTCTCGGAACTGCTGTCCTTTTAAATGATTTCCCAGGGAAAGGAAAAAATGGAAATCAGTAGGGGAGAGGTCTGGCGAGTATGGTGGATGAGGCAAACTCTCCCAAACAAGGCTTTGGAGCTTGTCCTGAGTCACGCGAGCGGTGTGCGGTCTCGCGTTGTCGTGGAGAAGCAGAACTCCTCTCCTGTGCACCAGTGCAGGCTGCTTTACAAGCAACAGGTCGTGAACTCGTTGCAGCTGTGCTGAGTAGACCAGTCCAGTAATGGTTTGGCCTGTTGGGAGCAGCTCGTAATGCACCACACCAGCTGTAGTCCACCAAATGCAGAGCAAAACCTTCCGCTTGTGGAGATTGGGCTTGGGTGTCTTTGGGATGGGGTCATCGGGGGACAACCAATGGTAGCAACGCTTGGTATTGTTGTACACAATCCATTTTTTGTCGCATGTCAATAAACGATCAAGAAAAGGCTCAACACTGTGGCGTGATAAGAGTGATGTGCAGATCGTAAGCCGTTGCTTCTTGTTGTCAATCGACAATTTGTGCGGAACCCACCGACTCAGCTTCCACGCTTTCCCAATCGCATGCAGATGCAGGCGGATGGTTTCAACACTCACAGCAAACCTCACTGCAAGTTCTTGGCAAGTTTGGCTGGAGTCAGACTCGACAGCGTCCTTCAGTTCATCCTCATCAACCAACAATGGGCGTCCAGAACGCGGCAGGTCTTCGATGGACTCATCTCCCGAAGAGAATCGCTGAAACCACTTCTGTGCTGTGCGTTCACTTACTTAATGCTGTGCAGATGTTTTTGGCCGCTTGTGTTGCATTCCTTCCGAGTTTGAACTCGTAAAGTAAGCAAGATCGAATAATCGTTGGTTGGGTTGCCATCCTTTCTTTACACAAAACCTTTCCTGTAAGCTCGTTACAAGCCTACACTATATATGCAGCAACTGCGCGTTACACACGCGTTGTATTACGCAACAAAGCTACTTGCCTTGTGCGATGTGGGTGTTGTAAAAAATGCTAAAAACAATTCAATTACCAAAAACCGCACGAACTTTTTTGGTTACCTAATAATTAGTTGTAACAATTTAATATACAGATATATAAATAAATATCTAACAAATACTTAAGCAATTTTCTTTCTTTTAATAAATAAGAACATGAAACATTACATGGTACCAAAATGGTTATTATTAAAATTCTCCTCTTTGCTTTTATATTGTTATATGACTTCAATTTTTATCCAATTGGTGTTTACTTTAGATTAGTATTTTAAATATTTGTGAATATCCATGGAAGATAATGAGAACATTTTTTTTTCAGAATGTATTTTTGTGTCGTTAGAACTTTGTTTTGCGACATCAAATCAGCGTCACAAAAGTTGAAACTTTTGTGACGCTGATTTGATGTATAAAACTTGAGTATCGCTTTTTTCAACGGTATTTCAACGTTTAAACAACGACTTTTAGCGACCTTTAATTAACATTTATTAAGCATTAAAAACCGTTGCAAAATAAGCTACTTTGTAACGTTTCTGCAACGTTATTTAAGTAAGGTTGTCTCAACTGCAACAACGCAAGTGGCGTATTTGATTGCTTTAGGATGTTACACCACAAATGTAGAATTTCATAGTTGAAGCTGTTTGAATGGCTGTTTACACACCTTAGTATGCTGCTTACACACCTTAGTTTCAACCATATTATGCTTAACTAAAAAAAAATTTCCGCCCACTTTCAATTTTTTATCATGAAATGAGATAATTAAATTTGTAATAAAGTTTATCTATACATTTGTTATATTATCAGGTTCTTGGAAAAATCTAATTCTTTTAGGGCTAAAATAACGTGAAGAAGGAGTTGAATTTCGCAAGATCAATCTTTCATATAAGTTAATTAAATTGGTACAAAGGAACTTTAAAATATACTTGAATTAGAATTGGCATCATTCAGAACTTTCTGTCTTTATTGATTTTGCTGTGATCCGTCACAATAATTTAGTACTTGTGAATATTTTTTTCATCACTTCTTTTAAATACATTAACAATCGTGTGACCGTATGGTTGACAAGCTTTTGTGACATATTACGTTTATTTATTTGGATAAAAATCCATTTTTAAACTTTGCAGGACACTGCAGTAAAAATATAGTATTTTACAAGACTTTCTAACAACTTTATATTGTCTTCTGGAAAAACCTGCTTCGAAAAACTTTTTAAAAACAGTGCACTTAATCTTAATAGCTTTGGTTTTTTTTCTGTAAAACAGTAACGTAAAGTAATTCTAAATTATCTAACCTCATTTTATTCCTAAAATCGCCCCTATCTGTGGTACTACGTATGTCTTCTGTTTCCCTTCTTTTGCTTATCTCAATTAATTCTTTAAAGTTCTTTGTGCAGTACCGCAGGTATCACAATAATCACTTCAAGAGAATCACTGTTTTTTATTTTTTTTTATTTTTTATCCTTGTTCGTTGATTAGCAATAGCCTATCATTGTATCATTTTGAAACTCCAATAAATTATGCTTCACTTCTTTTATATGTTAGATCAAAAAATATTCTTTAGGTCATTTCTCTGACGAACCTAAGATAAACTTTGTTTAAAAATAAATTATTTCTTTACATAAAATTTAGATTTATTTTAATAAAATAAATTTTTATAGTTTATTGGTGATAGCTTTTTAAAAAAAAAATTTATTTACTTTCTTTAAAGAAGGTAGACAGGGAAACAGAGACAAATACCCCCAGGTACGTTTCCATTGTACTCTTAAAAATAAGAATTAATAAACAAATACAAAACAAAAAATTACAAAAAGTGGCAAGTAATTTACACATCATTGAAGTTAAAACCTAGGCCTATTTGTTATAAAGAAGTTCAAATCGTTGGACAAAACAAAACATCCAAATCAAATGACAATGCGAAAAATTTGACAGTATAAAAGCATTGAATAAATCAGTAGCTTGTTTTACTGATAAGAAGCTCCTTATTTGTGAGAGAGCATTTACTATTCGCTTTTCCACACAGACTTTTAATATGATGATCTAATTTCAAATCCTTATCGATTGTAAAGCCGAGAAGTTTAACCTTAGAGGAACCATGATTTTTACATTTCCGACCATTAAAAATTTATCATACCAATTTTTTAAGCCTGCTACAAAAAATTGAAATTTGTCTGGATTTGCAACCATTTTGTTCAAAGTAAACCATGAAATCGCAATTGATGTTTCTATTTGAAGACGAGCAATAACACTCTATAGGTTGTTGTCACAAACAGAGAGAGTGTTGTCATCAGCATTGTTGCAGATTTCAGAGTCTTTTATAAATAAGAAAACATCGTTAATAAAAATATTAAAGATAATTGGTCCCAAAATTGAGCCTTGAGGTACACCAGATTCCATATCTAAGTATTCAGAAAATGACGATCCTAGTCTTACCCTCTTAGCGAGCACAAAGACGAGAAAATAAGAGTTTGAGGCTATTGTAAGAAAACCCATAAACTTCTAACTTAGCTATAAGCAAATCATGTGAAATTAAATCATATGTCTTTGATAAATTCATAAACATAGCGCCAACTATACCTCCTTTATCCAAGCATTCTTGCCTCTTATTAACTAAATTAAAAGTGCGTGTTGTGCACTATATCCTCTCCGAAACACACACAAGAATTTGTTAAGGCTTGGCTTTATAAAAACCTGCATTTGCTCGTAAAACACTTTTGAGAAAACTGGCAGAATAATTATTGGGCGGAAGTTACACTCATTAGTTGGGTCGTTTTTTTTTAAAACATGGTATGACATCGTTTTAAAGAAGGACGAGAATTCGCCTTGGTATATGCAATTATTTATACAAGAAGTGAAGCTTTCTCTGATATCGATGGCATAAGTGTTTAACATAAACGTTGGAATATCTCCACAAGTCTTCTTTTTACAATTTAACGAATGGATAATTTTTGTTACATCATCGGAAGTAATTTGATGAAATTTAAAAATTTGAGGATACAATTTAGATTTTTTTTTAATGTTTATAATACTGGGATGGTTTACATATCTTGTAATAGCGGATTCAACAGACACATGTACATTGCAAGGTGAAGTACGATAACTCATCTTACTATTTATAGGAGACGGTGCAACGTTTGTGAAATATAAGTTGAAAATGTTTGAAATTTGAAAGTTATCCGAAATAGTTTCCCCATGTACAATCAACGTTATACGATCGTTCAAATTAGTAGATTTGTTAGAAAGAAAAGGCTTGCATATTTTCCACAGAAATGTAGTTGAAGTCTTTAATAAATTTGTCTCACTTAAATACATGTTCTTTGCTTTTTTATTCAAGTTCACCACGAAGTTTCTTTGTTTCCTATAAAGAGACAAAGAAATGTCTGATTTTTTAATCTAGAATTTTTTTTTTTAATTTTCAGCGACGCTTTATTGCTTTTATAAAATTCTTAGCCATAAATAGCTTATCGATACCTCTTTGGATTTTAGTTTTCAATCGAGCATATAGATTTAAATAGTTGCAAAAGATAGCGTTAAACTCACAAATGTCATTACAAAATCTCAATTTATTTTTTATTGTTTCAGAAAATATAACACTTGAAAAGTTTTTAAAAGACCTGTAAATTTTAAAAAATAGGTAAATTTTTTTGGAGGTAACTTGCAGAAGGTACAGGAAGGTATGTTCAGGCATTGTAAAAATAAGATTGTGATGGTCACTAACACCCGTACAGATAGTCTTAGAGTGTTGGAAACACGTCTTTCTATTTGTTAGGATGAGATCTATACACGTGGGTTTTACAACCGATTTAAAACAAGTTGGTGCTTTAAGTAAGTTACTACATTGGTAAAGGCAGAGAAACTCCTTTATTATTTTATCATGAGGTTGTAAATTGAAATTCGCCTTGATATATCCCACTTTGATGGGATATATCAAGGCGATAGAGAGTTTTGTAACCTGTATATAAAAACGGACTAATAGGGAAAGAGTCAACTATTTTCGTTTCTCCCATAATAAGCATATCAAAGTTTTATTAATAAAATTAGTTATATTTGTGAACTTATTACAGATATAATTAATATTGATGAAAGCTTGACTAACATTGTGAGGATATTTAGCCCTTAGTTTATATAAATAAGACCTATTACTATATTCTTCATTGGGGTTAAGTAAGGTTATTCGGAGATCATAAATTAAAAGTAGGGGTTAATATCAAATAGACTTCAAATAAGTAATAAAATTCTTAGCCAATCTACTCGAACCTCGCGTGTTTAGATGGAGACCCTGTTGTCCAAGATGTTCCTTAGAGATGTTAGAATTATCAATAATATTAAAACGTGGTTGTTTAAACTTAATTTTTAAATGTTTAGAAGTCAGCTGGGTTTTGGCGTTATCGAAACAAAATGTTGGCGTAGACAAAATGACCAAACAGGATGGTTCAAACTTGATATACGTTCGACAAGGTCTTTAAGTTTTCTCATTATAGTTTCCGGTGAATCATCTACACAATTGTTTGTTCCTATATTGAGGATAAGCTTAGATGGCTCTTTCTTCAAAAGTGGAATATAAGAAAAGAGATGACGAGCTCGATGCTCGTTATCTCTTATCGAAGGATCAGGAATGGTTAGCCTCTCATGTGCGCACCAGCCAATATTTCACGCAAATTGTGAAATGTGAGGATCCCGGATGTTGTTCTTTGAAAAAGAGCTCTTATTTCCATGTCATTCCCTGTCAATTTCTGCCTTTACCTATTCCAATCTGCCAGTCAGAAGATGGCTTGAAAGCTGTAGTCGTTTCAGACATCACCAGCAAGAATCGTTTTCCTTCTGTACCTTTTCTTATCGCCTCCAATAGTTAGAGCACCCTTCCTCGATCATTAAAATCATTCAAAATTACTCTTTACGATCTGTTTTGTCCCTCAAAAATTGTCTACAAAATGGTGACGTTCTTTATAAACAGAAATGAATAAAGAATTAAAACATGTATCAAACTAGTTTGAATGTAATAAGCTAACTTTAAATGTTAATAAAACCAAATGGACTCTATTCCACTCGTGTGCAAAAAAGCGATTTTTACCAACAAACTTGCCGCAACTTTAAATAGACAAAATTGAAATAAAAAATGATTCCGTTACAAAGTTCTAAGGCGTTTATCTCGATGAAAACATATCCTAGAACCAAAAAAAGATTGGGATTCTAAATAAAGCTCGTAACTACCTTAATAAAAATTGCTTAAGTCAACTTTATTACTCTTTTATCCACAGTTACATAAATTATGCTAATACTGCTTGGAGGAGTACTGTAAAAAGTAAGTTAAAACTTCTTTATCGTCGTCAACAAAATGCGATCCGCATATAGTTGAAGACTATGCTGATATGCACAAACAAAACCTATTTTTACTGAAATGAGATTATTAAATTTACTTGAACTCAATGTATTTAAAGTTTTATGTTTTGTATATTTATGGAGAAATAATTTATCCCCGACCGCTTTTAGTAATATTTTCAAACTCAAACCTAACAACAAATACAAAATGAGAAACGTAAATTGTTTTAATGAGCCGTTTTGTCAAACAAAATTTAATCAATTTTGCATTGTTTATCGTAGACCCCACCTATGGAATAATATTGTTCCGCGGAATTTCGATCAATCAACTTCCTTTTATCTTTTGAAGCTCAATCTAAAAAAAATGTTTTTTTTCACTAGATAACAAACTCAGATACTTCTAATATTTTGAAAATTATTATTCAACTTAGGTTTTATTACTTTTTTCATTTTAATTTTTACTTTATTTTTTAGTATGTCATACTTGTCTTTATTTTGCTTGTTTGTACTTTATAAGGTTCTGATGACAAGATCTTGTGATCTTCTTTTAGATTCTAGCTTATGTTTAACTGTTAGCAGTTTATGTATGTGCGCATCTATACGTTTGTAAGTGTATATATGCTTATATTTATATATGTTAGTGTTTTTCTTATTTTAATTATGCTGATATTGGAATTTTTTTTATTGTAACACCATATATACGGCATATATAATTGTCCTATGACATTTTTTGACATGTAAGCGAAATTAAAAAAAAACGATCAGAACAGATCACATTACTAAACTATGATGTTCATTTCACCTAAAAAGCGTATTTATTTAAAATCTTATTCAAATTTGAACAAGCGATTGTGATTTTAAGAATATTGAAAAAAAAAAAGATCTTCGCTCTGGGTTTTTTCGCTACAAACGTTTTTATTATACGTTACGGCAAATTTGTCATTTTAATTTTTTTCGTCTTTTTATGATTCACAGACCTGATCATTTAACGGAAATATGTTGTAGTCAGCAAAATGTTATATAATGTTATAAACGCTATAATTATTAAAAATCGGCCTAACTACATCGAGTGTCTTTTATCTACATTGAGTAAAATTTTCAGACGCCCCTTCCCCTTTTTTTTAAACATATTTAATGGACAGCCATTTTGACAATAATATTAGTTTTTTTTTTTTTTTTTTTTTTTTTTTTTTTTTTTTTTTGAAAATTTTATAAAATTTTTTTGTTAATTTTTGTAGTTAATATTTTATAGTTAATTTTAATGTTATACCTTTGTTTTTTATATTTCTTAGTTTAAAGCTGATAGATAATATATATATTTATATATATATATATTTTTTGTTTTTTTTTTTTTGTTTTTTTTTATTTGTTTTTTTTTTATATTTTATATCTTATTATAACTTTTTTATAATTTTATTTTAACTAATTTTTTAATATTAGTGCTTAAACTAAAATGATTTTTAAAAACCAAATTGCGCTTGATAAAGTTTAACTAAATATAAGATTATTAATTAAAAGGTTTTCAACCTATTCGGAGTTTTATGAGCGGCGTTCTTATCAAAAAAACTGTATTGCTTGCGGTTAATATTTAACAATAACCTTAAATAACAATAAACCTTGTTAACAATAAAGTAAATCCAAATAATTTTTAAGGACTTTCACAAAGCAAAAAGTTAAAGTTATAATTGCTATTTATTTTGTCAATTAGATTAGGGTTGTTCACTTTTGCCAAAGTTTAATTTTCGATTAAAAAAAAACTTTTTGAAATTCTATTTTTATTTCGGTAAGTTAGAAGCGATTTCTGATCACCAAATTTCGAACCGAAAGGAATTTCACTCTTCGAAATTCACGATACTTTAAAAAACGGTTGAAATAATGTTTGTTTTTGTTTTTACTTCCATTTCTAGCTTAAAAGCTAGAGTTTCCCAAAATACCAGAACATATATAACATTATAACACCGGTTTTCGGTATTCAAAATAGTTCAATACCGGTATAAACCGGTATTGCGCGGTATTTATAAAAAACGTTTTAAAAATTTGCCGAATCCTTAGAAAACTTCATGAAAAAAAATAATAAAAAAGAAAAAGAAAATTTACACATTTTTCACGCTTTATATTTATACGTTAAATTATTGAGTTACTACTGCTTGATAATATATTTTTAATATTTTATATAACATTTATATATTTAGATATTAATAATATATTTAGACATTAAAAAGTAAAACAAAATAGAAAAAAAAAATTTACACGTTTTTCTTTTTCAAATTTATTTGATTTTACATTTTAATATCTAAAAATTAAATGTATTATATAAAATATTAAAAGTAAATTATCAAGCAGTAATAACTCAATAATTTAACATTCCAAAAAATAGTATTTTATAAATATTAATGCATTTAATATATCAAAATTCATTCCACTTAAAAGCTTAGTTAAAAAGTTACCAGCAACCAAAAAAGCTCTTTCGCTGGATGTTGACGTGGGCTAAATTGTTTTGATAGCAGCAATCTTATTTAAATTCAATGTTCGAACTCCAGTTGCTTCAAACAGCTTAAGCTCCTTTAATATATATAAAAATGGATTAGAACAACTAATTTTGGGACGGAAAGAAACAATCTTTCTTAGGGATTGGTGTAACTGTGTCTTAAGGTTATTATTGGCTTCTTCAGCAACTTCTTCGCCCAATGATTCGATATTAACACTACCCGATACTTTGGTTAAATTTTTTTTAATTATATTTTTAGTGCTACGAACACTTGACAATTTAAAAATTTAATCAGTTTACGTGAATTATTCAGTACAAACTTGATATCATCTCGAAATGTTCTGTTGCAGCTTCAATGAGCAGTTTTCTCTATGATATTATTAAAAGGTTTTATGAAATACTTACAGACAGAAGAGCTGTATTTTGACACGTTTTTTTGTACATGTCTTTTATTGGTTACATATAAAAAGTAAAGTAAAATAAATGTAACGCAAATAAAGTTATATTACTTACTTGTATATTATTTATCAATATAAGTAAATATATTTAATATTATAATTAAATATATAACTTTTATAATGATAAATAAAAATAACTTAAAATTTTAAAAACAGTAAAAAACCGGTATTGGGAAACGGTTTTGGTACTGGAAAAAGGTTTCGGTACTGGAAAAAGTTAGTTGAATACCGGTTTTCAATACTAGTATTGAAAACCATGGAAATTCTACACAAAACGTTAAAAATACATAACTTTTGTAAAAATAATAATATGACTTTTATAGTGATTTAAAATTAAAATAAAAAAAAAGTTTTGAATACTTACACAAATCTTTTGAACACATGATAGTGATCACCTTTTAAAAAAAAAATTTTAAAGTCTTTTGTATTAGAATCAAATTAAATTATGATTCTATAGGATTTATTTTAAATTTTTCTAGTGAGTTGTGTTCTTTATTGAACTTTTTAATGAAATTTTTCCGTAAAAAAAGTCCTCTATTTGAGTTTGATAAGAACTCATTTTTAAATTAATTCTCGGAACAATAAAGTTATTCCCTGAAAACTTTGTTGGATACTTATGAAAAATTTTACTAAAGTAAGATTGAAATATAAGTCAAGATATTCTATGGGTCATTTTAAATATGAATAGTAATATTTGCTAAATGTTTAGTTTATAAATATTTAAGGCCTTGAGACGAAAAAGTATGCTTTTATTTACTATAAAATTTTTTGAGTTTTCCGTAATTCGTACTTCCCCATGCAATGTTGGATCAAGAAAGATAGCTGTGAATAACTAAAAATTGAATTTTCATTAGAGCTCTAATATTTAAAAATGGTTTTGTTTTATAAAGTATGGAAATTTTATAAGATATTTTTCAATGGATAGGGTGTGAAACTTTTATTACAAGTTTTCATCAAGAGTTACTCCTAAAAAGTTAACAGTAGATTCCCTTTTTACATCTGCTATATTAATAAAAGATTTGGTAGTTTACGTGGGATTTTATCAACTTTTTTGGTTTGTGGAACAGGATGAGTTTAGTTTTATCTACATTTACCAAAAGGCAGTTACTTATGAATCATTTTATTTACTTTAGATAATTCTTCATTACAATTTTTAAAAATAATTTTATATCTTTGTGTGAATAAAACAGATTGGAATCGTCAGCAAACAATATAAGATATAATTTTTTATATGCTAAAAATAAGTCATTTATATACACTAGAAACAATAATGGTCCTAAGATAGATCCTTGGGGAACCCCGCAATTTATTACATTGTTTGCTGTTAGTCATGTAGTCTTTAAAGTAAGTCTAAGTTGTGTACTCCGTAAAGTTCCAATTTTTTTAATAAGGATTTTATGATTGATAGTGTCAAATGCTATAAAAACTCCTAAGGTAAAATAAATAAATTGTTAAAAGCATCCGACATATAGTTTACAATTTCAATTACCGCGTGATCCCAAGAATGATTTTTTTAAACCCAATTTGTTTGTTGTACAGAATATTATTTGATACTAACTGATTATAAAGCCTATCAAGAAACAAGGTAAGACATAAATAGGTAGGAAGTTTGAAACATTTGTTTTTTCGCTAGACTTAAAAAACTTGGCTATTTTTTCTATTTTAAGTTTATCTGGTGCAATACCAGACGTTAACGAGAGATTAAAAATGTAAAACAATAAGGGTTCAATAATATCAAAGACCAGATTTAACTACATTGACGCTAATTTTATCTCTACCTGCACTTTTGTTATTTTTCAGAGTTGGAAAAGCATTACGCAACTCACTTATACTTAAATTTAGTCCTCTCATGATATTATTTATCGTTTTGAGGTAAGCTTTAAATTTTATGGTACTTGATGGAATTTTAACCGCCAGATTTGAACTAATCTCAAGTTAATTCTACTCAGGTCCTCTCACCATCAATTGAGCAAATCTGGCAAAAAATAAAGATTGGTGAAGAGTTGTTACTCCTTGGCTGCTTATATCGTTCTTGCAACTTTAATGATCAGGTTCTTACTTAGTGTGTCACATTGATTACGGCCGCTCGGCAGATACTGCCTTATACAAACTGCTCGGCAATGTTACCATATGGATATTTCAATTTTAGCCATAAACCTTATGAGTCTAAGTTAACTATGGCATTGCAACAGTTGCTCATGTGTAAGATAAGTGTCAAGGCAATATCAGGTTCCACAAGTACCTTGATGAATGTCACCTAACTCAGCTTGTCACATTCCCAACGTACCGTAGTTGTTGAATCGTCGAGCACACTTGATCAGATCATAAAAAATTAGCCAGACCGTGCTATCTTTATTGAAGATGGTTCTCTCGGTAACACTCCAATGGGCCAGGTACACTGCTTCATTGAAGGTTAACTCGCTGTTGCAGGCCTTGACAACTCGCTAACTTTGCCGATACGACCTCGACTTATTTAAAGCCGAGAAAATTATGCAGCGATATCCTCGCACATTGCAGCTATTGATTGGGAAACAGAATTCACGATCAAAATGAAAACAATAACTACCAGCTCCTGGTAAACGTGTATAATGAAGCCATCAAACTATACGTTCCATCAACAACTACTCCCTTTACTAAGAAACTGGAGCAACAAGTAACACCAGATCTTATTAAGGCGGTCAAGGCTAAACGCACCTCTTAAGCCAAGTACATTAAATTAATTAATAAACTAAATTAGTAGACCTGCATTAATGATTAATTAGGGTCCTTAACCTTTTTGAGTAATTTATACGTATCGCGACCTGCATTTATGATTAATGCAGGTCGCGATACGTATAAATTACTCAAAAAATCACATTGCACCGTATACAAAAACGTTACTAAAATGGTAAAATCTGCTAGGCATAACTACGAAGAGAAATTCGCCAGAGAGTCCAAAAGCAACCCTAAACGCTTACGCGCACGTGTACAAAGCAAACATTGCTAGAAACAGCTTATAGCAACATCACTACCGATACCGGCGATATATGCTCATTATTGAATAACTATTTTCATTCCGTTTTTGTTTGGGAGCGCGAAGATCCAATGCCAGCTTTTGAAATTTGTAGTGTAAATTTACTAAGCATTAACGGGTCCTAAGTAAGTTTGTAGCTACCTTTACCAAACCTCTTTCGCTCATCTATAAGTGCTCGTTCGCGACTGGTGTAGTTCCTGACTTGCGGAGAAAATTGAATGTAACGCCTATTTTCAAGAAGGGGAGTAAAATAAATGCATTAAACTATCGGGCTATCTTTCTCACATCCATTTCATGCAAAATTGTAGAAAGTATTTTTTTATTTTTCAAACAAGTATAATAGAACATTGTGTTGCTAATGGCTTATTTCCTCCGAAGCCGCATGGCTTTGTACATTGCAAGAGTTGCGTCTCAAACCTAGTAGAAACTCGGCACATCATGACAGAAGTAATTCATTGCACCCACGCAGTAGATGTCATATACACAGACTTTGCGAAGGCATTTGACAAAGTCCAAATTAACGCCATCTTTATAAGTTAAGAGTCTAAAGTATTCAAGGTGCGATTTTAGACTGGATCTTTGTTTGGTTACGCGACCAAAGTCAACGAGTGGTCATCAACGGCATCACATCTGAATGGCAAGCAGTCACTAATAACGTGCCTAAAGACTTGGTCCTGGGCCCATTGCTCTTTGTAATCTTCATTAATGACCTGCCGGACAGCATCAATCATCATATGAAACTGTATGCTAACGACAGTAAATTTATTGGCATAATTAAAAGCAAGCTGGACAGCATCACTCTTCAAGCTGACATTGACAGAACAGTAGAATGGTCACATATTTGGCTCATGCATTTCAACATTGAGAAATGCAAAGTAACGCATGTTGGCCGCGCATGTAACTAGTCGACGCGCGAATACTCAATGGCCAACGTTGAAGGTACACGTTATCCACTCGAAAAGATTGTAGTCAAACGAAACCCCGGTGTGATGGTCTCTAATGACTTCAACGTCAGACCACAAGTAAAGTCAGCTGTATCAATAGTGAATAGTATGTTAGAGCTACTCAAAAAAACATTTTGCAGTTGCAGTTTTTTTTTTATAACGCACACTGAATCTTATTTACATTCGCCCCCACCTTGAGTTTGCTGTGCAAGCCACCTTGAGTTTGCTGTGGTCTCCGCATTTAAAGTCCAATATTGCTGTGCTCGAGCAAGTCTAACAGCGAGCAATAAAACAATATTATCTATTAAACACCTGTTTCATGAAAATCGACTCCAAAAGCTCGGTCTAAAAACACTTGATGAAAAAAAAACAGACCTAATCGAAGAATTTAAAATCACCCGTCAACTCAAACTTGTCAATTTTTTCATCCCGCAAAAACTTTCAAACATTAAAGCTAAATACATTTTAAGAGGGCTAAAAACTAGAACGCCAGCTTGTACAAAATTGTGAAGAACGACATAATTTTTTTTCAAATAGAGATGTTCCTTAGAATACGCTTTCCCCTCAATCAATACTTTCACAGACAGCATAACAAAGTAACTTTTAGAGACAATATTGCTGCTTTGTCTGTAGCATCTGTGTTTTTATTTCGTTAGCATATAGGGCCTGGTGTAGCTCTTCATCAAACTATAAGTAGATTTATTGTGTATGTTTTTGTTTTTTGGATCACTAAATGAATAAATAAAAATTTGGAAAAAAAGAACTTGGATATTTACCACATTTTGGAAACTAAATGCAAAAATGCTATCGGCGTTTAAACTCCGCTTTATACGTCTTATATCGTTATTATGATAGTGGTCTATTTGCACATTGTTTTGCATAAAAAATAGTAGGACAATTTCTCATTTTCAATTGAAGGTTAGTTTCTACACATTATTTCTGCATAAAATTTTTTTTGCTTCAAAAGTTCATTTTACTTCGCTCGCAGTAAAAACAATTTTTTTACTGCCGAAAACTGCTTGCATTATTTTTCATATTATTATTTCATTTATCTAACACCTAACGTAATTTACATAGTAAAAAGAAAAATAAGAAAGTTATTTCTCGTGATTTTCAGTTAAAAAATTTTTCCTACAGAATTTGTTTAAAAATTCTTCTTTGTTCTTTTGCATTTTATTGCATTCTGTAAAGTTTGTTTAAGTTCGGAGGGAATTTTGCTTTTAGATAGTGCTATTTTTACCTTCTATTTATTTGAATTAAATTTTGAAAATTTAACATCTGAAAAGGGCGTAGATCCTGGATATCACCAACAAACGAATGTTGAAATAAAGGGTGTTTCAGTTGTTAAAAGATAATGTCTGCAGTTGTTTTATTATTAAGAAGACGTTTACAATTACATCTAGCCTTTTCATCAAAGCAGAATTATTTTCACATAGCTCCATACTATAAGTTAAGGTAGGGACTGCCAATAATTTATATATATAGGAAATAGAACTTGGGTGGGAATACCGGATTCCAGATTGAATAAGAGTTTGAACAACAGCTTTAAAGTTTTAGACTTTTTCATCAACATTTTTATAACTGAGTGAAGCGAAAATTGTATGTTTAGTATCCTATGTGAATCCCAGATGTCTAAGTTTATTCTGAAGATTTTTTTATTACTAAAAATTGTTATCCTATTGGCTTGTATTTGTGCTTTATCTAAAATCAAGAACTCAGTTTTTCCGGCATATACTTTAATGCAATTTAAATTACTGTAAATGTTTTTATCACCTTTTGAGACCAGAGAGGATAGAGCTAGAAAGTATGATATAATCGCATATGCTCCCACACCAGTAAAGTTATCGTATATAGATGTGCTAATACCACTCCAATAAAGTTACCGTATATAGATGTGTCGACAATACTTTGATTTTTAGTAGATTAAAGTAGACTTTCAGTGTAAATGTTATAGAGGTGAGGTAAAAGAATCGATCCTTACCTTATTCCTTGCTTTTGAAGAAAAGAGTTTGATTTACAACCTTGATATGAGACTGTTGCACTGCTATTGTTGTATAATGAAGAGATAGTGTTAACTATACAGAGTGGTAATTTTTTATCGAAATATAATTTATCAAATATGATATCAGAGTTATAGCTATCAAAAGCTTTTTCTGCATCTAAAGAGCATAGGTACACAGAGGAATTATAGCTGTTGCAATGTTTAATTGTTTTGCTAATTATAAATTCAGCATGTAGCGTTAAACAGTTAGCATCGAATCCAAATTGTTGGGGTCGAGTATCTCTAGTATCTGGACATATAATGAGGATTAGGTATTCTAGAACCTTTGTAAAAATTTGTACAATACTAATACCGCGACAGTTGCTCGGGCTATCTAAAGATTTTTTGTACGATTTAACAAGGGGTAAAATAATTGACGTCGACATTGATATTGGTGTCCATCCATAATTAATGGAGTAATTAAAAAATTTGATGAACCATTTTGTTAAAGTATTACAATTTGCGTATTTCAAATGTTCTGCTAAGATACCGAAAGAGTCGGGAGATTTTTTTAATTTTAGGTTTGAAATGGCCCTAATTATATTTTCTTCAGTTACTGTAACATCATCATGTTTTTTACACAGGGGAATTCTCCGATTGTTTTCATTACGATGTGTTATTTTTGAAGTATTCAATACTCTATTGAAGTGCTTTGCGAATTCTGAAGTAATGGATTCATTGTCGTTTTTATTATTCATGGGTAAAATCTAGAATTTAGGTCTTTGTTTAAACATCTAATAGCAATCCAAAAGGGGTTTTAGGTTGAATTTCAAAAGACAGGAGGTTTTTCTTCAGATTCTATTAATATGTATATGCACGAGTTGGAATGTGTTGAAAATGAAATCGAAAGCGTTCCTTCTTAGTCCAAAATTGATATTTTTTGAAATCCAGAAATTAGCGTTTAAAAAACAATATTAATTTCATTATTTAAGCTTACTTTCATTACAAAAATCTTAGAAAACCACATTCAATTTTTTTTGTCTTAAAAATGTTGTTAACTTAATAAATCGTAATACCTCTAATGGTTTCACTAATAAAGATCTTAAAGCGGTTAATGATTTATTTAGAAATATTGTAAAAATTTTTTACAACTTTTTTATTTTATTTTTTAAAAGTTATAACTACTTTTTATAACATTTTAAATTAATAAACATTTATTTTAAATAACCATAAAAGTAGATAAATATTAAATATCAAATGGCTCATCTTTCAAGGAAAAAAAATTATAATGCGTCCAGAGATTCAGTTTGTTTTTGCTACTGTAACAAAACAGACAACTACTCTCTTTGCAGTATGCCATCATTGGTGACTCTAGTTCGAGACTATGTACACAAAGTACTCAATTTTGATATAAATGCATTTCCCACTGGACTTTGTTGTAAAAATGATCTCTTTGCCAAAAAGGTTATTATATTTTATAAATATTTTATTTTATTTATTAAATTTTTTCTAAAATATTTCACTAAAAATACAAACAATCTTGTTCAGAGCAAGGAAAGCCTGTAAAAATGATAGAAGAAGTTTGGAAAAGTGGAAGAGAGTTACTTATAAAGGTAGGAAGGGTTGCTCCAACTGAGGATCAATGCTTGTGTCCAATTTGTTGTATGGTATCAGACAAGTGCAGCCATAAGATTTTTAACTTAAGAGATTATATCATTAAGTCAAATAAAAATCAATGCATTGAAAGATTAAACTCATTCTGCACAGATTGTTTTCAACTAGTTGGAAAGGGTATTAGATATCCATGCACGGGAAACTCAGCTGTTCAAAATGCTAAGAATCTTATTCTTTCCAAGGATGAAAAGGTGTGAGAGCAAATAATCTCAACTGTTTTAAAGTTTCTAGTTAAGGATGAAAATTCGTGACAATTATCCACTGGTAGATTTTTATTTATTTTTGTATTTTTTTATAATGACTTTCTGAAATATTTTATTCTAATTTTAGGAGGATCACTTCTACCTGTAGTACTAGAACCAAAGCTCCAAACAAATAAAGTAGTCTCTACTAATACAATATTTGATATCAAGAAAGATCATCTGCCTGAAAATGTTGTTCGTGATATTCTTAGAGATTTACGAAAAAATCTTGTTTGTTTAGGTGTCTAAATATTTTGTAACATAATTTAAACAGCAGTACAATAATTTTTATTTTTTTTAAATCTATAGAATTTAGTATATCTCACATTGTTTACAGTATTGTATTTCACAATTAGGTGTTAAAAAGAATTTAATTGCTACGGTTAAAGCGGTCTCATGCTCTAGATAAGTTTTACAGTTACAGAATAATTGTTTTTTAAATCCAAAGAAAGCCATTTTTAGCGTTGGAATTGACGGAGAACAGGGTTTACGGAAGGTTTAGTAACTTAACCTACTTTATATTACGCAAATAAAAGAAATAAAATTAGAATTATTATTCAATTGTGATTAATTTTCAGATTATAATGAATATTTTCGATGAAACAAAGTTAGAGGAGCAAAGTAGAAACAAGATAGAGTCAGGAGTGAACAATGCTAGGTTTATTAATGACAATGGAAACTTTGTCGGTACAACGATTGATGATACAACTATAAAAAACCTGTTAAAATTGCCACGGAAACCATCAACGGAGTACAAGATACCGCATTCAGTTCACATTAAGAAAATCAAGAAAAGCGAAATCTTAATCATTTTCATCTGGAAAAATACGAATGGTTACGAATGGTTAGTAATTCAGAGAGAAAAAAGGGACTATACTGCAAATATTGTGCCTTATTTTCATACAACAAAACTGGAGGATATCCCAAACAAGTTGCACTTCAGAAGTTAGTTAACCAACCATTTCAGGTGTTTGCTAAACTGTTTGGCAAGGACGGAGATCTAACAAGCCACGAAAAAGCAACATATCACATGGAAGCTGTTGAAGCAGGAAGGTGTTTTTAAAAAAACTATAATAAACCACCAATGGATATTGTAAACAGAGTAAACACTCAACGGCTTAAACAGGTTTTAGAAAATCGTCAACAATTGACACCTATTGTGGAAACAATTATAATTTTAGGAAGATAAATTATTCCTTTTAGAGGCCACAGAGATAATGGCAGCTTATTAGACATTGACGATGACAATTCTGATGTAATAACAAATGAAGGTATTTTTGAAAGTTGCTAAAATATAGAGTAAACTGGGGTGTTTTAAATTTTAAAAATTAATTGAAAACAGCTAGAGCTTCTGCAACATACATTAGCAAAACTACACAAAATGCTTTAATTGAATGCTGTGGAAAAGAAATATGTGAACAAATTGTGAGTCGTGTTAGAGAACCAAATTATTATGCTATTATGCTTTACGAAATAACTGATGCATCACATCAGTCACAGATGACAACAATATTACGTTATTTGATGGCTGATGGATCAGTTCGAGAAGATTTTGTCGGATTTGTTGATTTTCATGATCAAAATCATCAAACTAAAAGTAATCATCCACTTACAATGAACTTATTTTTGACGGCAAAATTATTGGTCAATCGGCTATAAACACGTCGGAAAAAAAGTTACACTTTTCTTTAGAAAAATGTGTCCGTGTGAGAACAGATAATTGAAGTGTTATATCTTCATTGTAAAAAAGAGCGGTGGTTGAAATTCAATAAGTTGCGTCAAATACTGTTTGATGTCCATGTTGTAATCATGCGTTAAATTTAAATTTATCCAAAAGTTCGAACGTACATGCAATAAGAAATTGTTTGGGAGTTATTAGTAAAGTTGTTGCTTTTTTCAATGCTTCTGCCAAGCGAAATTTTATTATTAATAAAATGCTAAATTCACAACTGCTTTCACTCTGCGAAACACGATGGGTTGAAAGACATGATGCTGACATTTAGTGTTGAGCTTCCACAAATAATTGATGCACTGGACAATATATCTGCATGGAATGACAAAACATCTTCATCAAAAGCAAGAATTTTATTATTATCAATTATAGAAAGTAATCTTTAGGCTGTGCAGTACATGTGTTTTCCTTAACAAATGGGCTCAGTGAGTTGTTTCAAAAAAAAAAAATTGGATTTACATAAAGCAAAAAATTGCATTAAAGACCTGTTAATTGTTTTAAAAAAAGAGAAAACTGCGAAGAAATGTCTAAGGAAATGGGTTGCAGAAATTACAATAATTGAAAAAGATGGTAGTTTTACCTACAAAAGAATAGCACAACGACAGACATGTCGTGAAAACTTCAGATTCAATGGAAGAGTATTATAGGCGATCAATTTACCTTCCTCTACTTGATGCATTGATATTGGACATAAGTAAACGTTATTCTAATAAAAATTTACAATGTTTTCAAATCTATGCTTTAATGCCAAAAAATATTGTTTCACAGACTTATAAAGATTTTGTTGAAACTCTTTCTGCAACCAGTAATGTCTATGGCGTCATTCTTCGGCTTAGTATTTAAAATTTACCTGCACCTGAATTTACATTGGAAGTTGAATTATGGTAGTGCAAATGTATAAGGATGAAAGATGTGGAGGAATCACATCACTGTCTACTAATCTTTCTGTTATTTTTGATTTGTGTGACCAGATATCCAATCACTCACAAGTTGTTTCAAATTATCAAGACATGTCCTGTTAGTGTCGCCAGTGCTGAACGTAGCTTCTCAACCTTGCAAAGAATTAAGAACTGGTCGATAACACCAATGAAAAAAAACAGACTAGTCGGATTAGCCTTACTTAATGTGTACAGAAAAAATCCAGTAAATGTTGAAAAAGTGATAGACCGTTTTGCAAATTCGGGAATTAGTAAATAAAATTTGTAACATGATTTGTTAAAATAATCAACAAACCAAATATGCTTTTATTATAAACGGTTACATATACTAAATACAAAAAATGTTTTTTCATATCATGTAAGGAGGGCGAGTGCCCCCATCGCTTCCCCTAGGGATCCGCCCTTGGTGTAGGGAATATCCCTCCCCCAAGCTGTTATATATGCATTTGAGTTAGCACAATTGTACATTTAGCATTTCATTGGGGAAGTTTTAAATTATAGTCGGAAAATGTCAAATATTGAGGACCCTACTTTTGTGTGTGTGTGAGTGTGTCTCTGGTTGGCAAAAAACAAATACGAACCCCCCCCCCCCCTTTATTAGAGACCTCTTTAGGACAGCCTTGAATAAGAGAAGCGAAAAGCAGCAGCATAGCTACAAATACGCCCAGGTCCTTTACGGTGAACTTTTATCAGGGCCATTAACTTATGTGCCTTTTTAAAGCTTTTTTAAAAAAATCTTTCTTTCTAAAAAGTTATAAACTCCAACTTTAAAGAAAGACAAATGTTTCAGTGCTCTAGCTAGTCTGGAAGGTTCTGAAAAATCAATCGCAAGATTCCGGGACAACTGATTGCCGACAATCAACTTGTGAAGTCATATATATATATATATATATATATATATATATATATATATATATATATATATATATATATATATATATATATATATATATATATATATCGTTTGATTTAGTGTTGTATTATAATAATACAAAACTCTTGTTCGTTTAAAAGTGCTCAATATTTAGGAAATTTATTTTGGTTATATATAAATTTCTAAACAGAGCGATTTATAATTAATTATAATAAGATTAATAATTATTATTAAACGAACAAGAAAAAAAAAAAAACTTTTAAACGAACAAGAGTTTTGTATTATTATAATACAACACTAAATCAAACGATATAAACGCTCCACCAGTCGAGCACTCTACTCGAAGTCGTCCACAAGATGGAGAAATTAAACTTGCAATACTCAATTAAAAATATCTCAATACCATCAGAGAAAGAATATATTTTACAATTACTGGCAAAGACCGAAACACTTATTAAAAGAATGAGATGGAAAGCGCTTTTTTTCATTAACAAACAATCGAATGAAAAAGATTCTCTCGATTACGTTAACTACGGTATTAACTCTTCTAAATGTCCTCCGCAAATTAAGGAAATGTGTGCTTTCGAAAACAATTTAATTAATCTTGTTAAAACCATTAAATTTCGGAAAATCAACAATGTTTTTCAAGAAAAAATAGCAAACGATATAAAATCTATACGAACCTCGAAAAAAACTTTAACTCTAGCCGACAAAACATCAAACATGTACAAACTATCCAAAGATCAATACAACCATCTCCTTAATAATGCAATTACTTCCACGTATAAAAAGGCGGACCCTAAACTCAAAGATCAAGTAAATAAACAAGGTAAAAAAATCTTAATCAACCATGATGTATACAATAAAATTGAAATTAACGGTACTGCAGATTGTTTCATAACTCTAAAAGACCATAAAGAGAACTTCCTAGATAAACCAACTGTTAGACTTATTAATCCTGCTAAAAATGAGATAGGAAGAATTTCAAAATCTATTGTATCCAACATTAACTCCGAACTGAGAAAGAAGCTATTTTTGAACCAATGGCAAAACACCCAAAATGTTATACATTGGTTTCAAAACATAAAAGAAAAGCAATTCTGTAAGTTCTTAGTCTTTGATATTAGTGATTTTTATCCGTCGATTAATGAAAACCTACTAAAAAACGCAATAACTTTTGCAGAGCAACATCTAACAATAAATAGCGAACAAAAGAGTTTTATACACCATGCAAGAAAATCATTATTATTTAGCAATGGAACTGCTTGGATTAAAAAAATGGGAGGATTATTCGATGTTACTATGGGGGCCTTTGATGGCGCGGAGATTTGCGAATTAGTTGGGATTTTTATTTTGCATCAAATCTCGCAGTTTTATGATAAAAGCAATTTCGGCATATATCGAAATGATGGGCTAGCTATGTTTAGGAATAAAAGTGGTCAAGAAATGGAGAGGATAAAGAAACATTTTGTACAAATTTTTAAAAATAACAATCTTCTTATCTCTATTCAATGTAATTTGAAAATAGTTAACTATCTCGATTTAACGCTAAACCTTAACGATGGATCTTTTCAGCCATATCGCAAACCAGATAATATACTGAATTATATACATATTAGTTCTAATCATCCACCGAGTGTAATTAAAAGTATTCCTAAGACTATTGCATTAAGATTGTCAGCAGCATCGTCGAGTGAACCAATTTTTAAAGAAAGTATTCCTCCTTATCAAGAAGCCTTGAAAAAATCGGGTTACAATTGTGAACTTGCATACCATCCATGTATAAAGTCAACAAACTGCAACCATAAACGCAAGATAATTTGGTATAATCCTCCTTTCAGTGCAAATGTTGTTACAAAAATAGGTAAATGTTTCTTGAACCTCATCGACCTCCACTTTCCATTTAACCACAGACTTCGTAAAATATTTAATAGAAATACAATCAAAATAAGTTATTCCTGCATGCCAAACATAAAATCCATTATTAACTCTCACAACAAAAGCATTTTACGTAAGGAGGCAAAAACTAATGAAATGAAATGCAACTGCATTGAAAAAACCAAATGTCCCATGAACAACCATTGCCTTTCCAACAACATTGTTTATCAGGCCACCATCTATTCAAATAACCCGGAATATAAAGAAAAAGTGTATTTTGGAATTAGCGAAACACCTTTTAAAGTTCGGTATGCAAACCACTTAAAATCTTTTAATGCAGTTAGATACAAGAATGATACAGAGCTATCTAAAGAAGTTTGGAAACTAAAAGAAAATAACTTTACACCTTTTGTCAAATGGAGGATTGTTAAAAAATGCAAACCATACAACCCAACATCAAGAGTTTGTAACCTTTGTTTGAACGAAAAGTTCCAAATTTTGATGTATAGAGGAGAAAACCTACTAAATACAAGAAGCGAAATAATATCGAAGTGCAGGCACAAAAATAAGTTCCTTATCTCCTCTTTTGATACCGAAGATTGATCCTGGTTGGTTTACGTCACGTTTACGTCACGTTATACTAAATTTACATATACGTTAAAATTGTGTTTTCATGGAGTCATTAGAACTCACGCCACCGTAATTCTAATTGTAATTTAACGTTTAATTTTTAATTTTGTAATATATGGCTGATGATTGCCGTTAGGCATGAAACTTAAAGTTCCATAATAAAAAGTTTTTTCTTTATCGTTTTTAACTATAATTATATATATATATATATATATATATATATATATATATATATATATATATATATATATATATATATATATATATATATATATATATATATATATATATATATTTATATATATATAATATAGGTATCAATAGATGTAACCATAGAGTCGTGATCGTGACATTTCCACTGAATAAAATTTGAAAATAAGCAATAAAACTATTTTTATATGTGTATCTTTGGTCGCGTACTATCTTAACATCTTTTAGCCACACAATATCTGGAGAATTTATGCTAACTTTCACGCTCTAGTTGCATCACTATGCCAAACGCTAGCCAAAAAAACTAAGTTTAAAAAATAATGTAGAAAAATAATTTTAAACATAAAAGGGATATTGTAATATTTTTGAAAAAAATTTAATAAAAATGTTTAAACTAAGAAAACAGTTAAATTAATTTCATACTCTTTAGATATCTTCTTTTTTTTTTATCATATTGCAATTGTGAAAATTTGAATTAGTTCTAAACTAAAATTTTTTAGAACGGCTAAACTATAAATAAAACCAGCAAAAACTATGCAATACTTTAATGTTCTGTGTCTAAGGTCAGAGAAAGGCCGCAGCAACTCATTTGTTCCGGTAGTTACATTAGCTTCAAAACCAAAGAATTTTCGTCACACTTCCCACACACTACGGGAAAAACCCGGACAAAAATCGTCTACTCTTAGTACAACATAAGAAAATAATTACACATCCCAGTGGGCACAGGACCTAAATAAGACGTCTTTTGAACGTTCAAAAGACGTCCAAAACGTTCAAAAGACGTTTAAAAGACGTCTTTTTTACGTCCTGTGCCCACTGGGATATATTATATAATTTCACTATTAGCACAATTATTACTCTTTCATTATATAATTTTACTATTAGCATGCATCCGGCACATGCAAGGTGAGAAATCTTTTGACCTCCTTTGTTTCAGTCAACTTTTCTAGATATAAAAATCGCCCCTAAAATTATCGTATCTGAGTCGAATACAACAAACAACATCACGTTAAATTGTTGTTTTTCTCTCCCAGGCAGAATATTTTTTATACTTATGAACAGCCCCTTAAAGCAAAGTATATATAACAACATTTCTATAATTCTACTAACAATTTATCTTATTTTTCAATAATTCTACAGGCTGTGAAGAAATTTTACAAATTCAAATCGCGGACATGTAATGCCAGTAATGGTTTTCTTCAAATATATCGAATTACACCAGCAGTAACAAAATCATATCAAAATAACACCGATAATAAGATGTGTTAAAGTTAAGAAAAAATTTTTTCAAAACTAATTTAAATTATCGAAGTTCTTTTTTTTTTTCGAAATCTAATTAGCTTTGTGGAACTTTTTTTTATTTTCGAAAATAACTCAGCTAATCGTTGTTTTTTTTCGAAACAAATTTAACTTTTCGAAACTTTTTTTTCTTTCTATATTTATTTAACTTTTCGAAATTCAACTTAAATTTCAAAATTAATTTAGTATATCAAAATTAATTAATTTTTTTCTAAATTAATATGAACTTTCAAAATTAAATTTAAGTTTTTGAAATTTTTTTAGCTATTCGATAGTTTTCGAAAAAAAAAATTTTTTTTACGCTTATAAGTCATTCGATCGTTCTAAATTCGACTTACCTAAATTTACTTAAAAAGTTAATCACTAAATTGTTAAACCATCGTATAAAATTTATTTGAGGTAACAACAGCTCGGAATCTACGGCTGGCACACATAAGCAGTACAACAAATCCAGTTCTTAAGTTTTAAATAATATTTAAAACAAAAAATATTTAAAATGAAGAAACAAGTAAACTCAAAAATAAAAATTTTAAGGAGACAAGACGTAGTTGAGTCAGCACGTTGATTTCAGATTCAAAAGATTCTGAAATCAACATTCTGGAATCAGATTTTTTAGTGCATCTCAAAAACTAGTTTATTTTCATTTTATTTTTCTAAAGATTAACGTACTTATGGAAAAAGTATTTCCATTTTTACTAATCATAATTTTAGGTAAACAGTATTACCAAACTAATGTTTTACCGACAAAATTTTGAGCTTAGGGAGGAAAAGGGTTTCAACCATCCTACGTACACTTATTAACGTTTTTGTTGTTTCCAGATTCTAAGCACCGCAATTTTTTGCCAATAATAAATACAAGTCTATATAAGAATATATAAGACTTTATTAACAAAACAAACTTTACAAAGTTTACAAAGAATCAATCAACGCTAAATAAAAAGTAAATATTAAAAAAAATAAACAAAATTTAAACGTATTCAAATAAAATAGCTAAGGTTGTAAAAGACAGGAGTGTATTAATCATTAGACGAGTGTCATCTCTCATCTCTTATTTATTGATATTTGCTCCCATACCCGCAAGACGTAACTTAATCATTTGTTGAGTTGAGTCTCGCTAATATGGAGGCACAAATGGGCGGTTTGATTTATAGAGATAAACCTAATGAATATTACACCCCTCCCCCCCTCCCTCTGCATCACTACATTATTCTCGATTGCTGAATGCTATTTGTTTGCTTTAACATTTAAGCTAACTAGATAAACCGTAAAAAATATAATATAAAAAATATAATCTTATAACACAATTTTGGCAGTACTTTATTTTTAAGCTTAATTTTTTTTTTAAGCAAAAATATGCTTCATCTAAACCTGATAAACTCAAGCATTAACAAAATATTTGAAATATCTCTAAATAACATTTAAGATCTTTAATCAAGGTTACAATTCAATTGGGTCCAAAGAAATAATTAATTTTTTGTTAGAGCAGATAATAAAGATCCACCAAAATTGTAACAAACAAAAATAGGATAACTAAATTTTGTATTCATTTCATAAATACCAAATAGAATAACAAAAGCAAAATATAATATTCTTTCATACACTGTTTTAACAGTTATATACGTGTAAACTTATGTCTTCTTTGTTTGAATTTCGTGAAGACCGTAGATTTTGTGTTATAGTGGCAGGGCGTTTTTTGACAGATGCTTGTGACTGTACTCTTGTGCAATAAAATTGCCGTGAAAAATATACCAGGGGGTTAATTAGATGGTATAAATTTAAGAGCAATGTAGTGAATGGATGGGCAAAGGTTTTAAATGTTTGGCCGTATGCGGTGGGAAAAATGCAGGAAAAAAAGGAAAGTCCAATTAAAATACAAAACCCGCTATTTTTTAAGTCTTGGTTCCTGTTAAAAAGCATATCCTTTGTTGCAATTTTTCGAAATACAAGCAATGCGACTAACGTAAGATAAAAAAATAATACCAGCGAGGAACCAATAAGCAAAACGTAACCAAAGATTACATAACCAGACTCCTGCTTTGTTAAATGTTTTATAACAGTAGAGAATATTAAAGCTGCACCCCATGGTAACAAAATTAGTGATAGCTTGCATTTAAACAAACTGAATACGTAAAAATACGTTGGAAAAAGTACGCCGATAATTCTCTCAATTGCCATACATAAAACATTGACTTGAGAAGAAAATAAAAAAAACAGAAACAAACCATCCAATATATTGACTCCCAATACTGTTTTAGGAAAAACATTATACAATAAATGTTTCATAAGCAAAACTTCTTGTATTAACATTACTGCTCCGGATAGCATGTCGGCAATCGCTAGATTAAGAAGGAATTGCTCAAAGCGGTTGCTTGTATTACCCTTTTTAATGGTTAAAAATATTATTAAAGCGTTTAATATAATAACCAAAGCATCAATAACCAAAGCGGAAATAACCCAGTACAGCATTTTCAATACGATTTCTTTTAGAGCAGCTCACAATAAAACACAGTAATAAAATAAAAACACATCAACAGAATGAAAAGAATGTTCTGTAGAGAAGATTCTTTTTAATACCACGTTTTAAATAAAAGTACTAGTAACCAGTACCAAATTAAAGTTTTCTTTGTTTGGAATGTTCGAAACGCTCGTGCATTTATTTTGTTAAATGTATTTTAGCGAGTTTTTGTTTTGAAAAAATAGGTTCCTTTCTTTGGAACTTTAGAAACGCTCGAGTTTTTTTTTTACTTTTGTTTATAAAGTTATATAAACTGAACGTTATATTTGTAACGATATTAATTTATTAATTTATATAGGCAAATTACTGTTTTGAAAAAGTTACCCTATGCACAATGAAAAATTGTTGAAAAATGTTACCCTGTGCGCAGTAAAAAAGAAAAAAAAAAAAAAAAAAATCGAACTATTTAAAAAAGGTAATGAACAAATTTTTAAAAAGTTTTGTTTAAATTATTTACGAAAAGTAGAGAAATTTCTTGCTTTACTCGCTTTTTTATTTTAGTATACTTTTTATCTTTAATTAATCAACTTAATTTTTTTTTTCATTAAAATATTTAGATAATATTAGTTGCCTTAAATTTTAAACAATTGGAAAATTCTAAATGAATGCCAAAAACTCTCATAATATTTGAAGTAACTTATGTAATGATGTCGGGTAACATAATAATAAACAAATTTTCAAATTTTCACGTAAAAAAAGTACTTTTCATTAACCAATTTTTTCAAAATTTTTAATTTTTTCAAAATTCTGTTTTTGTATTTAAACTTTTTTTTATAATTACTGTGGTTACATGAAAAAGTTTTTATTTTAATTTTTGTTATAGGTGCCCCAAGAAAACCTAACGGCCTTGTCACAGAGCATCACGGAAAAGTATTTTACACATTTAATCAATATACATCAAATGGTGACACCTGTTTTCAGCTTATTCCAGGAAATATAGTATATTTATTTACTATATTTTATTTTTGTTTACTATATTTTTTCTGTTGCTTAGGCACAGATAAAGTTTTTTATAAAGGTCATTTAAAATGTAATGTAAATTAATATAGTATTTGTTAAGTCGAGATAAAGGTACAATATTAGATTATAATGGTATGATTAATATTTTAGTATCCTTAATTGTACCAATGGCCTGTTTTTTAAAATTTGTTTCCCTATTAAATACCAACGTACCAATTTTTGAATACTATAACTTTTTTTAAACAGTATATCCCCAAATTATAAAATACTATAAAGTATCATTGTTTCTACTTTGTATATTTTCTCTAATTTGGACTTTATTCTTAGAGATTACGATATCGGCAACCTTACTTTAGTAGGGGTAGTTGGGGTACAGTGGGTAGAGGGGCACAGTGAATAAAAGGCATTTTCTTAAAGATTAGAATTATGTTTATGTTGATAATGTAATTATTTTATGTGCACATATATCAGCCATCTTTATTTATAGTTGTTACTACATAATTTTCAACTACAGGTTTTTGGTAGGTAACTTTTGTTTTTACCTAACTAAAGTAAATTTTCTTACCTTCTTTATGTTTGTTATGGAGATCATGGTTGGAATTACTTTTAATAGTTAAAGTTTTTCATTTGGATTATTGATATTTATGTTTCATTTTAGTAGTTTAGCTTTTTTTTTAACAACACTCATGTCTCAAGAAATTAGACTAACCATGCCCTATTAATGATCTTAAAGATTAAATTTATGCATTTTTAACAAACAAACTACATGAATATGAATTTATTAGTTTTAAGTTATGAATGATAATATTTGAATAATTTTTTAATTTTTCAATATTTTTATAAGTTACTATCATTAACTCACAGCTGTGTCCATTGATTCATTGTGTCTTAGTACTAAGGCACGGTGAATAACAGAATACAACTTACTTTAAACCGTTCTGTGAGCCGTTAGATAGTAAATATTTGGGTTTTATTGACTTCTTTTCATGAAGGACATATATCTCAATCATTTCGCCTCAAAAAAAATACACGTTTTAACTTTTGCTCAATTTAAAAAATTTTAGCAATAAAATTTTTTTAACCATTTTTAATAATTAATAAATTTTATAATAAATTTTTTAGTCATTATTAATAATTTTATAGTCATAATTAATAAATTTTATAGTCATAAACGTTAAAACGTTTAAAAACACGAGTATTAAAAAAAAATTAAGTAATAAAAATTCCATATGAAGCCACAAGTTAAATGCCGTCATTAAAATTTTTTAACAAATTATACTCCACTAAAAAACTCCACTACCATTTGTAAACGATTCGAACAAAAAAGATATAAAGTAATAAAACGTTATATACTACAGAATATAAGGTTACGTAACATTTACCTTAGTATGCAACAGTTTAAAAACGAATCAAAATAGGTTTTATTACTTATGGATTTTAACATACCCAATTTTAAATGCTTCAATTTAAATGCTTTAAATTTTTAATGTCTCAGAATATATCAACTTTTTACAACATTTTATTTAACTTGCTTTCTAGTCGGTTTATTTATTTATTTTTTTGGTGTCCGCGCAAAACAAACAAGAAGTCAGCGGTAATATTAAAAGATATCGTTAAAAAAAAAAAGCAATTAAAACAAACAACGCAAAATATACTTTGGATTAGGGGTCGTCCATACAGTACGCACGCTTTTTTTCGTACACCTCACCCCCCTCGCCTCCCTTCGCATTTTGCAATACGCTTTTTTGAGTACCCTCCACCTCCCTAAAAGTATCTACGCTTTTAACCTATTTATCTAATTTAGTGTCTCCTTTCTTTTACAATTGACCCACTGCCCTCCCATCTCATGTGCACCATTTGCAGATCCCCTCTTCCCCCTTCCCCTCCGAGCGTACGTACTTTATGGACAACCATTAGCTTAAAAAAAAAGAAATCGTTAAGAAAAGTAATTAAAACAAACGATAAACTACAAACTTTGATCGTTTAAGTTAAGCGTAAATAAACTTTTTTAGCAGACTTAAAAGTAAATAATAAAAAATATATGAAAAAACCTTTTTAAAAACAACATTTTAAAAATGGGCTAAAAAGTAAAAAATAAACTATTTCATGGGACCCAAGGACTTTGTATACTTACACAACCTGAAATATCCATTAAAGTTAATGACTGAAAATGTTGGGCGCTTGTAGTACTTAGTTGCCCAACATTTTCAGTCATTGACTTTAATGGATATTTCAGGTTGTGTGAGTACACAAAAACCTTGGGTCCCATAAAAAAGTTTATTTTTTCTATTTAGTCCATTTTTAAAATGTTGTTTTTTATATAAATATATTTTTTTCATTAATTTAGGTGTTTCCTCTAATCTTGAACGTTATTGTTTAAATCTAATCTAAATTCTTTAATTGTTTTTTTTTAATTTATAATGAATTATTTTTTATTTTACTTTTATGCAAATTGGTTTTAAAATATACATATATATATATTTTTTAATAAAGTACTCTTTTAATTTTTAATTTTTCTTTATTTAAATATTACTTTATTACAAACTGTTATATATTTTACTTTTATATTTTTCAATAAATAAGTTGTAAAGTATACGTATATATTATGGCTCTTGTAAATACGAGTTCTTTAATTTATTTATTTATTATATATTTTAATTTTTTAATTTCAATTTTTCATGTTTACTTGATTATTACTCTTAATATGAATATTGTTCTTGAAGTATTTCTTAAACTAATTGTTATTTTTTTACATTTATAGTTTTCAATAAATAATTTGTATATAATACTTGTATAAATATTTGAATATAATACGGTTATTGTAAATGCGTACGATTGGGGCTCAACGATAAGACAAAATAATGTCTTCTACCTGCCCCGTTAGTGTTGTATTTATATACTTTTAAATTGTAAATGTTATTAAACGGCGAAATAAACAAACAAACAAACCAAAAAAAATTAGGCTACTAAGGCTAATTAATAGATCGCCTAACCTTAGTAAATTAATTAAAACTAATATAAAATTTTTATAACTAAAATCTTGGTGGAGATATTTTCGTTTAAATTTATGTAAGCTATTTAGGTGAATAAAGTCTTACACGAATTTGCACGAACAAAGTTTAAACATTTCAGAACATACCTTCGTGCAAAAAAGGTGAACCGACTGTATGGTATAACAAAAGCAGATATTTTGTTTACTCGAAAATTCGAATTCCCAAAGGAAAATTATTAATAACCGTTCGGTTTAACGTAAATAGAAAAAATAAATTGGAAATCGATTTTGCATTTTAAATTAACAATCCATCGACTATAGACATTATAATAAACTTATTTCATAAAAACAGGTTTTCAACGGAAATGTGTAATAACCATATTTACTAAACTGAAGTCGCCGAATTTGTAATCAAAAATTAAAACATTTTAAATATTTTTGAGTATACATTTTATCAAGGCCGGCATCAAATTTTGAAACCTTATTCAGGCTCAGAAAAAGCTAAAATATAAGCAATATGATTGGCTGACTTTGAAAAAAAAGCTAATGCGCTTTTGTTGAAAAATATAATTAAAATCAAAACGAGCAGATTTTTGAAATAAACTTCAAATTAATGATAAACTGTTTATCAATACAATTCTTGTGTTGTAATCAACTCATGAAATTAATTTGCATTACAGGGCCGATGACACGGGTTTCGAAGTGGAAGAGCACAATCGTCAAATTTAAAAAAAAGTCCTTTACATCTAAAATTTTCTTTAAAATACAGTCCCTGAGAATAAAAGTGGGGGGGGGGGGGACATGCCCTCAGTGTCGTCAGCTCTGCATTAATATTCTTTCGAGTATTTAAAAGATATCAAAATCTATTTGTACGAGAGAATTAAAAATCTCGAAATCTCAATAAAGTCTATCTTGATGATGGGTATTGTATATGTTGTTAATTTAAAGAATTTAAAGAAATGGAAAGAAAATGTGTTAGAGTAGATTTAAAAATATGTATAAATGTTTTTTCTGTAAAATATAATGTTCATGGCCTTGAACCATACTAAATACAAAGTTTATATGCAGTTGTTCCAAACTACTAGTAAAGTAGTTTATGCATAAAAAGTTTATATGCAGTTTTACCAGACTATTGGTGACGAACCTTATTTATACTTGTTGATTAACAACGTTAGAGTTATCTCAAAAAGAAAGTTTGTACTGATTGCAAAACTAGGTTACATGTTCCATGCCCATATATAAACTCTGGGGAGATTTTTTTTTTCATATTTTGCTTCCACCTTAATTTTGAGGAGAATGGTACACTTTTTATTACATAACTCTAATAAAACATCATCCTTAAACCATTAAAGACTTTGTGAAGATTTAGAAAAAGTTTAACAGGCTATATTAACTTATGTAAATAAGATGACAATTGGATATTAATACTCTATTTGAAAATTTAACAAAAAAAGTGAAATTTATATGTTTGTCTACTAAACAGTAATTTTTTGTACAGTTACATATAAACACTGCCATTGCAAAAAGTATTGAAATCAAAAAAGATAACCAAATAAAGGTTGATTTTAACAAACGTGCTCATGCTTCTTTTTAGAAATCAGGAGGGACGCCTTAAATGTTTTTCCGACTAAAAAAAAAAAGTTCCTCAAATTCTTCAATTTGCCGACTATACATAAAAAGTTTGCCGATTGTGTATAACAAAAAGTTTCCAAATTGCCAACTGAAAGTATGAAAAAAATTAAAAAGATAAATATTTATATTTATCTTATATAAAATTTAAATAAAAAGTACTTATAAAAACGAAAATAATTAAATAACTAAAAATATTTATTTGAAAAAACTATAACAAAAAAAAAATTGTGTAAAAATGCTAAAAACAACATCCAAAATTATAGGACCTTGATAACTTAACCATTATTTTAAAGTTTTTGATATATTAAAAATAAAAAACTGCCACTCCATTATGATGCAATAAATGAGATTCATTGAAATGAATTCCAGTCTGTTTACTGATGAAAATGAATGGGGTTGTAACAAGGGTTTTAAAAACGACAGCATTTAGAATTAATTTACTTTATTCAAAACAGATTTAAAAACTATATTGCAACTACAACAAGGCCTACTTAAATACACGGCCGGTTACTAGTCCGACTTGCAACCAACAAGTTGGTTACCAGTCCGATTATTAGTAGGCCAGTTTTTAATCAATTTCTTTTATTGTTTAAAGTAACTCTCAAAAGAATTATAACTATAGATACTGGAATAAAAACAAACTTTTATTTTACATTTTTTTATATTATTTGTTTGTCTTATAAAATGCCTTTAAAGTGCTGTGTAGTTGCTTGCAGAAGCGGTTACAAAAAGAAAAAAAATGACAAAGAGAATTTTTTAACTAAAACAGTATTTAATTTTCCCTCAAATATAGATTTATGCTCCCGATGAAGCAGTAATTTATGTTTGAGGAAAATATCAAGTTTATAAACAGAATTAATTGGAAACCATCTAAATTCTCTAGAATATGTATTGATCATTTCGAAAAAGAAGATATTAAACGAGGCAAACGAAATACATTAAACTTTAAAAAGAATTTTATTCCAACAATTCATACAAATAAAGATTGTTTTTTAAAGCCATCTTTACTTACTACACCTACAAAAAAACCTTATTCTCATTCATTGCTTTATGAAACAGTGGTTTTCAAAAAACAAGATAAGATTTTTTCAATCATTGACTTGACAGAACAAATTTGTCCTCAAAATTTTTTATTTAAGAAATCTTATGGTGGCATTTCTTATCGTGTTATTATTGAAAATATAGCATCATCAACTAACATTGAAAGCATTAATGCTGATACCAATCTGCATGTAAAATTATACCATAAAGGAAATTTGATACCTCTTCCCCATTGGTTTCGCTAAAACAAAAATTGTACCGTGGCAAGTCTAAGCTTGTTAGAAAATTTAGTTTCTTTTATCAGAAATCGGTTTGAAGAAAAAGAAAAAATGTTTTAAGCGAACTTTATAGCTTTATATATTATGGATCACATTGTAGAGAGTTATATAGGAATGAACTTATTTGGTTTGCTTTGGTTCTACGATATGACCCCTAGATAAGCCTGCTACTAGTTATGGGATGAATTTTTTTTTTTTTTTCTTCATTTTCATATTTGAAAGCATTAACTCAAGCTGGAATCAAAACAAATTGAAGCAAAATTCAACCAAAAACCAAGAATCATTAAATATTTATTAAAAGACGAAAAATAAGCTCAGATTTAGTTTTGTTAATTGATGAAATATATTTGCAAAAAAATGTTCAATACCGTGGTAGTAAACTTGTTGGAAAAGATGAGAACGGAGAATTTTATTCAAGGTTGTAGTTTTAATGTTAGTTGGTATTAAACGTTCTATACCTTTTGTTGTTAAAGCATGTCCTAAAACAAGTATTTCTGGAAATTGGTTGATGGCTGAAATTAAAGAGTGCCTAACAAATCGTTTTGATGCCAATCTTAAAATTCGTGCTTTCATCACAGACAATCATTCAACCAATACACTTGCATTTTAAAAACTCATAAAAAAGTACAATTCGACAGACAACTTTTTTTAAAGTACGAACAAAAAAAAATATACACATTATTTAATGTGTATATTTGTTTAATGTGCACATATTTTAAAAACATCAGAAATAATCTATTACATTCAAAGAAGTTTATTTTTCCAACATTCAATTTTGATAAATTTGAGTTTATGTTGACATTGTGTTTATTTAATGTTAATACAATTAATGATAAAGCTGGAAATATTTGTTGACAGTTATTTTTTTTTTTTTTTTTTTTTTTTCAACATCTTCACTTCCGACAAAGCTGCAAGCAACCACTATTAGAATTTGAATTCCAAAGGACTGATGTTCGAGGAAAAAAACTAGACAAATAAAAATTTTTGGAGCACTTAGGAAAAGTCACAGTAAAAGGATGGGATTTAATTGAATGACGAGTACCACAAGAATAAATTTTAGTAGATGGCACAAGAGACGCTAGCTCCTTAGAGCAATGCCCATTATAGTATTTATAGAAAAGAAAAAGAGAAGTAGCAGCACGACAATGTGATAATGGCTGGAGGTTGGCTGCAAGACCAGGTCCATCTATGTTTACAATGCGTTTTTTCGTTATTTCATCAAGTTTTTGAAAAAGATAACTTACTGCCTGCTAATTTAAAGAAAGCTTACAAACTTACTCCAACTGGTTTTCATCCATGTAAAAATAAACAAAGTGTTAAGCTCCCTTTGCAAATTTTGAGCCATGAGTCAACATATTCTGCCGTTAAAAGTTATTTTCCAAAAGAAATAAGTGCTGCTAATTTCCTATACTTAATAAATACTTGGTGGGCCATTTCAATTTCAAAGAATATATATATATTACTAACAATAAAATAGCAAGTTGTTGCAAATGATCAAAAACCAGAATTTTAAATGCTTCTCAATATGTAAGTGAATGGTATTATACAAGTTTACAAGGAAGTCAAAAACTGTTACTTTCAGCTCAGACATTATATGCAGTAATTGTCACATTAAAAGTAACTGCATCTTTAATCGAAGATTTACTATCGGAAGGATATGATTAAATTTTAACCAGCAGATTTCAACTGATCTTCTTGAAAAGCATTTTGGAAAAAATAGGTAGATGCGGCCGTGGCGCAGTGGTTAGAGCGCTTGCATAAGAAGCAGGAGATCCAGATTCGAAACGAGCTCTGAACATATTTTCGCGTCACGGTAAGGAAGGAGGCGCGAACTTCCTGGTTAAATGCACTTCCGCGGTGCTCTGTTACAAGAAAAAGTTGTCGGAGGTTTCTAGTTAGTTAGCGTGTTTCTAGTCAGTTGAAAGTTCTGAAAAAATAATCAGCATAAAATCTCTAATTAAAAAAACTTTGGCATCGAATATGTTAATTATAATATATTAATTATAATATATTAATGTTTAATATATTGAATACATGGTTTTATTATAAAGTACCAGTAAATAATGATGCAAAAGAACTAGAAACAGTTTTACTTTTATTACAAATGAAATAGAAGAATATGATTTATGTGAAAGTTCAAAGGAAGTTGTTATTCATGTTATTTATATATTACAAAAAAAAAATTAAATCTAAATTTAAATGTTCTTTGTGTCAAGATCTTCTTTAAACCAACAAAATATCTTCACTTTATATAGAAATACTCTCAAGGGGAGGTTTAACTGAACCTTGTGAAATTATGGCAGAGTATGTTTGCAACTTATTTTGCATATTAAACATTACTAAAGAAATATTATTAACTAAACATGCCGCCAAATTGAAAAAAACTGTTTAAAATTAACATTTGTTTTATGTGTTCTCACAATTTAGAAACAGGAAGACATTATATTTACACAACTGTTAATTAATACGTTTTATAATAACGACCAATCAATTCGAAATAGAAAGATTTGAAAAGATGAAGTCGAAGCCTTTAATAATTGACGTAACAAAAAATAAATTTATTTTATTATCTTTATTTTTGCTATTGATGCACTTTTGTTTGAATTCTGCATATTTAATTTTGGTTTGCTTATTTATAACTGTCATCATTTTCTAAAGCTAATTTATAGTGGACTAAGTTTTCCTTTTGTATTTTTTGTTAAAATTATTTTTTTTTTGTTGATAAATTATGTTTTTCCATGGCTATGTTTTTTTTGCTTGTATATTTTATATTTTTCTCAAGTTATATATTTTGTTGAAATATATTATCTTGCTTTAATATTTTGATAATACTAGTTTTCATCAATAACATGAAATCAAATCGTAAAAACTGGTCTACTGTTTTTCGGACTTGTAAGCAACAAGTCTGGCCGTGTATTTTAGTTTGTCATGAACTACAAGTACCTTTATTGGAATTTAAAGCAAAATAACATATTACACTTTGCTAAAACATTGATAAGAAAATATCCACCAGTATATCAAAACCACTAAAAAAAATTTCCCAGAGATACACTTTATACTCGAGGTAATTTTTTTTTCAACACCATGCAAGCGTCACAATTATAATAGTTAAAGGTAGGATCTAAATCCAGTCTTCGTCAATGTTTTCTCCACATATTATAAATTTAGTTTTGTTTTCAGAATTATCAAACGAACAAATTTTTTTTTTAATTTATTTTTAGATTTATTTCCTTAACAGATTAAGTGAGTTTAGGAAGCTTCCCATGCTCAACAATGAGTTACTTAACATAAGGAGAAGACTTAATAATGAATTTCACTTTTTGAAGCTATCTTTTTTCTGGAATTACTCATTTTTTCAAGAAACTCTAGGAATTGAAAATAAAACATTTAAAGCATCAGTAAACACAAATTTAGTAGCTGCAATGAAGTTTAATAATTTTTCCAGGATACATCTTCATCAATTTTGCTTATGCTTCACTAAGTTCTACCTTAAAGGGTTTCATGAAAGATTTGTCTAATGGTTGTAATTTGTGGGCGGTTAGTTCCTTATGTGATGCACGCCCATCCAAAATCAATAATTCATCATTAAAAGTATTTTGAAAACATCCTAATTTGAGACACAACTTTATTTGAGAATTTGAGTTTTTAATTCTGTTGTGAAGTGTACTACGTGGTATCTGACATTTTTTAGAAGCTTCTAATCGATGGATTTTCTTAAGGAACTATACTTATTGCTTTTATCAAAATTTCTTCACTCCAATTACCCTCTTAGAGGTTTTTTTCACACCCTCTTAGAGTTTTTTTCACTCCCTCTTAGAGTTTTTTTCACTCCCTCTTAGAGTTTTTTCACACCCTCTTAGAGTTTTTTTCACACCCTCTTAGAGTTTTTTTTTTGTTGTTGCTACATTTCAAACATACACGCACATAGGAAGAGTACACGGGAAAAATCACATTTAAAAAATTTTGAGAAAGTATATATTAATCATTTATAAAAGTTTTCATATAAAGCAAAGAAGTAAAGAAGAAAAAATTATTTCTTGATTAATTGATCTGAAGTATACATTTTTAATAAAATATTTGTTATTTTATTAAAAAAACATTTTTCCTTACTATATATATACCTTATATATAGTAAGGAATAAAATTACAAATATTTTTAATAAAATATTTGTAACTTTATTAAAAAAAATTTTTTCCTTACTATATTAAGTATATGTTAATCATTTATAAAAGTCTTTGTATATATACTATATATATACAAAGACTTTTATAAATGATTAACATATACTTTCTCAAAACTTTTTAAAAGTGACGTTTTTTACCTTGTACTCTTCCTATGTATATATATATATATATATATATATATATATATATATATATATATATATTATATATATATATATATATATATATATATATATATATATATATATATATATATAAATTAGTAAATACACTTATCTAATTTTTGATTACTTCAACACTGTGTTTGACCATCAGTAGGTTCATCAGGAAGAATGTCTAAACATAAAAAAGTTTTCAAATTATAGAAAAATTATTTCACAGGAAGTTGGGAATTGTTATAATTAATTATGTAATAACTGTAGTGTTTTGCAACCAGGAAGTTGCATCAACTACATTAGATAATTAAAAAATCATGAAAAGAATTCTTTAGAATTAGGATAAATTTGGACTGGTCATTCGTTTTTATAATTTTTTAAAAGGAACTTATTTTCATGTCTGCATTTAGAAATTAATTCTGATTTTTTATTCAGTAAACTTTCTTGATAGGCAGGCGCAGTTTTTAGGATAGACCAGTTTAATTTAAAATTGATATTTTTTTCTTTTAGTTGCCAAATATATTTAGACAGCATAGTCTCTTTCGAGTATTTTTTATGTTTCTTTCGAGTCTCTTTCAAGTATTTTTTATGTTTAAAAGATTGTTTGTGATTGGCATAACGTTTTTTCCATTTGCCCTCGGTTAAGCTAATATAATGTTTATCAGGGTTGTTTTGCGAAGAAACAATGCATTTTGTAAATAATATTTTTTGATAAGCATTTGCCATTCATAGGGCAGTCAAGTTTTTGCTTTCAGTTACAATTTTCAGTATTTTTTTTCTTATATATATATATATATTATATATATATATATATATATATATATATATATATATATATATATATATATATATATATATATATATATATATATATATATATATATATATATATATACAGTATTGGACAAAAAATTTGCAACCAACATCGAACAATGCTAAAAAGTGTTCCTAATTTTACATGTCTTAAAAACGAAACGAACTATACTACCACAGCAAACAGTTTAGGAGTTTGGAGTCATAGCATGCCATGACATGAGCAATCAGCTGACAGGTGACAGCACACAGACAGAATTTCGTTGACAAGTGCCATTTTGCAGCGGACAAAACAAGTGCAACTTTTTTGGTTTGTTTCATTTTCTTAAGTCTGGTCCGTGTCAACGTCACGGAAGTTTTTTAATAATTAAAAGAAGTATCCAGAAGTTTCCAGAAGAAGCATCTGGAAGCATCCAGTAGCATCCAGAAATATCCAGAAACATTTAGAAGCATCCAAATGCATCCAGAAGCATCGAAAAGAAGCATCTAGAATCTTCCAGAACAGGTTCACACAGGTTCATTTTACTATAAAAGAGACATGTAAATCGACATGTAATTCAGTCAGTATATGGAAGTCAATCAGTCAGTATTATTAAGACAGTTTATCGAAGTGAGTTTTATCAAAGTGTTTTATCAAAGAACATCAATACAAGAAGTGAAATACAACAAGTGTTTCACTACATCAATACAGTCCACATCCAACCAAGACGTTGTGTTTCACAGAGCATTATTGTATCATCACAAGGTAAATGTAACACGGTAAGCATTGAGAAGCGTGATTATTTATTTTTATTATTTTTATGACTTCAATTGCAAAAATGGCTCCCGACAGTCTTGGATTGGAACTAAGAAAGAAAATTATTGGCGATTACGTAAGTGGAATGTCACAAAAAAGTGTTTGTGATAAATATCGCGTGAAAAAATGGACCGTATCAAGACTATGTTCTAAATGTCGTTCTACGGGGAAGTTGGCATCAGATAACAAAGGTGGAAGACCGCGTTCCACCACTTCTAGAGAGGAATCAATGATCGTCAGATCCGTCAAGAAGGATCCGTTAAGAAGGATCAGACGACGTGCTGTTGAAGCCGGATTGTTTTCTCGACGCCCTGCAAAGAAACCGCTGATTTCACTAAAAAACCAGAAGAAAAGACTCCTGTTTGCTACATCTCATATTGACTGAAATGTGCAGAAATGGCGAGCTGTCCTGTTCAGTGATGAATCGAAGTTCAACATCATTGGGAGCGATGGCATTTGCCGTGTACGTCGACCGGCCGGAAAACGCCTCAATTTACGTTACTGCCATAAGACCGTGAAGCATGGTGGAGGCAATGTAATGGTCTGGGGGTGTTTTTCTGCGAACGGTCTAGGTCCAATACATCGAAACGATGGAATAATGGACCGTTTCATGTATAAAAATATCCTGAAAGATGTTATGTTACCTCATGCCGAATGGAATATGCCAATAAAATGGGTTTTTCAGCAAGACAACGATCTGAAACACACTGCAAAAGTAGTCAAGCAGTGGTTTCAAGACAACCACCTATCGGTGATGGATTGGCCGCCGAAGAATTAATCGTCAACCGAAGAATTAATCGTGAAGGTGTTCGTAATAAGGATCAACTGTTTGAACAAATCCAAAAGGCCTGGGCAGCGATTCCACAAAGTTTCATTAATCACCTGAACGAATCTATGCCTCGAACATGCAAGGCTGTGATCGACAACAAAGGATTCGCCACGAAATCTTGATAGCGAAATACAGCTTGGTCAACATTTTGTCGAGTTGCACTTGTTTTGTCCAGAAGGAAATCAACTTTTTTTTAACACTTTTAATTAATTTATTAGTTTTCGTGTACAAATAATGAACTTTGTGATGAATAAAACTTGAAGAACTTTGTCTCTAAACAGTTACATAGTTATTTCTCAAAATTGAAAAAATGCAGCACTTTTGTATAAAGAAACTAAATTAGCATTATTTGGTTGCACTCGTTTTGTCCGATACTGTATATATATATATATATATATATATATATATATATATATATATATATATATATATATATATATATATATATATATATATATATATATATATATATATATATATATATATATATATATATATATATATATATATATATATATATATATATATATTAGTAGAAAATTACTTAACAAAACTTTTTTTCATTGAACACTGTGTTTCAACAACAAAAACTCATCAGAAATGAATGATCAAATAAATAAAACTTTAATTTATACCTACAGGAAGTCGCAAATGTCTTAACTACTGTTAATTTTCACACATTTGTAGAATTTGCTGACACTATTATAAAAAGAATTCTTTAGAAATGATTACTTATGCTTTTTTTTTAAAATATTTTTTAAAAGGGGGATTTAATGTAACTATTGTTTAAGCTCATTTATTTTTTTATAGTTTTTTAGGAGAAACTTATTTTCGTCCCTGCATTTAGAAATTCATTCCAATTTTTTGTTTAATAAACATTCTTGGTTTGCATGTGTAATTATTTCAAATTTTTCTTTTAGGCATAGTATACATTTTTTGGAAATATTGTTATATGCAGGCGCTGCTTTAAGGATGGACCAATTCAGTATAAAATTATCAATATTTTTATCCTTTAATTCTCATATATATTTTGACAGCATTGTGTCTTTTGAATACATTTTATTTTTAAAAGATTGCTTATGATTAGCACAATGTTTTTTCCAATCACCCACTTCTATGCCAATATATTGTTTATCAAGTACATTCTTAGAATAAACAACACCTTTATATACCACAAATGTGTTGATATATGTATATATATATGTATATATATATATATATATATATATATATATATATATATATATATATATATATATATATATATATATATATATATATATATATATATATATATATATATATATATATATATATATATATATATATATATATATATATATATGAACATTTGATAATAATGCAACTCGTTTAACTTTGTAAATTTTTTTTTATTGTATTAAAAAACATAAAAATTAACAATGGTCGATTATCTTTATCAAAATCAGAACCGCTTGAAATAAATACATGGTATCATTACTGTCTTTGGGATAGTTCTATCTAGTTAACACAGTCAAGCATTATCATAAATTGTCTCACGTCAGCTCTGCACCTCGACAAGAGCATTCTTTTTTATTGCAACTAATCGCACATCTATAGTTAATAGAATTTAATAGGCATCTTGAGCAACTTCATTTGTTAGCTATTTTATCTTCAGTTCTTCAGTTCATCGCCATATATTTATTTATATAATTATTTTAACTATATAAAAAAGTACAATTTTACAATGTTTTAAATTTATTTTGTAAAGAGACTTAAAAAAAAAAAAATTATTACATAAAAAACAAGTAAATTTAATCAATTAACCTGTAAAAGATTGAAAACCAACTACTGCAATTACAAAAGGCCCCTATGATCAGCTACTTTTCTTATATTAATTATACGCTTCTTCCTTTGATTACCAGTTACAAATTATACTAATTGTAAAATGTTTGATAGCATATAAAGCAATGATAAATACATCAGTTTCAGGACTCCAAATTACAACATTTTGGTAAGAAAATGCTGCAGCATAGCAGCGAGCCATTAATCGAGTATCTGCTTTTTCATGGTTAATTTTAAAGGAGATTATTCCAAATACTACCGCAACATCTGCTGTTATTATAAACTTTTAACATATCTTTATTAACAAGTTAAAATTTTATGATTCGATTTTTTTTATTTGGTTAAATAAACACTCTTATTTTAAAAATAAAATATATTAAATGAACTCCAATAAGTGAACAAAAACTTTGATTTTTGTTTGTTTTTTTCATTTGAAAGGAACTCCTTCAATTGACAAAGCATAGGCTGTTATTTATTTGCATATATAAAAGCTTTTTTGCATATATAAAAGCTTTATAAACTTTTGTGTATACATAGCAATTTTTTAATGATACCTCACCTCTATCCTTGTCTCTAATGTGCGTCTCCTTGTCTTTAATGTGTAACAATTCATCATTTTTGTCTTTAGCTGCTCCACCATTAAAGGTCTAACTTTTTCTTTTTATGTCGAGATAATATGTATAATAAAATCTTTTATATTCGCAAATAATTCAAAGTGGTGTAACACAACTGAAGATTTTGTTGAAATATTTACTGATGGCAATTAAGACTTTCTTTTATTTTCTATTTTAAAGTTTTCAGGTGCATTTTATTTTTCTTCTCGTGGCTTTTTCAATTTTAAAAACATCTGTAAAATACTTGTAACATTTCTGATGATTGGTATACCATCAGAAATGTTAATTATGAAAGTTTTCAACAGAATTTTTAGGGCAATTTACAAAGTTATGCGCCATACCCGTTAATTTCTGAATAATGCCTATTCGTCACTCATAAAAATTAATTTATTTTATGATTTCATAAATTAGTGAAAGTGAAACTCTTAATTGTTTAACTTCACAATTCAGAAAATGAAACAAACGCGAGTGTTTTAAAGACTCGGTCGCGGTCATATTTTTATTGTTTTGATTATCAAGAAGACGAGTAATTTGCCACACAGATTTATTTGATTTTATTTTTTCAAAAATCTATACAAAAAAGTACTGTTTTTTGTTAATAATTTTAAACAATAGTCCTGAAAATCGATTTTTGTAGCGGGTTTTAAAACTTCTCAAAAACTGCAGAAGAAAAACTTTTTTGATTTTATTACATAATTTAAGCTACTAATTCTGAAATTTTTTCTCGGTTCTGAGTAAAAATTTTCAGAATTAAATGCTTAAATTATGTAATAAAATCAAAAAAGTCACAGAATAATGCGATTGGCATGAACGGATCGCGGTCTACTCCTCCTGGTATTTAGAAAACGAGAGTATATTGGGAGAACCATATTTTTTATGAAACTTTTATGAAGTGTTTAGCAAATTATACTCAATGAATAAATATAATGGATTCTTTTTTATATAAAAAAAGATAAAAAAAATTTGATTCTGATCTTTGGTTGTGCAGTTGCGTAACAAAAAGTTACGAAAGACCTGTTTTCACCCATATCATAGCCCTGCCGTATAACATAGTTTAGTTTTGAATAGTAAAAATGTGTCTATCACTTTGTATTTTGTCCGGCTATTTTTTTGTTTATCATTTTAGGGGTATTAATGTATTTTTTTTGTAGAAATACTAAAATTTAAAATCTTAGTATTTCTACAAAAAAAAAGGGGGTAAAACCTTCAAAAAATGTTTAAACAAAAAATATTTTAAGGAATATTTCACGAGTCTTTAATATTATCCTAAAAAAATTTCTTTACAAGTACATCAAACTGGTACTCGAAAAAAGCGAAATTTTATCAAAGTTTTAAGATTAGCAATCATTTTTAACAAAAGCATATAAAATTAATTTGAAAAAACCGTAAAAAAAGAAAAATAATTTTTTAATATATTATAAAAAACGATACACAAAATCTCAACTTAAAATACTTATATAAAATGAAAACTAATTTTAAAGCTTTTAAAAAATTCGCTTCTTTTGTGTACTAGAATGAAATACTTTTGAAGAAATTTGTTTTAGATAATAAAAGGGACCCTCTAAAATATTCAAGAGAACTGTCTCTGGAACCATTTAAAATATTTTCAAATCCTGTGTTATTTTAATATATAGTTATTACATATATTATTACTTAGCTTACATGCGTTTTTACTATGACTAATCAATAGTATTTTTAAACATTTCTAATATTGATTTAGAATGATGAAATTACATAATGCTTAAAAAAACACTTATGCTTGACTTAAAATACTTAAATTAAAGTCAGATGTAATAAATAAAGCAAAATATGGCTAACAGAAATAATATTTATGCGTAAGAACACAATACCAAGATTTTCAACATATAATAAATATACTAATGCCCCTTATAAATATTTACATAATAACGACATACCTATATAAATAATATACCCAGTTTAATGAATTAAATTAAAACAACAACATTTGAGATAAATTCAAAAAACCCAAAAATATATTATACAAATCTAATTATGCATTTATAACAAAACACACTGAGCAATTTTGAAAATATATGATTAAAATTTTCTATAAAAATATCATGATAACCTTTTAATCAGAGCAATTTTATTTTTTAAAACTGGATCTAAAATTTTTGCTAATTTTTCAGTACGTCTACTAAAATGGGCTCTATCATTTGCCAATTTTACCCAATAACTGCTCCTCGATTCTTTATACGCATACTGCCATGAATACAAATGATGAACAACAGTTTCAGCAAAACGAACTTTTTTTGTATCATGAAGTGTCTGTATACTTTCTTCAGCTTTTTTTTCAGGTATACATAGTCGGTGGTATTTAGATTTGGCTACTGTTATTATGGAATCGTTTATATGATTCTGAAACTTAAAACATTTTTTCAAAGAATTGTGATTTTCATTATATTCATACTCGTAGCTTTGAAAACATATTTCATCATCATCATCATTTTCATAATCATTGTTTTCATCTTCTTCATTTTCATCATCAGGAAAGAAAAAATTTTTATCATTGTAATTGTCATATGAACTTAAATTCACTTCTAATTCATAAGATGTTGCATCAAATTCTATCTCAAAATAGTCTATTGGAGAATCTTTAGTTAAGCATTCATCATCAGATGATAATTCAGGAAAAATTTTATTTAAATCTTTATTAGTATTTGCACATATAGAAGGACATACTAACCAACTGCATGATTTCTTTTTTTTGTGTGTTTTTTGAATATATATTTCATGCAAAGGACAAAAACGATCCTTTTCAAATTGGACAGCGCACATGCAACATTTGTCCGTGTTCATTTTTTTAATTGCAAATATATCACAACAATCATCTAACGAACACATCATGGAATGATGATTCTCCATTTTTTCACCAAAACAAAAACATGGAGTTTCTTTTGCAAACAATGTTACCCCAAATCTTCTTCTTGCTGATAAGTGGTGAATTTGATGCATGAAATAGTGATGAAGTGGAAAATTTTTAATAAAATTTTGCGTTCCTTTACAATTGTTATTTGATACAATATTAGATTTTCTTGGAATGGAAACATTTATGGAACTGAAAACACCTAGAAAAAAACACCATGAAAGCATTTACAGATTATTCACAAGCATTCATACTTACATCAATTTACAAAATGAGATAAATCAAAATAACATTACAATAAATTACAAATAATTATCTTTTGTTATTTTTAGGGGATGTTTTTATAAAACTTTTAATGCAAATAAAGAAAATAACAAAAAAATAATAATTAAAAAAAAAAACATTGCAGTTAATTTTTTTTAATATGGAGTTTGAGAGTCTTATATAAAAAAATCAAAATCATATTTTATAGCTATCTCCAGATATACTCCTTTGTACATGGCATCAAAAACTTAATAAAAAATGCAAAATCACTTTAAAATTAAATTTTTGTATAGAAGTTCTGATTATGCATGGTTTTCTTCATTGTATTTAAACTCTAATATTACATAAAAGGACTTCCATAAAGTATGCATAAAAGGAGGGGCGTTTAAGACAGTAACTTAACTTAATTTTTTTCTAAAAAATATCACTTAATTTCACAAGTTTAAAAAATCAATATTATGTCATATAACTGAGAAGTGTCAAATTAACTAAAAGTTTTTCGATGTTGTTTTGAAAAATCATGATAAGGAAGGTGGGAGGGCAAGGGGGGTGATTCTGAAATAAATATGCATACATACGCAGGAATGGGGCAATCAAAACATACCTATAGGAACAAAGAAGTCCTAAATCAGTGGTTTTACTGTGTACATACTTTATGGATGCAACTAAGTTTAAACTAATTGTGTAATAACTTAATATACTTGAAAACAAATAGCACTGAAAAATACAGTCAAGAAAGAAACTGACATAGAGCAGCAATTCATCTGAAATTTTAAATTAAACGAAAATTTGAAAAAAATTGAACTGTTTTTTTATGAATGTAAGCTTGTATACCAAAAATCATTAAAATGTAAAATGAAATGGTGTGAAAAAAAATTTTGTGGATGATTTGACACAAAATGACCATCAAGATTCTGAATGACTATATTACTTTTTGTTTGTTATTTTAATTAACTCAACCAAAACCAAAATAAAATTGTGGCCATCAACAAATCCTAAATTATGTTAAGGTATTCATGTAAGATATAGTTAGATTTGCTGAAAATGACAAAGTTTGTGTTTCTAATTTTGTTTCTGAATGTTTCAACATTTCAATGTTTCAATATATATACTTGAATGTTTAATGTCTATGGTTCCACATTTAAATGGTTTAGGCAGATTTCTATGTCATTTTCTCATTTAAATATAACATAATTGAAGAGTTGAAGCAACTTTTTACAGCCGAATACCTTTCTAAGCATTAACCTGTTTTACAGATCAGGATTAAAAACTATTTTTACTACAACAATACAATATTAAGTAGATTACCTACCCTTACCCACAATCAAATTGTGTTTTTTTATTGTTTTTTTTTTTAATGTTGTAAGTTGCCTTCACCACATGTGGTGAACATGGCTCGGTAATTGAGAGTTATCTATGGTAATAAAACTTTTAAACAACTTTTAAATGTTACCTAAATGTTAAAGACATTACATTAATTGGGGAAATAAATTAATTTTTTTTTGTTTAAATAAAGCACAAAAATAATAGACGGATCTGTTATATTTATTGAAAAATAACTTAAAACATATTTTAATAATTATATAACAATATATAATAATTGTTGTATTTAGAATATTTTTTATTTTAACTGTACTTTGTTTTTTTCTTCTTTAAAAATTGCAATAAATAAACGAATGAATTATAGATAAATTAAAAATTACAGTGTTAGCGCTTTTTTTTCTATAAGGGATTGTCCATAAATTACACAACACTAAATTTATTTTAAAAAAAGAAGTAGGAGATTTTAAGCTCTTTTTCATGGGGATTTTCATTAAACTTGATGCGTTATTTTGATTTTTTTGAAGCTTTGCAAGGAAAAACTTTTGAACTTTTTTGTTTCATTTATTAGTGAAACTTAGCGTTGCATAATTTATGAAAATATATATATTTAGTAATAATCTTGTTTTATGTAAAGTTTGTAATTTTTATAGAAGTGTTTCATAAAATGATTGTTTTCTTTGTACTATTCAACTTAAATAGCTGCACACAAGAGTTAACAACATTATTGTTAACTAATTAACATCAGCAGTTTTTAAAATGATTGTAAAGAGTAGAGATAAAAAGTGTATTTACTTTTCTTTAATGCCTTTAACTTTGAAGGTTGAAGTTCTTATTTTGTTATATGTAACTGTTGTACATAACTATGAACATTTTCTCTTTTAACTTTTTTTTCTTCATTCAATCTTTTTATTTATTTTTCTCATAGCTTTTCCTACCATTTGTGAAATGATTGCAACTAATAAACTTATTTTTAAATAAATTTATTGATTGAAATAATAGATTTAAACTAATTTTTTTTTTAAATCAAGGAGTCAGACGAAATATATTTGAAAATACATTTTAGGCAAAAATTTTATTTTATGTAACATAAGTAATTGTTATATATGTAAAGTTTTCTTTTAGTACAAAGTATTCAGTTTAAATTTTTTTAAATATTTTAATAAAATTTATTTGGATATTTAAAAAAAGTTCAAAATTAAATTACATGGATAGTATTAAACTTCCTTATTGTAGTTTTTAAGTTTTTGGAAAATCTAAAAGTTTTTAAAATATAAAAACTTATGTTCAAAAAATGTCTTATTAAATTTTTGTAAATATTTCTCCTAATTTCATAAATTTTATTGACATGCATGTTCTTTTCAGATGATTTTTAAATGAAATAATCAAAAATAAAAAAACTAACAGTTACTTACAAAAGACTTTATGTTACAAAGACTTTATATGTTATTTTATATTAATTTATATGAATATTATTTTTATATCATACTAATATAAAAAAAGAGTGATGATCTTATCATCTTATTTTATTATTTCTCATAGTCCGAAAGGGCTACTACAGTTGAGGAGGATACATTACTATTTTATTGTGGTTACAACCCTCTCTTGATGAACAAGTCTGCTACAGGTAGAAACAAGTTAAGTATGGTACTACATTGTGGAGATCGAACTTGGAGCTTCTTGCTTAAATTTATTTAACTTTATATAAAGGGATGCATAAATATCTGTTTTATGCTAACCGAAATTTACTTAAAATCTGCATCAATTTACTTAAAACAGTGCATCGAGGTCATCGCCTGTTTTACTGATGTTATTAAAATTGTCTCTGGTTTAAGAAAAAGTATAGTTATTTTTTATGTTCTTTAGATTTTTCAATTCAGTTATAAATACAATAAAGGGTTGTTCATAAATTTTGGTCGCCTTTGACTCCTCCCCCCTTATCACAACATCATAACTCTTTAAGTAACAAATCCTGTACAAACCATCACAAAACCACAAACCCCTAGAGCGTGGTGTAATTTACAGATGACCCCTAATATATTTACAAATATATAATATTAAAGTCAAGCTGAAAAAAACGATTTAAAATGCAAAAAAAAGTTGTCAAAACAAAAGTTGTCAAAACAAGAGTTCTCTACAATGCTCAAAACTCCAAATATAATTTTTTCTTTTTATTCAGAAAGTTTCTTTTTTTTTTTTTACTTTCTTTCAATTTTATGCTACTTGATGATACAATTCACAGATAATATCTTAGAGTAATACCTTACGAGATTGATTTTGTTTTTATTGTTGTTACCTATAATAATATTACAATTGAATAACTTTTATTATAATAAAATAATATTTGTATAATATTACAAATTTTTAAGTATATTTTAATATTATTTTTTTAATATATAGGATTTTAATAGATATGTACATCAACTGCTGGACAAATAAGTGTATATATTACGAATGATAACATTTTCCAAGACTACTGAGTCATTACCAAGATTTAAATTTACATAACACTTTATTGATAACTAAAGCCCAGTTGTTAACAGTTTATTAAGGTTTTAAATAAGATTTAAAAAGTTGACATTTATGTATTAACATTATTTTTAATGTAATAGAAAAACATATTTACATTTGGTTTTAATAGTGGAAAATCATATACATGATAAAATTTGTAGATTATTATACATGATTTTTTTTTGTAACATTATGTATATTTCCTGGAACTATAAATAAAATAAAATTATAGCACAGCCTAAAAGCATCAAAAATGTTAAACCTACCTTGTTTGTCAGATATTTCCATTGTTAAATGCAATTTAGTGGGTTTAATACAAGATTCGCAATTGCTATTACATAAACACATCTCTTTATGTGATTTTAAATTATTTAACTTTGATTTCTTAGCGAAAATAGGTGATATATCTCTAAAATCGGTTGAAGAGAGAAATGTCGTAAACAATGTCTCCATTTGTAACTTTACGCCATGCAAATTAATTCAATTTTTTAAAATTCAAGAAGTCCGTTTTAATGACTTACACCAAAACATACAGTATTTTAAAACAGGTTTATTATTTGCTGAAAACTTGTTAAAAAATGACTTAGGATAGAAAAATAAATCGTTATTAACGCCACTAATATAAAACGTTAAATGACTCCAACAATGTTTAATTATAGAGGTTACAACAGTTTTCTTGTACTTTTTAGCAAGACTTATTAGAAAAACGGCTATAAATATAACTTTAACTAGTTCACTCAATAAAATTTCAATTATTTCCTCATTTGTTGACATCACAGCAATAAAAATAGACTAATTTATGTCATAAAATATTTCAACCATCGAAATCTTACGGACTAGTCTCCTGTTAGCTTGGCGTTTAGATCCCTTTTCTTAAATTATTTTTTCAATCAACAAACTCGCATGTTACTAATTGCGTAATCTTACCAGTATGAACCGAAACGCCCATTAAACGCAAAATTGTACCCCACGCATTGGCGAGACGATAAACTGTGCACGTTGTTCAAGCTCTGCTTATTCACCACCCTCTCACACACAAAAAATTATTATCAACAGTATTCGGGCAACATTCAAAACATAAGAAAAATATAGATAGCTGATAAAAATTTCCATGTTCATTAAAAAGTATTTATACTTTAAAACAATAAATATTGAGTATTAACGAGTATTTTAAAACAATAAAAAGAAAATTTGAAAGTGAAGTAAACAAGTAAAATGCAAACTTTCATCTTTATTTTTAATATAAACGAGTTATAGTATTTTTTATTTGATTTACTAATATCAAATTTTATTATTGGTGATTAGGGATTTGTTAAGTAATTTTAGAAATAGTGTAATTAAAAAATTAAAAATAATATTGAGCCTGCTAAGAAAAATTGAGTTTTAAAAACTTTGCAAAAATAAAAAAAATAGGTCCTGAAAATATAATCTTAGCGTAAATAGACCGAAAGAAATCGAAAGCGAAATCTAGCAAAATTATTTGAGCTAATTATTGTAAAATTAGCAAATTGTTTGAAGAGTGTTTAGAGATTTAAAATGTAAGAACTGAATGAGCGCGATGCAGCGAGCGGAAAGACAAAAGCCATGAACAATCGTGTTAAAATATTTATTCTGTAAAAATAAGAAAAATTTTAAATAGCCAATTAATTTAAAATGTAAAAGTTTTTATTAATAGAAACTTTTGCTCTGAAGCAACCAAAATACGAAAACGTTAAAGAGAAAGGATGAAAACTGTTTGGCAAAATGAAAAATATGTATACATATCTTACAATAAATTAACTGTACGTAATTGGAAAAAAAAAACGCGTAAAAAATGTCAAAAATCTTAAAGTGGCTCACGACTAAAAAAATCTAAATTTTTACCAAAACTTGATTTTTAGGATTTCTTTTGTTTTAAACCAATATAAATAGCTCTAAGTTTTAAGAAACTCTTTTTTAGTATAACTTAAATTATTTTGTTTAGGCCTAATCAGAAAGTTTTACCTTAACAACAGCCCCTAGAAACAATAACTTAAGTTTATAGTAGGTCTTTCCGTGGCCTTGGTTTTTTTATGCTTGGTCTACTGTCAGCATGGCTCGCCAAAAGTTTTGATTTTAATAGTGTGTGAAAGTCTTTAGTATTGTATGGGTTATTATGATATGGTCAGAAGCATTAGGGTCAGAGGCCATTGGGTAGACAGGGTAGAAAAATCCAAGAGTGCAACTAAGTCTATAATAGGATTTAGGCTCACCTAGTTTATTGTAGGGCTGCAAAAAGTTGTAGAAAAATCGGCAAAAGATGAATTTTGTCTACAGGCCAGCGTGTTTGTCACGATGCAACTGGGTACGGTAAGTAATTGTCTAGTGTCTATTGTTACTAAAGGCCACAATAGTAAACTGAGAAGGCAATATATAGGAAATATAAAACAACGAGAGTAGTTAACGACTGAAACAATTTTAAACAACAAACAATATACGCAGTCAGTGCCAATCATCCCAAAAACAAATTTAATAAACATTTTAAATACTTTTATTATGTTTGTATGTTTGTTTATTACAGCTGTTACAGTTTCAAACTCTACGTAGTTTAGACTCATCGCTCTTGAAGTGTGCAACGCTATTATATTATTTTATTTTATAATATGATTACTTGTGTGGTCACTGTTACTTATTTTAGACGGACTTTTAGACAGCCATCTATGCAAAGTGAAAACACATTTAATCCAAACAAGACGAAATTGAAATATAAAATTAGGTCCGATAAAAAAAAGATATCGATTTTTGTGCTTGATTTACTTGAGCAAACTTTACTTTGACGGGATTCAAACATTTTGCTCTTTTACAGTATTCAACAATATATTTTATACAGTGGCGGCGTTAGGGTAGGGCCTGGTTTTTTGAATGGGGTTAAATTGAGCTAGGGGCGCCGTAGAAATCTCGCTCAGGGCGCTGGTAGTGCTAAACCGGCACTTATTTTATATATTTACTTCATTTATACACAAGTACCATTACAAAATATTTACTATTAATTTTTGTTAATAAAGTTTAGTGATTAACTATCAAGACCACTATTTATTATGCATAGAAAGTTGACATTTTTATAAAAATCTATACCTCTCAGTGTGTAATAAATATTCAGCGATTTTTCGGAAAGAAATACGTATTTTTTTTACGTAAATAATTTTATTGGAGGAATTAACTTTTTTGGGAAACGCCATAAAAACAAAACAAATGGCTCCATAAAATGATTTTTGACGAGAATTTTAATATAAACAACAGATAAAGGAATTTTAATAAAACTTTTTTTTAAACATTACACTTACGAATCTCTTTTTTAAATCATTTTAAGCATATTTATTTACTTTACTTTTAATTTATTTAAATTTTCATGCTATATTTTTCTATACAATGTTCTTATATTCGAAGATATTGTTGGCTTAGCATAGGAACAGCCACAAATAATCATTAAGACTAATCCAAAGTAGTAATCAAAAGATTTTGAAGTTCCAAATCAAATTAGGTCTCATTTTTTTTTAGCATACTGTGTATGAAAAAATGCACATGGTATCTTCCAGCAACTCAAGCAAAAAGAATTGTATGAATTTTTCACATAAAAACTGATGTTTGTGATGTAAAGAGTTGCTCAACAAACTTGCAAGGCTTGTTGACAGCTATTCACAAAAAGAATGAAGGAAAACATGTAACATTTCCTTCTTTTGTTAATTTCTCTATCATCAAAATTCGACCTGAGACACGGGATCAAAGCTGCAGCAGGTTGATTTGTAAAATAAAAGCTTGCCACATGGTTGAAAATAATCAATCTTAAGTAAAATAATTTTAAGCTATTTGCCACACAAGATGTTGCCACAACTAAGCAAATAACAGATTTGATTAAATATTTATATTACATCAGATATGATTGCAAAAAAAGAAGCAACTGTAGGAGGAACTATCAAATTTTCACAATAAAAAGGTAGACAACCTCTAAGAGTTACACCAGGTATGTTTAATTTATTTTAAAACACGATGATTTTAGTTTTTAATGTTTCGCTAAAAATAAAAATAAATTTGTTTGGGCTTTTGAATAATAGTTTTTCAGTAAACCGAGAATTTTAACCAATCTGGTTCAAGCTCTAAAAAAATCTTGGTTGCTGTATTACTTCCAAAGAACTAAAACAAAAACAAAAAAATTTGGTTTTTAATCCAAGTTGATGCTTGGAACTTTATTCTCTCTTGTAAAATGAGGTCAAACATTTTATGTAGACTGCAGCCTCATACAAGCATTCAATATTGTACTAGGTTCAATATTAACTCAACCTGTGGATCCCCTTGAACAAATGGCTTTCTTTTGAAATATTTTATTTCTTTCAAAGCTTTTGGAAGCAATGTTAAACAAGCCAATTTGTTTGGAAACATGGTCCATGAGCCTAACTGCTTGTTGACTTTGATGGCAGACATTTGTAGAAAGTTTAGATTATTCTTTTTTTAGAGCTTATTTATTTAAATCCAATGGGAAATAATGTTGTTTTGTGAGTTATATATGTTCTAATTAAATAAAGTATCATTTTGAGTGCTGTAAAAATTTTTAGAATGATGTTAATTCAATCTTATGTGCAATAAATAATAAAACTAAAACTTGTTGTTTTTTTCGCCCGTAATATTTAGATTTCAATTTTACTAATTTAGGCAACTGAAATGTTTGTTTTTTGCCTTGTATGGTTGACTTTTTGGGTCATCACCCTAGTCAATCCGCCCAAAATAAGTTACAGTGTGGTATCTAATGATAATTTAATGTGGTATTTGCAAGTCAACTTGGTATTTTTTTATACTGTGTAGAACAAATATCAACTATAATATAAAATAAAAAAAAAGAGAAAAAGAGAATTGAACCTGTCATTTCGAAAAGGGCACAAGTCCATTTACTAAAACTTTTCAAAATCAACAAAAATATGATTTTTATTAAAATAATGTCTAGGTTGCTAAAGAAATTAAACATAGAAGTAGATAAATAATGAACGTATATGACTTATGTTTTTTTTATTTTTTATAAACAAAACATAAATCATACAGATATTTTTAATTCAAACTTATAAACTAACTGTTTAAAGTTTTGGACTTATGTCCTTTTCGAAATGACAGGTTCAATTTTACGCGAAAGAAAATGTTGAGCATGTTGACCCAAAAACTCAAACTTCCGAAGTAAAGGTATTGCTTTCCATAAAATCGGCAAATCAACAAGCATTAATGGATTTTGTCCGAATAGCAAACATTTTCTGTATCAGAATGCATAAAAGTTTTCTGTAAAAGTACCCAGAAAGACAGCAGGAACAAAAACTAAAGTTCTGCTTTTGTAAATAATTTAGAAATTGTCCGAATGAATAGACCATGTATAGTTGAGTATAGTAGATCACAAAGGAAAAATCTATAAATGTGAAAAAAAAAATTTTTTTTAATTTTTTAGTATTTGGTGTTGAAGGTAAAAAAAAAAGGCAACAATGTGAAGATAGACCGAAAAAAACAACTTGAATTGAAGGGATAACAAAAATTAAATCTGAAAGTTGAGATAAACCAGAAACAAAATTTTTCAGAAATATTTGAAAACAAGCCAAATGTATGTTACGTAACTATTGAAAGGGCATATAGGATTGAAAAGGACGCATAGGATTGAAAAACAGGACATAGTCAATCTATATCAGTTTTAATAAAACTTCTGAGTAAAATATTGCCGTCACAAGTTTTAGGACTTCTAAAAGTTATCTTAAGTTGATAAAGTCATTTCTTCAAAAATCTGCCGCCATCCATAATCTGTCTTACAGAAACTTGGTGTCGTAGGAACACAATAAACTCAATTTTTCAATTATCAGGTAATAATTTATCCTTCACCTAGGAGAAATCTATCCATCATCTATTTTTCTTAAAACTCGTTGACATTTAAACTTGGAGAAACTTTAGGGTGAAGGACGTTGATTATTAGTCTTGTAATATATAAGTAATTAATAAAACAACTAAAAATAAACTTTTTGTAGCATTCTATACCACCAATTGGTAAATACAGCCAATTTAAAAACCACTTAAATTATCTATTACAAAAATATTTAAAAAAACACGTTTACCTATTAGTTAATTATAATTTTAATCTTTTAAAGATTGAAACTAATAACACGTGGTTTTATAAACACATTATAATACATTTGCAGTATGGCGTTTTCCAAGCCAAAAAAAAGCAACTATTTTTGCTAATATTATTACTAATAATTACAAAAGCGCTAAAATTTCAAGGTGGTTATGGCATTTTTTTTATCATTCTATAAGCAATTATAGAATGATAAAAAATTTATTGGTCAGGAACTATAAATACTATTGTTTATTGTACAATAAAAACTATTATTTTTGTTGGTCAGAAAAAAAGCCAATTGTGAAAACAATATTAAAGCGGCAAAGATCAATTAAACTATTATCAATTCTAATATCTAAACTTATTATATTAAATATTATTATCTAAAATATTATTATCTAAACTTATTATATTAATTTATTATATTAAACTATCCATAAATCTATCTCAATTAAACTAAGAAAATCAAACTACAGACCAATTTCCATACCTTCCCCCAGCGGGCACAAAACGTCCGCTGGACGTGTTAAGCACGTTCTACGGACTTGTGACGTCCATAGGACGTCCCAAAGACGTCTGTATTCACTGGACCAGCTTTTCCAAAATACCGTAAAACTGGGTAAATAGGGACAGTTTTAAGGGTTTTATGGTGCCACATACTGAGAATATAATTTGAAAAAAAAATTTTAAAAGCTGAATTCAAATTTTTTTTTTCTAATTACTTCACTGCTACCTTATCATGACCTTGTAGAGTTAACTTACCATCAACAAGTTGTATTTTTGTATTATCAAGAGAAAAGCAGACCAAAATCATTACAGAGCCTCCGTAATGTTTTACTGTAATGTAATGTTTTAAAGCTTTATTACAGTAGGGGAGAGCGGGGTAGGTTGTCACGCGGGTTGGTTGTCACAAAGTTTATTACAGGAAATGTAAATGAGATATAGAAATTTCAAATCATACAATGGAAATGTTATATAAAAAAAACATTTTTACAGTAATTTTCATCTTTTTTTAGCGTGTAGAAGAAAAGTTATTCGTTTTTATAGGTTTTTGATATGAAAAAGTTAAATTTCGCCTACTCAGAAATTTTCTTTTACCAAACGAAAATTATTTTATTGTGTTTTGAATGTAGATTTATAAAGTACTTTATACATTTGAGTAACATAATCCGTAAAAAATTATCATGAAATTCTCACGCTTTTAGGTTAATGTACAGGTGTCCAGCAACTTACTCAGAAGGGGTTGCTTGTCACAAAATATATGGGGATGGTTGTCACAATTGCCTCGACTCCATGCGCTGCAAATTAAACGCTGCTTGCAGATTATTTAGTGGCTTTATTTATTTGTCCGCATTATTTTAATTATTAAGATATTATTTAAAAATCTAAAGTCAAAGTGTCATATTTGTTTAACTAAATATCTGTAATCTAAATTATTTTTATTTCAACGTGCATAACTTTAGATTGCGATCCAATGTTTGGTATAATTATAGAAAAAGGGTTACAGAAGTTCAACTGTTTATTGTTTTGTTTACAAACTAAACAACTATCTGTTGTTTAGTTTGTAAAACTGTCTGTTGTTTTGTTTGTGCATTGTTTATATTTAGTGGGTTTATATATATATATATATATATATATATATATATATATATATATATATATATATATTAATATAAATTAATATTAATAAAAAAATTATTATTACTAACCCATCACATGGTTCTATAGCAGATCTAATTGACAAAAATGAAACCTCCCTGAATGTTATAGGATACAAAAGTCGATTGATATTGCCAGAAAAAGTAGAAAAAAACTGGTCACCTACCTGTTGCGAGCAGCAGATATATATTTTGGTTTAACTCCTACCGAAGTAAAAAAACTTGCTTTCCAGCTAGCAATTAAAAATAATATGAAGGTTCCCAATTCTTGGGTTGTAAAGGAACAAGCTGGTAAGGATTGGTTTACAGAATTTATAAAGCGCCATTCAAATATTTCCATTAGGCAACCTGAAGCTACTAGTTTAAGTCGAGCGACAAGTTTCAATAAGCAGAATGTTGCATCATTTTTTAGCAATTTGCAGTACTGTATGCAAAAATACTCGTTCTCACCAAATGACATTTGGAACATGGACGAAACTGCTGTAACTACTGTACAGCAACCTAAAAAGGTTATTGCGAAAAAAGGATTAAAACAAGTAGGAGCCATCACGTCAGCTGAAAGAGGAACTCTTGTAACATTAGCATGCACAATAAATGCTATTGGAAATAGTATTCCACCTTTTTTTATTTTTCCTCGTAAAAACTTTAAAGATCATTTCCTAATCAGTGCACCAACAGGAAGTGCAGGAGATGCAAATCCAAGTGGTTGGATGAAAGAAGAAAACTTTGTGAAATATCTAAAACATTTTGTAGGCAATACAAAATGTACTAAAGAAAAGCCTTGTTTATTGTTGCTTGACAATCACGAAACCCATCTTAGTATTGAAGGATTAGATTTGGCAAAAAATAATGGAATAGTAATGCTTACCTTCCCACCACATTGCACACATAAGTTGCAGCCCTTGGATAAGGCAGTTTACGGTCCTCTCAAAAACTATATAAATACTGCTATGACATCATGGTTAGTAATGAATCCTGGAAAAACTGTTACAATATATGATATTCCAAAAATAGTAAACATTGCATTTCCAAAGGCTGTATCTCCCCACAATATTTTAGTTGGTTTTGCTGCAACAGGTATTTACCCGTTAAATCCTGATATTTTTACTGAAATTGATTACTGTCCTAACTATGTGACTGATCGCCCTGACCCACCTTGTTCACAGGCTGATTCAAATAAAAAAGACTGTGAATCTTATCCAATGCAACCAGAACCAGCAAATAAAAGATTTAAAGAATCTATTCAGATACCAGATAATCAGGTAGACATAACAATAGAAGATCCAGTTGTATCAAATAAAACCTCTAATCAGAACCCAATCACTACATTAGGTTTTAACAATTCAATCATACCACCTGAGAGTATTAGGCCTCTGCCTAAAGCAGGCCCGAGGTTAGCATCAAAAAGAGGTAGGAAAAAGCGGTCAACTATGATTCTTACTAACACGCCTGTCAAAGCATGGCTTGCTAATTATAAAAAGAAGAAAACTAATAAAAAAATTTTTATTAGGAATTTTTTATTACGAATGGAAGTAAAAAAGAATTAATAAAAGCAAATCTTGCTACGAAAAAACCTTCTATAGTCTTAAATTCATCTGAAGATGAAGAGTATCTATGCATCTATTGTTTTGAATCATTTTCTAACAGCAGATCAAGAGAACAGTGGATTCAATGTCAGGTTTGCCAAAAATGGGCTCATGAAGAATGCACACCAGGCTTACAACAGTTTATTTGTGAATTGTGTTCTTTATCCAATAATTTTTAAAAAACCAAATTTAAAAGCATTTATAGTGATAAACTAAATTTGTTAAATGTGTTATATTTAAAATATATATATTTCAGTTTATAGTATTTTATTTTTATTTTTCTTAGTAAAATATAAACGAAACTAATTTGTACTCGTTTTACATTAAATTCTTATCTAAACTTGTCAAAATCCAAATGTGACAATCAACCCCGCACCATGTGACAACCTACCCCGTGAGCGGGGCTAGTTGTCACACAGAAGTGGTCTTTGAAAAATGATTTTACAGCAATAAATATTTCACTCAATGTCATAAAAATATTATAATAGTTACACTAGCTTTGTGCAAAGTTTGGCATTGATTGGATGAAAATTAAAAGCTGAGCAGCCTAAAATGTAAAATGTGTGACAACCAACCCCGCTCTCCCCTACTTATATGTGTACTTATCTCATGACCTTCTTAACATCGTTTAACTACTTTTTTTTGTTTAAGTTTAACTTCTTTCGACAATGGTATACTTTCCCAAAATTATCTAGGCTTATCTGCATGTTTTCTGGCGAACCTTAGACGCTTAGTTACCTTACAGGGTCATTGCCAACAACCTTTGAAACAAGTGGTTTTTTCTTAGCCACACGGCTACTTAATTTAGCTTCATATAATCTGGATTTGATTTGGATATCACCTATTGATAAGTTTAAAAATTTTCAGCTCGAAAACTGAAAAAAGTTTTTCATTTTTGCAAATTTTACGCTTTGCAAAGATTCACCGGATTATCGCTCATAAATTATTTGTCGCAGGTGAGACGTTAACGCTCTAACTTTCGGCATTGCAGAATAAATATTTAACTATATTGTACATTCTAATTAAAAAAATTTGCATTAAATTAATTTTTTAAAATTTATAATAACAAAATGTTATCATAAGTAAGGACATAAACTAACTTGAATATATAATTCTAAAATTAAATTTCTTTTTTTTTTTAACTTACTTTTTGACCAGTTCCTAAAAACATTAATAAACAAAAAATAATAAATAACCTCGAATTCGAATTCCAATTCAAATGTTATAAATAACCTTCTCAATTCGAATGGTTTTGTATGTCTATAAATATTTTGACTTCTGATGAATTGTAACATTCATAATAACTTAACATGTTTCTACTACATAAACGCGCTACAGACAAGACCGTAGTGAAATAGTAAGATATCATACTTTTATGTCAATTTACTTTCTGGTGCTTGCTTTTATTTTTAAATTTCGCTTACATTAAAATATCACAGTACATTATATATACCATATATATCTTGTTACAATTAAAATAGTTAAAACATTCATCAGCATAATTGAAATAAGAAAAAAACACACATATACATATATAAATATAAGTATATAACACTTACAAATGCGCACATACATAAACTGCTAACAATGAAACATAAGCTAGGATCTGAAAGAAGATCACAAGATCTTGTCGTCAGAACCTTATCAAGTACAAACAAGCAAAATAAAGACAAATATGGTATATTAAAAAATAAAGTAAAAATTAAAATGAAAAAAGTACTAAAATCCAAGTTGAATAATAATTTTCAAAATATAAGAAGTATCTGAATTTATTATCTAGTGAAAAATTTTTTTTTTTTTAGATTGAGCATGAAAAGGTAAAAGGAAGTTGGTAGGTCGAAATTCCGCAAAAAAATATTATTCCAAAGGTGGGGTCCACTATAAGCAATGCAAAATTGATTAAATTTTGTGACAAAACAGCTCATTTTAAAAATTTATGTTTTTCATATCGTGTTTGTTGTTAGGTTTGAGTTTAAAAGTATTGTTAAAAACGGTAGGGGATAGATTATTTCTCTATAAATATACAAAGCATAAAACTTTAAATACATTGAGTTCAAATAAATTTAATAATCTCATTTCAGTAATAATAGGTTTTGTATGTTTAAAACGATCAGCATTATTATCAATTATGCGGATCGCATGTCTTTGACGACAATAAAGAAGTTTTAACTTACTTTTTACAGTACTCCTTAGGCAGTGTTAGCATAACTTATTTAACTGTGGATAAAAGAGTAATAAAGTTGGCTTAAGCAATTTTTATTAAGGTAGTTACGAGCTTATATAAAATCTTTATATAAAATCCCAATCTAAATAACCCAAATAAAAAATCCCAATCTTTATATAAAATCCCAGCTTTATATAAAATCCCAATGTTTTTTGAAATTTTTATAGATACATAATTAATGTGTTGATTCCAGGAGATGTTTTCATCGACATAAACGCCTAAGAATATTGTTACGGAGTCATTTTTTTATTTCGATATCGTTTGATATAAAGTTGCGGCAAGCTTGTTGGTTTAAATCGCTATTTTGTATACGAATGGAAAAGAGTCTATTTGGTTTTATTAATATTTAAAGTTAGCTTATTGACATTACAGTTAAACCTGTTTAATATATGTTTTAATTCTTTATTCAGAGTGGTAAAAAGTTATATAATACTGCTTGAGAGGAATAAATTGGTATCATCTCCGTTCATAATACTTATTAGGTTAGAAGCTTTATTAAAGTCATTAATATATATCAAAAAAAGTAAGGATCCAAGGATTGAAACCTGAGGAACACCGCATCCGATATCAAGACAATTGTTTTGATAACCGTCGTTACTAATTACAAAATTTTTCTTTTAGTTAAGTAGCTTCTAAGCCATTTTAAACATTAATTCCATAATATTTAAGTTTTTGAAGTAAAGTATGATGATCCCTTGTGTCGAAAGCTATTGATAGCTCAATGAAGATACCTATCTAGTACTGTTATTTTTCAAAAGATTTCGATATTTCGTTTACGCCTTTTTATGCTCTACTGCACTTACCCCTATATTAAGTCAGAGTCAATTAATGTTGCATTCCACTGCAAATACGGCTATATCAGTCGATAATCTTATTCTATGAAACTTTGAAAAATAAAAATATATAATAAACATAATTATTAAAAAACAACAGAAACAGTAAAAAAAAAAAATAAAACAACTTAGAAATAATAATTCCTCTATGAGGAGGACTTGGACTCGCGACCCTGACAGCCGCGCCTCAAAATAAAATCAATATTTCACCCACAACTCCACGCTAGTATACTAACGATGTAAAAAAATTTAAATATATAAATATAAAAATTAAATATAAAAACATAAAAATTTATAAAAAAATTAAAATATATAAACATTTATTATTTACTATTAGTTCTAATATGTGAACATTATTTGTTGCCGCGTACAAATAATGACTTCCATTTTATATAGCATTCAAATTTTTTCCATGCTTTATATAAGGTTACTTTCTATATATATATATATATATATATATATATATATATATATATATATATATATATATATATATATATATATATATATATATATATATATATATATATATATATATATATATATATATATATATATATATATATATATATATATATATATATATATATATATATATATATATATATATATATATATATATATATATATATATATATATATATATATATATATATATATATATATATATATATATATATATATATATGTTTGTGTGCCACAAAATTTAAAATCAATTTTTGAAAGCTTTTTTCTCAACCAATTTTGCTCAAATTTTGCACACTTAAATTTGACCCAAAAAAGTTAATTAAGTTAACAAAAATTTAATTTGTATTTTCCCATACATTTTATGTATTTGATTATTGATTTGCAAATTATTTGCAGTTTCGAAGACATTAAAGCGCAGCGATTCAAAACCTATTGTTTTAAGTTATTAAGTAATAAGTCTTAAGTTATTAAGTTAAAAAACAAAAGTTTAGTAAAAACAGTAATTTTTAAATTTAAAAAAAAAAAAAAACAGTAATTTTTCCTTCTACAAAAGATAACAAAAAAAGAATTTCTAGGCCCAATAGAATTCTGCTTGCATAAAGCATGGATTTGAAAAAATAATTTTTTTTTGATTTACTAGTTAAATATTGCTGACGTGATTTTATACGAACAAGTTTTTTTTGCGTTTAAAAAAAAAAAAAAATATTAATACTCCAATATTTACAAAACTTTTAGAATACCTAATCTTACTCATCAGTCCTGAGATAAAAGAAACACATCCTCTTCAATTTGGTTTCAATAGTAAGAGTTCGACCTTGCATGCTGAGTTTATTATAAGCGAAATAATTAAGCATTACAACAACAATAATTCGCCTATTTATTTATGTTCTTTAGATGCTAAAAAAACTTTTGACAGCTGCAACTGAGACATTCTCTTTGATAAACTTTACTTTGATAAAAACTTACCTCTCCAAATAGTTAACACTATATCTTCTTTATACCACAAAAGTAGTGCAACTGTCTCTTATCTAGATTCCAAATCAGTTTCATTTGCTCTTAAGCAAGGAGTGAGACAAGGATCCATTCTGTCCCCCTACCTATATAACATATACACCGAAAAGTTACTCGAAACTATAAAAAATGATAACGTTGTCGGTACTTCTATACATGGAAACTTCACAGGTGTTGTTGCTTATGCTGACGACATCATTCTTCTTAGCTCTACTCTATCTGGTCTTGAAAGGCTGATTATAACGTGTAATACTTACAATAACTTAAACGGCATAAAGCTAAATGCTGTCAAAACGGAACTGTTACTTTCCGAAAAAAGACAATTAACTAATTGCAAGATAACCCTAGACGACCATCAAATAATACCAAATGAAAAACTTAATCATTAAGGCTTTATTTGGGATACACAAAAATCTATTTTTGCCTCACTCAATAGAACAAATATTAACAATAGGGTATCAAATTTCCAAACAGCAGTGCAAACTCTGATTCAATCTGTTATCCGTACATCCATCTTCAATTATTTAATTATATATTAATTAGCATATATTTAATTAGCAGTTCCGACGCTAACGCATGGTCCGAAACTCTGCGAAAATAGAGAGTTAACAACGTCAAGACTTAATAAACTTGGAAGAAATGCAGCTATGTCATTTTTTAATATCTCCAAGTATAGCAAAAACTATATAAACTCTCTATTTACAGGGCCGTCTTAAGGCCATCGGGGGCCCTAGGCTAGACTTAATTTGGGGGCCCTCTTTTTCCTTAGTATAAAAATAAAATCAAATACTAAAATAGGAAACATTTATTAAAGCAATGATAAAATTTACATGTGACGTTTACGTGATTTTTTTCTTGAAAATTCTTTAATAATATCATCAAAATCAATGGTTAAAAGAACATCTGATTCAATTGACATTAACGACAAACAGTTCAATCTTTCTTGCAGCATGGTTGAGCGGAGTTCATTTTTTATAAGTTTTACTTTTGAAAATGATCGCTCGCCAGTGCAATTTGAGACCATCATTGACAGAAAAATTCTAAGGGAAATTTCAATATTTGGAAAAGTTGATTTTAAGTGGTCTCTTTTTAATGTTGAGTAAAATTCTGTAAATGAATGTTCATCTTTTGAAATGTAATATTTAAATTGCTGGCACTCAAAAAAAAGTTCATTTTCATTTATGTCCTTCTTATAAATTTGTGCTAGGTTTGAACAATGGTCTTTTAGTTCAACATTGGCAATTGTTTGAATGTTTACTAGAAATCCGAAATTGTCATTGATCTTCTCATATGCTAATGTTCTTTTTTCTAAATTTGATGTTAGTGAATCAATAACAGGAAGGTATGTTTCAATTTTGAATTTATAACTTCCCTGAAATTCCAATTCTTCAGCCTCACCATCAAAGAAGGCCATACGTCGGCTTCTTTTTTTTGTTCTTTTTGAAGAATCTCTGTAGTCAGTGTTTGGAAGCAAGATTTTGGCTTTTACCTGGTAATTCTCAAATTGACTCCTCAAATCTTTAATGAAATGCAACAATGACTTTAGAATCCGAACTGCAACATCCAGGTTTAAATTTTCTTTCTGTAAAATCTTCGATGTTTCATTAAAATGACAAAGAATATCATTCCAGAAAATTGTCAGAAAAACAATCTCAAAAGTGTTCATTTTCGTGATGAGATTTTGAGCATCATTTTGAGTTTCTTTTGACTGACTTATGTCCTTGATCAAAAATTCAAGTGCTTTTTTAATCTCATCATAACTGTCATGCAGACAAGTCACAGCATCTGCACGTGGTGACCATCGAGTTCCAGAAAACTGTTTGACAAATTTTTTGCCTTTGCCAACAAAAGACAGAAGCACTTGCCAACGATGAGTTGATGCAGAAAAAAAGTTGTAGAGGCATTGAACAAAGTCAAAAAAAATAATTGCTTCTAAACAACATCCAGCTGCACTGTTGCCAACCAGATTTAAAGAATGTCCAGCACAAGGAATAAACAATGCTGATTTACTTTTGTCTTTAATCCTCTTTTGTAGGCCTGAGTACTGTCCTGCCATATTTGATGCATTATCGTATGACTGCCCACGACAGTCAGATATTGAAATTTCATTTTCTTGTAAAAAATTCAAAACCACTGTTTCTAAATGTTCAGCTCCATGCCCGTGAATGGGAACAAATTGCAAAAAACGCTCAACTGGTGCCAAGTCTTTAACATATCGAACTGTAAAAGTTAATTGATCTACATGTGACAAGTCTGGAGTTGAGTCAACGCTGATTGAGTAGTATTTTGCTTTTTTTAATTCAGAAATTATTTCGCTCAAAACTTTATTTCCCATTAGGCATATAAACTCCTCACAGATATTGGCGGAGAGGTATGAAATATTACCTTTTCCAGAATTTCTATGTTTTTTCATGTGTTCATGTAAGAATGGGTCAAACTGGCTAAGTAACTCAAGAGTTCCTAAATAATTACCATTTTGCTCTGAACCAATGGTTTCATTGTTTCCACGAAATGGCAATCCTCTTGATGACAAGATTATTGATTTGATTCTGGCTCCTGTGCTGGTTCTGGCTCCTGTACTGGTTCTGGCACCTGTGCTGGTTCTGACTCTTGCTCTGGTTCAAGTTCCTTTTGAATTACTAGAGTTTCATTTGGCAACAAAGCACTATCAATGCTTACGAAATTTGAAGTTGAACAAAGAAATACATCTTCGGACACAACAGGCTTTGACTTTTGAACCAAAAGAAATGATGTCAAAGGAAGATATTTTGAAATGTCTTCTTTTGCTTTAGCGGCTTTTTTCCTCTTTGCAGCACCACTTTGATAAGTCCGATTAGACATGTTAAATGACTTTTTTTCAAAACAGATGTTTTAAGTTGATCACAGCAATTTCAAATTCAATCTAATGGGATATTTTAAGTGCTTGTATTTAACACTTCTTATCGGAAAATTTATGTTTATTTTCGGACGCATGCATGCATTTTTGCTTATCAAGAAAAAAAAAATTCCCTAGGGGGCCCCAAACTGAAACTTTTCTAAAAATAATTTAAAAAAATCTTATCAAGAAAAAAATTATTCCCGAGGGGCCCCCAAACTATGATTTCTTCAAAAAATTTAGAAATATAATTTTTTATTTATATAAATTTGAAAAAAAATCCAGACACATTTTGGGGGCCCCTAAAAATCGGGGGCCCTAGGCTGCAGCCTACCTAGCCTATGCGTTAAGACGGCACTGTCTATTTAAAGTTCGGGAGATATCGACTTACATACAACAAAATTATTTATTCGTCTATTAAATAATACAGTAGCTTTTGAAAACATCTATTCTTAGCTTTTGAAAACATCTATTCTTAGGTGGTAGACCACTAATAAAAAAAAATCTTTCAAAAATTACATTTTAGAAATTATTTTTATATAAGTTGATTAAAATTTACATTTTAATGACAATTTTTTTTTTTTTTTTTTTTGAATAATAAATGGCTTGAGAAATTTGGTCCCGAAAACCCCAAAATAGGGTTATTTCGTTGCGGTGAATATCTCAAAAACTATGTATGGTATCAACTTGAAATTTTTCAGACTTGCTTTTAATATAATGAAAAAGATCCTGTACCAAAACAAAAGAAAAACATTAAACAGTTTTTTTTAATGAAAAAAAACACTTGGAAAACAAAAAAGGGGCATTTTTGACCATATTTGGACTCTAATATCTTTTTATCGAGTTATCATAATGCAATAAAAGTGGTAGGGGACATCCATAATAACTAAAGGAACAACTCCTGAAAATTTTATGAAAATCAGTTAAGAGAATCAAGAGATAATTACCGCAAAGTCGTGAATTTTAAAGAACTGAGAAAAACACATTTAAACAAAAAAAAAACATTAAACACTTCAAATAAAATATAAAAAAACAAAAAAAAACCTATTGAAAATTATTATCTTATTATAAACATATTGTGGAGTAAAACTAACGCAAAATTAAAATAAAATATGTTTAAAAAAAGTGATAATATTAATAAACAATACTATTATTGAAGTAGTATTTCAGTTAGAAAAAAAAAGTTTTTCTTTTGATTTGCGATTATAAAAATTATAAACTTAATTGAATATTTATTTATAGTAAATAAATAAAGTTTATAGTAAATAAATAAAAAAGACTAAAATTCTCCTGCACCATAACATAAACTCTCTTCTTCCTCATCTTTGTCCCTTACGAATACTTCTTAACTGCTTTCGCCTGCTTTTTCCCTTTTCACTACATTTTTTTTTCATATTTCTAACTCTTTTCAAATCAGACGATGCCAAAAAACTTGAAGAATAATGCCCTGGTTTTAAATAAAGTTTTTCAAAAACTCTATTGATACCATTAAGTCGATCATTAAAATTAATGATTGCAGAACAGCAACCTAAATATAATACATCAATTCCAACAAAAACATCTTTTAGACAACGTTTCCAAACTAAAGCATTTAAAGACTCGTTTTATAGTTTTACTAGGATAAAACTTTTGCTCCCATTGGCAAGATGCACATGAAAAAAATATACAGTGTGATAAACCTTTTTTAAGTTTAGCATCATGGTTAAAATTAACATTTGCAGAACATTATGGACAGCAGCAGTAAATATTTCTTCTAAAATGTTAGTGTTCATAAAAATATAGCAGTCATTGGACTGATCATCATTAGCAGAAAAATTATTTTTATTTACAAAATCATTATTTAAAATATCGACGGAAGATTTACTACTGCAACAGGATGACAATATCTTCATTTTTTTGCAGAGCTTCATTTGAATTGTAATTCTTCTAAATTAGATAGATTTTCTTCAGCTACAACGTTTGATGATTTATGTTGGTTTCCTCTGAAGAGTCTACATTTCTTGCTATACCTTATTTTATTTCTTTTATCTTTATTTCCCATTATTTTAGTTATTATTTAACCAAAGTATAGAAGACAGAAAATTAGCCTAAGAAAGTTCTGGTCGTTGTAAAGTAATTAGACATTTACTGAAGAAATCCGTTGAAAACCATGTAACACACTGCACCAAAAGCATTTAATAATAAACAAAAAGTAGTTTTAGAGTAGCAGTCACCACAAATGAAGTTTTTTGTATTAATTTTTATGGTATTTTGTGGGATAACTTCCTTTTTAGCTACATAGCAACGGAATAAACAATCTGTTGCTACGGACAAATTTATGAAAATGCCTAAACCGCATTATTGAAAACTGATTTTTAATAGGGTTAGCTTTATTTTTATATAAAACTAATATGAAATTCGTAATCTACGATAATTATATTACTTAAAAACTTTAAAATTGAAAAAATGATTTTTTCGATTTTTAATAGTGGTCTACCACCTTAACTATTGTTCATTAAAATATTCATTTTTAGATGATATAAAGGAATTATGTAAGATCCATAAAATAGATATGAAAAACTTAATTCAGGATAAGAAGAAGTTGAAAATCAATATTTCAGAAAATACAATTCCTGAAGATACTTTTTAGTACAGTCAATTCAATGTTGAAATGCAAACCAACAGCGAACAATATTCAAAAACACTCTTGAAGAAAATATTCCCAAGTGATATACTTTATTCTCTCTTTATATATCTTAAACTATTTTCACCTTGTAAACACATTTACAGAGGATGTTTAATAAAATAATAAGATGACAGAGATGTGACAAATTAACTTAATTTTTTCTTGTTATATAGGTGCCCCAAGAAGACCTAACGAAAGTATGTCCAGAGCTCGTTTCGAACCCGGAATCCTGCTCCTAAAGCAAGCGCTCTAACCACCGCGCCACGGCCGCTAGTTTAAGTGTTTTAAAAAATTTATACCTTGGAGAAAGGGGGTTGATTTTTTATTAAATAATACATACTACGCAGGAGTGGGGGCTGTTAAAATCATACAAGGATAGGGGGCGGACGAGAGTCCTAAATTAGTGGTTTTAATGCGTACGTACTGTATGGATGCTCCATTAAGTTAGTTGGTAATTTCTAAGGATAAAGATCAAAAAAATTCTTAAGTTTCTGAAGACGGAAAACGTCGGATAGTCATTTTGCCCCGATCACGTAACCATTGCCAAGTTTATGAATTTACGCTCTATTATTACAAAATTAGTTTTTCCTAAAATGGAAATTTAATTAGATTTAAACTTTATTCGTTGAATGACACTTTAGAAGTATATCGTCGTTGGCCAGGTAATATCTCACTTGTGTAAAAAGCAAAATATTACAGGAGACTGAAAAAACTATAGTAAAAATATAGTAAAAAACAAATAACTAACAAATTATATTATAGTTTGTTAGTTATTTGTTTTTTACTCTTACTTTTAAAACCTCATTTCATTGAAATATATAGTTTTTTCAGTCTCCTGTAAAATTTTGCTTTTTACACAAGTGAGATATTACCTGGCCAACGACGATATATATATAACGTCGTTTAAACGCATGTACAAGTTTGTATTTGAAACTTGTGAATATCAATAAATAGCATTATAATTACGTAATTAATCAAACACTTTTAGCTAGGTTTGACGCCAACAAGCGACATTGGTACGGAAGGCGTGAACTTCTAGTTAAATGCTTTCCCGAGGTGCTCTGTGATAGGACCCGTAAGGACTTCTGGGAGCACTTAATGACAAAAAAAAAAAAATTCATAGTTAAATACACCTTTTATGACGCGCTTCCCAAGTTTTTCCCTTCAAAATACTATTCGGCAAGTTATTGTTTCGAAAGAATTTATTCGACAGAAATTTTTATCATTGTTTCAAAAAGCAAAATTTTAAAATGGTAACATTTTGTGATTCAGAAGATAACATTTAATTACAAACATTTTAGTATATAAAGATATTTAATTTTTGTAATTTAACAATTGTATCCATTGAATGAACAAATTTAAGTGAGTTTAAAACGTTGTTTAACGAAATCGTACTTTTCACAAGTGTTCGTCAATGCGCTTATTTCGTAGGTAGCAAAAAAGTTTAATTATTAAATTCAATTTGCGAAACGTTATTTTTCGATAGCGATTTTAAATGCTTCGGTATGAAAAAACTAATTTCTTGTTTTCAATATACTTTTGAACGAATTTTCGTTTTCCGGAAATTTACAAAATTTTCCGGTTTCGAATATAGTATTTATAATTGTTAATATATTCTTGAAAAAAATATTTTAGCACGTTCAACGCGTTATTGTATCAAATTAAAATTTGGTTTATATATTACATAACCAAGAAAATAAATACATGTCTCATAGACAATTGGTATTACATATTCTCTCATATTGTTTTATAAATCAGCAGTAGAAAGCAAGAGAAATGTCTTGTATGATAACGCTTCACGAGTTTCTACTACTTGCAACTTAAACACATTTATACAAGATATAGCACAGAATACCGATGCCACTGGAGATTACCGGATCTTTATAGTTTAGTAAAATTGGAAACTGGTTAAAAACCTATATACATTTTTTATTTGGGATTAATAATCCAGAAATATTTGATAATAGTTTTATACCCACAACTTTAATGAAACTCGCCATCTGAATCATCCGATTTTATATAACATTAAAATCTTCTACTCTGAATAACTGAATGCGGCTGTCTTGCTCGCTGTGTATATTCTAGACGATTGTCTCTCAAACTAACATTTTGTGGGGCTTGGTGTAATGGTAGACCATTGGTGGCAGTAACATATCCAGTTTGTAATGCACGAGTCACATTTGATCCTTGTTGATTTAATTGCCGCCCGAATACCTCGGACATAGGAAGCATTCTAGGCGGATTAACAGATAAACCCCTACCTCCAAGATCTGATGAAGCTGGGTGAAAGCCATTCCTATCTCCTACCGAATTTCGAAAAACACCTTTTGGATCGCTATTTAACATTTGTGGCGGATCAGAAGTACGAAAGATTCTTTCTTCATTTCTTGCCCTAAAAACCGAACTATTTTGATTATCGCGCCTTTCCATATCTTTTCTGGAATCACCTATACGACGTTCATCATATCTTTGTAAACCTTTAATTTCAATTCTGTTATCCGAAAGTTCAACACGTTCTTTTTGAAAACGTTCCGTAGAATGCATTAATCTATTACCATCTCTTGAATCTCTAAAGTCAGGACGATAACTATGATCATCAATTCTATTAGGATTACGTAAATAATATTGCTCTTCATCAACTTGTTTATTGTGTGGCCTAATATCATAGGATTCATTTTCTGTTTGATAGCCCAAAATTCCCGTTAAACCAGCTCTTCCAAGAACATCAGAAAGTGTTTTTGGAGCATTCGCTTCAACATCTACATCTAACCAGTCGCGTCTTCCAACGCCACGCAATGGAACTTGCTCTTCTACTCTTATAGGAGATCTATCGCGATCAAAAGATCTTGCATCAGCTCTCTGTACAACACGTCTGACATCTGGTTGAGGATTATAAACAGGACGATCTCGAGAATCTTCCCTTAAACTTCTCTTTGAATCACCATAATAAAGAGTTCTGTCGTCGTAAGCAGAGCGTTTTAGACTATTACTACTTCCGATACTTCTGTCAATACCTCTATCAATAATTCTACTTCGATCTCGTTCGCGTCTCTCTCGTTCAAGACGTTCTTGCTCTAAACGTTGCCTTTCTTTTTCAATTCTATTTTCTCGTTCAATTCTTGCCAAACGTTCCTTTTCTAGTCTTTCTTCCTCCTGTCTCTCTCTTTCAATGCGCTCCAATTCAAGACGTTCTCGTTCTTTACGTTCCCGTTCCAGCTTTTCGCGTTCAATGCGCTCACGTTCTAATAATTCTCTTTCGCGTTCACGCTCGCGGCGCTCTCTTTCTTCTCGTTCTTTTCTTTCTTGCAAAAAACGCTCTCGTTCTCTTTCACGTTCTTTTTCACGTAATTTCTCTGCCTCTCTCTGTTTTTCGCGCTCTTTCCGGACTCTTTCAGCTTCCTTTCGAGCGCGTTCTCGACGCTCCTTTTCACGCTTTTCTTCTTCTTTACGTTTCTCTTCTCGGAGTAGTCTATTTTTTTCACGCTCTTTTCTACGACGCTCTTCACGTAACTTATTTTCCTGCTCTAATTTCTCTGTTCGCTCTTTGCGAAGTTGCTCTGCAGATTTTGCATCCTTCTTATCATTATCTTCAGTAACAGCCTTAACTTCTTCACGTTTTTCTGAAAATTCACTCGACGAATTTTTTGTAGTTAAGTCGGGATTTTTTACACCATCACCTTCAATGGTTGTCTCTGGCTTTTTAATCTCTTTTTCTTTAGGTATTTCACGTGTCTTCCTTTCATCTCTTCGACTACCTCTATCATCTCGTCTCGTTGATCTCGATGACGAGGCTGAAAATTATGTGCACATATATATATATATATATATATATATATATATATATATATATATATATATATATATATATATATATATATATATATATATATATACACATACATACATATATGTATGAATATATGCTGCCGTGAAAAACCAAAACACAGTAACTCGAAAAATAGTTTTTTGAAATGTAGCATTTACAGTAAATCTGCACGGTTTCATGTAATCTGGGGCATAAATTAGGTACTGTTTTTTTTTATAAATATTACTGACCCAGAAGACAGTAACTCTTGGATTAAACTATGCTAGTAAAGTTTAAAAGATTAAAACTTTTTTTCAAGTTAAGCTTTACACGGCAATATGTATGTATGTATCCATGTATGCTTTTACACACATTAACATTATAACAATAAGATATTTCTTTTAAAATTAAGTAAAAAGTAAATCACTATATCATGTCCTTAAAAAACACTTACACGTGCGATAAGTCTTTGATTGTCTAGAAGGTCGAGAGTGATCATCTTGTTTTTCTAAATTGAAAATAAATATCTAAGTTTTGTATCAAAAAACTGCTCATTAAAGAAAAAAATTTTATATTTTATAAATACCCTAATTATGTTATAAAATATAATATAATAAACTGTTGTACTTTTTAAACATTTTATAAACTCAAATTAAGCTCCGAAAAAAAAAAATAAAAAAAGATTTCAAAGTGTGACATGTTATGCAACAAGTGCTTTTTGTAATTTTCCATTAGGGGAAATCAAAATTAAAAAACAAAAACAGGTAAGAAACACTACATACCTAATTAAAAAAAACAACATAAATATATTAAACTAAAATAAATGTAACTCATTAAATAACAAATACATTTTGAAAACTCACCAGACTTTTTTTCGACGGACTTTTTTTGTGGAGTAGGGTCAGTTTTGGCCTTTTAAAAGAAAAAAATAACATTGCTAAGTTAATTACACTTTACAATTTACAACTAAACATTGAAAAATTAGAAGATCAGGCTAGACAACTTGAAGAATAAAATAAAATCATTAAAAAAAAAAAAAAAATACCATTTCTACTTCAATAACATTATCATGTAATGTTGATTTGTGCAAACTTTCTATGCATCTTTTTGCTTCATCGTTGGATGACATAGTAACAAAACCAAAACATTGAGAACCAGTTGATTTCGCACTTGTGACCACCTTAGCTCCAACAACCTACAAATCAAATCAAAACTAAATTCAAACAAATTCGCAAGTGTTAGTAATTAAAATGCTTGCATGTATGTATGCATAACCTATATATTTTTGAAAAACTATTAAATTGGAATATTGGAATGAAAGTTTAACAACATCGAGTCAAACGTCTTGCAAAATTGTAGCTTTTAACATATTTATTCAAGAAAGCGTAAGTACTTTTTACAAACATGTTGACACAATAGAAGAATGTTTGTGCCGATCTATTTTAGCATATCTTTGGGCTATTGATTGAAGCTCATTAGCTAGTTGCTTACACGACTCACAATTTTTTTAAATATGATTTTGGCTTGATTAAATGTATTTAGTAAATGTCTGGATTTTTTTTCTCCAATAAATGAATAAATGGTTACGCATACTATTTTTTTGGATTACTGTTAACAATATAAGCACACAAAATATTGATTTTTTCATGAATTCTTACCGAATACATATCATATGTTTTGTTTCATGTTTAAAACAATGAATGAATGCATTTTTTTTCTAAAGTAGATGCGTTCCAGAAGGTTTAGTTGATATTAACTCTTTTTTTTATCATCTAAATAGCATGATGGTTTTTACCGCAAATTTCTGTTCATGGAGATTATAGAGAACAACACTATAAACCTTTTTGTTTGCGAGAAGTTTTTTTTTTTTAATTTTTCCTCAAGATCTTTCTGATGATGTAATTTGTATCAGTTCCTTCAGGTAAATACTTTGTACAAACATTTGATATAATAAAAACATTAAATATCCGAGCTTTGGTTATATTTCATGTTTTAAGAATAAAAATTAAAATAAGTATTTTGAAAATCAATTCAACACTTTCCTTTATACTAATTTGGATCTAATCTGGCAAAAAATTTATCGAAATATCTAATTTATTTAGACATAAAATAATTTTTATGTTGGAATCAGGGACATGGAGTCATAAAAGGACTCTGGCTTTATATGTTTACTTTTTCCAAGTCTGTAGTGTCCAGAAGCTCTAAACATGATTGTTGACTTATGATCTGCTATAAGAAAAAAGTTCATGAGATTTAATGAATTGAAACTTATTGTTTTTAAGCCCAGAGTCCTTGCCGCCATTATATCTAAAGACTCCGGGTTCAAAAAAGGATGGTTCCTCTAACCTATAAGTCTTAACTTTTTTCCTATTAGTTGTCCATAAACTTATTTATATTTTTAGAGCTCCTGGATTCCAAAAAACTAGAATAAAGTAATCTTTTTGGGACTCCGCATCCAATCCTAATGATTTATTCTGACTTCGGTTGGAATAAATCATTAGGATTAATTTCAGACAAGTCATTTTGCACAACTCTCTGCATAATCACACAAAATTTCATTGTAAATTGTATGAAGAGGAAAAAGAATTATTATTGAATCTTCTTCAGCTGCTCAAGGAAGTTCAAAATGTATTGAACTCTAATCAAGTCTCCTTTTAAAAAGCTGCTCAGAGTTGATGACTTCTATAATCACTTGAAATATAGAAAAAAATAACGGCGTTTTAAATTATTGGAAACATGAAGAGAAGTTTCAACTACTAAAAGAGTTAACACTTTAGTTACTAACACCACATGCATACCCTGTATTTTTGGAAATATAAATATTGTTTTCAGAATATCGAAATATTTATGAGAAAAAGGCTGTTACCTCAACGAGGAGAAATATCATTTATCATAATGCAAATAAATTTATCAATGAGTGTTAAACTGATGCATTTGTTGCGCATATATAATTTGATTAGTATTTTAATAATAATAACAATATTGAATAGAAACCATTAAAATTAGATTATTTAAAAATATAACATTTCTAGATTTTTTGAATCTTGCAATTTTAAATGAAATTAACATGAAATATCTGCAATTAAAAACTTTAAGCAAGAAATTAACAGTCAATTAAAAAAAATATTCAAGATATACTAAAATAGTCATCAATAGGGGCTTCAGTACATACATTGACTGAGATTTTGATTTCAAGCAGGTACAATCAAGATATAAATGATTTTATTATGGCTAAAACGCGCGTATATATATATATATATATATATATATATATATATATATATATATATATATATATATATATATATATATATATATATATATATATATATATATATATATATATATATATAGAGAGAGAGAGAGAGAGATAGAGAGAGAAACCTTGTTATATATCAAGAGGAGAGATAGCTGAAATGGATATATTGAAACTACTTACTTTTCCAATTTTACAGCATATATCTTTAAGATCAATAGCTTTCGTTATAGATGACAACCCACTTATCCATATACATTTACTTAAATCTGTTTTCTTATCTTCATTTTGTTTCACACCATTATCACTAAAAATATATCCAAATTATAATCAAATTATAAGTTTTTATTAAATTTAAAATAAGCTTTAGCCAAATTTCTTAGCCAAATCTTAATTCAAAAAAATTCATTTTAATATTCTAAAGGATTCATCCCAAACACATCACATATTATGCTTAATTTAAAAACTTAGTTTAATTGCATTTCTGATTATAGTAAAACATGCACCTATATATTGTGTATTGTTATTAAGTTGAGTGTATGACATGTATATTTGGGTGAGTGATCTTATAAATTTAAAAAAAAATTCTCTTTTTAATATTAAATTTTAATTCAATGGTTTCTTAAAGCTTTTGTAGTTACATGGGTTTCTGGAAAAGCCTCAAGACTTAATTGCTGTACATAAAAATGTGTATTATATAGGCGTGTCAATACCAGTCTGTGACTCAGTTGATCAGCTTCACTCTCATTTTATCCATTTTACATCGGCTTTAAAAATTTGTAGGATGTTTCTACATAAAGGTATAGGCTTCATACTTATTACACATACTTTGAGCTGAAAAACTTTACAAGTTGTTTTAACAAGTTTATGTCTAAATACTTAGGATTATTTGTGACTTCGATCAATTATCTTCGGAAAAATAAAACAATTCAGAATACTATACAAACATTTTAGACCAACTTGACATAAAAGATGAAAGCTAAGTCAAGATTTACCATAAAATTTATTTTATCAAGAGAGTGCATTAGCTTAGAATAGCATTTTGAAAATGCCTGAAGTTTATGTACTATAAATTGACCACCCACCATATTCACTTGGACTACATCTAACATACACACTAGGGCCCCACTAACTACTATACAATTCTAAACCTGAAAACTTTCTTGCCAAATCATCTTAGATTAAATAAAAAAACAACTGCATTTGTAGATAGGTACAGAGGAAAACCATTTCATGTTTGAATAGAATTAACAAATTATTAGATATTGATATTTGACTTCAATACAAAGTCAAGAAGATTTAAAAATGAAAATTAGTTCCTTTTATTTTTTGTTGTAAAAAGTAATTAGAACCATAGTCACCATAGTAACCATAGTCATACCACCACAAATGTTTGACATAAAAAAAAGTCCAAATAAAATCTTATATCTTTTAATCAAAATAAAAACAAATTATATCAAGTAATGCCTGATGACAAACAGTTCATTTATCAATTTTTATGTAAATGCATGTATATAAATTAAATACATACCAAACATGAAATTTCCTTACATAAAACTGTATGCTTAAAACAAAAATTATTTCTTTAAGTAAATCTAGTAATATTGAAAATAAAACTAAAAAAAGAAAAGAAAAATTTTCTGTTAAAAACTAGTCAAAACTATTAAACCAATAATAATATTTGCAAGAGTTACCCTAAAATCAAAATCGCTCACTCAAGCTTCATGATTTATTGCATTAGAAAAATAGTTGACAATTTACTTCTCAGAAAATTAAAAACTAGAATTCAACATCCCAATCATAAAAACGTTAGAAGAAATCATTTATATTTATATTAAACTTTAAGTTTGTAGATCTGTCACACTTAAATATTGTTTACAAACCCTACACTTCACCTAAACATTGCTTCCACAACAAACCTATGCCTTACTTAAACAACATTATCTTTAAACAACTTTATGCCTCACATAAACATCAGACATATTTAATACAAAAAAGATACAATCCTTATTTCATTAGTTTCATTGATAATATAATTACGCATAACACATTTCTTCGTCAAAATTCTTTTTATTGGTCGAAATTTCATATTTATTTTACAGAATAGGTATAATACAGAACAATTTATTCAAAGACTCAAAGCTAAGGGGAAGAAAAACGTAACCAAGATTACAGAGGGAAAAAATTGTAAATCTTTTTTTTAATTTGTAAACAATAGTTCACAATCAAAAATTAAATGTTTCGACTTAACAAATTAACTTATTAAAATTGTGCAACAATGTTTTTTAGCAATCAAGCTGCTTGCTGATGTAACTTTTAGCTTTCATATCTAGGAGCAAAAAACTAATACTCTTAAAGAAATAATAAGATAACCAAAACCCTATTGTCTTTTTTTTGTTTTCTTTGCTTTACTAAAGGTTTAACTTTTGAAGTTTTTGGTTAACTAAAAATATGAACTTTCTAAAACTGCCTGCAAAGCCAATCCTTAAAAGTTTAAAATATTAAATGATTACAAATACCTGGTTTATGTTTTTGTTTAAATTTTACTGTGGCAAAATTACCAATAACATTTACTGCTAGTAATGTTAATTGAAATTTAAAATAAAGTTTCTCAGTTTTAAAAAAATCTAAAAACATTCACCATGACAATTGAAACTAGTTAGACTTACTAGGTAATGCTTGTATAAAAGAATTCACAAACCTTTTTAAAAGCGAGTCCTTTTTATTCTCGCTTGATTCAGAAATTTCAGAAGATTCTTTACTAGATGTACTAGCAGTGTTACTAATTGGTTTAGAGCCCTGCCCTGAATTTTCTTTTGAGATTTGATCATTGTTAACAGGAGAGAGAATATTTGGAGTTTTATCAATCTTGTTTTCTAAAAGATCATTTTCTTGATTAGCGGGATCCTTTTCAGGATTATTATATTCACTTGACTTTATTTCATCATGAGCAATCTCCTTCAAAGATTCTTTACCAAATATTTTGTTTGAAGCAGCATCGCTTTCAAGATCAATTACTTTATGTGATCCATTGACCATTTCTGTAGCTTCTGTTTTGATTTCTACTCCCTTTAACAACTTATTGCCTTCATCTTTATGAAAAACGTTTTTTGCATCCTTAGCTATGTTATCCGTATTTATTAACTTATTCTTTGCCACTTCATTATCTTGATTTTTTTCTTCAACAATTTCTTCTTTTGGAAATTTATTAGTATCAAGAACAGAAGATTCAGAAATATGTTCATCACTTTCGCTTTTCATCAAATCATTGTTATCTGCTGATTCCATATGAACATCTTTTGAAAAACATGCACAAAATATATACATATATTTAACATACATTTTAATATATTGAAAAAAAAGAGGAACCCTGTCATGATATGTGAAGTGAGTGTTCAAAACATTTGTCATTATTTGTAGCAAATTCTTTGACGTACAGATACAAATATTGTCTTCATGATCATTTACCACAGGAGTCCTTCAATAAAAATTTCAAGAGTGTTTGATTACCATAATTACTGCTGCATAGAATGATGTACCTACATTTATTAGCCAATTATTATTTTAAATAGGTAAAATCCAAGCCAACATTTTCAGCCTTGCTCAAACTAACACCATATTACTTGTGAATAATAAATACTGATCCTGAAATAACTGCAATATATTAAAAATAAGCTTTTTTAAACAATCTTGTAGTAACTGTTTAGATAATGGAAAAAATTAAACAAAATAAAATATATCAGCTATTTGCAGTAAGTAACTATTGGCAACATCTTGTTTGATTCTTTTAAAACGCAATTATTTGACTTAAAAGTGATTAAAAAAAAAGAGCAATTTAAATGGTACCAAAATCTTCGTTCCAAACATACATATCACTTTCTACAACCAATTGTAACATCCACACTTACACTGACATGTCATGACAGGAAGGACAAGGGGAAAAAAATATCGGTTTTAAACATAAAATACTTAACACTTGTAAAAAAAATTCTGTTTATTTTTTCTAAAATTTTATTTTATTTCTGGAAATAAAAATTAAAAAAAACTGTCTTGTTTCTATAAATGACTTTTTAAAAACATTTTTTTTTTGAATAAGCATTTCTACAAAAGATTACCTTTCAATTCTGAAATTCCATCCTAAAATAAAGTAAATATAATACAATATTAATATTATGGACAAATAATAAATTAGTTTTTTTTCTCTCATAATTTTTGGTAAAAAGATAACATGACTCACATGAACATTTTCACCTTCCATTTTATCTAAAATAAATAAATTATTATTTATAAGCCTCATCAAACATACATGTACATTATCAACCATAATTTAATATTTGCTATAAAGCTTTTCGTTTATTACAAAATCTAATTGATCCATATTCGAGGTAAACGAGAATGTTTATTTACTAAAAATGGAAAAGCTGAAGAAAAATAGGACAAAAACAACGAGACTGATAAGCAAAACTTTTGTGGCGACAGGAACTACATCATCTAAGTGTGGTGACAAGTATTACATCATAGCTAATGTTACAGTGTTTCTGGCCCAATTTGGCAATGCTTAATGTACTTTGACAATGTAATATTGCATAGTGACATTGATTTTTGACAGTGTATTGTCAATTTTTGACTATACTTTCTAAATAAAACTTATTTAATGTATTTAATTGTTAAACAACATTAAACCTACAAATCAATCAATATAATTAATAACTTATTAATCATACATTTAATTCAGACCATTTTAAAAGCTATAAATACAAGACTTTTCTATTTTGTATCAGATTTAATATCCACAAAAATGCAGAGAAAGATAGCATTGTGTTAAATTTTGATCAAAAAACAACGATCTTATTGTAAGAAAACCAAAAGACACTAAGAAAAATGTCTTAAATTCTTGGCATTAAACATACGACTCTTTATGAAATCACCTATCAATTTACTAGAATAGGTTGAAATAGCAAACTGCTGAGATTCTGTTTCAAAATCAAAGTTTTCAGAAAAAAAAATAAAACATAATCAAATAATTGATTTAAGCAGATAGTCCAATATCCTTCAACCACAGTGCTAACAAGATATTAGAAGTTACAATTGTAATACAAATATCTTTTTTTAAATAGATTTGTACTTTTCTTGATTTGATTGTTTCTTTTGTATATTTTAACTATAAAGTTTAAAATCATATTTTTTAAACAAATGTGTTATTATTTAACCAGTGTGCATTTTGTTGAATATTACTCACATAAAACTTTTTTTCCTCATTATACAAGGCCATTTTTGACCACATCTAAATAAGTTACATATTTAAATATATCACTCATTCAGAATAAGGGATACATTTAAAAGAAAAAAGGTTGTTGAGACTTTAAAACCATTTAAAATCAAATAACTACATGTCAGCTATTTACATAAATTCAAATTCATACATGAACCAACTTTTCCCCTATAAAGATGGTATAAAAATAAACAAAACACATAAAAAAGCATAATCAATAGTAAAATCTTTATAAGAATTCAAATACAGATAAAAATTATTAAAAAAAAAAATGCTCTAAAAGCAAACTTGAAACAATAAAAAATATTTTGCAGATATTAAACTTTGCTACCTTCATCTGTATCTGTTATTGAGCTTTCATCAAGCAATGACTATAAATAAAATTACAATGAATAATAAACAGAAAGGTAAACAAAACAAATTTTGAAAGATTAATAATAAATAAAATAATTATTCATCAAGATTTACCTAAAAAAATATATAAAAACGATAATCAAATTCTCAAAACGTTATTAATTGTGCATGGTTTATAAGATTTTCATTAAAAAAATTCTGCCCCCTATGTCAAACAAAGTCAGACAAAGATTTAAAAAGTGCTGTACTGCACATGCACTTTCAGGGTGGCCAGCCAAAGCTAATTTAAAATTCCAGGATATTTCCAGGACTTTTCAAGGATATTTTGATCTTTTCTCGACCAGAAAAAACAAACAAAATATGTTGTCTTAAAAATATATTTTATATATAAATATAAACATGTTGTAATATAGTTGTATATAGTATGGTACAAGTTAAAAAATATTTTATATTGCATATATACACAATAAGTTATCAAACACTTCTATTTAATCTTTTTCTTAAATTGTTCAAGTTTTTTTAGTGAAATAACAAGCTCTTTAATTGCCAGTTCTTTTTCTAAAATAGTGTTTCTAAAGAAATTTGCTTTCATAAGGATAGTGAAGTTTCTCTGTTCTTCTGCTTCAATGCTTAACTTGTTAACATCAGTTTTATGAACTTTTTTTTTCAGTTTCTTTATAATTACAAACTCTTCATCAATCAATTTAAGTTTCTTGCTTACTTCATCTACCTTAACTGATCCTTATTTTGCTTCAACACTGAATTGTACCTATTTTATGCTAACCTTCAGCTTTTTAAAAAATCACTGGGAAGTTCATACTGATGAATAACAATGTGATAGGGATTGATGTGATTATAAACTGTTCTTTGGGGAACAAGAGATCTTTCTTATAGATTTTCTACTAACAACTGCTTGTTAACACTAAATCCTTGTTCTATTGCCTATTGGCCATGAGATAAAACAAAAATATTAGCACAGATTTTCCACAATGCTGAATACTTTTGAGTTTTGTGCAAATAGAAACCAAGAAATTTATCAACAGAATCAGTTAATTCATTAAAGGACTCTATTAAAGTTAAATTTATTTATTTATATATACTCATACTCTATTAAAGGATTCATTAAAGGACTCTAGAAATTTATTTATCATCATTTTAAAGACTCTAAATCGAACACATTCTGCACTAAAAAATTCATCAAATTGTTGTTTTGCAACATCTGCATCATCAGTTGAAAGCCATTTTAATGCACTTAATCTCTTAGCAAGACCCTTAAATTTCAGAGTGGATACTTGCTTGTTTTAAACCATTGCATTTGGAGACAAAAATGAAGCATTCCTCTTTAAAGAATACTTCAATCGGCAACTTTCTTGCAAATTTTGCAATAACATTATGATATCTGCATACATTCTTTCTTAAATTCTAATTTCTCTTCTGGTTAACAATGAAGAGAACTAAGTATTTCAGACTTGGACAGGAATGGCGTATAATTGAACACTATAGCTGACCACGCAAATGATTTTTTTTCTTAACAATTTGACCACGACTGCTTAGATGTTTGGATGATTTAAATATTTCAGAAATGCACTGAATAAAGAAACACTAAGCTTAACAGTTTAGCTTAGCATTTTGAAGTCAATTTTTTTCAAGTCTGAAAAAAAATAATTAAAAAAACTGAAAAAGAAAAAATCCCTCACTAAAAAGAAAATATGTAAGCTTTAAAATAAAACTCAAAAAGCTTAAACTCAAGAAGTTTTTTTTAAGTAAGGATATTTAAGGTTTTTAAGGAGTGGGATTTAGCAACCAATTGCATATATGATTTCTATGAGAGATCACCAGTGAACGATAAAATCCAAGAAGGCGTAAAAAAGAGGACTTAGTGAGAGGGTTGCTATTCATCAATATAGGAATGCAGACAATATTGGGATAGATGTTTACAGTAAATAACTGAGTTTTGTTGAAGTTAGAATTCACAAGCCGCTGCAAGCCCCTGAATCTGATCTCACAGCTGTTACAGAAGTGAGATCAGATTTAAGATTGCCTGCCTGTTCTAAGCAACTAAAAAGAGAAAACTTTTTGTCAAGACACAAGTAAAAAGTTGAGTCATCAGCAAATAGAGTCAGTATAAATGTAAGAAAATCATTAATGTAGAATTGTCAGGAAGATCATTAATGTAGACATGAAACAAAACAGGACCAAAGATAGAATCTTGGGAAGTTACTGGAAAAGGAGAAGAGTGTTGGCCTTAAGGATGACTTTGATAAAGCAGTTACAAAGAAATGCTTTGATAATCTTAAAAACTTTCCCAGATATGAAGAATATAAACCATATGAAGCAAGCTTACCATATGAAACAAGCTAGCTAATGCTAACTTTATCTTAAAGCTATTATATAAAACTCAGTTTATAATATTAAAATTTTTTAAAAATACATTAAAAAAAAAAACACATTCATTTGTAATATCATAACTGCATTTCTTTATTTTGCTTAAACTCATTTAATACTTTTCAAAGTCAAAAATTATAATAAAAATATTACGCACTAAATTATTGCATAATAATATTTATTCAAATATACAAACTTTCTAAAAATATTCTGTTTTGAGGAAATCAAAAATAAATAAATATATTTAGATTTGAAATCTAAATTTACTTTTTGTTGTTGTTGAAACTTTTGTTAAGCTTTTATATGAAAGATAAACAAAGGAACAAAAAAAAAAATCAAAAACACATTTATTATGTTGAATTCATATGGCATTGAGAATAGTTCTTAAGCATCACAGCATTTTACTTATTGGTACTTTATCTCAATGATTTTAATTTCATTAAATGCATTTTGCAGTTTTCATATAATCAAACTCTTTATTTCTTAAACATGTAAATCTAACATTCATACTTTTAACTCTTTGATGATACACACCACTTAAACAAAAAGTTTATATAAAAAATCTAGATTCTTTCCCACAAATTTTTTTGCATATCAATAACCATGAAGCTGCTTGTGCTCTATCTTAGATTGCTGTACTGATAAAAAATCTTCCATACTTGTTATTATTACTTTTTTTTTTCTTCGTGCTCTCCTGTACTTTGGTGCTAAAGTTACTGTCTTTTGCTGCTAAAGTTACTCATTTATATAGTTATATCACTTGTTAAACCTATTGTGGTTCAATACAAGATTATTGAAAATTTCTTTTATTACTATCAATCATTAGGTGTGTCAACCAATCAAAAAATCATATTTTTATATTTTCTTATAAATTTTTATTTAATAGTATTTATTTTTTTCATTTTTTTTTTAAATTAATGATTCAATGTTTTTTCTCCTAAAATAGTGTGTTCCAGATAAGGCTGTCAACGGGTATCTGCTGGAAATATAAAATTAGGCAGGCCTGTAGCAACCGTGGGGTCAGCAGGGGCATTCCCCCCTAATAATTTTTCAAATAAATAATTTTGAAGTTAATTTTTAGAAAAAAGCAATTGATTACAAATTAAGATAGAAAAGAAAAAACAATGATAGAAAAGACCTAATTTGTTATCTGTATTTTCAGCGTAAGTTCCTTTGATAAATAATTTTGACCTACTACTATTTGAGCTACTACTACTATGAGCCTGTTATGTTATTTTAGAGATCTAACACAAGAACATGTGCATATCTGCAACTTAAGTGCCATCAGAATACGTTTTATAGACTGCTGGGCATGTGGTCAATCAATGATGTGCATCTTTAGCACTCAAAGCAGTTGACTTGCTAATATTTCTAAACCCTAATTAGGGCTTGCATAACATTGACACTTTGAGTAAAATAAAATTTACAAAATAAGTGAAAAAAAAAAACCATTTATATTTAATTGCGTCAATCCCTGTTTGCCAGTCGATGTATGTACATTTATTTATGTCAATCCCTATTTGTCAGTCGATGTAAGTACATCTTAAATTGTGCATTAAATTCAAAGGTTTAAATTCTAACAACAATAAAAACTGGGTCGAGTAATTATAAAAATATTTTCTAAATTATTGATTTCCAAATGAAAACAGCGTTAAAATGTTTTTAAAAAAGATGGTGGAATATTAGTGTTTTTAGTGTGGTTTTTTATACTTTAGCATCAAATGAGAGCACTTTACTTTTCAGACCTATGTTTTTATATGATTTAGAATTAGTATAATGTATTTTATCATAATCAATCATAAAATAAGGGGGGAGGGGGAAGAAAAAATATAGTAGCGCTAAGTTTTGATAGATGGAAATTGTTAAAAATAATTGGTATGCGTATTTCAAGCACCCACCTTTAGTAAGTCCGTAAGTCTTATATGAAATGAATATTGTTGAAAACCATACCCAAACCAAACCCTAACCCTTAGGGTTAGACTAAGGGTTTGGTTAGGGTATGACTTTCAATAAAATAAACTTTATTGTTGGGAGTTTAGGGTTGGAGTATGGTTTTCAATAAATGTTTAGTGTAAAACGTGACTCATTTTTTACTGACTTACTAAAGGAGGGTGCCTCAAATACACATCTGTCAAACAATTTTTTAAAATAATTTTAAAATGTAGGTTTGGTTGCTTTTTTAAACACTATTATTTGAAGTTCGAATTAGTTGTTAAACAAAATTTAAAAAATAATAAAATTGTAAACTTCATTATTACTATTCAACATAAATTTATAGCTTTAACAGTTTTTTGATAAATAATTTTATTTCAGTGGTAGTATATCATAAAGTTTTGAAAATTAAGAAAAACGTGGTTTTACTTGAGCAGTTTTCAAATAGTCTCTAATCGTATAGACTCATAAGTATTTTCTCTTTAGACATGACTTGAATGCACCATAATGCATCAATTTGCACAATAATGATGTCATAAAATCAAGTATAATGCTAAATTCTAGAAATATCTTAATATAAAATGTTATCTTAATAAAAATTGTATTTAAAACTGAGAAATTTAAACAACTTTAAACGTTTAATTTCAAATTATTACTTACTTTTTCCAAACGCTTCACAAGCTCTGACTTCAAGCCAGACTTATCAAGACCACGCTTATCAAGTTCTTGTCTTAAGTCAACTACTTTCATCGAATTTAATGAATCAAGTGTAAAACTGGGAGAGGATAAATTAGACATCTTTAAGAGACTCGTATTTCAATATGGTTGAATTGATAATGGCACATTTATTTTTAAATACGAAAAAAGTCACGTGAACAATGTTAAAAGACCGGTTTTCACATACTTTTGATAAATTTTTGTTACAGCTTTTAACACACACACATGTTATACGTTTAATTAATTTCATAAAAATATTTTATGTTTTTTAGATTCATAAAAATATTTTATATAGAGATATGAAATTGTTTTGACAATAGTAAATTTCTAACATAAGTTTTACAAGAAACGTTGATAGAAACCGGATTAATATATTTTAAAGTAGCGTTTATGGCTTTTACTCGTTCTAGGCTTTTACGGTTGCAAAAACGATGAGAGGATTTAGTTTAGTTTATTTCAGTGATCAATAATTTTAATTATTTACAACTATCCGTAAGATTTTTTTAAGCTTTGAATAATAAAAAAAATATATTTGCTTCTTTTTGTTTAAAAATTATCAACGAAGTTGTTCTGCATCAGGCACCTCTGTACTGACAATCTAGGATACCATTGGCGTCCATCTTTGGAATTCTCGTCCATAGTTTTAAGTCTCTTCTGTATTTCATCTCTTGTTATAAACGGCATCTTTGTTGCACATGTCACTTCTGTGCGTGGTTCGAAATCTAACATTGGACCTTACGACTTAATTTACAAAACAGACTGAAAGTAGTCATTTAAAATTTTCGACCTATTTCTACCCCCTCGATTGTGGTTTTTTTTATCCGTCCTTTAAAACTCGTATTCGATCTTTTACATATTGCATTTTATTTATGTAGGCATGAATCAACTTTGAGTTATGCTTTGAGAATTGAATAATTGCTGACTCGAAATCTAGAACTGCTTTTTTAATCTCTTTATTGACCTGTTTACATGATTCAACATGTTTTTTTCGAAAAGATGTGTAAAATGCATGGTTGGGGACTTCAACAATGGGATTATTTGTAGTTGGTGTAAAACGCTTGTATGCATTTGTAGATGTTTGAGCTAACCTCCAGACATGGAGTAAACTCCAAACATTTATATTTTTATACTTAAATCAAATAAGAGTGCTTTGCAAAAAGGTGCAATTATTGGAGCCTGAAAAATAAAAGCCGTAAATTCTAGCTACACTTTCCCCAAACGTGAAAGCAGCAAGTTGATAAAATATTTTTTTTTACCATTCACAATTAAATCAATAAATTCTAAAATTCATACAATAATCTCTTAGCGTTTAAAAATTATGACCATATAAAGTTTGAACCCCCAATTTGAGGAAAGTTACAAATTTTAATTTAAGATTATTTTACGAAATTAAAAATTTATAAAAACTTTAGATCTATACACTTATAAAAGTATATTATAAAAGTTTAAATTAAAACAAGATAATTCAAGTGTTTGAGGGCTAAACTTTCATCAAGATAAAGTGGTTTGGCTATTTTCTCTAAACAAAGCAACATTTTGATATTCATTTTGTTAATATTAATATATTTAAAACTTTAAATTCAAAAACCTGAAATTTTTTATCACAGTTTTTGAAAAATAGTTTGTAAAAAAAAAGTCAGTCTTTGTTAAAATGAATTTTCTAAGTTGATTATTATGAACAGTGGCAGATTTGTATCTTTTCAGTAAAAGTTCATTAATTTTTTTACAAAGATTTTCATTATATCAACATCGCCATGGAGAGTTATTTAAAAAAAAAACAAGTTTTTAATTCTACTTTTTGTCGCAATTAATTGACAAAGGATGAGTCTATTTAAATGGATAAAACACCCATTAAAATGATCTAAACATTTAAATCAATAATGCTGTCAAAGTAGAATCCGATAAATTTCGGTTTAACAAAAGTAACAACATTCCATTAAAAGTATTTAATCAAGAGATGGGTTTATTTAAATCTATAAATCACCCAAATCACAAACCAATGAATTTTGGTTTAACAAAAGTAATAACATTCCAGTAAGAGTTATTCGCTGTAACTTTGGCTTGAGTTCAATTTGTTACTCGCTGTTCATTTTAAAGTATTTGAATTTACAGAAGTATTCATCTCAATTTATTATACTCTATAACCTAAATATCTAATAAAAGCGTCGCTTGGGTATATACTATTATTGAGGGTGAAAATCTTTCTGTAATTTAGTAAAACGAAAGAATAGTCACGCATGGATTTAAGACTGTTCTTTAGAGATTTTTAGTTGAATTCGTTTATAAGCCATTCTTAAAATCTCAAACCATCATGAACTTAAAGATATATTATGATCTTTCAAGTTTTGTGGTGTTAAGTATAATAAAGGAAATAATGAGATGTTGAAAAATATGGAAAGCTAATAGTTGAAAAAGCCTTGACGTTAAGGAAAACCATCACGTCCTGGAAACAAGTTTTGAACTTCAACTCAATCAATTGAATTTTACCTTAGCTCTGACCTCAAAATCATTTAAATCATCCTTGAATTATCTGCAAGTTGATTATTTTTTTATGTATGCAATATAAACTTAAAATGAGCAATACCTAAAGCTTTTTTCTAAAATATAGGGTTACGGTGTAAAATAATCTTGCTGGTATTGTAAAAAGTCAATTTAAAAGAAAGCAGTAAATTACTTCCAGGTGTGTTTACCAGCAGATCTAATCAGAAAGTACCAGTTTGATAGTAAATCTCATATTGGTTCTTCCTCAATACAATACTGAAAACATTTGAAATGTCACAAAAAAATGTTTGTGACATTTCACAGCGGGCCAGAATAATTTTCTGATAAAATTTATAACTTATATAATATTAGTACTTTATTTATCAAGTTTAGCATGAGTACCAATAAGATGTTTGCGCTTCTTATTAAAGTGATATTTTTTGTATTTAGTTGCTATAGATACTTAATATTAAATAGTAACAGGTCATTTTGAGAAGTTAAAAATTTTCCATTAGACCTTAAATTTGTAATTTTTAACAAATAAAAATAAAATATGTTTCCTAACAGCTATAAATTCTCTAAATTAGACTTGTGTAAAAATATTTAGTCAATGTTTTTAATAAAGGAAATGTTTGTGTGTTTAAAAACAATAACAAAAAGACCAAATAGGAAATAATTTTCTTTTATATTTGTATTCTTCTTAGATATTTATTGTTTCTTAAAAAAATAGACACCAATGGATCAGCATGCGCATCAAGTGCACAGCATTCGTTTTATTACATCTTCATTGCATTTTGATCCACCACAATTTCTCTTGAAAAGTGGTATTGGTAACTTTTAAAATCTTTATTACGAGCCTCTTGACCTTCCTCCAACTCAAAAGCAATAACAAAATCCATGTATCAATATTTTATGCAAACTTTGAGGCATGTAGTACCAGACTTTTTGACTTCTAAAGACCTTGCTTGCCAAGATTTAATTTTAGTGTTATACGCAAAATGCAATAAGCATTAAAAACATCTAATCCAAGCATGCAAGCTTGAAATACCATACTGGTGAGTAGAATGGTGAATATACGGTATATATGTGAGTAGAATATACGGTATATATGTGAGTAGAATACTTTTTTTAAACAAAATTTTAATATTACATCCATACAATGAACATGACTTATTAGAGTCAGTTATGTTCGATAAAGCAATGTGCACCTTTCTATCAACTATGGTGATTTTGATATGGTTTGTAATAGATACTTTTCGTCTTTCAAAAACGACGACGAATGGAATTAAATTTACCATTTTGTTTTAAAGTTTACTTCATCAATCAATATTTATCAGTAATTAGTTTCTTTTTTAATCTCAGAGTTCGAGATAAATGGCTTTAAGTTTCTCAAAAGAATAACTTTTTTTTTATCTATGTTTGTAAATAGCTCTAAAGGAACAATGCAAATAGTCAATGAAAGTCATAAAAAGTTGTTTGATAAATTGCGATAACTGCTATCTAATAATTTTTGTTTATAGATGCTTTGACAAGTTAAGCCATCAAATTCATCCTATTTATATATTGCTTTATCAAACTCCTAAGATAAAACAACTTTTTTCTGTAATTCTACTAATCTTTTACAAGTAAGTTTTACAAGATCTTGTTATGGTATATTAGCTGAACAATTACTAATAAATATGTTACTTGGATAGAATAATTCTTTTGCCGCTCTAACGTTGTTATATGCTGGATGCTGGATATATACAAATTTGTTTTTCTAAAGCATTATTCGAATGCATTGATAAGAACTGTTTGTTAATTAACAAACATAATATTTAACAAAATAAGGCTTTGACACTTCTTTTAGATTGTAACTTATAATTAATTAAGTAATTAAATTAATTAATTACAATTAATTAAGTAAATAAAGTAATTAAAATAATTAATTAAACTTATTTAAGTTACAATCTAAAAGTAGTGTCAGTCTAATTTAGAGCCATTACCGTAAAAACCGCTAATTCCGGATGGTTTAGGACTTAAATTGTCATAACTAGCTCAATATAAAGAATTTTGAAATAATTTTTTTAAATAAATAAACTTCATAACAAGACAAATCAAACGATATAAAAAATTTTATTTTTGCAATATAAATCTTTTATTTTATTTTTAGAAAATATTGTTTTTATCCGGAATTAGGTGTTTATGTTCCTAATTCCGGATGCGTATAAAATACAGAAAAACACTTACACAAATAATACTAACATTAAAATAATTATTTTAATCCATTAAAAAAATGAAATCGTTTAATAAAAAAAGAATATATATTATTTTATACACATTCGTTACAAATAAATTCCATGGTTGGACGATAATCAAAGACACATTCAATGCATGACCAATTTGAACACTGTTCACACGCAAGCCATTGGTTATCTAAGTTATTTGTCCAATTAATTTCGCAAGAATAACATAGAAGATCATCAGATACTAAAATGTTATTTGAAGCTTGAGGAAAATGAGGGTCTTCTAATTGATTCTTCGTCTTTATACCTTTTTTACCTGGTATTTTAGACGACTGACTTTGTCTCAACTTTTTTTTTTCTTCTCTTTTCTGTGCATTTTTCGCTTTTTGAGTAGCAGTGGAAATTTTTTTTTGTTCTCTAGTAAATTTCTTTGCAGCTTGTTCATCTAATTTTTGTTTTTTTGATGCTTGTTCAGCTTCATCGTAAGCTATGGCATCCGCTGAAGTCATATTATAATTAGCTGGTCGCTTTATTCTCTCACTTTTTTGAACTCTTTTATTCAGAGTTGGTATCAATTGATCTCGAAGCATATTTAACACTGATTTGTTTATATCTTTGCCCACTTGTTGAACAGCATTATTCAAAGTAGCAAAGCTTTTAAGCAAAAATTCACGATTTGACATTCTTGACGGTGTGTTAGGTGTATTGGTAGCATTTTCCATAACTAATGGACTAGATACTGTTGAAGAATCAAATAAATTTTCAATATTGTTGTTTTCGACAGCTTGAAACACAGCACCAATGGAAGTTTTTTTAAAAGAAAATTTGCGAACGATCGAGTGGAAATATACCAGTATTTTTGAAACCACTCCGTGCATTTTCAGATTTAAACCCAACATTTGGATGAGATCCTTAAACATGGCCGGAAAATGTCGATTAGTCAGGCTTTTAAAGTGATTTTTAGTTAAATAACTTTCGATAATTCTCTTCCATGCGCCTTTTACTGTTTTAAAAACGCCAACACCTAGTGGCTGTAAAAAATGGCTGGTATGAGCCGGCAAACGCCAAAGTAAAATAGAATTTTCTAAAGCTTGTTTTTCAACTCTAAGCTCATATGTGAAGCATGGCCATCAAGTATTAGAACTTTAAATCCTGAAAGTTTGTTTGCGTGAGGCAAAAAAACTGTTTTAAACCACGACAAAAAATGTTCGGATTCCATCCAGCCTGAACTAATACTGTTACAATAAACATTCTGGGCACCGCCTTTGCACCAGTCTTTCATAACATGTTTGCCTTTATAAATTATTTAATGAGGTAAATAATTACCAAATGCGTCAAGATTGTCGTCATTTGCTTTTCATTCGATGGTGCTAGCTTTTTAGGGTTTTTTGTTTCTTTTCTACAAATAATTTTGACTTTGCCTTTATCAAATTGCAAACCAGACTCAACACAGTTAAATATCGCCTAAATTATGTTCATTCCCGCTAAAAAATGAGGCGTTGATTTGATGTTGATTCAATGTTTCTCGTCAACATTGATTTTTTGTCCAAAATGTTAGCCACTTATCAACGTTGATTTGGTGTTTACAAAAAACGTTGATCGAATGTTGCTTCTCAACGTTTAATCAACAAACATTTTTTCTGGTGATTCAACACTGATTTTTATAATAGTCGACGGCATTTTGATATCGCTTTTTGATGCATATATCAAAAAAATATATATCAACTATTTACGAAATATATAAATGTTTATATATCTATAAACATAAACATATATATATTTCGTAAATAGTTGATATATATATATATATATATATATATATATATATATATATATATATGTATATATATATATATATATATATATATATAGTTCTATAGTTTGTTGGCTTTAGGAAGAGCGGAAGGAAAAAAGTGATTCTTACGCCAACACATACGTCACTTTTAATTACTTTTGACTTTCGTCCAACATTTCCGTGTTGGACGAAAGTAAAAACCATTAATTTAATTACAAATTAATCGTTTTTTAAAAAAACCACAAAAACGCAAATTTAATTGACCGGAATGTTTTTAAAAACATTCTGAATGTTTTTAAAACATTTTGAATGTTTTTAACAATATAAACAATGTTTTTATTTTAATTTTTTTTAATAAAATGTTTTTATTTTTATTTTTTTTAATAAAATGTTTTTATTTTTATTTTTTTTACTGTAAATCATGCGCGGAGTGTTGCTACATCGACTATCTTATAGCCTGACTCGCAAGGGAGTGCTGCTACATCGACTGACAAATAGCCTGACTCGCAAGGGAGTGCTGCTACATCGACTGACGAATAGCCTGACTCGCAAGGGAGTGCTGCTACATCGACTGACAAATAGCCTGACCCGCAAGGGAGTGCTGCTACATCGACTGAGGGTTTGGTTGGGGCAGGCAGTCTATCATTATTAAAAAAAAAAAATTCCGGTCTTGCATTTTAATTTTTACTTTTTGTCAACAAAATATCGAAAAAACTTTCGGACAACATCTAAGGGTTCTATATATATATATATATATATATATATATTTAAACAACTTTAAAATGTATTCTACAAAATAGAGTGCTCAATGTTCTTAGAAGAACAGAGCAATTATAAATTAGTAGGAAATCACTAAACAAAATTTTTTTTTCATTTAACACAGTGTTTCATCAATAAAAAGACTCATCAGAAATGCTGTCATCAATAAAAAAAACTCATTATTTCTGATGAGTCTTTTTATTGATGAAACAGTGTTAATTGAAAAAATTTTTGTTAAGTGATTTTCTAATAATTTATAATTGATATATATATTATGTATGTATATATGCACATATATAAAATATTTATATATAAAATTTATACATATTTCTCATATCTTAATTTGTTTTGTAAAAAACAGGCTGTAAATAAAGGATTTAGCAAAAAATTTATTGATAGAGCAATTAAAAGCTAACTCAAAAGAATAATGAAATAAAGTAGGCACTGCGTTAAGTAAGAAAGTTTTTTATTGAATTTAACACAAAATTTACATTTTCAAACAATTTATTTAGCGTTTGCAGCATTGTTCATTTTTAAAACTTTTTGATTGAGTCGTGTTCCTGATTGTCTTAAAAATTTCGAAATGCCTGATCAACCTTCGCAAATTTTTGCACCATGATGCTGTCGTGTAATCGCATCTAAATCAAAAATTCAAATCAAATTAAAAAAAAATCAAACTGCAGAAATTATAGCAAATAGTTACATAAATGACTGACTAGGGCAAACAAAATATATTTCCTGTAAAAAAAAAAATCTAAAAAAATGCATAAAACCATTCTAACCCACTGTCATATGATACAGGGAGTATATTTTAAAATTTATCTTCAATGAACCACCAGAGACATTAAAACAGGCCCCAGCATCCTCGCTCATCAACAACTTTCCAAAAGCAAAAGCCAATTTAAATGGAGTATTACCTCCACAACGACTAAGAGAACTCATCTATTATTAAAAAAATAAAAATTACTTAAGGGTCAGAATACATATTATGTTCATTCTATATGAATGAAATTTATATTAATTTTCATTCAATATTAATCTTAATTTCAATACATGGATTTTTAAAATTGACTCTTGAATCACTTTTCTGATTTGATTCAAAATTTTGAAAATTTGTGGGGGTATTATGCAATCCTTGATATTAAAATAAAAAGCAACAGTAGTACCTTTTTATCTATTTTTGCCATCCAACTCAACGCAACTTTTTGAAAATCTTAAAAAAAAATGTAGTAAAATAAATAATATTGTTATTATTTATGTAAAATATTTTGTAAAAAATTAACCATGAAAAATTACCTAAATGGAAAAAATAAATAAAACTTTGATTAACACATTGAAATGTACATTCTTAAAAATTTTATTTACCCTGGCAAGACAAATGTCTTTCTCTGCTATCCTCTTTATCCAAAACACAATTTTTAGAGCCATTTTCTACCTAGGTATAGATAAATTATACCTACAAAAATAAAACAAAATTTTTAAACATTTTATAGTGATTTTATTTAAACTTGTCAACAAAATTATATTCTATAACATATAGTTCTGATTTCTATTAATTTTTTTACTGCACACGCACACAGATTTTAATTAGAACAAAAGCAACATTAGGACTTTTTTTTTTACCAATATATTTGAAGAAAACATCATTTTCCCTTGAGATAGATTAGTTTCTTTCGAGAAGTCAATGTTATTTTCAGCAACTGAAAAGCTTGCTATTTCACTGTGTAAATGGGGAGTTGATATTGATTTAAAAACATTTATAATTCAGTAAAAAAATAAGCATGTTTATTTTAACAAACCATTATACTACTTTTACAAAAATAGTTAACCTGCTATATTTAGAATCACGTTAGATGTTCTTTAGCTATTTGAGCTATCAAAATAATATCTTCTGTATAGTTCTTCATCACCAACCACAATATCTTCATCACTTTCAGAGAATGCCATTGCCGTCTTTCTCCTTTAATATAAACTTTACTTTTTAAACAAAAACAGTGCATGATTTGTGTAATTCTTTATTGCAAAACTATTTATTTATTTAAAAATAATTTTAGTAAAATTTACTTTTGCTTTGTCCCTTTTTTCTCTTCGGTGTCAGTTTCAATTTTTAAAGTATCTGCTGTTTTCTCTAAGCGTGACTGAGCTTTTTCATAAAAATCTAAACACAAATCTATGTACGTAAAATCATTTATCGATATCTAATAAAAATATATAATTGAAATGTTTGCGGCAAAAGCAGGCGCTATGAGAATGGGGTGCAGTTGGTGCACCGCATAAAAATTAATGAATTTTAATGAAAAACCCATGAAAATTAATGAATTTTTTAGTTTTTAAAAAACACTGAAAATTTAAAAAAAAAATAAAAACATTGTTAAAAAAACTTTTTTTTATAAAGACTCCAAAATAAAAATGTTTTTGTCAACGATTAAAAAAATTGTTAAGAATCTTCTTTAAACATTCTAATGACATTCAGAACATATAATTTAAACAAATGCCTGTTGGAATATTGGATTTAAAATAAGTGATATTAAATGAGAGAATAGTCATATTGTAAAGGGGGGCCCAAAATAAATTTGCACCAGCACATGTTTATCCTCTCCAGTGCCCTGGTCAAAACATACAGTTCAGTATCTAATTCAATTTTTTTACATTTTTTTATAGTAATATGCAAACCTGTAGTGTATAAAATCCTTGCTGGGTATATCTTCCAATCAGAGGTTGGTGCCTGCAAGGTTGTGACAGCTTTACGAATCGCAGCGGAACTTTTAAATAAATGCCAGAAGCTTTTCCCATCATTTTTCATCCAACTTTTAGTAATCACTACCACTACTTTAATTTTTCCATTTAAAAATTAAACAATGGCAAATGACATTTCAATATTCTGGTGCAATTTAATTCTAAACAATCTTATATAAGTTACAAAATAAAATTAAAAATACATTAGAGATTAAAAACAATGAACTTTGTAAAACGCTTTTTATACTTATTAATGTAAAACACCAGCGTAAATATTTTATTATTTCTATAAACATACCAGGTATTTGTTTCACACAAAAAATTTATAATATTTAATTAAAATGCATTAAACTCACTTTAAAATTATTCAATGAACTATATATTTGACAAATTTATAACAAATTTTACATAATGACACATGCACAGACATTCTTTAAAAATTGATGCTCTGCAAGTATAATCAAAATTTGTGTTTTAATTCAAGAAATCAGTGATCATAAGCAATATCACAATGTCTAAGTAGAAAAAAAAAGCATAACCACCTTTTTGAAGAGGTATCATCAAGCCTTTTTTCAAAAGTTTTTTTTTTTTTCAGAAAAATTGTTTTTAGGTTGGCTAATGAATTTACATAACAATTGTCTAAATAAGATGTTTCAAAACAATTAGGAAAAAACTTTCGAACTGAATGACGATTTAGAGTGTTGCATTTTGCAAGATCTACCAAAGCCTCTTCTACTAAAATAAACCCTTTGCCTTGAATGACATAAACTCTGTCTCGTAGATTTGATGTGATCTTTTTATTTACCACTTGGACAGAAATTTCTTTACCATTCCTTTCTCTAAGAAAAATATCCAACTTTTTTCTCTCATCTAATTGATTCACTTTTTGGGCAACAGTCTGATATGATTTTCGCACCATTTTTTTAATTCAACCCAAAAAGTTTTCAAAAGGAAAAGCTGCTAGATGATCAAGACTCTCCCCAAAGTTAACACAATCATCAGCTAAATGAATCATGCTATGAACATTGTATGTTAACAAGATCTCCCCATACAAAATTTGTACTTCTCTAATTAAACCATATAAGCAACTGTTTAGCAAATGCAACAATTCATTTTTCACCATTTTATCAGAAAGCAGTATGTGCATAGCAATTGAAAGAGAAACAAATAAGTCATAGTTAGTTTTATTTATTTTTCCTTTTTGAAACAACAGGTCCAGCATAAAGCAGAAAGAATCAAAACTCTGTTGCTTTTCACTTCTCAAGTTCATTTAAAGAGTGTGGTCTACATTGAAAATTGGATGGTGTATAACTTCGTAAATTTATGAGTTCATTTGAAATACTGTCTTTAACAGATTAACTTATTCTCATACATCGGGGACCTTTACACCAGTTTATTAGAAGTTTTTTATTTACCCCAAGACATATAAGGTGCATATAGTCTAATGGGAATCCAGTTACCATTGGGAAATTTAACTGAGCAAGCGGAGAAAGACTCTTGTCAAGTTGGTGACCTTCTTCTTTATACAAATTATTTTTAAAAGCCATGTCAGTGCGAAGTTTAATAGTCACATGCAGCTGTTTATACCCATTAGTTTGAAATTTTTTCATATCAAGAATAAAATCTTCAAAGTACTCAACAGCATATGGTTCTTTTCTGTTAATTGTAAATAGTATAGGCCAAATGGAAGTCTTTATACTATTGTACATAGGTGCACCATCAATACTTACAATTAGATCAAGCTTTTCCTTATTTCCAACTGTTGATATATAATAATCAATTGCACTTTCAACTCTAAGATATATATAATCGCCTCCACAATAAGATTCAACTTTACTTAAACAAAATTTATTTTCAGGCAAAGTGATTGAAAACATAAATATATCGCTGTGCACATCTTCAAAAGAAATCAGAAAAAACCAATTTAAATTGCATTTTGTACTATATGATTTTAGTTTGCAGTCAGAATTTATCAGGCAAATACTTGCAGTCATAAACATTACTAGTTTGCTATGATAATAGCAATGTTATTATAATAAGCATTAATAAGCCAAATTGCTGCTAAGTTGTGACTTTTTTATTTTAAATTGTTAAAATTTTTATATTAAGATGTTCTATTATCCTCAAATAGTTAAAGAACTACCCTAATTTCATTAGAATAATCTTTATTCAAGAACTGAAAATATAATTACTTAACAAAATATATGTTTTTCAATAAAGTTTATATTCATTTCATAGGTTTTATCTATCCATTTATTCTATCCATCTATAAAGGTTTTAATTATATTACGGTACCGTAATATAATTAAAATTTGAACAAACGTTTATTACCACCAAAAATAACAAAAAAATCCCAGCAGAACATGCTATTTGCTCAGCAAATTGCTGTTAGTAAGCAGCTCAATAAATTTGTTTTTTGTCAACAGTAAATCAACGAACGCTCAGTGTTTGTAAATAAACGTTGATTTGCTGTTGATAACATTGCTGTTGCTACAACATCCATTTATAGTTGATCGCCGTTGATCGCTAATGTCAACGCAAAATCAACGTTGATCAACATCAAATCAACGCTTCATTTTTTAGAGGGTTATATGCTACTGCTAATTGCTCAAACCAATTGTCAATTATAGCTGGTTGTGTGGCCACAGCTCTAATAGTTTGCATACCGCTTACTTTTCTTGGGCAAATTTCTTTACGGTATTTGTTCATGAAACCGCAGTACCATTTTCTAGTCGGTTTGCCGTCTTTGAATAGACTACGTTGGTTTGATTCTTTTAAATAGTTTTCAACAAAAATAAACACGCCTTTTCTATTCAAGGTGAAGCCTATATCACTCATAAATTTTAATAAATCAACAAAGATAGCTTCAGTGATGTTGCTCATCTTTCTTGGCGCTCCTCGATTATTAGATGATCCTTTTGTTCTGTCAAAAAGTGTAGATTTTGCCACATTATAACACTTAGCAGCTTGTACGTATGACATTTTTTTTTTTAGTAATAGCTTGAATAGCTAGCTGGATTCGACTCTCTCGCTCTTCTTTTTGTTTAAAATTATCCATATTCTTTAATACAGTAATACAATTAACACAAATGCGTTAACTACCTCTAATAATTACCTCTATCCGGAATTAGGTGTCTTTTTTTTTGGCTGGTAGCAAATTTGTTTTTCATTTTTTCAATTATTTCAAAAGGTAATTTAATTTTTTTTTTGGCTAAAATAATCAGCATAAAATTCTGCACAAAACAGTGTTTTTACTTTTTTAATTTTTTTGTTGCAAGTCCAAGTTATTTTTTTCCTTTTTTTTGTTTTTTTAGTTATGAGAGATTTCAAATTGAAATCTTTCATGATTGCATTAGTTTATATAATTTTTTTTTTATATTTTTCGATTTGTCTGATAAAGACGTTTATTAATTAAAAAAAAATAATTCATAAATTTATTATATTAAGGGAGTTGTGAAACTTTTTACTAAAACCATCCGGAATTAGGTTACATCCGGAATTAGGGGTTTTTACGGTATTGTGGGTTTAAATTTTGTTTCTAAAAAGTTTTGAAAAATTTCATTTTTTCAAACAATTTTATCATTATTTAATTTGATTTTAGAAGCAAATTGTATTTGATTAGTTGTACAATTATCCGCTAAGAGCTATTACAGAAAGTCAATACTTAACTTTAAAAATGAAATATTTATATAACTCTTATTTCATAAAAAGTGATTAGATTTAAAATTTGATCAACAAATTTTTCACCATTTTAAATTTAAATCAATATCAAAAATGTATAGTTTAAATATATTTTAAATAACCAAACCATTGCAATAACATTAAGTATATCTTTTTTTTTTTAAGAATAATTCTTAATCAAAGTAAACTCAAACTTTCGATTGTTTCGAGTGTCTTAGACGAACCTAATAGTTATGATAAAGCGCACATAAAAGTATCAATGAAATATATTTATCCCAAGTGCGATTCTCGAAAAAAAATATTTCTGGGATTAATGTGCCACCTCTCCCCATGTCGCCCCTACCTGCCCCCCTCCCCACGACGCTAAACCTTGATCCACCACTGGCTTGCTTGTGCTTGAAAAAATATTAGCTTATACATGTAGCTCACTGACAATTATAATAAAGACTTTATACGCATCATTTTAAACAGTAGGAAAAAAGGTTACATTCATATTTTATTGAAAGAAAAAAAGCTATAAATGTATTTAAAACTTTACTAAAATAAATGTCAGAAATAAAAATAATTTTAAATTTTTAAAGAAATAAATTTCTTTATTATTTTTGAAAATCTGAAAAAGCAGTCTCTTGAAATTGTTTTTGTATAAACAGTTTTCAAGTTATAAAAAAAATGCCATGTTACTATACACATATCTAAAAAATTTTTTTGAAAAATTAAAACATTTTTGAATTTGGATACAGCCTGGCCCACTTTTCTTTGTCTAAAATTTTTATTTGAGATATACATTTTGAAAAACGTTCAAAAAAAGTTAAAAAGATGCAGTTTTCAATTCACTGTTCTCCAAATTGACCACCAGGTTGAAACTCTCCCCACTCCCAATTTTTTTGCATTATATCAATCATATGCAATAGTAAACACAATTTATGTTGCCAAAAAAATCTGAACTAAGTGCTAAGTATGTAAAATTTAAAAATTAAAACACATCATTTCTTTCTTTTTTTCTTTTTAAGTTAAAATAAAGTCAGCCATTATGGTTGTCAAAATAACACAATAATATTTATCTATTATATTTAAAAAAAACACTCAATAAATATATTTATAACACAAATGATATTTTCACTATTGTTTGTTTAAATTGAAATTCACTACAGCAGATTTTAGCTTTTCTGCATAATTTTTGTGTCCAATAGTTTTTTTATAATTCACCCAAGTTTTTTTAAATTTGTGATGAACAGCTTCACCACATTGTTCTGCATAGTTACCTAAGCTAGTATTATTGTGTTCTACAAAAGGGAGAATGTGACACACTAAAATATGAATTTTCCATGAAACTGTTAAATTATAGTCAAAAATATCTTTGGTATACAGTTGAAGATTAAAAAATGAACTTTGGAAGTCTTCAATTTTAACAGAAATATCTATACCCAGTTCCAAACCAAACACTGCTGATTTTATTAATAAAAATTTATGCAAACAATTAACTATCGGTAAAATATTAATTGCTGCAGCAAAGGTGACATCTCTCTCTAAAACATCTAGCAAGGACATTAATCTATTTGGATTGTTTCCATCTAAACCTACACCATGATACCCTCTCATTAGTATGTAATGTGTTTTCAACCAATTTTCAAAAGGTGGCCAAACACACAAAAGTAAAGTACAAAATTTATCTACAACTCCCATCAAAATGTGGAGCTCCGGTGGACGAACAATGTGTTCAAGAAGAGTTTCTTGTTCTTCTTGTAAGTAAATTAAACGAGGATTGATAACATTTTTGTATTCCTGCATTTTCAATCTTTTTTTCCCATCACATACATATTGATCATAACACAGGTCTATGGAGCCTAAAGTTCTACGTTTTCCTGTTTCTAGCGAGCATTCTCCTTCACAATACAAACAGGCATATTTACCAGAGTGACCTGATAGTTCAAAAATACTGTTTGCACACTTTAAATCAAATGCAAGACTAAAATTTACTTCTTCAAGTTTTAGAGGAGCCAATAATTTTTGGAGATTGCCATTGTCCTCTGAAACCAACTCCACAATGGCAAGAATATAACAATGTTTTACGCCAGAATCTTCATATATTTCAGATGAAGAATAGTGATTTTTTGGATCAAAAACATTAATGATAACTTTGAAAAAGTTTTGACCACCATCTATAGAAATTCTTACCATTGCATTAAGGTTATCGATACCTCTTTTTTCTGTTATAAATTTAATAAATTCCGTTGTATTTTTTACATAAACTATATCTCTAAAAACTGTCTGATCTCCGTCAACCAGTTCCTCTGTTTTGCATTCATATAAAGAATCAAGAGTTTCCTCTAATTCAGTCATTTTAATATTAATACTTGATTCTACAACACCAGTTACGTTCCTCCGTAAAGTAGAACATAATTTTTTTGTTTTGTTTTTAGAAAGTTCTAATTCATTCGATAGCTCCATAATAGTTTGGAATGAGATCTGGTTTACTTTCTTTCTTTTTGACTTAATTTTATTAACTCCAACTGTAACCGAGAGAAGATTTCCACCTGTAGACAACATGAACTGCTCTCCGCTTACAATGTTTTCACGTTCCATTTTGCGTTTTAACAATCCAGAAACTATTTGTTCTGCATTTTTCTCTCCAAGCGACTCACTGATATCTATGATATTGCTTACAGCGTTACTTTTGCAACAAGTATGAGTAACTCCTCTGCCTAAAATTAACAGTGATAGTTTAAAAAGTATTTTAAAATAACTAAAAATTGAATAAGAAATAAAACAATAAAATTATTAAATCAAACTTTATGATTTAATAGTTTTATTGTATGATTTTAAAATTTATCAAACAATATAGAATTTTAAAGTTATTAAAAACAATATAAATTTTTAAAAATTTATTTGAACAAACAAGTTAACAATATCTACAAGTGCAAAATATTTGCACTTGTAAAAAGAATATAAATAGTTGTGGATTATTTCACATTATAAACTTTTTTATATAACAGATTTGATTGATAAAAAATAAAGGAAAAATACATTTCAATAAAATTTATTTAAATTATAAAACCGTAATATTTATTATTCATACCAAGATTTAAATAGAAAAGAATACAGATTTTCTCAGTTGTTTTTGTCTCTGTATCAAAATGTTTCTCTGTTTTATTTGGCGCTTTATCAACATTTTTTTTGATACCTAGCAGTGAGGAGGTTCGTCTAATACTGCTTCTATCAACCTATATATATATATATATATATATATATATATATATATATATATATACATATATATATATATATATATATATATATATATATATATATATATATATATATATATATATAAATATATATATATATATATATATATATATATATATATATATATATATATATATATATATATATATATATATATGTAAATTATGTTAGTGTATTTTACAAATAGAGTGCTCAATGTTCTTAAAGAACAGAGCAATGATAAATTAGTAAAAAACACTTATCTAACTTTTTCTTCTACTTGAAGTTTCACCATTGCTGGATCATCAGGAAAAGTACAGAAAGAGTATCAGGAAGGAACTTTCCTGATGATCCAGCAATGATGAAACTTCAAGTAGAAGAAAAAGTTAGATAAGTGTTTTTTACTAATTTAATTTATATATATATATATATATATATATATATATATATATATATATATATATGTATATGTATATGTATATATATATATATATATATATATATATATATATATATATATATATGTATATGTATATATAAATATACATATACATATATATAAGTTATAATTAACTCATACAAAAGTACCTTTGATATACTCTCTAACCAGTTGGAAAGATATGCAGTTTCTCCTTTGTTTAGACTAAATAAATTTCTTCTGCAGTTGGAACAAACTACTGAAGGACAAACATCAAGATCAATATCAAAGTTTGGCCAAATGTATTCTTGAATATTTTTGCATACTGAGGGTGTTATAAGCGTTAGACATTTTGATCTGATACCTTTATTTGTCAAGCAAACTGCACAAGTACACATTTTAAATTCTGTCGCCATGTTGGAAAATAATAATTATATCTGGAAAGAAGCTGTAAATAATTTATTTTTGAATGCCATAATGGCTGACTATATTTAAAATATAGTAAAAAAAAAGCAAAAAATGATATGTTTTAATTTTTAAAATTTACATACTTAGCACCTAGTTCAGATTTTTTTGGCAACATAAATTGTGTTTACTATTGCATATGATTGATATAATGCAAAAAAATTGGGAGTGGGGAGAGTTTCAACCTGGTGGTCAATTTGGAGAACAGTGAATTCGTTTTACGGTTTTTATCTCATGTTAACCTACTGGAATAGTGGCATAAAAAAACCTTAAATAAAAATAACTTTAACTGAATGTCTCTGAAAAAGAGCAGTGCAGGTATAGAAAAAATTTTCGCAATTAAAAATGCCTCATAAAAATTTTTTTTGTTTGAACTTAATGATCAAGTATTTAAAAAATTTTACGATAAATACCCTTTTTTAATTTTTAAATTACCCTTTCTTTTTTGGAGGTGTGTTACCCACTCTCATTTTGTGTTATAAGAGCCTAAATCTTCTGAAGGTTTTGCCAGGTTCCATTTACAGCGAAGCACTCGAGTCAAACCAAACTTTTTGAACCCTATGAAAAAGAGTTTGACCCTATGAAAAAAGCCAATTTTTTTTTAAGACAAATTTTGTTTAAAATGAGCATGAATCACATTTTTATATATAAAAGCACATAGTTAAAGAATTGAAACTACTTCTTCTAATACTTAGAAAAAAAAACATGAAATATTCCGTTAACATTCCACGTTCAAAGTAATTAATTATAAATAATTTATAAAATTTAAAAAATAGTTATATTGCTTGAAAAAACAAAAGCTCCTACCCAATGTTAAATTGTTAATTTACACGTAATCTAAATCATAACGTTATGTGAAAAAAACGTTTTTCCATGAATTTAACTACAAAAAACTCAAAAAAATTTGCGAAATCTTTTTTGGGTTGCCAAACGTGTTTTACTTATTCATAATTATATATAAAAAAAATTTTATTATTATTATTTTTTTTATATTTTATAAGTATACGCCAAGTAAGGAATAATACTTTCCGATTTTCCTTATAAGTTACTAAAATAAGAAATGACATACATGATCACTTTATGAAAAAATTTTTGCATTTCGATAGATGCTATTTTTTCAAAAAATTTTTAATGTAAGGTTAGGGGTAGTCCAAAAAATACGCGATGCTAAAATTAATTAAATAAACTAAACCAAAAAGATCTCAAGTTTTTCCTTGCAGATTTTAATTGAACTAAAACTTAAAATAGCGCTTTAACTTCATAGAAAATCGCCGCGCCAAAAAGCAAATTATCTTGAAACTTATAAGTTTTAAATAAATGTAGCGCTGCAACTAATGAGAAATCGTACATAAATTACACACACGGTTGCGTAATTTATGGGCGATCCCTTATTAGTACGTAAACAAAAAATAAATGAATTTAAGGTAATTTTAAATAAAATAATTTCAGTTTTACGGAGTTTAAAAGGAAGATTTATAAGATATAAAAGCAATAATTATAATAATTTATTCGACATTTAAACTTTAAATATTAGTGAGCGGAATCACGTATGAAAAAGAGTCAAAAAATGCTGACGTAACTATAAATGTTGTAAAAGTTGTAACTGTGAGTATTACGTCATAATTGTGAGTGTATTACACCTTACATGAAGCTTATTCTTCGGAAATATCTGCAATGAATTGCCTTTTTAAACCTGCTAAATATAAACGAAGAGTTTCTTCATCTAAGCGAGAATTTTTCGCTGCTTGCAATAGTCGAGTAACGAGCCTGAATACAGCTTTCTCTCTTTTGGAGGATTCCAAAGATTTTTGGTTTTCCTTTAAAAAAAATCAAATACTATATATATATATATATATATATATATATATATATATATATATATATATATATATATATATATACTTATATAGTATAGTATTTATTAAATATATATAATAGGGTTGATACAAAGGATAGTGATGAAAAAGGTATAGATATCATTATAATTATTATACCATAATAGAAACATATATACCATATTACCATACATACCATATATACCATATTACGAACAAAACATTCGTTTTAAAAATGCGATTTCCGCTGCTATAGCAGATAACATGAGAGACTCAACGAAAAAAAAAACACACACAAACGTTTGTTCTATACTGTGTTAACAAGGTTAATATATATTTAAAAGTTACCATAAAGTAGTTTTATTTAAAGGGGTGAAGATAGAACTCCTGCTCAACAAGTAGAATCTACTTACCTAAGAGCTAAGTTGAAAAAGCGTAATGATCTTTTGAAGAAAGCAGATATCCTAGATAAGCCGTTTCGAAATGTTATCCACAAACGTACTAAAGTCATGTTGCATCAACGTCATTTTCTTCAGAGGCGAACAACGATGCACCTAGGGATCTTCTATAAAGTACGTACGCTTGGAAGAAAAGAGGGGGTCTGCAAATGGCGTATGTAAGATGTGAGGGCAGTGGGTCAATTATAAAAGTAAGGAGACACTAAATTAAAAAAAATATCATAAAATGTTGGATAAATAGGTTAAAAGCGTATGTAATTTTAGGGAGGTGGAGGGTACTCAAAAAAGCGTATAGCAACACGGGGAGGGAGATTGAAATAAAAACGTACGTAGTTTATGGACGACCCCCTATGCCTTAAACTCAGTTCTATTCACCATGCTCTCAGAATATCACAAAAATAATAAGCCTTCCAATACCGCCTATATCCAATAATCGAACACTGACCCAACTTCTACAACCTCCGTACTATTAACCAAAAGCAAACACAAAAGCAAATTCAAAAGCAAATACTTTAGACAGAAAAAAAAATCGGTTGTTTCAGGAGCGCCTTTTAGGAGGTTAACAAGTTTGATCCAAATTTCACGTTGAGAAGATTTTTTTATAGTTAGAAAAGGAAATAACTGATAAGGTAATGCACAATTACATCCAATTTCTTCTTTTTTAAATTTATGTTCTGTGCATATTTTATATTTCCATTTCATAAGTTTATAACTTCCATTTGAGCAACTTTTTATGACACAATAATATACCATTGCACCAATAACTACTTATTAAAATTAAAGCAAGAATGATACAAGTTAAAACTCTAAAAGTTTCAATTTTAAAATAATTATTTCAGTTTAAAAAAACATCTTCTATTCGAAAAATAACTTGACTCCTTCATAAATATACCATTTTTAAAGTTTGTTTACTCGAAATATTTTTTTTTTTTACATCTTTCGGGAATATCGAAAACCGTGTATTGCCGATTAAACTTACTACCAACACACGTTCGATTGGCATTAAAGTGCCTTGAAATGCTTTTAGCATTTACTGAAAAACTTTTACTGAAAAACTTATTTACTTGAAAAACTTTTAGCATTTACTATCTCAAAGTTTCCAAAACTTTGAGATAGTAAATGCTAAAAGTCGTCCACATAGGCTACCACGTGGATATTCATGTTTCTTAATGGCTGCTGTTTACATACTAGAATGGCTACCAACTAGATAGTAAAGCTTACAACTCTCTTACGCACTCAAAGATTCAGTAGCCTATTGTTCCGGTAACAATCCACCACTGATTTACATAGCTGACGGTTTTAATGGATGTGATGTTAAACCATTACGCAAGAAATAACACTTATGGCAAATAAAGCATGAACCAACTTGAGTAACGGCATTTAAATCGTCTTGCCTTGACATTATTCTAATAAACGCCACGAAGTAATATATTTTTGAAATTCTAAAACCACTGGGTCCATCCTAATCATAAATTGATCAAAATCCCAATGCTAAAGATAAAAACAAAGCCAACATTAACACAAAGCTAGGCTTAATAACCAATGCAACATCTTGGCTAACATTATTGCTTAATTTACTGCCACCCGGAAAGCATCTTGCTACAGAAATAAATATAAATATCCCACTAATAAGAAAAAGTATGTGGTCACACCTACGTCGGCTATCAACCCAAACTCCCAGCTTACCCTCAGATACTGAATTTTGTACAAAACTAAATATGAAATTCTCAGATGTAGTTTGGCAAGACATTAACAAACCAGATTTATCAGCTTTTATCGAGCCAATTTTTAATACCGGAATTGCCCAATTTTTCTAATGTCAGTGAGCAACTCAAACGCATCAAAATGACATCAGCCAGGCATAATGGCATATCTGGAAAATTACTTTCTGCTGCTTTGAAAAAGTTGAAGCTAGTTGTTATTTTTAATCATTGTAATAAATGTATTGTTCCATCTAAATAACTTTATGCAAACATCATTTCTATTCTAAAAGTTGATAAACTGTCCTACCAACCGACTACTGACTAATCTCTATAACGTGCAAATTAGTTGAACAAAACATTTTATATTGTACATCCAAGATAAACTATTATCAAATAGCCAATTCAGTTTTCTTCCTGGGAGAAGTATAACTGATGCCATCATACAAGTATTAGATGACTGGAGATATGCTATTGACCGCAATATCTCATTACTTTACGAAAGCTTTCGACCTAGTTGACCTCATTGCAAAAGCTTTCAACCTAGGTTTGACCTAGTTGACCACATTGTGAAAACTTTCGACCTAGTTACCTAGTTCAACTTAGTTGACCGCATTATTTTCATGCAAAAACTTGAGATTAATCTACTGTCTCGCTTATCATCCTGAACTGCAAAATGGCTTTCAAACCGTAAAATTTATATTTAACAATAAGTCTACTGAATGGAAAGATGTACTATCTGGAGTGATGCAAGGAAGTGTCCTTGATCCAATTCTCTTTTATTCTATGTACTAGAAATAAACATCTCTTGACAGGTGTTACCCATTAAAAAATCCAAATGATAGCTTACATAATTGGTAAAAATTCTTCCTTTCCACAAAAAGTAGCAGGTAGTATTCAATGATGATGCAATGATAATAAAATGTTTCTAAACACAGCCTAATGCAACACTCGGAATCAGGAAAAATAAGATCAGCAATAATTTGCCGACCTCAATCTTTTAGAGGTTGGCAAAAGAAATTTGATACAAAAGTCTTACTATAAAACATAGATATGGGGTCGGCAATTTTTTGCCGACCTCAAACACTTTAAGGTTGGGAATAAGGCCAGCATTGCCGAATGCCTACCTTAATTCCGAGGGCAGAGTTATTTATACAGCCCGAGGTGCTAAGTCTGTCTCAAAATTAAAGAACGAAATTCTTGAAGTTGTAAACTCATATAAATACTTTGGTATCAACCTGAACTCAATTCTAAAATTTAAAAAACAATGGTCAAGCTTGTATAATAAAATGGCCTATAACGAGCATTTTTTTAAACAAGCCTCTATAATAAAATTGCCCATAACTAACATCTTTTAAACAACTCAGAACATTTGGAGGATGGTCTACTTGGTCTAAATCTATGCTTTTATTTTACCTACATTGTAGTTGTCATCACCTCCACAAATAATAAAACAAAATCCAAGATGCAAGTCTTTTGGAACCATTTTCTAAAAGCAGCTAGTTTTGATCCTCATGATACAACCAACTATGGTATTCTTCTAATTGAGGAACATCTTGATACTGTATACATTAGTACACTTAAATTTTTTTTTTTTTTTTAGATTATTCACCTCTTTAAGGCCCAAAGGGGGCCACTACAGTCGAGGAAGCAATTCATTTTTTTGAGTTTTTATTTTTTAATTATTATTCGTGGTGCAACCCTCTCTCAACTCTTTAACTCCGAAACACGAACCTTGCCAAGCAAGGCTGTTGCGCGGAGAAACTAAGTTGAGCGCGGTACTTCCAGGGACATTCTCAATACACTCCATTAAAATACTTTATCATTAGTTTTTGTAAATTCAAATCAATAGTTATTTAAATAAAAGATTTAAATATATATATATATATATATATATATATATATATATATATATATATTTATAAATTTTTGTTACTATAAGTAACAATTGTTTTGTGCTTTTTGAAACAGGAAGTGCTAGCAAAAGGTCATACTTATGAAGTATGATATATTAAAAATAATATATCATACTTTTGTTTATGTTAATGATTTTAATAAATCCAGATGTAACCCACTAGGTAGGATTTTTAGAAAGAGAATTGTTTCTTCTAAGAAGCCAATTGAAAGACAAGCATAACTTGGTGCCAAACCTGTCCCCATGGTAATACCTGTAATTTGGCGATTTAGTTGGTTGTTTAAGAGAAAATTGGTATTTTTAAAAAAAGGATGCAGATTCTAGAAAATATTGATGGTAATTCTTTTGGATACAAGATCTTTATATTTTTTTAATCCAAGATTTTAAAGCGTCTAATCCTAGATTGTGTGGAATGGTTGTGCAGAGATTAACAATGTCACATGTAAATGTAATACAATCTAGATCAAATTTTCTTTAGATCTATAACAATAACAGACAATATTACCTATAGAAATTGGCGTAAATAAGATGTTGGTGAATCTATTCCTGCAATAATGGGTCCATTGTTTAGATGGTTTGGTGGTTCTAAATCAATGAAAAGAGAAATGGACTCAAACTTTTTTAACAATTTCTTTACATTCATAGATTTTGAGAATTATATAAAGATTGTTTCATTTTCATTCAAATTTTGTAATATAGTCAATCTCATTTTGTGCTGCAATAATTTTTTTTTTTCAACATCTTTTTTTTTTCAACATCTTCGCTTTCAACAAGGCTGCAAGTAAACACTATTAGAGTCGGAAGTAACAGGAAGTGAAAAGATTATAGTTTATAGAGCAAGATAACGATTGACAGATAACTTAAAAGATTTCAAATTATACAAATTAGGAAAGCAAGATGAAGGAAGTGAATTCCAAAGAACTGATGTTCGAGGAAAAACTTAAAAATAGTCACAGAAAAAGGATGAAACTTAATTGAATGACGAGTAACACGAGAATGAATTTTAATAGATGGCACAAGAGACGCTAGTTCTTTAGAGCAGTGCCCATTATAGTATTTAGAAAAGAGAAAGAGGAACAACATTACAACGATTTGATAATGGTTGGAGGTTAGCTGCAAGAGCAGGTCTAACTATATTTACAATCCATTTTTGCACCTTGTCTAAAACAGAAAGAGCATCATTTGAAGATCCACCCCAGATATGGCAACAGTATTCCGTACAAGGACAGATTTGAGATTGGTAGAGATAAAGAATAGAATCCGGAGTAAGAAAGTGTCAAGCAAGGTAAAAAGATGCAACCTTAGCAGATGCTAACTTTACAATGGATTTGATATATGGTTTCCAAGATCGGAAGTAAGAGTTAACTCTAGAAGAAGATGAAGGGTAGATGACTCATCAAGTACATTACCGTTCATAAACATAGGAAGATTTAAATTATTGGTTTGAAAAAACCAATAATTTAGATCTTATATTGATTATTATTGATCTTATATTGATTATTGAAACCAATAATTTGATCTTATATTAATATTGATTGGCTGAAAAAAATTGGGTTTTATCTGAATTAAGGTTCACTAGCCACTGTGAGCTCGATGCTGTAGCAGAAGTGAGATCTTTTTCAAGCAATAAGAGAGTATTGGCTTCTTATCAAGACAAGAATAAATGGTAGTATCATCAGCAAATAATGCCACCTTAGATGAGAGAATATCTGGAAGATCATTAATGTGAATTAAAAAGAGTATAAGGCCAAAGATAGAACCTTGAGGAACCCCTGAAGTTACAGGATATGAAGAAGAGTGCTGTCCCTCAAGGAAAACTTTTATACTACAATTGGAAAGGAAGGATTCAATAACCTTAAAGATGTTACTTGATACAACGTATGGAGAAGACCAGCATGCTAAACTTTATCAAAAGCTTTAGAAATGTCAAGAGCACTTGTTAAATGTTAAGTGCCTTAACCTCTCCACCTCTATCAAACCTATCAGTTATTACTGTTAGCAAATCAGCTGTAGAATGAGAAGATCAAAATCCATATTGATGATCAGAAAGTTATTAGATTCAAGATGAGAGATTAGGCGTTTATTAATTAAAGACTTAAAAACCTTGCTTATGATGGGAAGTAGACTAATGGGACAGTAGTTAGATGAGTCAGATTGCTCTCCAGAATTTTTGACAATAGGGATAACAGATGCCGGTTTCCAGCAGGCTGGAAAACAAGACTCTGATAAGCACTTGTTGAATAGTTTTGAAAGTATAGACGACAGCTCTGGAGAACACTTCTGCCAGACTATAACAGGTATGTTGTCCGGGCCACAAGCTATAGAAGAGTCTAAGCAGGAAATCACTTTACGAGTGATACGAATGTCAAGCAATGGATCAACCTGTTTGATGGCAAAATCAGGTTGAACGCAACTAGTGGAACCAAGAGATAATATTGATAAAAAGTTCTTAGCAAATAATTCAGCTTTGTCTTTAGGTGAGGTGACAAAGTCTGAACCATACAAGAGAGGTGGAATAACAGATTTGCCCTTATTATTGATACTATTAAAGATTCTCTGGAAGTCACAAGAGCCTAATTTTTGTGATGAAATATAAGATATCATGACCTGAGAATAGCGGACTTTGGCGTTAGACAAAATCTTTTTACAATGGTTTCTATCAATAGTAAACAGACATCTGTTTTCCGGAGAATTGATTTGCTGATAGATATGGAAGTAATGGTTTCAATTGGAAATTGCAGCAGCACAATGTGAGGTAAACCAAGGAGAAGAGTGAGGCTTGACTTGGAACTATTGAGAGAGAATAAAAGAATCCATGCCAGCCTGAATCCAAGAAGCTATGTAAGAAGCACATTTATCAGCAGGAAGATGAAAGATTTCTACCCAAGGGCCATCACAAAGAAAATCATTGAAAGTGTCCCAGTCAGCTTTAAGGTAGTTATAAAAGGTATGATGATAGGGGGATTCAGATGATGAAGAAGAAAGAGATAATAGTTTTAGAGAGGTCAAACCGTGATCAGAAGTACCTAAAGGTGAATGTGAAGAAACTGAACACTGACTAGAATCAGAAACAAGACATAAGTCAAGTAGAGAAAGTAAAAGATTCTGGTTATCTGGAAAACAAGTTGGAAAGTTGACTATTTGAGTTGGAGATTGAAAAAGGCAAAAATTATGGGCCTTAACGCCTGCAGAGTCACTGACACTAGAGCTAAGCCATTCAGTGTGATGAGTATTTAAGTCACCAACAACAACAATATTGGCTGATGGATAAAGTGAGAGGGCTCGGTAAATTTGATCAGAATTAACATCAAAAAGAGTGCAGTCTTGAGATGAAGGAGAGCAATATAGAACAAAGAGAAAGGCAATAGAGTGAAGTGGTGCTAAACAAAAGCACGTAAAAGAATAGTCGGTGGATTCAAACCTAGTTTCCCAACAAATGGGTGAACTCTTGAAAATGTAAATGTCCAAGCCAAACATGGGACTATTGGAGTCTTTACGAATTAAAGGATATATCTGTAACTTTTGTTAATTAAAGATCAACACTAAGATCAGAAAATGAAACAGCCTAACTCAAATTTGCGTCACAAAGAGTAAGTAGGTCTGGGTTTTTTTTTCTGAAGACCACGAAAAATAGTGAATGATAGGTATAGAGAAGGTATAGTGATGACAATGGTTTTTTGTGTTTTAAAGTTTTTGGTACTTTAGTCATTTTTAAATTTGTTAAAGAACTTAGCTCAAACACATATAGTACTCAGTACACTATTTAATAGCCCAAGCAATTGCATCTTTACTATTAATAAACTCTAAGCTGTAACAAAGGGCTCCAAATGTGGCCTTGACAATGCACACCAAAAGTATGAACAGGAACACCATCCATGCGCAACATAGTGCTTTTAGTACTCTGATATTTTACAGCTGTTGATGGAATCAGCCTCTCTGAGAGCTACCACAGAGTTCAGGAAACCTGACTCCCAGCCGGCCTTAGAACCATAAAACTGAGTTTCAGAGCTGTATCCTCATTAGGAAATAAAAGAATGAGTTACCTAGACATAAAAACAGAGACACAAGCAAAACCAATGCATTGAGTCAAGAAGATCCAGCATTCAACATCCTCAACTATAAACAATGTATTATAAATACATCTGTGCCAGCCTAATAGATGAAGAAGGGGTGCGATGCTGGTTAACAGATAGAATCTGTTTACCCCTTGAGTCTTTGCCTAAGAGGCCTTCTACAAGACAGTAGCCAGATGCATTTAACATCTGCCCAAAGGATGAGTAATTTTATCGAGACACCATCTCTAGCCTTTACTCAACCAAGAGCCCCAAAGCAGGTGGTGTTTTAAGTCGGTTTGGCTTCTCCTAGCCTTTGCCTAAAAAAGTGTATCCTACAAGGCAGCAGGACATGAAGCAGATTGTACTGGGTTACATGTTACCAGTAGCAGGATAACCTGACCTGACGTTTAATATTGTCATTCTCTTCATTAAGCCTCGTCATTATATTGATTAAGCTTGTCATCATCTTGATTAGGGCTGCTAGTTTGAACTTATTCGAGTTCTAATGTTTAAATTTTACGTAAAATTTTTTTATCATATTTATAATCTTTCTGGAAACTAACTTATTAGAGTTTCTGCTTTTTTGTATGTTGTTAAAGACGATTTAATGATATTGATTTACAAGTTTATCACAACAAAATGTTAGAGTCCACTAGAACTAAAATACTATTTGAGATTATTTGATAATTTTATTTGAAAAATAGAAACTGTATTTGTTTTATAGCAGTTAACCAGTTTTATCTATAATGAAAAGAAAGTTTGACATCATTCATTGTTGTTTGCATTTTTAATGATGGGTTTAAAATGTCAAAAAAAGTCTTCATGATAGTTAATTTTTTGTGTTTACATTCTGCAAAATATAAATGTTTATTTGAACATTGCTCTTTTATTATTTTTTATCTTATTCTTTTTAGATTTAAATAGTTCTTTTTTTTATTTGATACCTGTCTTGTAAATTTTTTTAATAAATTGTGCTAATTTTTATCCTCTCTAATTGCTTTTAAAACCACAAAACTTGAAATTTTTTCTCTAATTCTCCATTTTCCTGATAACATGTTACAGGGTTTATGCGAAATATAAAACATTTTTTAAGAAAATATAAAACAAATTTTAAGAAAATATAAAATATTTTAGTTGATTTAATAGTGCATTTATGATATATAAAGTTATTTATAAATTTCTAAAGAATAAAGTGTATTTTTTTATATAACTATAAGTCATTATATTTAAAGATATAATATAAATAATAAAGCATACACTTTAATAAAATTCTTGCCTTGCTATACCTTTCAAAATGAAAATACATTTTCTCATGCTATCATACCAACCACAAAAATCACGCCAATTGTTGGTATAAGCGAATTTAAGGTAGCCTTAACTTCATTGCTAGTTTTTGGAAACGGTCTTATAGAAGTATAATTAGCTTTAAGACAACTAAAGTATTCCTCGATCAGGTTCAATTGCAGTGAATAAGGTGGCAAAAAGTAAACTGAAACATTGGATTGGCCGAGCAAATTGATTACATCACTTCGGCGATGAAATGCACAATTACCCAATACTAGTACAGAATGGGAATTTGTTTGGAAATACGGTCTTAAATTGTAGATTATAAAATCACAAAAAAGATTGCCATTATAGACACCATCAACTATCTTAAAGCTTAGAATACCATTAACTGTTATAGTGGCCATTTGCTGGCACTGTAACAAAAAATTTTATATTCTTTATAGAATAGTCATATTGCTTAGAAGTATGTAAGTTAAAGCCTGTTTATCTAGAAACGCTAATTTATTGTCAACAATCGAATTATTTGTCCTGCAGAAACTTTGTCTCAAACCAACGTTTTGCGGCGAATTCATTTCTTTTTGTGCTAATGTAAGTCATTTTCTAGTGATTCCATCGACTTCAAATACTTAGATACTGTTGGCATAGATGCATTTATAATCCTTTCAAAGAGAATGTTTCTCAATGATGCTAAAGTATGAGATGGATCATGCTCAACTAAGAATCGAATTTCAGATCTAAGCGTCTCTTTATAAGAACTGTGCCTTCCTTTCTTTCCTGATGCAATTTCATCATCACTAAGTTCTTTACTGATTTTATCAGAAATAGAACATGTTGCAGTAACTGATATTTCAACTTCTTCCGCAATTTCTTTTAACTTCATTTCTTTAAGAATTGACTTCCTTATGGATCTTACAATATCCTTTGTAATAAGTTTTTTTTTCTTGCTCTCTGATTTTTTAATTATCGATTAAAACAACAAAAATAAAGTTTGAATAATACATTTTAATTACAAGCATAGTAAGGCATGATTGCATGTGTATCGCATTTAAAATGTTTTCTCTTGATAAAAAAAAGTGTCTATTTAATAAGGATATAGTAATTTTTCTATTTTTAATTGTACTTAATATAAATTTAAAATTATAATGAACATTATTCACCATAATAAATCTAAATATTTTATAAATATAAAACTTTTATTCCAAACTTAAAAGTATGATGAAAAGTTTGATAACAGACTCAAAAAATTATTCTTTTAAGGTACTTACAACTACCAACTAACTACCACCATTTTTTTATTTATATAGTTCTTATCTTTGTTATAAACCTCAAAAATTCCAAAGTTTTATAAAGTAATTGCGTAATTAAATATTTTATATTTTCTTAAAACTTATTTTATATTAAAAAAAAAAGTTTTATATTTTCTTACAAATTGTTTTATATTTTCTTAAAAAATGTTTTATATTTCGCATAAGCCCTGTAGTTCTCTCTTCATGTTGAAATCTGACCTTCATCATCAATTCATCATCCTCTTGAATTATCTACTAATTAAATAGTCTTAAGTTGTACTCCATTATTTGGAAGTCAGTAGATTTAACCATAAATAACCATTTTTTAATTTCTAACCATAAATGTTTAATTTCATAGTGCGATACATTTTGATTAAGTAAATAAAAAGCACATAAAAAATATATAATAAACACATAAAAATGTTGAAAAACTGAAAATTTGATTTTATAAAATTATTTATTTCAAAAAAATTAGACTTCTACATGTCTAATTCTATATTCTAGTGAGAAAAAAATAAAATAAAAGCATTTCTTATTACCAAGGGAACCAAATGAATCAATTTTAGTGCTAATTTATATATATATATATATATATATATATATATATATATATATATATATATATATATATATATATATATATATATATATACATGCAACCCTCGAAATTAGGAAAAATGAGGTCAGCAATAATTTGCCGACCTCAATCATTTAGAGGTCGGCATCAGGTCGGCAAAAATTATTTGATAGTCTTATTTGATGGTCTTATCATAAAACAGAAACGAGGTCGGAAATTTTTTGCTGAATGCCGACCCTAATTCTGAGGGTTGTATATGTATGTATATAGTGTATATAGTATATATGTATATAGTATATATATATGTATGTATATAGTATATATATATAGTATATATATATATATATATAGTATTTATATAGTATATATATAATATATATATAGTATATACATATATATATACACACAATATATATATATATATACATACAGTATATATATATATATATATATATATATATATATATATATATATATATACTATATACATATATACTATATACATATATATACATGTGTGTGTGTATATATATATATATATATATATATATATATATATATATATATATATATATATATATATATATACATATTCACATATATAATAATAGAAAATAAATATAGAAAAATATACATTTTTTCTCTGCTGAAGTTGCAATGCTATTTCTTTTGCTTTTTCAACTAATTCTACTGGTAAAGTTGACATTTCAGCCAATTTGAGCCCTTAACAAAAAATAAAATCTACACAAACTGATCACAATATTTATAGGGCCATAGCATGATGAAAATATGGTAGATGTATAATACTAGAGTAAATTTTTTTTTTTCTCAATCCTTTTTACATTTTTTTTTAATTTAAGATAAACATTTAAAAAAATATATTTTTTAGTTTTTTTATTGCTTGCTCTAATTAAAAAGTCTTAAAGTGCTTGCTCTAATTAAAAAGTTCTTAAGTCCCACCACATCCCTGGTAGTAGCACACTCAACTTGTTTCTTCGCGCAGCGGCCTTGTTTGTCAAGGTTCGTGTTTTGGAGTTATAGAGTTGAGTGAGGGTTGTAACCGCAAAAGTAGCCTCTTTGACTGTAGTGGCTCTCTCGGCCTTGGGGAGGAGAACTTAAAAAAAAAAAAATTTAAGATAAAAAAAAAGAAAGCATTTAACTGATAGTTTAAAAAACTTTTTTCTAACTCATATGTATCAATTTAATAAAAACTGATTTTTAGTTGCAAAAAAGGACTTTTTAATTAGAATAGCAATCTGTTTAAATTTATGTTACCATAGTTTTCGACAGTAGTTCTTCCCTTCACTAATACATGGGTAAATTGCATGTTTTCAGTGCTTTGAGTTTGGTCAACAACTTGCTAAAACAATTACTTATTTACTATTACAATCAAATAAAACCCTAGTACTAAGTAAAAGACTAAATCATAACAACAAAATTAAGGCATATCTATAAAAGATACTTGAGTAATGACGCAAATAATAAAAGTTACCTGAACTTCAAAGTTATAACTAAAACAAAATTTTTATAATAAAATAAAATTTTTATAATAAAAATAAAATTTTTATAATAAAATGTTAAAGAATGCTATAGTCATAAAAGAATAAAAAGTTTACAGTTGCCATAGTTATAAAAAAAATAAAAAGTTTATAGTTGTCATAGTTATAAAAAAAAATAAAAAGTTTATAGTTGCCATAGTTATAAAAAAAATAAAAAGTTTATAGTTGTCATAGTTATAAAAAAAAATAAAAAGTTTATAGTTGCCAGTTATAAAAGAACAAAAAGTTTAAAGAATATTTAAGTTATAGATTTTTTATTTGACAACTTGTTAAAACATGTTTGTATATACTATTTTTATAGTTATTAATTTACACTTATTTATGTAGAATAATTATTGTAATAATTTGAATAATTTAAGAATAATTATGAATAATTTAAGAATAATTATTGTAATTCTTGATTTAACAAAAACTATTTCTAAAAAATCAAAAAAATATTGCTAAAAGTGTTTCTAAAAATCAAATCAATACTTTTCCACATTGGGATAGAGATTTTCCAAATCGCAAAGAGAATGAAAGTGAGTAGCAAAATATGTGAATGCCTAAAAATAATCAGGAAAAGCATTTTATAATGGTCTGAATATAAAAAACCATAAAAAAAGGGGTGACACCTATATAAAAATAAAGAAGTCACCAAAATTCATGAAAATTTAAATAAAATATAAGGCAAAAAATCATACAGAAGGGTTTAAAAAAGTTATATAATTTAATTCGAGAAAAAAGGTACAACTGATAGAAAATGAAGATATGGTATCTCTGGGTTTATATTTAGAAAATTTAAAACATGAAATTTATTACAAAGAATGAAATAAAAATTACTAAATAACATTCAAATCATATTTAAAATAAAAACATGCACAAAAAAAAGAAAAAAATTCTGTACTTAAAATTCCAAAAAAAAAGTAAAAAAATGAATTATACTTTTTTAGAGAGCAAATATTCACATATACTAAAAGTAATTCCAATGCCTTCTTCAACACTGGTGCCTTAAAAACATCAGCAAAAAAAAAAATAACACAAATTTTATTTGTTGTCATTATTAACAAACATTTTATTATTGATTTTGATCATAATTACTAAAACGATGAATATTTACTATCATAGTAATATTTAATGTAAAAAAAAAAAAAACTAAACCTCGACCAAGTTCATCAACAATAAGCAAAGAGTCATCCCTGATATTCTAAGACAAAGCAAAATAACGTTATTTTAACCATATAACAATTACAAACAATAAAATGATTTAATTTTTATTACATCAATACAACAACTAAAATGAATCTTTAACAAGTTGAAGGAACAATATACTGTCATTTTCTAGCAAAATCTTATTTTGCTTTTATTGAAACTCATTGACATGATGTAGTGATACTGAATATGTTTATGTATTTGTTTGATGATGTAGTGATACTGAATATGTTTATGTTTTTTGTGCAAAAGTTTATAAACTAATTGTTACTAGTTATGCTAAAAGGTTGCTAAGTGACTGCTAAGAGGTTGCTAAGTGACTGCTGAAAATATTTGATGAGAAAATATTGTAAAAACATGTTTATTACTTTGAGTAGTCAAAAAATTTCAAAATAAAAGAAAAGCATAACCATTAGATATAAACGAACAATTATAATAACTAATAGTAACTAGATATCTAGTATGTCACTAACAAAAGTAAATAACTAGACATCTAGGCAATATTTTTCTCTGCTAAAAAATCATTATTTAATAACCTTTTTTATCATTTTAAAATATACAAAGGATAATAATTATCATATACTATTTTAAAAAAAATTTGTCCATTTACCTGAAGAATATAATTCATCTCCTTCATCTAAAGAATATGCAGAAACATATAAATCCAGTAAATAATAACTTGAACGGAAAAAAAAAAAAAGAAAAGAAAAAAATGAAACCCTTTACCAAACTGTATGAAAAATGACAGCATAATAAAATATAAAATTCTACCCTTGGTCCCATATTATTTCTCATTGACATTACGAAGATATATTATATCCCTATGAAAACCTTACTTGTGTCTCTACTTACTAATGGTACAATCATATTTTTATTTATTAAATAAATATGCTATATGCATATGTTTAATTATTATTTTCTAATGGTTTATTATACAATATTCAACTTATATTTGTTAGTGGTGATTTGTTAGTGGTGATGGCAATTATTATTTGATAATAGTCATATATACAATTATTGTTTTTCATTACTAACCTCTCATGGAAACCACACATAATCTGTTAGAAAGTTAGTATCTATTAGTACCTGAAATATTAGTATGGGACGACTGAATAAGCGCAAATTTCAAGTGCAAACTGGCATAAGTGCGAATGGCGTAAATGCAACTAAAATAACTGCGAATTGGCATAAGTGCAAAGCAGTTACAAAAACTGGCACAAGTGCAAGCTAGCATAAATTTGAATTGGCACAAGTGTGCTAAAAGAATTTGCAAACATTGGCATGAGTGTGAACTGTCATAAGTGCAAACTAGCATAAGTGCGAAGCAGTTGCAAAAACTGGTACAAGTGCAAACTGGCATAAGTGCATCAAAAGAATTTGCAAACATTGGCATAAGTGCAAATCGGCATAAGTGCGAACTAGCATAATTGCCAATTTGCAATATATTTATATATATATGTATGTATGTATGTATGTATGTATGTATGTATGTATGTATGTATGTATGTATGTATGTATGTATGTATGTATGTATTTATGTATGTATGTATGTATGTATATATATATATATATATATATATAAATTATGTTTGTGTATTCTACAAATAGAATGTTCAATTTTCTTAAAGAACAGAGCAATAATAAATTAGTAAAAACACTTATCTAATTTTTAGTTGTCTTCAACAGCATGTTTCACCATCAGTAGATTCATCAGGAAGCTTCCTGATGAACCTACTGATGGTGAAACGTGCTGTTGAAGACAACTAAAAATTAGATAAGTGTTTTTACTAATTTATATATATATATATATATATATATATATATATATATATATATATATATATATATATATATATATATATACAGACTTTCATAGTATTTGTCAAAATCTACTTTCATATAAGGAGCTTAATTGGACAAATGAATGCTCATTTATACCAAGATTTACATCTACACCAAGGTGTAAGAAACACCTGTGTTTATTAGAATATCTTTGATGCAAATGCTAAAGCCTATCTTATTCTCTTCTGACTGGTTCTGAAAAAAACTGCTCAATTTTAATTTTACTGAGGTTTACTGATTCAAAGCTGTTTTATAAATAAATTACATCATGTGTATGTAATAATTTCCAGGTGGTTTAGGAAGTATATGAGAATAAAAAGTTATTGAACATTGAAGCTTTAATGTCTGCAAAATTAAAAGTCTAATGTCTGCTAAAAAGGTATTCAGTGAACCAGTTTAGAATTTAAAAACAATTTTGAAATGACACTAGTTTTATCATGTAAAATTTTAGGAGAAATATTATTATGACCAAAAGCTTTCTAAACGTTTCTTTTTCAAAATATGATAAATTCCTGTTACACTGACTGTTTTAAACACACAAAAAAGTTAAAATAAATTAATTACAACAGCAAAAATCTTTTAGTATAATTGATTTTGACTTTATAGTTAGATTTTGACTTTATAGTTGAGGCAACAGCTAATATTTACAAACAGCTTTTGATATTTTTAATAATAATAGCTTACCAATTAAATTGAACAATTTATAAATAAAGAGTAAAATGAAAGTATATATATACACATACATATATACAAGAATTGAATTGTTATATAGTTTATTTTATCTGATACCTCTAACTTAAAAGTAGAACAGTTTGTTTCAATGTCATCATCACTTCCAATGCGAACAAATATTTGATTTGTTAAACGAAAAGATGCATACTCAGCTGGGACAAAAGAACCGCATTGAGCCATAATTTGTAACAAAGCTATTTGACGCAGGTATGTAGATTTACCACTCTAAAATAAATTTTTCAAAATGTTTTTAATAACTATATAAACCAATGTATATAATAATAAAAGTAATATAGAAATAATATAAACTTATAATACTATAACTATATTGCGCATAATATAATATGTCACACAAATGCAAACTTATAAATATTACAACTATATTTATGTTAAAAATTTTATATTATTACTAAAATAAAACTTTTAATACTAAGTGCAACTTTTTATAATACCAAACCAATAGTAAATAATAAAAACAAACTTAAATACACGTAAGCTAACCACAATACTATTAACTTAATAACTATATCATATCTTTATACCATATTTGGTCCTGTTATTAATATAAAGTTGGAAACATCAGATGCATACTAAAAAAATTAAATAAAATAATAATTATAATATTTAATTACTAAACTTACAAAAATAATTTATATAAATAATTTTATTTATTTGCATTATTCTATCTTAACTGTATTTACTTGTAATATTTAAAGATCATATCTTGTAATTAATTATTTATTTTAATGATTTAAAATTGTAAAAAATTATATTTAATAAACTGTAAATGAAATCTAATTATACCACATCATTTGGAATAATAGGCAAGGATGACATGCGATCAAGAACTGGATGGCGAGATTGTTTTAGGGCAAGAGTATCTGTAAACTCTGGCCGTACTAAAATGTTGAACATAATCATTTTTGAAACTAAAACAGATATAAATTCTTCTTCTACCTGCAGTAATTTAATTAAAACAGTTTTAGCAAACATAAACATTTTCTCACTGTAATTAGAGAGAGTGCAAGCGTGAGCTAAAGAAACAAGCAGATCCAAAGTTGATATACATTCAGCCAGCTTATATAAACAACCAATTTGATCTCTGATATTTTTCATTAGTTCTCCAACAACCCTAACAATATTTGTACAAAAATATAATTAAAAAAAAATTAGCAAGCAGCCACAAATACATTTTTATAGCTAAAAGGAAAGAAAAAAAATTTAAAAACAAAACATGTTTAAAAAATTAACACAGTATTACAAGCATTATTGAAACTGTATACTTGTTGGGATAGCAGCACTGGAGTGAGGGACTGAATAAGTTAACCCCACACATGACATGATCAAGGTTTAATAATGACAAAATTGAGTAGAACTCTTAATTGTAGTAACTTCTCTAACCAATGTAGAGTATGTAAAAAGTATGTAAAAAGAATTTACGAAGAGAATTATGGGATGTAAGTTGATAGCACAACAAATAATACAGCCACGAATATAAAATTAAAAAAATCACACATGTTTGACAAAAAGTATATTTCTTCTAATGACTCGTCCAATCTTGCTAAAGAAAAAAAATTTGAAAAATGCAACCATAAAATAGTTTTTAACTAAATAATAAATGTTAGCTAAAACTTAATGTTTAACTGGTTAAAACTAAGTTAAAACTAGTTAACTAAGACTTACTGTTTAACTTGATCTTTCACAGACCAAAAAAAGAATAGAAAAAAAATAAATAAATAAAAAAAAAAAAATTAAAAAAAAATGCATTTTAATAAAATTTATTAAACTTAACAAAAGAAAAACAAACATATCTTTTTTAATTTGAATTTTTTTTATTTAAATTTTTCGTTTTAAATCACATTTACCAAGAGAAAGTGAAAAGCATGAAATTATTACAAAAATACAAAACTTACCAAATCTTCAGTAGTGCAACTGATCACAGATTTCGCTCGAACAATTTTTATAAAATGTGAAGGAAGAGCATCAACTAAATTGTTGTTACCATTAGTGTTGAGAGTGATGTGAAAACCTCTGGTATTGTTATAACTTGGTGTTAGCATAAGACCTGTTGATGTAGCTTCTTGGTGAATCATTTCTAATCATTTTTTAAATATAATTTATCACTTAACAAGCATAATGAATAAAATTTGTACGCAGTATCTTATAAATTTATTAGCATAAATATTATTTACTGTAATGTAATTATAATGTACAATAAATAATATTTATGAAATAATCGAATAAAAGCTAGTGATAGTGTTTCAATAAAAATACTCATCTTGGGTAGATGCTAATTGCACCCAGCTATTGTCTTGTTGGAAGTGACCAGTGCCTGGCCCTGTCCAAATGTGAGGTTTTCATAACCCCGGCCTCAATTGAAAAAAAATTCTAGCAGGGGTTATTACTCAGGACTAGGACACTTAAACACATTATGTTTGTAAATTCACATTATGTTTGTAAATACATATATATATATATATATATATATATATATATATATATATATATATATATATATATATATATATATATATATATATATATATGTATTTACAAACATAATGGAATTTCAATCCAAGATAAAATATTCATTTCATTTATAGGGCTTGTCAAGATTTAGGCAACCCCAGACATAACTCTGTCCCTGGCTATGGTTTACCAAACCAGGCTCTGGCCGCGATCAAATATCAGTTCTGGTCATTACTACTGTCTTGTAAAAGACCTTCTTAGCTAAAGATTTAATGGGTAAGCAAAATAAATCTATTGACCAGACTTGCACCCCTTTATTTATTAGGTTGTGTAAATGTAAACCTGTTGTGTAAATGTAAACCTGTGTTACATTGTTTCCTGCCTAGAGTGATAAATGCTGGATCTTCTTGACTATACTCATGGGTTTTTGCTTGTGCCTCCTTGATAGTGGGTATTCTTACTATTATCTCCTAATGAGGAGGATACTACATTAAAACTCAGTTTAATGGTTCTAAGACTAGTTGATAGTAAGGTTTCTGGATCTCTATGAAGGCTCTCAGAGAGACTGATTCCACCAACAACTGGAAAATATCAGAGCATTAACAGCACCATGTTGCGCAGAGTATCCCTGTTAATGCTTTTGGTGAGCATTGTCAAGGCCATATAAGAAACCTTTCATTAGGACTATGGGTTATTTAGCAAGACTTAGAGACAACTGTATAGCTCATACTTGGGGTACCATGCTCATTCTATGATTGAATCAAGTTTTTTTATTTGAAAAAAACTTAAGCTAAAGACCACAACAACATAAAAAACCATCGTCACCACTTGTTTTAATCTATCTTTCACTAATGTTTGTGGTCTTCCAAGTAACTTTTCATTAGTTGAATCTTACATCTTGCAAAATTTATCAGATTTACTTGTTCTTTGTGAGAATAATTTGTGGCTGTTTGTGTTTGTTAATTTGTGGCATCTTTGTATCAATAGCTATTATCCTTTGTTTCACAAAGACTCCAATAGTCACAAATTTGGCCATGACATACTTATGCATCAATTCGCATATACTTAGGACATATACTAAAATCAGGAATCCTCTGAACATTCTTTTATGTGGTTCTCTTCTTTTCTGTGCTTTTATCTTCTTTTTTATTCAATCATTTTTCTCTTAGATCTTTATTGTCCTCCTACTTCTCAAGGGTGCACTCTTTTAGATATAAATTTGGATCAAGTTAACAAAGCCCTTTCTCTTTATCCCCCGGCAAAAATTGTTGTATTAGTGATTTTATTGCACATCAAACCAAACGGCTCAGCTGTAACACCCTTCTGACTGGCAGTAAAGCTCATAACTTCTGTATTTCTCAATTTTTTACTCAGATAGTTGACTTTGTGACTTATTTTATACTCCTTGATTTGTGTCTTGTCTCTGAACTTGTCTCAAATCTAGGCAGGTATGAAAGCTTTTATTTCTTCTTGTTTTGAGACAAGCTTTTTGAGACATTCTACTTTACATTTTTGAGACATTCTAAATTACATTTTTGAGACATTTATTTCTTCTTGTTTTGAGACAAGCTTTTTGAGACATTCTACTTTATGGTTTACTTCTTCTTGAGCAGTTGCTATTATTAATTGTAATCATTTTTTTACAAGAAAAATTATAAACTTTTTTTCACAAGTTGTCCAATTCTTCTGAGAAATGGACATCTTTTTATTATTAACAGAACTAAATATTAAAAAGGAGAATGGTAACCATTCTGATGCTTTATCAATACTCCCAGTTTTTCTTATCTTAGAAGTTCTAAGTGTTTTTCAGAACTCTTATCAATTTTCTCTAAACTATTTATAAGTGTTTGGCTAAATCTTGTTTTCCTGCCAGCTGGAAAAAAACATGGTCCCAATTTTTAAAAGCTCTGGAGAACACTCTGGCCACTGTAACTATCATCCAATCAGTCTTCTCTCTATTATTAGCAAGGTCTTTAAGTCTTTATTCAACAAAATTCTAAGATCTCATCTTTAGTCTAATAAAATACTCTTTGACAATCAATACAGATTTTATTCTTCTCATTTAATGACTGACTTGGTGTAACTGTTGTAATTAAAGGATTCTATTGTGAATTAGTTGGGGATGGCAAGGCAAGGGCTATTGCTCTTGACATATCAAAAGCTTTTGATAAAGTTTGGCATGCAATATTTTTAGGATTATTAAATCTTTTCTTTCTAACTGCAGTATTAGTCATCCCTAAAGGCCGACAATCTTCTTTATTTCCAGTAACTTCTGGGGTACCTCAAGGTTCTATCCTTGGTCCTGTTTTGTTTTTATCTACATTAATGATCTTCCCGACAATGTTACATCTAAAGTAGCTCTTTTTGCTGACAATTCAACTTTATACTCCTGTCTTCACAAAAAGCCTTCACTTTTTGATTGCGTAGAAAAGGCAGCCAATTTTAAATCTGATCTCTCTTCTGTAAGAGGCTTGCAGCATCTTGTTAACATTGACTCCAACAAAACTCATTTATATACTGCAAACAACTATTGCAATGTTGTTGAAATTTCTATATTGATGAATAACAACTCTCTCACCAACTTTCTCACCAACCCTCTCATTTGTTCTTCTATTTTATGTCTTCTTGGACTATCATTCACTACTGACTTCTCATGAAAACCAAATATGCATTCTATTGCAAAGTTAGCATTTGCTTAGAATGCTTCTATTTATCGTGCTTGCCATTTTCTTACTCCCAATTCCATTACTCTATCTCAACCCATCTCTTATTTGTCCCTGTATGGAATACTATTGCCATAATAGGGTTAATTCTTCTAATGATGCTCTTTCCCTTCTAGAAAAGGTCCAAAAACACAAAACAAATGCAGTTGGACCTACTCTATCTCCTTGGCTTGAGCCTTCTAGAAAAGGTCCAAAAACACAAAACAAATGTAGTTGGACCTACTCTATCTCCTTGTCCAATCGTCATAAGGTTGCTCCTTTTTCTACAAATTGCTGTCTAATCATTATAAGGTTGCTGCTCAAACAAGCTGTCATCTCTAGTACCATCAACCCAAAGTCATTTTGGTTTGAGAATTTTATCATTCAGCAAGTCACATCTTTTCACTGTATCTGTCCTTTTATGATCTAAAAACCTTTAATCGCCTAGTTTCTTTTCCTGCACATCAATGCTTAGGAACTCTATCCCATCTTTACATTTTCCTGACACATACAACCTACAAGTTTTTGTTTTCTAGTAACTCCCAACCTAATAGTGGTTGCTTGCAGCCTTGTTGGTAGTGAATTTTTTTTTTTTAAACATCTTTACTTCCAACAAGGCTGCAAGCAACCACTACTAGAGTTGGAAATTACTAGAAGAGAAAAGATCAAGTTTATAGAGCAAGATAACCATTGACAGACGACTTAAGGAAGCGAATTCAAAAGAACTGATGTTCGAGGAAAAAAACTGGATGAATAAGAATTTTTAGAGCACTTAGGAACAGTCACAGTAAAAGGATGAAACTTAAAAGAAAGCAAGTAACACCAGAATGAATTTTGTAGATGGCACAAGAGACGCTAGCTCTTTAGTGTAGTGCCTATTATAGTAATTATAGAAAACAGAAAGAGAAGCAACATTATGACAATGTGATAATGGTTGGAGGTAGGCTGCAAGAGCAGGTCCACTATGTTTACAATGCGTTTTCAGTATTCCATACAAGGATTTTGAGATTTATTGAGATACTATATATAATATATAGAATCTATTGTAGCGAAAGTGATAGTGGTAAGCACAATAAAGAGATGCAACCTTAGCAGATTCTAGATGACTTTTAAAAAAGAGAGGGCATCATTAGAAGATCTGCCCCAGATATGGCAACAGTATTCCATACAAGGCCAAATTTGAGATTTATTGAGATAGAGAATAGAATCCGAAGTAAGAAAGTATCAAGCTCGATAAAGTGGGGCAACCTTAGCAGATGTTAATTTTGCAATCTATTTGATATATGGTTTCCAAGAAAGATCAGAAGTAAGAGTTAATCTTAGAAGATGAAGGGTAGATGACTCATTGAGTACATTACCATTCATAAATAAAGGAAGATTTAGGTTATTGCGATAACAATTAGCTGAAAGTTTTTTTATCTGAGTTAAAGATCACAAGCAACTGTGAGCCCCATGCTGCAACAAAAGTGAGATCTGCTGAGATCTGATGTTGAGATATTAGTATACAAACAAAAAAACAAAACAAAAACAATAAAAAGCAATGGAAAAAATATATAAAGAACTTAATGCAATAGAAATGTATTATTTATTTTACCTGTTATATCATCAACTACCTCACAGTGAGTGCGACGTGCAACATCTAACAAACCTGTCAAAAAACCAAGATATTTTAGTTACACAATAGAACTAGTCCATCAGTGGGCCCTAAATAAACCCGCTGTAGATTTTAGAGATAAAGTTAAATAATCCCACTGTGAATTTTCTCAATTTAATATTTAACATATATATATTTTAACATGGACAATACTGAGATAAAAAAAAGGTGACTTACATTATTTGCTTAATAAAATTGATAATAAAAAGCATATCAAGAGGGAATTAAATTAAAAACTCACCATTGACGTTTGGCTAAAACATAAATGCAAAAACTACATTTAATATTATAATTGATTATTAATAAGCTTTTTTTTAAATAATAAAAAGCAAATGCGCTAAAAGAGAAGCAAAACAGATATAAAAAAATTTATATTGGCAAGTCAACCTTAACAGCAAACAGTTTTTGTGTGCGCATGTTAAGAGCACCTTTTTGGTAACGACTTTCATCATGAATGACAGTTTTGATTTGCTCCAAAAGATTTACAAATCGAGAATCATCTAATGACTAAGGTTAAAAAAAGTTGCGCTTTAAAAATTAAAAAAAAAAAAAAATTAAAAAGTTAAATACAAAAAATCCATCATCATTTGCTAACATTATCAAACAATCATTAAGCTAATCATTGTAATGTACTAACCATTATAAACTTATTGAATGTTAATTAAATATCATAAGTCAACCAATCATTTATTATGTGTTAATTAAATATCAATTAAAAGTCAACCAATCATTTTACAGTCATTATCAGCCAATCATATATTTATTCAAATTGTTCTTTTTACCTGATAATATGCTTTAAATAAACTATTTTGGCCATCAGCTAATGCATTTTGTAGTATTTGAACAAGTTCTATAGTGTGTTTTAAAAAAATTATTTCTGCTATTTTTCTTTCAAATACTTTTATGCCTTCTTTCTTTGGAATTTGAACAGTAGATGATATCAAATGATCAACATCAAGAAACTTGCCAATTACTAAAAAACAATACTCCTATTAACATACTGATAAAAAAAATTTAAAAAGATTTCTTTTTTTTATATTATGTTAGAAAAATTAATATTATCAATATTTTCATATTGTGCTAGAAAAATTTGCAACAAGAAAAAATTTCAACATATTTACAACCACTTTTAATTATTGTTATATAACTGTTACTTAAATTCCTGTAATAATTATTAAAAAATTTTTTTTTACTTCATTTATATCAATTTCAAGTTAGTGTCAAGTTATTAGCTTGCAAATTAAATTACTTTCAAGAAATTTAATTTACAAGATAGTAAATTAATTATTTAATTAGTTACTAGCTTGTAAATTAACTTCTTAAAAACTTACTAGCTTGTAAATTAAGAAAAAGTTCTTCTTTCTCTACAAGTTCCTCAATACAATCGAATCTTGTTTGTATCGTTTGAAGATCTACAGATGAGTAAAGATAAATTGTAAACACTGTTATATGTTATACTATATAGTTATGTTAGTGAATCTATTTAAACTGTGATGAAGTTGTTCATTCTTCTGTTTTTATTTTAAAAAACTACAAAATATTAATTTAATTTAAATATTATTTTCGTTTTTCCTTTTTTCTAACATGACTTTTTTGATACTTTAAATATAAAAACATACCTAAATTTTATTTTAATTTCTTTTTAATAAACTCCTTTACACAGAGTCCATTTTTATAGATGCACCTATCTGCAATCCAGAGGTCTTGAAATTTAAAAAAAAATTATATTTAAAAGCTTTGAAAATATACTTATTTCCTTTAGATAAATTAAATAAATATGAATGAAATAAATGTTTTGTAAAAACTAATTATTCTACAATGATCATAATGGTGATACACAAATTAACTATTTTCAATAGTTAATTTGTGTATCACCATTTCTATTTTTGACTTCTAACAATTAGATCTCTAATTTTAATACATTTCAATATTTTTTATTTTTCATTTTATGATACTCAATCTTTTATTATGAATACTGTTGCTACATCTGGATATATATATATATATATATATATATATATATATATATATATATATATATATATATATATATATATATATATATATATATATATATATATACAGTTATATATGTATATGTATATATGAATATATATATAACAGCTGTATCTTTGGCCATATGATACAGCTATTATATATAAATGCTATCATTTAATTAACTCAAGTTTTTATTTGATTTTTAACTTATTATTTTTTGTAACTTATATTTATATCGTACATATTTTACATATAATCTGCTTTAAAAATTTTTGTAGGATTTATAGTAAAAATATTTTTCAATAAAATATTCAACAACAATTAATTCTTACCACAAGGAGGTTGCAAAATGTTTGACCTCAACAAGCGAGCTAAAAATGAAAACACCAATTACATTTTCATTACATGTATTTCACACAAAATCAACAATAAATAATAATATTTCAAAAGTTTGTTAGTTTAGTTTTAAATAAAAACTTGAAAAAAAAAGTTGTTTTAATTTTAAAAAAATTTAACAAATTAAATATCTAACTCAATAAAAATACTAGAAATTCTTCTTTATCTTTTCCTATCTTTTTTTTCTAACATATGTTTTCCTCTTTTTTTAAAAAAATATAATATGCTTTAGTGTTTCAACCATAAATTTATGCACCACTGAATTATTAGATACTGCCGGTTACTTAGTTATTGCTTGTTACTGTTGCCATTGTTTAAACATAAATCATTTAATAGTAATGATCAAAATTAAACCACATAATTTATATGTTTGATTGGCAAACTGGTATCTTTGTTACTGAGTTGATTGTCAAACTAGTTTACTTACTAGTAAGCCTATTGTTTGCATATAATAAGTTGAACACTTATTATTATTGAATAATGCCACAAATGTCAAAAATATTTACAAGCCATTTATTAGGTGCAACAAAAAATCTATTTTGTTAGAAAAGTTGCTTTACTTTTTTTGCAGAAAAAATTTAAAGATCTAGTTTCAAAATCTAATTTCAAATATTTTTTACTTTTAAAAGTTTTACATTTTACTTTTTGACTTTTCCATATAAAAAATCTCAATCCATAAGGAGATTTATAATCACTATAAAGTATGAAATTCGGAGCTACAATTATTTGTTAAAAATATGAATATTGCATTTAATAAAAACTTTAAAACAATTAAGAATGCTTGAATAATTAGTTAATGTAATATTATTAATTATTTTGCTATTTAGTAATTATAATGGTTGAAGGTTGGCTGCAAGAGCAGGTCCAATTATGTTTACAATGCGTTTTTGTACCTTGTCTATAAGAGAAAGGGCATCATTCGAAGATCTGCTCCAGATATGGCAACAGTCTTCCATACAATGGCTTCTTATCAAGACAAGATTAAATGGCAGTATTGTCAGTCACCTTAGATGTAAGGTGGCTGACAATACTGCTAAGTATTTAAGGGTAGAACCTTGAGAAACTCCTAAAGTTATAGGAAATGAAGAGTGCTGTCCATCTAGGACAACTTTTATAATACTATTGGTAAGAAAAAATTCAATAGTCTTAAAGATGTTAGCTGATACACCATAAGAAGAGAGGTTATGGAGATTGACCAGCATGCTAAACTTTATCAAAGACTTTAAAAATGTCGAGAGCAATAGCCTTAACCTCTTAACATCTATCTAATGCATGATAAAAGCTATCTGTTATTACCCTTAGCAAATCAGCAGTAAAACAAGAATCTCAAAATCCGTATTGATGATAAGAAACTCATTTATTAGATTCAAGATTCAAGATTAATTGTTTGTTAACTAAAGACTCAAAAAATTTGTATATGATAGGAAGAAGACTAATGGGACAATAGTTAGACGAGTTGAATTGCTCTCCAGAATTATCCATAATAAAACTAAAATTTTCTTAAAATTTTACATAATGTTTTAGTGTTTGTAACATTATTTTTAACATTATATGTTTTAATGTTTGTAACATTATTTTTAACATTATATGTTTTAATATTTGTAATATTATTTTTAACATTATATGTTTTAATGTTTGTAACATTATTTTTAACATTATATGTTTTAATGTTTGTAACGTTATTTTTAACATTATATGTTTTAATGTTTGTAACATTATTTTTAACATTGTATGTTTTAATGTTTGTAACATTATTTTTAACATTATATGTTTTAATGTTTGTAACATTATTTTTAACATTGTATGTTTTAATGTTTGTAACATTACTTTTAACATTATATGTTTTAATGTTTGTAACATTATTTTTAACATTATGTTTTAATGTTTGTAACATTATTTTTAAAATTATATGTTTTAATGTTTGTAACATTATTTTTAACAATTCATTTAATTCAAACCATTCTAACTATTAATAACAAATATATTAATTAACAAATCTTATCCATGATTTCATTTTTTCATTTGTATAAAAAAATAATATTTGTACTGATGGTACACATATTTCCCATTCTTTTTTAAATGCACAAAACACCTAATATAAAATGAAACAAGAAAAAAAAGTAAAGTTTTTTAAAAGATTTTTAAATCATTTAAAATTTTGAATTCAGAACTAGATAAAAAAATTTTTTTCAAATAAATTCTAATGCTGGGCATTATGCAGATTTATGTTAATAAAAAAAAAGTTTAAAAAACCTAATTGTCAATAAATTATTAAAAACAAAGTTGGTAAAAAAAAATGACAATATAAGAAACTTCATCATTTAACTTAAAATGATGCAAAACAAAATTGTACCTCCCCCAGCTGTTTTTGTATAATTCAGTACTCCATACAAAGATTGCTTGCTTTTTGGATTTCTTAAGTTGTGAACTAGTTCCAGATGACGTGCAGCAGTCATGTCTAAATTTCAACCATTATTGAAACTTAAATTCTTTGGTATTTATAAAAACTTTCAAGTAATCAACTCTCCTGCAACTTTGTCCAAAAATTAAAAAAAATGCTTTCTCTCTTTCTGTGTAAAAAACTTTATAAGTAAAGTAGAAATGTGCAAGATATATAAAAAAAAATAGGTTCGTAAGAAATTTAAAAAATTAAATTAAAACACCATTAATTTTAATTTACATTAGTTAAATAGAACTGCTTATTTTCTGAAAAAACAAAACTTTAAGATTTTTTTTCCTGCAAGTAAAAAATTATTAAAATACTACTAGAATACACTTGGCATTACAATAAAATTACTTTGCATTATAATTTATTATTAGGAGCAATAATAATTAAATAATAACATAAACAATTAGGATTTTACCTAATAGTAAATCTTACCTATAAGTGCTGTTTTTTCACCTCCTTTGTAAGTAATTTTTAAGGAAGCAGGAGCAAAAACCACATTTTGAATGAACTCAACATATTTTAAGAGTGCCTAAATATAAAAGTAAAACATAACAATAAATATTTCTTTTAATTCTAATTATTATGATTGACTTAATAGATATGCAACTGTTATTTATCTATTTAAATAAATCTACCAAATAACATAACTTGGTGATAATTATGTTAAACAACACAAGTAACAGCTGCTGTTGTTAATAACTTACTGCTGCTGTTGCTAATAACTTACTGTTGCTGTTAATAACTTACTGAATCGCAAATAACTTACTGCTGTTGTTGCTAAACAACACAAATAACTTACTTCTGCTGTTGCTAAACAACACAAATAACTAACCACTGTTGTAGCTACACAACACAAATAACTTACTGCTGCTGTTGCTAAACAACACAAATAACTTACTTCTGCTGTTGCTAAACAACACAAATAACTTACTACTGTTGTTGCTACACAACAAAAATAACTTACTGCTGTTGTTGCTACACAACACAAATAACTTACTGCTGCTGTTGCTAAACAATAATACCTAAAGCAATTCATAAAAAACTTTAACATAAAACCATACAAAAAATATTATAAAAAAAAAATAACATAAAACCAAACATAAACTGAAAAAAAAGTCGAAATACTTTGACTGAACATCCATTTCAACAGTATTAAATTCTGGTACACAAAGCTGCCTAATGTACTGGAGACCTAAACATTTAACACAATTTTATAATATTATTATACATAAACTGTATGTATGTATATATGTATGTATGTATGTATGTATGTATGTATGTATGTATGTATGTATGTATGTATGTATGTATGTATGTATGTATGCAGTGAAGGACCCAGAGTTTATTTTGGAATACCGCTTTTTTTTTTGGCAATATTGGGTGAGGGAGGGGGGGTGAGTTTACCCTCCCCCTAGTTAAAACCGGTGTTGCAACAGTAATTTTTTATCATCATTTTCAGTAATTTTTTATTAACATTAACACAATATTCACATTAACAGTAATTTTTTATCATCATTTTTTCAACCATCATTTGTGTTTATCTTGTTTAGTTTTATCCTAAGATAAGGAGTTGATTTAAAGGCATTTTTTTGAATACATGAATTTAGCGGTGGACAATGTTACTTTAGTTACGATAAGAAAACTATTTTACTTAAGACTTTAATAAATGCTTTTGTTGCTATTAGTAAATAATTATTGAAAATTGTTCAAATTCTTAAACATTTATTAAATATATTTTAGTAAATATAGTTTTAGTAGTTAATAATGTTTTAAATAATTAGTAATTAAATGTTTAAATACTTAAAACAATTTTTAATCAATATTTACATTACATAATATATTTACATTACATAATATATTTACATATATATATCATTACATAAGATATTTACATTACATAATATATTTACATATATTAAATCGTGTTATATCAGCAAAATTAACAAAATAGTTTTACAACTTGTATTCAAATAACAATTCGAATAAAAAACATTCGCATTTAATAAATGTATTTAGTATTATTTTATTTTTAATTTTTGATTTAGACATAAGCAAATCTGTTCATTTAACTTTTACTAAAGGTTAATAATTTTTAAAGTGATTTTAAGGCACCTTTCAAATTAAAATAATTAAAGAAGAGATAATTACAGTAAACAAAAGTTTAAAAATGTTACATTTTTTTGATTAAAAAGTATATTAAATTTTAAAAAATATATCACGTTTTTTTAATCATTAAACATAATTTAAAAAATTATGTTTAATTAATAACATTTACTAAAGGTTATTTTAAACAGATCTTAATAAAACTTTTATTTAGTTATTGTAATCGTTTTTTTTACTATTTTAAAAGTCAAAAAGAATATAAAAATTTTTCTGAAAAAATTTACGTTTCATTTTTTTGTTTTCCTCATGTAAATTCAAATAGCAAGCTAAAGATCAAAAGTTCATTTATTCAAAAATTAAATATGCGTGAAAGTTATTAAGACTAAAATTTTTTACTTTTGTTCATTATTATCAAAAGCAGTTTACTATTAATTGCCAAAAAAACAAAAGTTAACTTTCCTCTGAATGGATATTTTAAAATCGTTCTATCGTTCAAAAAACCAAATTTTTTTATACATTCCATTCCTAAAAAATTTTGCTACAAGTTTTTTAAATTAAGTTTCGTAACAACATACATTTTTTAAAACTAACATTCAGTTAGTAACCCAAGGATAGTTACGTCGCTACGTAAAAAAACAATTTATCTTTAATTCATTTTATTGTCCTGAAGAAAAAATGAGGTAGCTAAAATAAACTGAAAAATAATTATTTACTACTGCATTTAAAACTGTAATTTCTTTTTTCTATTTTTAAAAAAAAAGCAAAAGAAAAATTAAAAAATAAAAAATTTTGGGCCCATATTTTTGGGCGCCTATACCGCACCAGCGGTACTAAAACATGTCTGGGTTCGTCCCTGGTATGTATGTATGTATATATGTATGTATGTATGTATGTATGTATGTATGTATGTATGTATGTATGTATGTATGTATGTATGTATTTATGTATGTATGTATGTATGTATGTATGTATGTATGTATGTATGTATGTATGTATGTATGTATGTATGTATAAATGCATGTAGGAATTGTAATTTTTCTAGTAGATTGGGTCTCTGTGATATCTGAAATATTTTTTTTCTTCCACAGCTCTAATGACCCATTAAGTGAAGAAACTTTGAAATTTACTTTTTCAAAAATTCTGTTGCTCTTCCACAAGCGCAATAAGTTGGTGCTCTTTATCATCTTGCCTGAGATTCTTCACATAGTTGGCCATCATTGCAATTCCACTTCTGCAATATAAATTGCAGAAAGTGGAATTAAAATGATGGCCAACTGCATAAATTCTGCAGGAAAGAGAAGATTTATAATAAAGAGGCTGACTTTGTGTTAGCACTCATTGTATTCTTATTCATCTAATGCTAGAAAAGAGCCATGTGAAATCTTTTTTATAGTGTGAGATAAAACAGTATTCCTGCTCTAACTTTAATAGTGTGAGATAAAACAGTATTCCTGCTCTAACTTTAATAGTGTGAGATAAAACAGTATTCCTGCTCTAACTTTAATAGTTAGAGCAGAAATACCATTTCTTTATAAAAATCAGAAGTGTAAAATTTAGAAAAACTGTATTAAGAATATTGTAACTGGTGTTTGAACAGAAACATATATGCATTCTAAAAAAAGAATGGCTAGTCAACAAACTTTGTAGAAGAAAAAGGTTTATAGAAAACAAATCCATTTGGTTGTTTCTTTCCAAGTAGAACCACTTTCAGTTTGTATTAAAGTTTCATATAGTCACTTCTTGGTTACTTTTCTTGAATGGTTGTTGATTACTGACAAAACTGCTGACATAATTCTTTTTCCGTATCAACTAAAGGTCTTAAACTTGGTGCAAAGACTTTTTGACTTGTGTTGTCAAATTTGATATATTATGTTGTAGACACTTTTAAAATCAGGAAATGTATCTTTTCCAAAAAAGAGTCTCCAAGACTTCCTTTATGATATTCTCGTTAAAACAATATCTACAAACAAAACAAAATTTTTTTTAGACACTTTTTGGTGTATGTAGCATGTCTGTCATAAGCAGTGTATCCAAAGCAGCTGTTGCTTGTGCTGTGACAGTTTTTGTGACAGTTGTATCCAAGCAACAGCAATGTTTTGTTCAAGATTCCATTGCTGCAAAAGAATAATGTATTTTTTGTTTCTTTCTGATTCGGGAATCTTTTTTTACACAAGGCATTCCTTATAGAAATGCACAATTTTGTTGCAAGCATTCTTGCAACAAAGCTTTGCATTTTCAACAATCTATGACATACCAGAAGTTAGGCCTTGACATAACTTCCAGTATCTCATAAATGGTTTTTGCTTCATCCACTTCTATAGCAATTGTTGAGATTGAAATGTTCCTGACTGGATAAAAGAAACCACAAATTTGTAATTCTCAAAAGTAAACCTTGATATGTAGGAAGACTCTTTTCTAATAATTTTTCAACTGATTGTCTAATAAGCCAATTAATTGCTTTTAAATAGCTTATATATGTGCATTTTAAAGGTTTCAGAAGGTTTAAAAAGGTTGAATAACCCACCAGAAAATTCTGATAGTTTCTACAAGTTTCCAGAATGTGGATGGTTCAGAAAGATACTAGAACATTCTGGAGGACACTTGAATTTTCTGAAAGCTTCTAGAACACTATAAAAAGTTACAATTAATAAATCAGTTCTTTAGAAAATTATTTTAGTAAAACAAATTAAAAACATTTTTTTTCTATTTGTGAAACAATACAGTTTCAATGAGGTGCAGTGTTCCACAATGTTTGTGAAGTGTTCCACAATATTTGTGCAGTGTTCCACAATGCTTGTAAAGTGTTCTAAAATGTTTTGTGCAGTGTTCCACAAAGCTTGTGAAGTGTTCCTGCAGTGTTCCCCAATGTTTGATGCTAAAACCAATACTGTTTACCTTTTTTATTAATGATGTGCCAGATTTATCTTCACTAGCTGAGCAATGAAGTTAAATTTAGACAAATGGTATGATAACTGATATGGTAATACTAAACCAATGCTCAAGCTCAATTTTTAAACGCAAAACCAAACCAAGCTCAATTTTTAATTATACATACACTCTCTGTTAGTTTTATAAATAGGTGTACCAGCTAAAGTATCATAAACATAAATTTGGTCATTAAAGATCTGGAAACATTTGGATATTTAGTTTGAGATCATTTTAATATTCAATTAGAAGACTAAAAATTAATTAGTATAAAAAACAAATATCTTTTAATTACCATTTTGATGAACTTTTTAGTTCTAAAATAACTTAACAAAAAAAAGAGTAAAAATTAGCTGCTAAGACGCATTTAATAGCCATGGTAACCATGGGTATACATATGCATGATACTGCTGATACTCAAAATTGAAATTAAATAAATTTATAATGTAAAATGTATAAATTAAAAAAATATATATTTTTCTTAAAAAACTATTTTCACCTTTGCTTTCGTTAAAATATTTTCTTTGAACAGTAGTCAGTGTAACATATGGGAATTGTTCACTTATTACTTGAAAAAGCTGTGTCATTTTGCCATTTTCATAGGAAGTGTTTGGCATTATAATCTAATAAAAAATAAAAAATTAATTATTATTATTACTTTTAATTATTAGGAAATAATAATTTACCATTTTTAAAATTTGGTGGTGGTGCCCAAAGAGACCTCCAGGTTTTATGTTTTGTTAAAGAGACTTCCAGGTTTGTATTGTGTCACATGAAAACTTTTTTTATTCAAGAGTATTTGTCTTGTAACAATGATTTTTTTAAAATCCAAACAAAGTGCTAAGTCAAATTGGGATAAAAGGGTAAAATGGAGCCCATTTAAGCATTTTTTATGTATGTTGCTTAAAAAAAATGTTTAATAGAGTATTTGTTATATAAAAATAAAAAACTGCAATGAGATCTTGGATAGATAGAAAAGAGTCTCTTAATACACCTTTATATCTCAACTTAGGTCTAAAGTCTAAGTTTTCTCAACTTAGACATATAGTTCAGTGTATAAAAGACTTTAAAATAGAAAAAGATTCTTGTCAAACTCTTGGCACTGAGCATAAGTTAGCATTTACTAAATTAAAAAACTTCCTCCGGTCTACCCAAGATTTCATTTAAGTTTTCTAAACAGTTTACAGTCGGTTTGCTGAACAGTATGAAGACTTCATTATAAATTTAAACCTACATGGAATAGATTTAAACATATAGAAAAGTATACTCAACACTGAGAGAGACTCTATAGTTACTTTTAATGAAGTTTTTAGCGTTTTCTTTTACGTGCTGTTCTAGAGCAGGCTAAAAAATTATTTGATTTTTGTTGGATTAAGTACTATATATACATAAGATTGTAAATATTTTTGTTGTTTTAAACTTTGTTTAAAATAATTGAAATTTAATTTATGTTCTTTTTTTTGTAATGAGTATTTAAAATGCTTAAATAGGCTTCAGCCCCCTCAATTTTGCCCTTTGCCCTTTTGGTGACTCTTTTTTTTTTCCAATTTTATAAACACTTTTCAATTTTTATAGAACAAATGCCCTTTCTTAAAAAAATGAAATATATTTTTTTAAGATGATGTGTTAGTATTAGGCAAATATAACAAAATTTTGGAGAAATAACTTTACAAGGCTAATGGTTTGTTTAATAACTTTGGTGATGAATAATTTTAATTTAAAAATAAAATAATAGTTATATAAAGTTTTAATATCATTGTAACAATAAATACAACATTCTTCTATATTTAATATTTTTTAATATTAAACATTTATATATTCATGCTTTTAAGAGAGAGAGAGAGAGAGAGAGAGAGAGAGAGAGAGAGAGAAAGAAAGAAAGAAAGAAAGAAAGAAAGAAAGAAAGAAAGAAAGAGAGAGTGAGAGAGACAATCCTATAATGTTCCTCACATATAAACATAAATTGTGTTATATTTTAAACTGTCTAAACATAAAAAAAATTAATTACAAACTTCAAAATTTTAAATTTTTTCAAAATTTACCCGGTTAAACTTACCTCAACTGGTTGAATTATTTGTAGTTTACACAATATTTTAACATATGTAGGACCGTCTGAAAACTAAATAGTACTATAATATCTACCATCAATAATAAACAAATACTGTATATTATACTAATTAACAAATATCAACAAAAAATATCTTACATTATTCAAAAAAATAAATTAAACTTTTGGAGTCAAAATAAAGTTATTTAAACAGTACCTGTGAAATAATCAGTTCTGCCCCCTTAAGATCAATGCAAGCCATGCCTATCTCTCCCTTTGCCATACCACGACCTTCAACAATGGCTTAAAAAAAATTAACAGTGTAAAAAATTTCTTCTAAAACAAATAAGATCCTTTCAAAAAATATTGTAAGAAAGTCAATAATAAAGATGTATTCTTTATCCATAGTTTTTTTCAATGTATATAAACTTACATTATAGCTTTTAAACAATTGAAAAGCATAATGTTCAAACTATACAAATTCTATGTATGAAAAAAAAAATCATCGAAGGAAAAATAATCAAAGGAAAAGCTGTACACAAAGATACACATTTAGTTATACAATTAACAAAAGTATTTTTATTATTTTTTCATTTTGTAGCAAATGTAAAAATAAAATCCTACCTACAACATTGCTGGTTTGAGCATTATTTCCTAATGGTGTTCTAGAAGCAGGTGTTTTTGGAGTGTGCTTTGAACCATTTGAGCTGCTCTCTTGAAAAGGAGTTTGTAGAGAGCTAAAAAAATTTAGATTCAAAAAGATTAAAAAATTTAATAAAAAAAAATTAACAAAGATTTAAAGTTATATACAGGAGCATGTAATTTTAAATTTTTGTATGAAATAAACATAACGCTAAGTAAGTTGTACACTAAGTAAACATTTTGTACAAGGTGCACATTTTTAAAATGTGTTCTTAAACACATCACATTTACTGTATTATAGTCAAACTTAAAAGTTATAATTATTTTATTAGAAATTTAACTTAATATGATTTTCTCATTTTGTGTTCATATTTTCACCTTTAACACTGGACCATGTCTTTTGAGTTAACATTAACCAGATATACAAATTTTTGTTATGTCCTAATTTTCTATAACTATATAGTCTTTTACAAAAACATACTTACACCTATGATAAAAGCTTCAGGTAAAACGTGGAATATAATATCTATAATATTTAGACTTCAAATGAAATGCATATATTACAAATCAATTTCAATATAAAAAAATATTGTGCTCAAAATTTTGAGCTTGTAGAAAAAAATATTGTGCTCAAAATTCTGAGCTTGTAAAAAAAAAAAATTATTGTCAGCAGTTGAAATTGTAAATCACTTACGTTATTTTGTTTGAAGTTGCTAATGCATGCACAAAAAGCTTACCTTGCCAGACCCCAGGATCTAATGTCATTATTGAAGGTCCCATTGAAGCAATTACAATTGCAGTATTTAACAGCCACCAATTTCACCATCTTCCAAACTCGATTTACATTCATTCAGCTTTCACACAACAAAAATATTCAGTCAATCTATGCAATCACAGGTATCATTGCTTTTAGAGAGGGTAAGGAAATGGCACAAAATGCACTAGGCACTAGTTCAACAACAATAAGTGTATAAACTTTCAGGAAACAAAAAAAGAGCAATACACAGTGTATTAAAGGGACCAATATTACAGCCAAATGTCCAGATAGCTGAAAATCTGGAACACAACACCTCACAAGCTGTGTCTAGACTGTTGGAAGAAACTTAGATTTTGCACTTCTAAAGCTAACAAGGGAATCATCCCAAATGAAGTGAAATTAAATTTAACTAAAGATGCTGAGGCCAGCAGACTGTTAAAATTGAGCTCAATTGAGCATTTAAATCAAAAAATGATGGTCAATGTAAAGCGACAGAAATAAACCATCACATATTTACCCATGATGGATGTGTCACAACTCAATCGCTTGTTCACCCTGCAATTCAGCTGCTCGTAACCACTAATAAATCAGACTACAACACATTTGGTATCCCATTTTCTCTCATTATACCAAAATATCTACAAGTCATTACAGATACCAGCCCACAGCCTTGCTTATGGTCAAGGAAAGGGTTTGACAGTACAAGTTTTAATACAAACAATTTAATACCTGTGAAATGTAGCATGTCAGCAGCCAACAAAACCCAATTTCATATCGAAGGTACAATTCTTTTATGTCTTGAAGAACAACAACCTAAGAGCAACAAAGTTGAACGTGCAGTAGTAGTCTACATAAGTTCAAGTGCAAACCGATTCTACTTATCTAAGGAAGCAACAAACCAATAGGATATCATCTCTAAAGACTTTCCAGAGATAGGCAGTGCCCTCCATGGAGCTATTAACTTAGGCCCCACAGATTAAAGGGACCAAAACATCCAGTGAAAATAATACCATACATGTGTGCAATTGCCCCAAAAGAAGTCTCCCACCAGGTGCACCCATTAAACTTCCATTTGATTGCTCTCCTTAAAACAACGAACAGATAAGCTTGGCTTCTAGAAAGATACTCTGCCTCAATGTTCAACACATGCTAAACCAGATTTTACCTGATATGGAGGGGCCTCCAGTTATTATTTTAATCCAAGACAATGTCAAACCAGTTGCTGCATTTACTCCAGTCACCATACCAACCCATTGGTAAGACCAGGTGGAAAAGAATTTAATTTATGATGAATCTCTAGGAGTTATTGAAAAGGTACCTTAGAAAAACCTAAGAACCTACGACATGGTGTCACAGGATGGTCACGGAATAGTGGGCCTCATCACACTGTTGATATATCTCCATTGAACAAATACGGCTACAGAGAAACTCATTCAGTCCCAAGAAATTCATAGAAAACTGTAACCGACGCATGGAACGGTTATCATTGCAGTTGGATACGCATTGAAGATAGGCATCATACCATCTTCATTTCCTCTTTTGGACGCTATAGATACATCTAAGCTCCTAAGTTTTGTATCCAGCGGGGATGGCTACAACAGACATTTTGACAAAATTGAGGCAAACTTCAGTGACAAGCAAAGATGCATAGATAACACCCCCCACTACGATGAACTAATTAAACATTGGTGGCAAACAATTAAATTCATTGAGCTCATTAGTAAAGCTGGAATCATTTTAAATCCACAAAAATTCTAATTTGCTAAAGGAATAGTAGACTTTGGAAGTTTTAGAATATCTGAAAATGGAGTTAAACCACTGCCTAAATTATTGACGCTATTAGATCACTCTCAACACCATCCTCAATAACAGACATAGGATCTTGGTTCGGCTTAGTGAACCAAGTATCACATTATGCCAACTTTGATAAATTCAGAATTCTCCTCAGTCCTAAATCAAAATTCTGTTGGTTTGATGAACTAAACACTTCATTTATTGTGTTGAAGGAAAAGATCATCAATACAATTAATTTGGGGTCCAACTATTTAACATTATCATGAAGACCTGTTTAAGATGGGATTGGTCAAAATCGGGGATAGGGTATTACCGAAGCCAAAAACATTGTGAATGTAAATCGGACTCCCCAGATTACTGTATAGATGGATGGAAAATAACTCTTGCAGGGTCCAGATTCTTGACATCTGCCAAACAACAATACACACCAGTTGAGGGCAAAATGCTAGGAGTGGCATGGAGCCTGGAGCAGACTAAATATTTCACACAAAGGTGTGATAACCTTTTGGTTGTAACTGACCATAAACAGTTTGTCAAACTATTAGGAGATAGGACCCTAGATAAAATTGCTAACACACGACTTTTCCAACTAAAACAGAGAGCCTTGCCATGGAAATTTATCATTCAACATCATTGAGGAAAAACAAACCTGGCAGCAGACGCTATTTCTCGTTATCCTGCAGAAAACACGAAGAAATTTGTTAATTTAGCTATCTGCAATCAATGAACTGATTTTGACATGGAATCACTTATTATAGCCTCTCTATGAAATGACAGATAAAATGATTGCATTGACATGGGAAAGTGTAAGAGCAGAGAGAGAAAAGGATACTAATTTTAAAGCTTTATTCTTAGCAATTAGAAAATGGCTTCCCAAAAGATAAAAATAGTTTCATACAAAACCTTTTAGCATTCTGGGAATACTGCAATGACTTGATGGTGTCCATTGGGGTTGAAATAGACAATGACAGAATTGTAATCCCACCTACTTTAAGGAATGAGATATTGGATGTACTGCACTTAGCCCGCCAAGAAGTATCAGGAATGACAGCCAGAGCTCAAGCTCCTGTTTTCTGGCCGGGTATCACTTACAGCATACAAAGTAAGTACGATAACTGTTGCAGCTGTAACAGAAACGTACCTTCTAATGCATGATTACCACCCATCCAACCTTGCATCCCAGTGATGTAATTTGAATGCATATTTGCTGATTATTGTGAATTCTGTGGCTAGAATTATCTGGTCATTAGAGACTTTCTAGATGGACCGAAGCCTACAGAACAAAATCAGGAACATCAGAAATAAACGCATAAGGTCTTATCATGTGCTTACATAAACTATTTACAACAATTGGATCAATCAACAATGATCCTCAATTTACTGCTGGAGAAACAAAAAAGTTTCTACAACAATGAATATAACTCATCACATTTCATCAGCCCACCACCCACAATCTAATGGAAGAACTGAACTTGCAGTTAAATCAACAAATCACCTCGAAAATAATGTGGGACCAAATGAGGATCTCAATAATAACACTTTTATGAGGGCAATGCTCACAATAAGAAATACCAGACCCTACTTGTCAGTTGTCCCTTGCTCAGGTTTTATTTAGCTATTCCATTTGTGACACTATGCCCAGGATAAAAACCAGAACACTTATGCTTGATAATGACTAATTCTTAAAAACATGGAGACATGCATGGTCTGCGAAAGAAGAAGCATTACAATAATATGCAAAGACCCTTTAGATGACTTTAAGAAATGAACCTGAAAATTATGTTTATATTCATTGACACTTAAAAGCATTTCATGTTACATTTGCTTTTATAGTTGTCGTTTTTGTTTATTGTTATTCTATTTACAGAAATATTGTTTAAGATATATAATATGATCTGGAGCAACAACTAACTTTTGTTTAGAGCTATGAAAATCATAACAAGTAATGACCTCTAATCACTTTTTATTTGAAACTAAATCAACATATTTCATTCAATACAGACCATTTTGTGTAAAGATATTACTAGCCTAAGGGTAGTTTTATGTAAAAGTAGGACAAAAAATTAATATTTTTCAGTCACTCCTCCTCCGATTTTTTTTTTAAATTGGTATTGGACCATTTTTGAGGTTACTGAATCTAAAAATAAAACTTTTCTTTTCTAAATATAAAAATTTTCATTAATTTCTGACCATAGTATAAAACTTATATAAGCATAATAAATACTATTGAAACTATGATAAAACATCTGTTAATAAATGTGCATTAGACCACAAGCCACACTAGAGTTAAATTGTGTTCTGTAACAAATTCCTCTGTGAAATTGATCTGTGTTCTGTAACAAATTCCGACCCACCCTTTTATAAAGAAACCTCCCCCTCCCTGTTTATTAGATCTGGACTGAAATTCTCACCCTTCCTTTTATTCCTACCCAGACTACTTTTTGAATTCTGTGGCGGACTATTTTGAATTTCGTGGCTGGAACTATCAAGAGTATATGCAAGAGTAATCTAAAAATAGTTTTATGATGGCAGTTGTGATATACAAAAAGTAGCTTTTTTAACTTCATTAAATTTTGATTAATTTAGATTAAGTTTATTAATCTAAAATTAATTTTTAGAAGTTTAAATTTCAGATTAAATAACTATTGAGTCTTATTTAGAAATTTAGTTTCTTAATTATGGAACAGTCAACACAGTGTTCTATTGGAACTAAACTAAAAAATGAATACCATCTGACATTCATACACACATCTGCTTGAAATTGAATCATTTAAATATATTCCTGAACATGAAAGAAAACATCAATGTGGCAACCCTCGGAATTAAGAAAAATGAGGTCGGCAATAATTTGCTAACCTCAGTCTTTTAGAGGTCAGCAAAAAAAAACTGATACAAAGGAGTTACCATAAAACATAAAAACGAGGTTGGAAATTTTTTGCCAACCTCAAACACTTTAAGGTTGGCAGTTAGGTCGGCATTGCCGAATGCCAACTTTAATTACAAGGGCTGATGTGGAGAATTAGGCAAATAAAAATCAATGCAAAATTAACAACTTGTCTCCATCATAAACATGTTTATATGAAGCACTACACAACTAAATTAACTGGTAGTTGTTGATTCTAGAACAAACTTTCTTAGGTTGGATAAAAAGAAGTTTTATCCAACCTGAGCAGATGTTTTACTAGCAGAAAAAACTAAAGTATAAATAAAGAGATAAATATTTATTCTTAAGATGATTATTGCTAAAACATTATTAATTACATGTCATTTACAATGTAATAATTACATGTCGTTTACAATAGTTATGCATAATACATAATTTTTGAAAAAATGATCAGAAGTTACCATCAATTGATTCAAATGGTTTCAAGAACAAAGCTCAGTGATGATTAGATAGCAAATGAGATTGATGCTGCATAACATTGAGATAAGAAATATTAAAGGTGATACTCTCTTATGAAAAAAAAAAAGTGTATAATAGAAAGTAAAAACTAAGTAGAAAAAAAAACATAGGATAAATTTAGCCATTTGTTAGTTGTAAGCCATTTGTGTGTGTTGGCCAATTATGAGCAAAAAATAAAAAAACGTAACTAAAATATTATGAAAACTCTGAAGAGTAAAGAGTAAAAGTAAGAACAAGCAAAAAAATAAAAAGTAACTTGATAGTGTTGATAGCTCTGGGGTGTAGTTATTTTATTTATTGGGCTTTAGTTATTGGTAGAGTTATTGTTAAATTTTTAAACAGTTTTAAAGCTGTTTAAACATTTTTAATTATTTTTTAAAACTGTTTATTAATGTATAAAATATCTTTATCCCTGGTAGTACTGCGTTAAACTTTTTTAGCAGCAGGAAATATCTATCAAAGTTTGTATCATTGGGTTAAGAACAGTATGTAACAAGATTAATGAATAACATGTATTGGTTTCCTTATAATAAAAAAAAAGAATTCAAATTCAGAGATGATTACCATATTCCTGAAGATTTCTTGGTAATTTTTTTACCGTCATGATCCCAACTCAAATGAGGTGTTTCTAAATTAAATGCTAAAAAAAAGGCGGTTAATAAAAAAAACTTTAAAATTTTATAAAACTTAAAAATTTTTCAAAAAAAAATAAATTAAAACCAATACAAAAATACAATAAATTCTTACAATATTTTGCACTTCTATCTAGACTGGTACTATTTGATGATGTAGTATAGAAATCAGAACTTATCTTCTGGCGTTTTGATGTTGAGTTAGCAACTGAAAAATTACTATTTGTAAAGATTGATGACATTATTATAAAATTTTCTCTGAAAAGAAAAGTTATACTATACAAGGTTAAACTTATCATATTACTATCATTCTATAAAAACTTCAAATATCTTAAAATATATATTGTTATAAAACTAATATACAACCTATTAGTTTATATGGTGTACCACAGCATGCCTTTAATAAACTTTACCTTTATGAAAATAAACTTTACATTTATGAAAATTTAAAATAAAAACCTAAATTAATGTACTAAATGCAGAGTACACCAGCCATTATTATAACCTAATGCATCTTTTTATTTATTGGAATGACACTCTACAGATTTAAGTTTATCATTGCCTTGTCTGAATAGTGCTATAACTGTGTTATTTAGTGGTCATGGCTGAGTGTGGTGGTAACAAGGACTTATAATATTATTACTAAGGAAAAACTACAACTATTAGGCTAACAGTAAACAATCATCTTAATATTACTTACCAACTTTTATTGCTAATATTAATAGCAGTAAGACTTGTTAGTCTTGGTAGTTAGAATTTTAGTATTATTAGTTATTAGCATTTATTAGTTATTAGCTTTAGTAATTTGTGTTACTAGTTATAAGCTTTAGTATAGTTAGTAATTAGTATTTAGTAATTAGCTTTGGTAATTTATAGGTTCGGATTTAGCCCTTTACTTCCTTTATTAACTTTACTAGGCTATATAGTTATAACTTCAATACCTTAAATGAAGTTAGAAATCACCACCAGCTAGTTTGTGGCAACCAATGCTAGATTATTTTCATTGTTATTATAGTTATTGCTATTATTATTGTTATCATTATTACTATTATTACTATTATTATTATTATTATTATTATTATTATTATTATTATTATTATTATTATTATTATTATTATTATTGTTACTATTGTTATTATTATTATTATTATTATTATTATTATTATTATTATTATTATTATTATTGTTACTATTGTTATTATTATTATTATTATTATTATTATTATTATTATTATTATTATTATTATTATCATTATTGTTATTACTATTATCATTATTATCATTATTACAAGTAAGTAAATAATTTTTTAATTTTTTTACAATTTTAACTTTTTAATAAGTTTATATTTTTTAATAATTTATCAAGTTATTTATAAATTTATTCAACTATATTGTTTACTATTATTCAAACTTGAATTTTTTTTTCGCGCCAAAACAATTTTGTTTATATATACGGCTGGTTATGTAAGGCGGGTTATCTTAAACGATATCTCGTCAAGTCTAAAAAAATAAAACTTGATTACATGGCAATCGGGCTACCCCGGTCAACTTAAATTCACTCGAGATCCCATTTAAGGGCTTATATGAGCAGTAGCGTTTCTACAAATAAAATGAGGGAGGGTGAATCCTTTAAAATTATCAACTGGTTTCCTAAAAAAAAAAACATTTCCTCAAAACTAAAATTTACCTAACTGAATTGTGTCAAATACCCGACTAGCCGACTAAGTTCGTAAAAAAACCGACTACAACTTGAAAATCACCTTCTTTGGGGAGGGGGTGAATACACCCCGTATAATTACCTCTGTATATAAGTCGGGCTGGCCCGGTTAACCAGGCTGGCTAAAAAATTAAAATGAAAAAAAATAAATGTTTGCATTGGAATTTTAATTTAAGTTTGAATTACCCAGTTTTCTTTAAAATTTAATTTGTTGTTTTAAAAACAATTGTGAGTATCTTTGATTGGATAAAAGAAATGGCGTGTTTTATTTTATCCTACATTTATTGGCAGGGTTGGCTCACTTATTCGTGTTTACATGGAAAAAATTCGTCTCACCTGAGTGGGATCCCACTGAAATTAGGCTAGATCTCAGTTATCCGGGCTAGATCTCAGTTATCCCAATTGTAATGAAAACAAGTTTAGTTTTTATAAGTAAATATTAAACATAGCAAGATCTTAATTAAGTGAACCAACCGTAGTGAAATGCTTAGGCAGTATGCTTGTAACCTTTTAATAAGAAAACTACATCAAGGCTATACTTAAACGCCTAATCATTATACTTTGATGCAAATATATACGTTTAAAAATATAGTATTTTGACGGTTCGCCAATAATATTCCTGTATAAACGATAATCCAAAAAGACGTATAGAAGAGGACTAAGTGAAAGGGTTCCCATTCAACAATATAGAAACGTTTACAGTTCTGCGATAGTTGTTTGCAGTAAATAACTGAGTTTTGTTAGAGTTAAAATTTACAAGCCACTGCAAGCCTTAATCTGTTACAGAAGTGAGATCAGATTCAAGATTGGCTGACTGTCCTAAGCGATCGATAAAAGAAGACTTTTTGTCAAGACAGGAGTATAAATTTGAATCATCAGCAAAAAGATTTACTTTAGATGTAAGGTTGTCGGGAAGATCATTAATTCATATAAGAAACAAAACAGGACCAATGATAGATCTTTGAGATACTCCAGAAGTAACTGGAAATGAAGAAAAGTGTTGGCTTTCGAGGATGACTTTAATGAAGCAGTTAGAATGAAACAATTTGATAATCTCAAAAAAAATTTTTCAAATACACCATATGAAATAAGCGTATGAAGACTTTATTGTGAATTAAATGAAGGCCTCTCCGCCTCCATTTAATTCACAATAAAATCTTTCAGTCACAGCAGTTAGCAAGTCAGCTGTAGAGCGAGAGGATTGAAAGCCGTAAGTAATTTGACTCAAGATGGGATGTGAGATATTTGTTAATCAAGGACTCAAAGGGTTTGTTAATTACAGAAAGAAGACTGATCGGACGATAGTTGAAGGGGTCAGAATGTTCTTTGGAGTTTTTCAAAATCGGTACAACAGATGTCATTTTCCAGCAGGCAAGAAAACAAGACTCAGTCATATGCGTATGAAAAAGTTTAGAAAGAATTGAAGAGAGTTCAGGAGAACAATTTTGTAAGATTATGACAGCAATGCTGTCTGGTCCACAAGCCATAGAAGAGTTTAATTGAGATATGACTTTAGCAACAAAAGCTGGAATGATTTGAATGTCTAACAATGAGTAAACCTGTTTAATTGGGCTAAAAAAGTCGAATTAGAAGAAAAGCTCTTTGCAAATAGTTTTGCTTTATCCTTGGGATAGAAATGGATTGTTATACCTACCTTTATTAACAACGCTGTTGAAATTTCTCCAAAAGTCTCTAGAGCCTAACTTCTGAGATAAGATTTAGTGAGCTGAGAAAATTGGAGCTTAGCATCTGACAGCACCTTTTTACATCAATTTCTCGCAATAATAAATAGCCGCTTGTTCTCAAGAGAGTTGTTTTTTATTAAAAAAAAAAATGATTACAATTAGATATAGCAGCTAAAAAAAGAGGAAGAAAACCATAGAGTAGAATGAGGCTTGACTTGGTACCGTCGAGAAGGAATAAAATCTTCCATTCCTGCCCAAATCCAGGAGGTTACGTAAGAGGCGCATTTTTTAGCTAAGAGGGAAAGAAAGAGGGAAGAAAATCAGGAAAAGAATCCCAGTCGGCTTTAGGGTAGGAGTAAGTAGTGCAATGATAGGGTGAGTCCAAAAATGAAGTACGAGATGAAAGATCTAAAGAGACCATTGCATGGTCAGAACTACCTAAAGGAGAAAAAGGAGAATCTGAACACAAGCTAGGATCAGAGACCAGGCATAAATCAAGTAGTGAATATAAACTATTAAAATTGTCAGGAAAACAATTCCCAAAGTTAACTTTCTGAGTAAAAGAATAAGAAATGCAGAAGTTATTGGCTTTAGCTCCAGCAGAGTTAGTGGCATTAGAGCCAAGCCATTCAGAGTGATGAGCATTAAAGTCATCAATAAAAACAATATTGACTGAGGGGTAAAGAGAGAGGGCATGGTCAATTTGATCAGAAATTATATCTTAAAGAGTGCAATCTTGGGATGAATGAGAAAGATAAAACAAAAAAAGAATGATGATGGAGTGAAGAGGTGCTAAGCGGAAGCACATTAAGAATGGTCAAAGGGTTCGAACCTGATTTCACAACAAATATGTGAATTGATGCGTATGTATACCCCAATCAAAGGATAGTACCCATCAACACTAAAATCAGAAGAAGAAATAGTAGAACTTAAATTAGTCTCACTAAAAGCATGCAAGTCTGGTGAATTTTGCAAGATATAAGATTCAACTGATGAAAGGTTGCTTCGCAGACCACGAATATTAGTAAAAAATATATTAAAATAGTTAGGTGGTGGGGATGGTTATTATGTTTAATATTTTAGGTTACTTTTGGCATAATTTAAGTTTAAAGAGAACTTGACTCATTCATAGATAGAGCACAGCCTCCTATGCAATGAAATATGTGATTTTTTCAGTCCTGCTAATTAACCCTAAGTCGTAAGATAGGGTTCCTTATATGGTTTCGATAATGTGTACCAAAAGCATTAAAAGAGACATCATCCATGCGCAGCATGGCACTGTTAACACTCTGATATTTTGCAGCTGCTGACGAAATCAGCTTCTCTGAGAGCAACCACAGAGTTCGGGAAACCTCACTAACAGCCGGCCTCAGAACGATTAAAATAAGTTTTAGAGCTGTACCTTCATTAGGAGATAACAGGAAGAGTTGCATAGCCACTATCAAGGAGCCACAAGCAGAAATCTATGACAGGAGTCATGAAGATCCAGCATTCATCATCTTAGGCAGGAAATAATGTAACACAGGTTTACATTTACGCCAGCCTAATAGATTAAGAAGGGGTCAAGGCTGTTTAATAGGATTATTATGCTTACTCATCGAGGCTGTTTAGCAGAATTATTATGCTTAAAGTCTTTGCCTAAGAGGCCTTCAACAAGACAGTCGCTGGATTTAGTTAACATTGGACTAAGATGAATATTTTTATCGAGACATCATCTCTAGCCTTTACTCTACCAAGATCTGGGATACACTATTGAGTTTTAACCAAGTGGTTAAAACTACTTAGTGTATTCCTGAAGCGGATTTAGACCATGTAGTTAGGAGGAGTAGGAAGAGGAGGAGGGGAGGGATTGATTAAAAACCTTTAATTCAGTGCATCCAGGATATTTAGGAAATGAAAATATTTGATTATAGTTTTGCTGCTATTTTCAGCACAAAATCTAGAATAAAGTTGAATTGGCTGATATATGTTATAAATGCTTTAAACCTCAGCAAACATCTTATGTATGAGTTCTGGTACAACCAGCATTGATGGAGCTAAAGTTGTTTTTACCGTTTTAATTTCATTAGTTGGTTGTTCACTTAGCAAACGAGTTACACTGTTATTAATTGATTTAACTACGGCAGATAAAACTTTAAACCATTCAACCGATCTTCCATAATACATTAACAATTCGTGAGCACATTGGCGACCAAGAAGTTTAGCAAATAGCCCTTACCTTTGGTTTGCTTTTAATTATTTTTACTCTTGGTATGTAAATTGGTGAGAGGAGATAAATTTGCCATATTGATTTTTTAAGCCATCCACCAGCATATTTTTAAGACACATTTGCAGCTGCTGCAAGCTTTTTAATTGCGGCAAACTTTTTCCAATATCCTTGAGAGCTACAATAAAACTATAGCCCTCAAGGGTATTGATAGAAGACGACTTTATGTAAGAGATAGATATGAGGTAGATAGAAGAGATAAATACTTATGGAAGAGGTAGATATATATAAAAAAAAGCAACAGAGCTTGTTTTATATATGCCTAATTTTAATTACCTAACAATAAGTTTAAATATCTATTACAAAATAAGCAGATCAGCTGTAAAACATATCGAAAAATTAACGGTCATTGATTTATATGATTACGAAAAATTAAAGATTTTATATGGACAGTTGAGTCAGCACAAAGCTTTACTAAAGCTCTTATAAATTATTACAAAAAAATTACTTCACAGTATACATCAGTAGTTAAGTTTTGAAGAGCTTTAAGTCAAGCTAAAGCACCTGAAGAAGTTTTAGAAGCTATTTTATATCCTAACTTAATTAATGAATATAAGAAAGCCATTGCTGAGAGAAAGCAAAATAAATATGAAAAAAAATTAACTAATAAAAAAAAAAAATAAACTGCTGATGATAATATCAAGCAGTTAATGAAAATGAGTCCTGAAGATTTAAAACTTATTCATCACGTATGCAAGACAATTAAATTTTCAGACACAAAAAATTTACTGACGCAGAATTTATTCGTGTATGCAATTCAGTTTAAAATAAACTCTTGATAAGGCGTAATGAAAAATAAATCTGAGCAAACTTGATATATCTTTTAATATATTTGCTTGTTAGATGCAGGTCAGGAGCTAAAATTTGTCGAATGGCCGCATCAACTTTAATAAAATAATACTATGTAATAAAAATTAAAGTAATACAACGTAATAAAAATTAAAATAATACTATGCATTTCTTTTTACAATGTAAGCTCTTTAAGAGTTAACATCATTTTTTACACAGCTTCTGTAGCTTCAATGTAATCCATCTTTATCAACACGGGCACCCGTGTTCAATAAGATATTCTGCAACTGAAAAGTTTCCTTGATCAACTGCTTCAGCTACCCAGATGTAAACTTTAGAACAGCCGCATTCATTAATCCATTGTTTAATGTCATCATGCAATCCATCTTTTATCGCAAGACAGGTATATCGGTCCCATTGGTGGTCAACGCTATAGTGGTAAGAGACAGTTTCTCTTTATTTTTTTCTTACAGCCAAGGCAAATACTGTATAATCCCACTCGCATTTCTATCTGTGAGAAAATTTACTATTTCAAGATTGTTGACATATACAGCTCCTCGAAAAGCTTCAACCTGCCATCTTGCGTCAAATTTTCGACTAAAAGGACATTTTTCATATAAATCCTTAACTATTTGAAGATGCTCATATCTCATGGCTTCTATAAAAAAGCTTTCATTCCACATTAGAAGATTTTCATCAAGCATCACTTTAACAGTTTTAAGATTACCTTTTTGAATGGCGAGTAGGCTTTTATATCTTCTTAAGGGCCGAGGCTTAAGATGTTATTTTCTTTTGTAACAGTTAAACCCATTTTTATTATTACCGATGATACAGACTTTCAATTAAAGATCTTAATATGATGTGTATACAAGAGCAGGAAAAACTTCTCGCGATGACTCAAGCAGTATTAAATTTACAAGCTAGATTTTTAAAGTTAGTTAAAGCTGAGTTCGATAGAAAAGACTTGCTTGAACAACAATTTAACACAGCTCATCAAGCATGGTAAGCAGCAGTAAATACTTGTTTAGGACTTAATAATGCAGCTCTTGTTGCTGTAGGATAGTCTGGAAATCTAACTGAAATAAACACTGTTATAAATTCATATCAAACCGCTCTTGGTGTAAACGCGGATCCTACTTTATTATCACCTGATATTATTATTATCACCTGATATTATTATCACTTTATTACTAATCTGAACCAGTTTTTAATTACGTTGCCTCTAAAGCTATTGCATTAATCAGAGACTATGTTTTAAAAAGCAGCTTGGTACATCCGGGCTCGCAGCATTAATGCTTAATTAGATAAATGCAATTATATTGTTACCCGGCAAAAAAAAAAAAAGAAAATTGCAAAAAAAAAAAAAGAAAAAGAAAATTGTTAACCGTACGTTACATCCGGCCGGGTTGCAAAGAGATAACTTTTTCGTTCTTTTTTTGTTTTGTTTTGAAAAACAAAGAACTTTCCAATATCACGCAATTTGAAATCGAGCTAAGTTTGTTTTGCAATCTTTAACTTTTCAAAGACTACGGCGACTGCAACAATTCCAGCTCCTACAACAACGCTGTGATATATTACATCTGCAGCCTGGTTTTTACAAGGATCTGGATTGCTTCTTACTGTAGCAGAGACAGTAGTAGTTGTTGCTCCTGGAGTTATCATAGTTTGTCTGTTTAGTTCAGATATTACAATAATTTGTTGTATTATATAAAACATATTACGCTTAAATTTTAAACATATTACTATTAAATTTTTTTCGAGAGACTGGTATTGAAGAATTCAACGCTTTTTAACCACTATTCTGTAACAGTATAATCAAGGCAGAAATGGCGAACAAAATTAAAGTTATTCTTTTTAACCGTCTCGGCAAATTGCATAGCTTGGTTAATATTAGGAATGGGCGCTAGAGGCGGAATTGAGTATTGCATTTTAACAAATGTATAATATGCAATACTTTTCTTTAATATGGCAACAAAAAATATTGAAGGGCGTTTATTAATAAAAGGGGAAAAAATGTTCTGGTATAACAGAATTTGTTTCCTCTTCAACTGCTAGAAAAAAGACCAACCGCTTGAATATTTTTAATGTGCCCAACTAATGACTACGATAAAACTTAAAAAAGTAATGAAGCAATAGTTTCCAATCAAAGGTTCTATGTCATGCCTTCGTTTTAGATTGATCGATGTGGCGTTCAATGTGTTCTAGAGCTTACCAGCAAGGTTATTGAAGAAATCAAGTGCATTTTTATTGTAGACGACTGCCTTTCTGAAAATGACTAGCTAGCAAAGCTCACCATATCAGTCCGCCATGTAAATCACTTGTTGTAGCTTCTTGCTCAATGGTATACAGGGATACCCCTGGTTGTTCGAAACAAGCTTAGTTGCATCAGCATATTACCCCTAAAAGATCGGTCAAGCTAAAAATGATTATAGAAGAATGTGGTTAACTTGTAAGTGATACTTAAGCGGAAGCAATAAAAAAATATCTTTATTCTAAACCTTAGGCTGCTGCCTTCTTCTTCTTTTGCATTCTCATATGCATGAAAAGGTAGAGCTATTATGATTCTAATAAATATAGTGTAAGAGTACCTAACAAATCTGAATAATAAATTCAGTTTTGTAAGGTACTCTTACACTATGTATAGTTTTAACTATAATAAATTTTTTTTTTAATGTATTAAAAATTGAATGATGGAGTAAATTTTTGAAGAGTTAGTGGGTGATGAAGAAATGGAAAACACACTAGAAACAGAAACAGAGGATAGCTCTGTTAGTTTGTATAGATCAAGGCTAGCAGCTTGCGTTTCAGGAGGAAATAGTTTAAAACTTCTCGGGAGAAGGCTGACTCACCAAGAGCTTAATAATATGACAGCTAATAAAATAGTTTCATAATATAGCGAATACACAATGTGGATGGGTAAAAGCATGGTTACAGGAGTTTCAAAAATGGCAACAATAACTAATACAAATTTTGTAATAAAATTTTCTTTAATTGGGGATCATAAAGGTTTAAGAGCTGATCTTGATAATAACCCAGTGCTTCGGCAAGCTTTATGTATTTTGGCTAGTGGGTTTTACCATATATTTTGTATGGGTCTTGCACCTCTTACTATTATGTTATCAACCGCGACTCATGTTGACGTTACCCGCCCATATTGTGCTATTAAACAATAACCTGAAGAAATATATAACTATTCTGAACCTTCTGAAAAAAAAATAAACGAACAGTTGGAAAATAGTAATAATCAATAATAAAATGCCAAATAAAAGACACTTTATTTATTTGGCCGATAAGGAACAGTCAAGCGTCAAATATACTTTGAAAAAACTCTTCGTACTTATTATAGTTCAAGAATTGGAGTGAATAAAATTATATGGAAAGTTGTCTTATCAACACCACCAAAAGTAATGTTTTATATAGAGTGTCCAGATGTTGATACAAATTATATTACAAATAATGGATTGTCGGGCCAAATAATACATGCTAGCTCTTTTGAAAATGATCGAACAAAATCATTTATTACTTGAAAAGTAAATGAAATTTGTTGGTATAATTTTAAGTTTGAGGTTACCATAAATGAGTTAAAGTTTAATATTCTTTCACCAGATTTACAATATTTAATAATTGGTGATTGCATACTGGTTATTGAGACACAAACTAAATAAAAACGTTAAGCAATCCTAAACAAATGGTGAGCATTTCTTAAAAATTGTAAGCAATTGTTAGCAATTTCTCAATTAAATATTAAAAAAATCTTTATATATATAATATTAGAAGGAACACCTAAGCTTTAAATTAAATCTGAAAAAAAATGCTAGCAAGACAAGTCGCTGCTGATAAACGGAAAGAAAAGCACCAGACTCTACTCTCGAACTAAGTAAGCAGAAAGAAAAAATCTTGAAAATTGAGGAAGAGGAACCTAAAAAGGAAGAAATGTTAGCAAAAAAAGAAAATAAAAGTAAAAACTCTTCTATCTTCGATATTGAAAATATTAATCTTACTTATGCTGCTCTTGGAGTAGGAACTATTGTTGTTGTATATTTTTTCATGCAAAAAAAAAGAAGAGTTACCTCCTCTAAAAGTAATAAAAACAGCGCCTGAGCCTATGTTGGCCCCCAATGACAGCGCCTCCCGAGACAATAAGAAAACTAGTTCAATTAGTAAACGATTGCTTGAGTTTATAGTTTATAACCCCCTCAAATTGAGGGGGGTTTAAACTTTATATGGTCATAATTATTGAAAGCTAAAATATTTTACTATGAAATTTAAAATTTATCGATGAATATTAGTCTAGTTAAAAACAGTACAAAAAATATTTCATCAACTTGTTGCTCTTACGTTTGGGGCAGGGGGCGCAAAATTTGGAGCTTTTTTGTTTCCAGCCTCCAATCATCGCAATTTTTTGCAAAGCATCCTTATTTGACATAAGTATAAACATATAAATGTTTGGAGTTTGCTCCATGTCTGGAAGTTAGCTATTTCAAAGACCAAAAAAAGCTGGTTCCGGCTCTGCTCTTATTTTCAAGATCTACTACAATTTTTTCAAGAGATTTAACCTTATCTGACGCTAAATTATTTTTTACTTCCGCATCTTCTAGTATTTCTTTAAGTCCTAAATTTTATGTAATTTTAAACCTTAACACCTGTTCCCTCGCTAATAATTTCCAAATTTTCAGCTGCATCAATTAAACTTTTTGGTGTAACTTTTCGATCATCCGCATTTTTAAAAATATTTTTAAATATTTATTTTAACCGTTCAAAAGCGTTCATAGCTTTTGATGATATAATTGGTTTTTATTCATGTAAAAGTAATACCTATTGCTTTAAAATTATTAATGGAAAACGTTGATGGCTGTGCCCATTGTAAGCCTCCATCACTTGTTATAATAATTTTTCCAGGTTGTTAATAAAGATTATTAACTTCATATTCATAATAAAATTCATTTTTTCGTTCTCTACCAAACTTTGTTTTATATTCAAACCTTTCTTCAAAATTTGGATTAAATTTAGTTTTGTTTAATTTTAGATTGTAAATCAGTGTTGAATACCATTGCCTTACTTTATCACCTATTTTAACTCTTATTGATAGATAGTCTGTAGATGTCATAATATTTTTTATAACATCAAGTGTTGCATTCAGAAAATTCCTAAAAGATTTTTCAATTTGCTCTTGTTGTTCTCTTTTTTTTTTTCTCTATCAAAGATATCTACCACATCAATGGGCCCGTTCGGGTAGCATAAGTAGCATATTCCAATTACCCCAATCACCACAACCTGAATGGGGTCATCTCTTGTAAGCAATGAAATTTCTTCGGGTGGAACAACTTTAGCCATTCTATTGTTTTTTCAATTAATAAATGGGATACTTCTCCTCTAGTTATATCATAAAACAAAAAAAGGTTTCAAGTCTTTCATCTAGTTATGGAACTTTGCTCAACCCCGCCCGCGATCTTATTATAAGACATGGGCCTAGAGGTGATAGGCAAACTATTACAGTTAGCCTTAAACCCATCTATTATTGCATCGCCGTCTGGTACTACTTTACTAGTTCGTTTTTCTTCTTTATCCGAAAACATGGTGGTTGTCCCTGAATTAGTCCGATTGCCATATGATGTTATTTTAACCAGAGGTACAGATTTAACAGCTCAATTTTTTGCAAATTTAGGACGTGCAACCATTCGAAAATTAACAATAAAAGTGCAAGATCAAATACAATCATATATAGATTATGGAGATTATTGGTCAGTAAGAGATCTTTTCTTACCACCAACCTAGCGAGGATCTTTTTCAGGTAGCACAACCAGATCCAACGCAGCTATTTTGCTCGCTTTTGCACAAGGACCAGCTCCTAATGGGTCCAAGTATAGTACTTCTTCAATTTCGAACTCTTTAACACAAAAGGTCTGTTCCATTCCTCAAATTTTGGGGATCAGCACGAATATGAAATTATTTTTAGTGACCGTGCACAAGTTATTATTTAAACGGATAGATCGGTAACACCAAATTTCAGTCTTAATAATGTTGCTCTTCATTATGAAACTGTCCAGCTAGAGAAGTTGCCTATGGTAGTGTATGCCGCTTCGGACTTGGCTTTGAAATAAAATATTTTTACCACCGTGTCCAGCGCGACGCAACTCAAACCTCATGGCTTTTCGATGTAAACGTTTTGTGTGGAAGTCTCAAATACGTTCTCATAAACTTCCCTCAGTAAATAAATTTTGCTCGACAGCCTAAAAAGCCAAACGTTGTAATGAATATTACAATTGTTTATATCTTAATAAATGGACAACCAAACAAACTGTATTCAAATGGAATGATGCCATACCACTTCTTTCAAAAAATATACCGCTGCCTTTCTGGTTCTTCCTGTAACTCAAGCAATGAAACAAATATGTTAAATGATGAAAATGGTTTTCAAGCTGTAACACCTAAAAGATTTTACGCGGGTACCCAAAAATTTTTGGTTATATATTTCAGATTTGAAAGCTATCAGCATCAATCAGGAAGCGGTCAAAAATTAGAAAACATCGGAGATGGATGAATCCAAATAAATATTGTAAACAACTTTTATTGTAAAGAATATATCCTAGCATTTCCAAATGAGTTTCAAATCTGTATTTTAAAACTATTTCTAATGTTTTTCAAAATAAAAAAACATTTATTGCAAAAAATCTATAGCTTTCCATAAAAATCTGATGCCAGATTTGAATTGAGTGTATCAAAGTTATGTAAGAACAAGTGTCAAATTTAATGCAATAAATTTTTTGTAGACCAGTGTAATTAGTATTGCAAGCATACACAGAGCATTTTTGGCATGGTTAGATTTAATATGAAATTAAATAAAGTATTATTTGATTTAATTTTATTGTTTCAAAAATTAGTTTATATGTTGATAAATAGTTCTTTGTAACCGTAGAAAAATAGTACCCTATAAAATAATCCGGTTTCTTGATGACCTGCAATAGAAAACTATGTACAACAGCAAATTCAAAAGTACAACTTTAATAGTGAATTTTTTGAAATTAAACTAATAAAATAAAAAATATTACTATATTTTATTATTATTGTTTGTTTTATCACTTAACATTGATAACTAACCAACGGTAAAACTAAGTTTGTAGAATTCAATAGTTTATTAAGTTTCTATTTGATTAGATAAAACAACCCTCTATGCTTATCCGTTTAATTCATCCAGTTCTTAGAATTTTGTTTATTTATATTTTTCTTCGAATTGCGCAGAACTTGCCGGGCATAATTTATCATATCCATAGCCATAGCAAAAAATAATTTAAATATATGCCGTATACTAATATATACTATTAAGGTTTATAAACTTTTCTTTATTAAGATTGACTAAAAATATTGATTAAATTGATTAAAATTGTACAATTTATGTTTCATATTGCTCATGAATTCGTATTTGATTTGTATAGAATGACCCCCGTAAATAGTTTTAACTTTTAAAACACATCGCTATTTTACATTTCTTAGAATTCAAGTTGTTTAAACTGTTTAAATCCATTCCGAATGCTGTAAATGTCAATAGTCGGCAAACTTAGAGTACGAGTCTAAAGTAAGTATTTTAAATATTGAATTGAACTATATATAAACAAATATAACTTAAATGCAATGTAAAAGTATTTGGAATACAAAAAGTATTAATAGATAATTTTTTAAGGAGGAAAGGCTCTTTACTAGTTTAGTAAAGTAGTTTAGTAAAAAAAAACTTTATTAACTGTGAAAAAGTTCTCTATTATTTGAGAAAATGTTCTTCGATAGTTTAGAAGAAAAAAAATGCTCTAACCCTAACCCTGAAAACTTTAAAACAAGAAATTATCAAATTTAAATAAAAATATCTGTTAGGGCGCCTAATTATGAAGTAAAAGTAAGCATTCACCAGCAGCGGTTCGGTCGCAGTTAAGTTTCAAACAAAAATAAAAAGTAAAAACTCAAATAAAACTTGTAATAAAATGTTGCAATTATTTTATTGTATTATTTTATTTAGATTCCCTTGTGCCTTGTTTTTATCAAATTACTTAAAAGTCCGTCAACAAAGTCTAAGTTTTTATAAACTTTTATGGCATTTGATCGTTCTAAGATATTTTAAGATATCTGATCAGCCTGTATCAAAAAGGCAAAACATGTTCAAGGCAAACAGGATCAAGGCAAAACTAAATCTTGAAAAGAGACATTTTATTTAAAAAAAAAGACTTAGAAAAATTTTCCGTTTTTAAAATATCATAAATCACATTTTTTTTCGAGTTTTAAATAAATTTAGATAGCTTGTAAATAAACTACACGTCTTTACAAGTTTACTTCAAATTTAAATGAAGACAACTAAACTATGTTTACAGTCGTATATACGTTTAATATGATTTGGTGTAATCTGTGTTTTGTAAATACTACAGTTGAACTCACTAATCCTCAAAAAGTCTCAAAATATGTTTGATCTACAAAAGTTTTCGAATTAGAAGATTTCAATTCTAAATATTAAACCCCGAAGATTTTGGGACGACTTGCGAAATACATAAATGCGAACTGACATAAGTGCAATTGGCATAAGTGCGAACTTGCATAAGCGCAAACTGCCATAAGTGCAAATCAGTTGCAAAAACTGGCACAAGTGCAAACTGGCATAAGTGCGCCAAAAGAATTCAGTTGCAAAAACTGAAACAAGCGCAAACTGGCATAAGTGCGTTGAAAGAATTTGAAAACATTGGCATAAGTGAGAATTGAAATAAGTGCGAACTGGCATAAGTGCGAAGCAGTTGCAGAAACTGGCATTAGTGCGAATTGGCATAAGTGCGAAATGCCAATTCGTACTTATGTTAATATTTGCAATTTTAAATTGTGCAATTATGCCAATTCGCACTGAAGCCAGTTTCTGCAACTGCTTCGCACTTATGCCAGTTCACACTTATGCCAATGTTTGCAAATTCTTTTAGCGCATGTACGTCGATTCGCATTTATGCCAGTTCGAATTTTTGCAAATGGTTTGCACTTAAGCCAGTTTGCACTTATGCCAATGTTTACAAATTTTTTTGGCGCATTTATGTCAATTCGCACTTATGCCAATTCGCAAATTCTTTTTCTAATCTATGTTACAAAAAACTATATGATTTTTCTTTTTGCAAAACAAGGCAACGCTAATTATTAAACTCTGGAGGGACCAAAGAACTTGTTTGATTTAAATGAACTTTAAAATTTCTAAAGTCCAACTGTAGTTGGTTTGTCAGACCGTCACGCAGATCACCACATTTGTTTAAAGGTGGTGACCTGTGTTTAACCTGTCAAACGTGGTGATCACGTTTTTATTTTGTGTTTGTGTAGTGATAGTGTTACTAAGGATTTAGATATTGTGAACTTGAATTGCCGACTAGAATTACTGATCACTATGCCAAATTTATTGAAATTGTTTCAGGAAATTTGACAACTTCTGTTTCTGATCACGTACCTCAATTTTGTATTTGACCCAATTTCAATAAATTATTTATACCACGCAGACACAAGTTATATACCAGAATTTTCAAAAACTTTAATAGAGAAAATTTTAAATATAATGTATCAAAAATTGACTGGGACGATGTTATAAAGTCCAATGAGACCAACACATTTTTCCAAATGTTTATTACTGAAACAACATTGATTTTAGATCGCTACGCCCCACTTAAAAAAATACAAGTATCAAAAACTTCAACCGTCGATTCAAACCATGGATTACAAAAGGAATTATATATTCTATTCAAGTGCGCAATCTTTTCTAACAAAAAATGATAAGATCTAAAGATCTTATTATTTTTTGTTAGATCTAAAAAAAAGTCTGAAAGTATTTTTAAAAGATATAAATATATGATAATTACATGAATTAAACTTAGTAAAAAAACCCATTTTAAAAATTTTTTCGAGGAAAATATAAAAAATCTTCGCGAACTTTGGAAAGGCATTAACATTCTAATTAATGTAAAAAATTTGAATAAATCATCTCCCAACTGTTTGCAAGAAAAATGAAATATATATATAACTGATCCAACTCTAATCTCTGAGTCATTTAACACTTTTTTTTTAAATGTTGCTCATAAACTCAAATCCAATATTCATTCGTCTTACATTAACTATCAAAAGTATCTTAAACATCCAAGATTACATAGTTTATTATTATCTCCAACAAATATTCCAGAAATTTCATCTCTTATATCTAAATTGAATCTAAAAAAATCATTAGATCCAAACAGCATTCCCACAAATATTCTTATAGATTTTAACTATGAGTTTTCAAATGTTCTTTTCTAAACTGTTTAATACCTCATTTATAAATGGAACATTTCCTGATATTTTGAAATTATCTTGCTTTATTCCAATATTTAAAAATAACTTTCATGCTCTAACTACAGACCTATTTTTCTTTTATTTAACATTTGTAAGCATCTTGAGAAACTTATGTATTTTAGAGTGTACTCTTTTCTAGACTCATTTAATTGTTTAAATGATTTTCAATTTGGTTTTCGATCAAAACTGCTCTACTTGCCATGCATTAATAAGTAAAACGGAAAAAATTATAAAAGCTCTTGATACTGGTCATTTCTTTTGTGGTGTTTTTATCGATTTACAAAAAGCTTACGATACCGTTAACATCGTATTTTGATTTCTAAATTAAATCATTATGGAATTCGCAGTATTGTAAATAACTGGTTTCGATCTTATCTTTCATGTCGAAAGCAATTTGTAAGTATTAATGGTTTCAATTCTAGTAATAAATCAGTTTTGTGTGGTGTTCCTCAAGGTTCGGTTCTAGCTCCTTTTATTTTTAATCTACGTTAACAACCTAATCAACTCTGTTCACTTCTCCTACGTCTAACGACCTAATCAACTCTGTTCTCCTCAGTTCATCTGTTTGCTGATGATACAAATCTCTTGCACATCAACAAATCGTATCATTCTTTATGCAAAAATGCTAATTCGGATCTAAAAGGTATAGTTCACTGGTTAAATGGTAACCTAATATGTCTCAACACCAAAAAAATTGAACTAATTTTTTTTCATTTCCACGGAAAAACTATTTCTTTAAAAATGTTGAAATCAAAATCAAAATTAATAATAAACGGAGAACTAAATGTACCATCTTTTAAAACCCAGAAGTATGGTAAAAATTCTATTGTTTTTCAGTGCGTCTGTGAATTGAACAGAGGCCTTGCATGCATTTTGAATGAGTCCAAAAAACTATATCCTAAAAAACCTTTACTCCATCTTAAACAATATCAATTTAAAAAAATTCTGAAAAACTTTTTGTTCTAACTTTTAGACATATTATCCTTACGATTAAAATATCCTTTTAATTTTCTTTTCGTCATTACTACAATTATCATCAGAACTTTTTTTTATTTTTTTATTTTTTTATTTTTATTAAAACCTGCAAATTATGATTTCTACATGTTTGTTTTAATGTATGTTTTATGTGCTTTAATCTATGTGTTTACGGTCCATATGTTTCAATATATGTCTTTGCTTATTTTTGCTTATATTATGTTTAAAAATTGGTGTCATTCCTTTGATCAGATTTCTGTAAGAGTGACACCATCCTAAATAAATCATTAAATTTTTATTATAAATAATTTTATGCTCATAACTACCATTATGATATTAGTTATTATTATTATTTTTTCATTGTAATTAATGTAAACATACTTATTATTACTATTACTATAGTTTGTATTAATTTTTATCTTATATTATTATAATATATTATTATTATTTCTATTGTTATTGTTGTTATTATTTTTATTATTGTTATTACTATTATCAAAACTATTGTAAAATCATTGACGGAAAATAAATAGCTTGTTGTTGTTGTTGTTGTTGTTGTTGAACATTGTATTTTTTTTTTGTATTTAAGCATTTTTAAATAGTGATCAATGACTTTTGATCGGTGGTCAAACCGAGGGTCAGACCGGTAGTGTATAAATAAAAAAAAATTAGATTTCATCCTCTATTTCGAAAAACTCTTTTAGATGGAGCAGCTCAAATAAATTGATTAATATAGTTAGTTTATTATTATTTATTTATAGTTAAAATAAGAAGAAAATTTTTTTAACAAAAATATTTTTTTTTTAACAAAACCTAAAATAAAAACTTAATTTAGATTAAAAATCAGGTAAATAAATTTACATTTTTTAAATTTTAAACCAGAAAGAATGTATGATAAAAATTTAGTTTTCAAAGAATAGAGATGAATAAAGGGTTAAAGCCTAAATGACTCATGGTACAAACTCACCATGAAAATAAATGAAACAAAATATGTAATATAATTATATTAAAATATTAAAATATAAGTGAATAAACAGGGAAAAAATTTCAAAATACTAGGTCAGGGTTTTGCAGCACTAGCTAAACCTTTTATTTGTGTTTTACAAGGCTCAGTACAACTATCTTACAAGTCTCAGTGTAAGTACCTAACAAGGCTCCTTTACTTTTTCTTAATTTTATCAACTATCTGAACGTTTTGCTTGAATTTTCTACTGCTTTTCACTTTGTTAAAGATTCGACGACACCTTAACATTACTTAAAAACTTGAAAAAAATGTGTACCATAATGTAGCTAACACCGTTCAATGTCTCCGCTACAATAATTTATTACTTAACTTAAAAAAAAAACTGAACTTATTATATTTAAATTTATTCAAACAAAAATAACTAAATTTTAAATTAAGTTGCTAAGAAATAAATCTTGATAATTCTATCTAATATGTCGGAATCAAAATATATTCCAATTTATTATTTGAACCTCAGTTTCAAGGCTTGGCATTGATCAAACGGAATCACAGCTATAATGTTTAATTATGTCAACCATGAAGTTCTGCTTGATATATGTCGTGAAGTTTTTCACATCCATCACAGATATGCTTACCAAATTTATTACCACTGTTTTATAATCATTAAATTTGATAAGTGTTACTTTCATATAAGTTTATATTACTACTTGTTAACATCCTTGATATAAAAGCTTTTCAAAATGTATTTGATTTAATTCAAAAAAAAAAAGGGAAATTATGAAAACACTACGGTTAAGATAAAATATGAGGGATAAGAATGACAATGAATAAATGCAACATTAAAAAATATTTCTATGTTTCTAACATTAAAAGAAGTTTTGTATGATGAATTACTATTCATCACCAGAGTGATAATTATTAGTATTTTTTTTTATATTATATTTCTTTCCCCCTTCCTCCTCAAAAAAAAAAAAATCCATAATATTAAAAATATATATTTTAGGATACTTAAACAATGGACGAGGAGTTTGCTAAACAACTTAAAGGTATATTTTCCTTATTTTTATCCTTTTCTTTTTCATCACTATTAAATATAGTTCAATGGTACAGTTTATTAAAAAGCAAAGTTGTGCGATTAATAATAAAAGAAGGAAGCTTTTATAGTCTGATACCTGTTTTGTATGATACAGTATTGTGCCAATCGATTACATAAAAATCAAAAACAAAAAAAAACCAGGTTTTGTTAGGTTTTCTTACACTTGTAACAACTTATCTTCTTATGTCTTATGTGTCCTTCTAGTGCTGTTATGACGTTATGCACACGATATTACTTGGAATCTGTTAAAGTCTCACAATTGATTTAGATTTATGGATTTTAAAACCAAATCAGAAGGATATTCGTGATACGCTTAGTTTTAATCGCGCAGTTCTACTTTCAAAGTCTTTTCTTTACAATTGCCCAGTAATGGATCGAGATCTGGGAATTGTCAGGCAGTTTAAGTATTCTCATGTTATTTTCTACCATGAATACACCTTCAGCATTTAAATATTGTGCTTTTAGAATTTCAATGTTAGTTTCATTATAGAGTTCATTATGCCTAAAACATGGTAAAGTGCCCCTTACCGAGAACAAAGAAACAACCCTAAAGCATCTCATTTTTAAGATTCTTGATATGCTTTTCCGTGTTGGATAAGTCCACCAGCAAAATGATAAACAAACTGTGACCACTGTGATCGCTGTAATCGCTGACCTTGCACAATAATATGTAACTCATCAGAAAATAAAACCAATCAATAAGTTAACAGTTATCACGTGTTTTCAATTCAAATTTCAATTTTCAAGTATTGTATGATTTTATAAGCATAAATAACTGTATAGCTGTTCTTGACATGGATGTCATGTGAAGCAAATTCATTTGCTTCTCATTGATTTCTAATACTCTCATCAGATAATACCTTCTTCCATCAGATCTCGATTATCTTTCTGTGAGGTCTTTGTTTTCTACTATATTTTCCTTTTTTAATTGTAATAAGCTGCCAGTTGCTACTTAATGCTGAACATCTAATGGCTATTTCCCTTTGAGATTTATCAGAATATTGAAACGAAGGTAGTATTTTAGATCTTTTTTTTTTGGTATAGTGTCCATTATTTTTTTTTATTTTTATCATTATTTAATATATATTTTTTCTTCTGATTATAGTTAAATATTAGAAAATATAGAACAAAACAACAAATAGAAGGGGAAAATGTTTTATGCAAGTAATTTTCACATTACTTCAATGTTATGTTAATGTTATTATATAAGCTTATATAATGCCACTTATATAGTGTTGCTATTGTCCCGGTTTTTCGTGCGAAAACGTAATAGAAATTTTACTTAATTTAGTCCTGATTTATTCTACGCAGGATAAACGCGGGATAAACGCGGTAAATAATAATCACTCTTTACTTATACCATCAATTTTAAGAATTTATTTGTTTAGGTTTAAAGTTATCAGAAATACCAAAACTAAAATGCCAAAGTTCCGATTGCTTTGTTTGTGTTGAGAGACAGCATAATTTCTCTGATGTAGAAACAGGATATAGTTATTATCGACAACCCGGAATCTTTTTTGATGAATACGATAAACTTGAAGTATGTATATCCGGATTAAACATTAAAGATTTACCCAAGCCAATTCTTGGTTTTGAGTTTATAAAGGAGCTACCTCCTTCAATATTTGATGTTCAATTTTACAAAAAGCCAACACCTGTTCAAAAAAGTGCAATACCACTTATGATGGAAGGATTAGATCTTGTTGTTTGCGCACAAACAGGCTCAGGAAAAACGGTAATGAAGTTGGTTGAAGTAAAATATTATTTAGAAATCTAAGTTCAAACTTTAGCTTTTATTAACTTTTTTAAAATTGATGAAAAGTTAAAACCTGAACAAAATGATTAGGAAAAGTTCAAATGAAAGTAAATTTTATTTTATTTCAAGTTTTTTTGTGCCACATTCACACACTTATATGTGACCTTTAAGTGTAACATCCACATATTTGCATATCACATTTACATATTCCCACTCGCACACTCACATTTACAACATGTCACCATGGCCTACTATGATTACACGGCCTGATTTGCTGCATTTTTCGTAAAAAATTATAAGGCCAGTTGTTTTACGGCTTATTTTCTATTATGAGACCATTAACAATATTTAATAATTAAAATGATGTGGTTATTACAATTATTATATCAAAGTTTGGTTTATGCTAATATATTCATGTAATATGTATTTATTATTATATTCTGATTGATTGTCTGCTTCATTATTATCCATTAGAGAGTGGATTAATGAAACAAACACACAGACAGTCTACTTAGTATATTGTATATACCATATATGTATACCTGATATTTTATATAAGGTATACATACCAACTGTGTTTGAGTCAATAACAGTTAATAAAGATCTTAACGTTTCATTGTCCTATAAAGGATATCATATTTCTTTAAACTGGATTGTTTCGCAGTGGTCATAATTTTCTAAAAGAAACAACTGATTCAGTAAGTAAAGATTAGGTGAAACAACTTAAAAAAAGACAGAGAACCAATAATAATTCCTAATAAAAAGCTATTTTTTATTACTGTTTGTTGCAATTATAACAAAAACAAAGTAACAAACCTTTGATTTTGTTTCCACTAAAGATTTGTAGATAGTCTTTACAACATATAAACATTTTGCAAAATATATAGCTATCTGAAAGCCTATTTCAGTATTCTGTTTTACAGGAAAAAACTGAAGTAGGCAATCAGTTAGCGAAAAATCCAGTATAACATAATGTAAATACACTAAATTAATCCGAGTTATTTGTTCCAATTTTAATAAAATATGAAAAAAATATTCATAATGCAAACATAAGAACTCAAGCTTTTAAACGTTAGCCTAGGGCTGCCATAAATATCAGATTACTAACTGGGACAAAAGCCCCCCTCCCCAAAAAAAAGCGTGTAATAAACTTAATACTTATTTCAATAATTGTTTTATTTTTTTCGGGTTGAACTAAAGGCCTGTATTTAGTTTATAGTAGCCCCATAGCGAAAAACAGTTGCGACCTCTACAAAGTCTCTCCTCCTCCCCTTCCCAAAATAAATCTGTTTTTCTGATTTGTAAAGCATAAACTTGCCTTTGCCTTTCAAGCTCAATTAAAAGTCGATTGATTAGATAAACCTCAACAATCGTTTTTCCTCCCCCAGTAAAGTCTGATGCTTGAATAGAAATTAATTTTTCATTTTGGCGTTTGTAAGCTCAGCAGAGCAGTGACGTATCCAGGGGGATGATTTAGATGGCTGAATCTTGGAACCGACACAGCAGCAGAGTGTTTGTTGATGCTTACCAATAGCATAAGTTGTTTTCAAATTTGACAAAAATTGATTAAACCATTTCGAACGAAAAAAGAAAGAGAGCTATACAGCAACTTTAAAACAACTTCAAACGCTTGAATCATTTTATTTATTTTGTTGAATCTTTTCGTATTTGTGCTTCAGATTAAAACAGTCGTACCTAGCTGATCTTTTTTCCGCTTAAAGTTTAAAAGTGAAGTTTGTAAAGTTAAACCAAAAATAAATTGATTTTTTTCCGGCTTGCCTCCCCAAATGCCATGGCCCCGCAGCGGCAGCCTAGGATGGACATGTGTAGAGATAGGCATGAATGTACCTTCAGAAATGTATTTGTTTTATAATACTTATAATGCTCTTATAATTACGATTATAATAAAAGCTATAATGCCGATACCGATGATTATAAAATAATAAACCTAAAAATTTTGATAACTTTTTTTAAACTTTTTGTTTGTTTGTGAGGGCAGGGGGAGGGCGAGGGGATGAGAGAGAATTGTCCCGGTGCTGGTAACATCTTCTGACAGGTATTGATTACAAGTTTTGCGCATTTGCAGTATTTGAATAATTGAAATCAAAATTAAATTCAGCAGAAGTTAGAAAAATACATAAACACTAACAAATAAAAAATATACAAAGTGTTTTCTATGCATGTATTACAGGGGTTATTTTTTTAGTGTGACTAATAGTTTTAAATCAACCGGGACAAAATACCCTTTGACATGGACATTGGAACACGGATCTTAAAACCGGGACATTTCCTGGTGCACCGGGACGTATGGCAGTCCTACGTTAGCCATAAAAAAACTGGCATCTTAATTTTTTACGGAAAATGAAACAAATCAGGCCGTGTAATTATAGTAGGCCATGATGTCACGTGTTCACATTTTTATCTTTAATATACTTTTAAGATTTTTAAAAATTTGTAACTTATAATTAACTTTAATAATTGTTTATATAAACTTATAACAAGTATTGTATTTATTTACTACTTTATATATAAGAGGGAAGTTTTATATTTTCCTTCTTTTGAGTAAGTTGCCTTGCGAATTACATGAAATTAATACTGTTATCAACAACAATAATAATGTTCCACATCGACCATTTCTATACTTATTTTTTGTTTGGTCTTTTTCCTTTAATAAATTTTAGCAATGGGTTAACGATGAACGTTTTATACTTTATTACTTCTCATCGTTAAGTTCAAGTCATAAACGGTCATAAAAGTCATAAAAGCTTTTGTTAATATGAAACAACTTCGCTATGTTTTATTGCTGCCTAATATAGTTTATAATATTAAAACATAAAGCACGCTCAAAATGAAACGTTTTTTATTTCCAGCGTGAACGGGGTATTATTTAAAAGTAATCAAGTTTTTAAATCAAGAAGAAATGCAAAATAAAAGTAAATATTTACTTAGTATGCATTATATATATACAATAAACAAAACATGAGTTAATAACAAATAAGAACAAAATATATTTTACGAAAGTTGTGAAATACTATTTTTTTTAAATGTAATCGTATAATACTATTGAAATTAGATAGTGTCCCTTCAAGTGTGTTTGACACGGATCTCTTGGCAGCCATTGCAACAGAGTTAATAGTGAGAAAAAGTCGCAGGACTTTTTTTTATTAGAAAACGTGAACGTAAGTGAAAGTAAATATCTAACTTATGTAAACTTCACATTATGTAATGTTAAAACATACTAAAACATACATCAAGTTTTCAGTTTTGCTTTCACTTTAAATTTGATTTATAGAATTTATTCACCGTTTTATAAAGTTTTTTGTTTATTAAATACCTTTACCTTTTTTTTTTTGATTTACCAACTTTTGATGTAATTTTATTTTTTATTTTCATTTTTTATTACCTTTTAGTCGCTCTTATAGCTTAGACCATGAGTTTCGCTTTTTGTATTCGACTACCATATTGTTAGATTTTTTGATCCTATAGCGTTAATACCTTTCCAAATTAATGCACCTTAGTGGTCAAAGTGTTTGGCTTGCAGAGTTTCTGAAGCAAAGCGCCAAGATTCACTTTCTTTTTTTTTTAATCTTTACTGATTTTTCTGAAATACAAAATAAAACGCTTTTGAAGTTTTAGAGACATATTTGTTATATACATTATATATATTAAGATATTATTCACTATAAACAAACGAATTGGAAAGAATTTTTGAAAAACTTATTTTCCGTTTTATAAAGCCTTTTATTAAACAGTTTATAAATTATCGTCAGACATCACGTCTATGTGGCTTGCTTGCCCTAAAAGAGTTTGCTAGCAGAGTTTCTGAAGCCAAGCGCCGTCGTTCAAATCCTATCACTGTCACCTTTTTTGTTTGAATCGTTTTTGATTTTTCTACAATACAAAAAAAAAAACACTTTAAAGTTTTATAAATATTGTATAAATAACATATATAAAGATATTAAATACTATAACAAACGAAAGGAGAGAAACTTTTAAAAAGCCTAAAATTTCTAAAAACATCAAAACACCGGGAGAAATTTGTTGCACATATGTAATAATAGAATTACTTATGTTGTTAATGTGCTCAGGTAACTAGTCCTAATCAGCTGCGAATAGGGATGGCAAAAATCCCAGACATTTTCAATCCCGGGATTTCAGGATTGAGAAGCTTGTCCCCGGAAATCCCGGGATTAAAGAGAAAAAAACGTAATTGTAAAAATTGAAGCATAAGAAGAACTAAATTTTAAAGGGTTCATCAAACACTTAAAAGTATCAATCAATATAATGATAATATAAATAAAATACTTCATTTGTAAATGAACCAAATTAATCTAAATAATAAAACAATTCCTTAAAATGATAACACAGTATAAATAAAAAAATAACTAAAAATAATATGAATATGCATGAATATACATGAGTTATATTTATTTTTGAAAGAACCACCCTAAAAAATCAAAGCGTGAATCATTTCATTGCTTAATCGTACTCGATCTTTTGAACATAAAAATCCAGCAGCTGAGAATGCTCGTTTGGACTACATACTTGTTGGCCGTATAGATAGTATACAACTACGTGTTTTTTAAAGGGGATCACATCTTGAGCTACTGCTTTTTAGAAACAGTATTTCTTTTTGAATTTTCAAAGTTATTTTTTTACCCTTAGAGGTTGTGTTCGTATTGCTGCCAATCCTTTTTCCATCACTTCATTCAATTGTTCTCTAGATTTTTTGCATTATTATCATATTTGTGGCTTGATCACTACTCAAGTCTGCTGCTGTTATTATAGTTCCCAAGTTTAAGCATTTTATCATGTTTATCATATTTTTTTAATTTTGGGTACTTGTATTTGGTACAAAAACTGGAACTTTGTATGAAGTAACCTGGTCATGAATATATACTAAGCTCCTTAACGGGGTTTATCTCTCATTAATTCTGTAACTCAAAACATCATACAATTGTTTTTAATTTCAGATTGTTGTTCTTTTATTTTTGTTAGCATAAACTCTAATGCAATGTCAAGAAATTAATGTTAAGTTGAGTCGACAACCTGCTAACACAGTTGCTTTAACGGAAATAAAATGTACTTCTAAATCATATATCATTCTACATTCCTTTTCGTTCATCTTAACTGAATTATCAATGTTGCAATTCAATTCTAAATGCAGAATTGTCTTGTTAACACAAAATTTTAATTTTAACTACAAAAATTGGTCAAGCATAAGCAAAAAGCAGCTGAGGCTAGACCGATTTGTGAAGTTAAAATTAAAAAATCATAAACTTATTCATTGGTTTTGCAACCCATGATTAAATGGATGACCTTTTCAAACTCAGCTTTTACGTGCTTTTGTAAATAATTTTCATTTTTTTTTTGGGACCTTTTAAAAATTTTTATAATTTTTCTGACTTTTGTTATAAAGAGCCCAACAATTTGATTATTTTATTAATTAACAATGAATCATTTGAACCTCGAATATGATCATCCCCTATAGAAAAAAATTTCTACTTTAAATAACAACAACTAAATGATAACAACTTTACTTTAAATAATAACAACTAAATTTTGTTTAATAAACCTTTTGTATTTGGATAACTTCATTAATTAAACCGATGTTAAAAAAACTTTTTTGCCACGCACACATTTGAAACTAAATTGAGTGAACTTAAAAATGGAAATGTAACCACGTACACATTGGAATTAGAATGAATTAGAAAATTCAAAATAAAATTAAAGTATTTCTTATATTAAAATTTTTTGATCTTCCCATTAGCAAGCACTAAAATTTTATTTATTTTCAATAATACTATGTTTTTTAATTATACTATATATACATTTTTTATATATTTAATTGTATTTATTTTGCAGAAAAGAGAGAGAATAAAAAGAAAAATTTGCAAAGAAAATAAACAGCTGCAAAACCAAACAGCTACTATTTAAAAATATTTACAGTTTTTGATGAACAAATTTTTTATCAAAAAAAATTTAATTAAAACTTTTTTAATAAAAAATTAATCTTCTTATACTTTTACTTTTTTTATAAAAATCCTGGGAAATTTTGGAGACTAATCCCCGAATTTCGAGATGAACAATTTGTAAAGGATCCCGGGATTGCCATCCCTAGCTGCGAATGGTATGAAAAATTATTGTCTGAAACTTAATAAAGAAAAAATTTATTAAGACAGTCCTGCTACTCTGGAAGGTGCTGCTGTGGGGGCAAAAAAAATAAATCAGAAAACACAATTAATAACTCGATTTTTCAAAAAGTGAACAAAATAATTCTAACCACGCGATATCATGAGTTTGCAGGAACATGTAGGCAGACGGTATTTGGAACTATCAATGGTATAATATATGCATAATATGAGAAAACTTTAATATTTTATTTTAACAATAAAGTCTTTTTTGCCAAATATATATATTTTTTTGCTATAAATATATAAGCAAGATTGAAAAAATTTCAAAATTTATTACGCTTGAACGATACCGATGAAAGCGCACTAAACCATTGAGTTATCGATGATATGCAATTAGAAGAAAAACAAACATAAATATAATACTCTTATAAGCTCTTCGTATGTGGAAAAGGTGCGCATAATAATTTTTTTTTCCTCTTAAAGCAATTTGTCAGACTGAAATTATTCTAAATAAAATATTATAGCAAATAAGGATTAGGTATTGTAAAGATCGTAAGGAATAAATAAGTATAGAAATGGTCGGTTTGATAAAGACCCGTATTTTAAATGTCCAGAAAGCTAGCATATATATATATATATATATATATATATATATATATATATATATATATATATATATGAAGGCAAACTTTACTGAATATTTATATATATATAAATATAAATAAAGGTTCAGTAAAGTTTGCTTTCCTCAAGTTATGTACTGAATTTTATGATTTTCAGAATATGATTCTCTGATAAATTTTAAATAGAATAAAATAACAAAAGTTTTTTTGGAAAATTTGATATTTCTGAAGGGTATACCACCTTAAATGCAAATATTTTCTAAATTTTTTGATAAACAAAATATTTTTAGATACTCATTTGATATTTTAAAAGTTCTTACTTTGTTTTAAGATTTAAAATCGTTTTTGAGTAAAGTATATATTAAAAAAAAAATTGATATAAAATAAAATATCAACCTTATTTCTAATCAAATAGAAACATAAATTGGAAATATAGCTATTTCATAAAATTAGCAGATATAATCATGCATAGTAAACTTTAAATGCATCAACATAAATATCCCAAAATCAAATTTAGGAATATTAATGTCAATGCTTTTAAAAATCATCTATCAGTTATATTTCTAATCAATTGCTGTATAACTAATTGGGGTTGTACCTAAAAGCCGGCCCGACCGAACCCGGCCCGGCCCAAAAACCTAAAACCCAGCCAGGAAAAAAGAAGTTTTTATATATATATATATATATATAAAAAACTAATGTAATTCTTTTACCAAGTTTACAATTAATAACAATATTTGTTATTTGAAATTTTTTTTTTTACAAAAATAAACAAAGTTTTAAATAACATAAATCAGTAACATAGCATTTATTATTCAAATGCATTGTTGTCATTGTCACATCAGCCGCAATGACATTACAGTCTCCAATTCATGGTTGCTTACTTCCTCGCCACTGTTTAACAACACGCTTGTTTTGACATTGCTACGTTTAGATTAGCGTAAACGGTAGGCTCCATATGGTCTCTGTTGTACTCTAAACAAATTTCTTTCTTTTATAGGTTTCAATACTTCTTAAGTAATACAAATAAAATAATTTTGTAAGTTTCTTATGAAACCTACCGACCTACAAATTGGTTTCAGTAATTATCATCTCTTCCTAGATAATTCAATAAAAATCGTTCAATTTTATAATAAAGACATCATAATAATAAAGACATCACAATAATAAAGACATCATAATAATAAAGACATCATAATAATAAAGACATCATAATAATAAAGACATCATAATAATAAAGACATCATAATAATAAAGACATCATAATAATAAAGACATCATAATAATAAAGACATCATAATAATAAAGACATCATAATAATAAAGACATCATAATAATAAAGACATCATAATAATAAATACATCATAATAATAAAGACATCATAATAATAAAGACATCATAATAATAAAGACATCATAATAATAAGTAAGAAGTAGTAAAAAAAGTAGTAAGTAAAATAGTAGTTAGTAAAAAAAATTCTACATATTTTAAATAATATCTAAAAACCTGTAAAATTTTAACCAATAAAAAAGTAAAAAAGTGTATGTCTTTTGCAAAAACAAAGACGTTTAGTAAAATAAAGAAAAGTCGGCTTTAAAGTTGGGCCAAGCCGATTTTGTTTGGGGCTGGGTCGGATTGGGTTTTAGGCATAACCAATAATCGGTTGTATATCAGTAACCATTGAAATGAAAATAACAATTTTTTTTTCTAGTCTCTGGAAACAAGGAAGCAATCAAAAATATTGCAAAAAATAAAAATGCAGATTTTTATTTACTTCTCTCCAAATATAACTCCTTTTTAACAACCTCATTTATAAAAAAAAGTTTCAAGTAAACACCTGCGCCCTTTTCTTTTCAAACATTTAAAGTTAATTACCTTTTGTATTTAATATGATATCTTTAATTATAAGTCTTAACTACCTTATAAATATATAATAGAAGACAGCCGACAAAAAAGCAAAAGATGATAGTGAGGATAAAAAAAAAAAAGTTACAGTATGTAAACTTAATAGTAAAGGTTTGAAAACCGAGTATATGTTTAAATTATTTAAATTTGTTTTTATTACAATTGCTGAACAATACACAAGTATGTAATTAACCAAAAATCAGAAAAATACTTGGCTACAATGGATTGTCTTAAAAACTGTAATGCTTTATTCTTATTATTTGGTCTGTAACAAGTGGAAAAGGTTTGGATTAACTCTACACCATAAAAGAAATTATGAAGCAAGAATAATATTATGAAGTTTTGAAACATCCATTGTATACGTTGAGCTTGTAAATCTTGGATGATAATCTTTATAGTGATGGTGTTATATAAATACTCAGTACTGTTTAGAATTAGACGCACATGTAGAATTTGCTCCTTGTTTTTTAAAAACGCAGCTTGATAAATAAAACGGTATAATGGAAAATAGTCCTAATTGTAAAAGTATGTATATGTATGTGTATATATGTATAAATATATGTATATATATATATATATATATATATATATATATATATATATATATATATATATATATATATATATATACATGTATATTGAAATTTTATATATATTACATTGTATTGCTGCAATTTACAATATTACATATGCATATGTAATACTGTAAATATACCGTACACTGTGTTGCTAATGACTTAATTACTCCTAAGCAACATGGCTTTGTTCATCGCAAGGGCTACGTCTCAAACCTACTAGAAACTTGGGACATCATGACGGAAGCCATCCATTGCAGCCACGTAGTAGACGCCATTTACACAGACTTTGCAAAAGCGTTTGACAAAGTACTGCATAAGTAACTTCTTCATAATCTAAGAGCCTACGATACTCAAGGCACGCTTTTAGACCAAATCTCAGCTTGGTCATGCGATCGAAGTTAATGAGTGGTCATTAACGACATCACATCTGGATGGCAAGCGGTCCCTAGTAGTGTGCCTTAAGGTTCAGTCTTGGGCCCATCGCTCTTTGTAATCTTCATAAACGACCTGTCGGACAGCATCAGTCATCATATGAAGCTGAATGCTGACAACAGTAAAATTATTGGCATAACTAGAAACAAGTTGGACTGCATCACTCTTCAAGCAAATATTGACAGAGCAGTGGATCGGTCACATATTTGGCTCATGCATTTCAACATTGAGAAATAAAAAGTATTGCATGTTGGTCACGCATGTAACAAGTCGACGCACAATTACTCAATGGCCAGCGTTGACGGCACGCGTTATCCGCTCAAAAAGACTGTAGTCGAACAACTACATCAATTGCAAATAGAATGATAGGGCAAAAAAAAACATACCGGAGTTGCAGCTTTTTTTATGGCGCAGATTGTATCTTATATACATTCGCCCCCACCTTGAGTTTACTGTACAAGCCTTATCACCGCTTTTAAAGTCCGATATTGCTATCCTTAAGCAAGTCCAACATCGAGCAACAAAAACAATATCATCTATTAACCGACTGTCCTATGAAAATTGACTCCAACAGCTCGGTCTAACAACACTTGAAGAATGTCGTGTTAGAACAGACCTAATCGAGCAATACAGAATCACGCGTCAACTCAAACTTGCCAGTTTTTTCGACCCCCAAAAATTTTCAAACAGTAAAGCCAAGTATATTTTTAGAGGACATAATCAAAAACTAAAACGCCAGCTTGTGCGAAATTGTGAAGAGCGACATAAGTTTTTTTCAAATAGAGTAGTTGTCCCATGTAATGCGCTTTCCCAAGCAGCAGTGAACGCTCCATCAATCAATGCTTTCAAAGACAGCATAACAAAGTAACTTTTAGAGACTTAATTGCTGCTTTATCTGCAGCTTTTGTATATATTTCTTCGTCAACATAAAGATCCTGATGGAGCACCTCTTCATCAAGCTATAAACAGATTTATTTTATTTGCTTTTTTTTAACCACTCAATATCAATAAATAACAAAATAACAAATATATATCCGCAATTACATATATCCGCAAGTATCAGTGTTCAAACCAGTTCTGTTTTTAATTGCATTCAAAATCTGCCAGATCAAGTCAAAAACTCTATCAAACTTTACATTGATGAAAGTAAAATATAACAGAAAATCCTAAAGATTCATCCAGCCATCATTATGATGTAAAGTCATGATCATTAATTTGGCTCACAAAATTTAATTGTGAAAAATGAAAAAAATGATCACAACAAATAATGTCTTATATTGTAACAACATATTATGTAACACAAAAGGTGAATGTGACTAAGATTTTATGCTTCAATCAGATTAAAAATGGCACTCACATGTTTACTCAGTTTCTAGTAAAGCAAAAACAATGTTCGGTATCATATCAAACGTTCGGAAAGAACGTTTAAATACTTACAAGTAAACACAGTAAAAAAGTTTTATAATTTTTCTTATGACCAAACATTAAATTTGTAGTACAGGCATGGTCCCCATAGTTATAAAAAGACATAGACAAAGCTGAGAAGATTCAAATAAAAACAATGAAACTAGCACCTACAACTAAAAAATCATCTTATGAAGTAAGGTTAGATATTATGAAAATAACATTAACTAGAAGAAAGTACATGGGAATCGTATTTAACATTATGAAATTCTTGAAATAAGTTGAGTTACAATTATCATCAAAATACATTGAAAGATGGCTCACAGAAATTGCTGAAAGAATTACTTACAGCAGTGGCGGATCTCAGACGCTCACTTATTTCCTTTCCCAAAACTAAAAAAGCCGTCAATGTTTCATGAGACAAACCTGAACTTTTTATTTTTTGATTTGAAAATAGATTTTTCATTTGTATAATATAATTTTAAGTTTACTTTCAATCACTTATTTTGTAATGGTTCGTAAATTTTTCTCTTATATTTATAGATTTGTTACATTTAAAACAGCTGAAAAATGACAAATGCACAAGCGGAACACGGTTTTAGAAGCAAGTGAGCTTTTCAAAAAACGGACTTTATTGGAAACATCCGTGATGATAATCATCTGAAGCACAATTAAAAAAAAGACTCAACAAAGTGAACAAAATGCTTCAAGTCAGCTCTTTGCCTATTTTCGGACAAAAGGTTATATCAAGTTTTAAAATATTTGAAAAAGAAGCCATGATAATACAGAAAGGTAATGCCAAAAAAACAAATTAACGTTTGTTTAGGAACCAGACTTCACTAGGAGAGGAGTTTTAGCTGAACTTGAAAGGCGAAGTCAAGTTTAAGTTCTACTTCTCTCTCGTTTTAAATTTCGTCTGTCGCTATAAGGTTAAAAAAAAATTCATCTACTTTATAATGTAATAATGAAACTTAGATAAAACCAACGTAATACATAGAGATGTCTATGTTTCGTTTTACCCTACTGAATTGTTTTAAATAAATGTAAAATTCAAAGATCCTATTGTCTTGCTTTTTCTTTGGATATATATATATATCCCAAGAATAAGCAATATAAGCAAATATATATATATTATTATTATTATTGTTATTATTATTATTATTACTATTATTATTATTATTATTATTACATTTCAGATTAAACCTATGGAATGTTTTAAAAAAACTCGTAGTTTATTGAAATCACTATTAAATGCTGACTTAGTCAAAACCATTCATCAGAACTACGACAAATTGATGGAGGCATTGCTCACATTAATGAAAGTAAAAGTTTTGAAACGAAAGTAGGAGTTGCGGCTGGAAATTTACTATCGACAATGGTAACTTTTGAATTTTACAACGAATGAATGCTGTTTCCAAATCATTCAAACTGTTTTGAACTTTATTCATTTCTTGAGATTGTCTTCTTAGATTAATTTACACATTCAATTTAACTACAAAAGATGCTAAATTACTGTTACCAGACACAGATTATTTACATAATATAGGCCATAATAGGAAACTACTTATATGAAAAAATTGATCAGAAGAATCTCAATTGAGTTCATCTGAAGAGTTTAACACAAATATTTTATTAAAAATTATCAATAGCCTCATCAATGATTAAAAAAAAAATAGCCTCATCAATGATTAAAAAAAAGAGAGAGACCAATACTATCAGGAGTTGATTAAAAAATTTGTATTTTTAATCGACATGAGAATCAATGAAGATAAACTGAAGATTTGTGTTGATTGTCTATTCAAGGGATACACAGGAGACATTGACGAAAATTTATATGAAGTAATCAAAAGTTTGCACATATGTTTGGGAATGTTACTTTTAATCCTAAGATAAGTGATGTTTTACCAAATGCTATGCAGAAAGTGCCATTCTAACTAAAGCTGCTATTGATTTTAGAGATATACATTTCAGTAAATCTTTCATTCAAAACAAATATTATACACATAAAATCAGTAATTTTCATCTGATTTTGAATATATAGATTTGTAAACCTTATTATGAGTTTAAATAAAAATGTTTGAATTCAATTTTTTTAAAAAAACGCATACTGAAACTTTTTGTCCCTGTGTAATAAGATATATTACCATAAAATACAAAACTATAATTGTCAACTAAAATAAACTCAATCAACTCGATCGCCGTGGTGAACAGACGTAATTCTTACAGCTCAAAAAAGAAAGAAAAAAAATTTAAAAAAATATATATTAAAGATGGCTATTACTTTGTCCGAAATAAAAGGGTGGCCGGTTCTAGACAAGAATTCAGGAAAGCCTTTCTAGGAAAGAAACATGAAAATTCTTGCTATGATAGAAAAAAACATGATTACCTTTTAGGATAGAATAATTGAAGGATAGAAAAGAAGAAAGAAATACAAATATCCTTTCTGGCAAAGAAAAATGAAAAACTTGCTAGCAAATACTTTTTTAGGATAGAAATCGCACAAGTAGAAGTCATTTTCTTTCTAGCAAAGAAAATTGGAAAAACGTACTAGCAAAGAAATTTTAGAAAAGAAATTTTAAAAACGTGCTAGCAAAGAAATTTTAAGAAAGAATTTTTTTTGGATTAATGAAATAAAATTCTGTCGTAGCAAGTTTTTTAGATTTATTAAATAAAATTTTTTCCTAGCAAGTTTTTCGCATTTATTAAATAAAATTCTTTCCAAGCAAGTTGTTTACGTTTGTTAAAAAATATTCTTTCTTAGAAAGTATTTCAAGTTTTTTTTCAAAATTTCTGCCAAAAATTATTCTTTTGTAAAAATTCTTTTTTAGTAAGGTTTCTTTATTTCTATCATAAAACATTCTATTCTTAAATTATTCTTTCCTATTTTTCTATCCTCATTTTATTCTTGTCTAGCATGGCACACCAATAAAAAGATATGTTCATTCAGCACAAAAAAGAAATACGGACATTTTTAAAGAACAAGAAAAAGTATTCGTTGACTTAATTGGCGATAATTAAAAAATAATCAATACACGCCTAGATGATATTGAAAAAAAACAAACATTGGATTGCACTAAAAGAATACACTTGCTAGAAAATGATATAAAAGACTTAAAAGAAAGCTTAAATTTTCACGAACATTTAATCGACCAAAAGGTGAAAGCTGCTAATGATTCTAAAGAATTTGAAAGCCCATATAACATTACAATTTTAAACGAAAAATGCAGAATCTCCGAAGATAGGTCGAGGCGTAATAACTTAAGGATAGACGGAATTCCTGAAAATATCAATGAAACTTGGGATGAAACTGAACAAAAGGTTCAGAATTTATTATGTGTAAATTTAGGAGTAAAAGGAGTCGAAATTGAAAGAGCGCATCGAGTTGGATTTAAAAAAGAAGCCCGATCCCGAACCATTATATTGAAGTTGTAAGGGTTTAAAGATAAATTAAACATTCTAAAAGAAACAAAAAACTCAAAGGTCTGAATATTTCCGTGAATGAAGATTTTCTCAAGAGACGGCAAGAATACGAAGGAAGTTATTTTCTGAAGCGAAAGTAAGAAAACTAAATGGAGAAAATGTAATCGTCAGGTATGACAAACTTATTATTTTAAAAAATGTTTATAATAATTCAAAATGATATAGCTAGAAATCTAATCATTTTTAATCTTAATTTTAAATATTATAATAATGAAAATGGCTAACAAATCAAACATCACAAATCTTTTAGAAGTTTTTAATAAACAAAACACACTTCTTTTGAATAATGATAATGATCCAGATGTAAATTTTTTTGAGGACGTCATAATCGACTCTAACTATTTTGATATTGAGGAATCTAACCTCATGAATGCGTCACAAATGTTATTTTCAACTCTAAACATCTTTAAACATTCGCGGTATGAATAAAAACTTTGAAAGTTTTAAATCAATGTTCAAAAATATAAACTCTGAGTTTACGGTAATATGCTTAATAGAAACATGGTGCAGAAATGAAAAAAATAATTTTCAAATTATTTTTTTTATTTCTGCAATCCACCAATATCGAGGTGGTGGCATTGGTGGTGGTGTATCCATTTTTGTTCATGATTCAATCCATTTTCAGAAAATAGAAATTTTAAGTATTCAAAACACGGACTTTGAATTTCTAACTATCGAATTATTAAACCACAATAATAATAAAAAACATTTTAATAACTGCTTTGTATAGACCGCCATGCGGAAAAAAAAATCTTTTTTAAAACACTTAAAATGCTACTTAAAAAAAAGTAAAACACAAACAAATTTACATCACGGGAGACTATAACCTAAATCTTCTTAATGTTAAAACTGATAGCGATGTAAACCGTTTCTCAAACACTCATTTCAGTACAACATTCCCTTAATTAACAAACCTACTCGCGTAACTCTTCAAACCGAATATCTCATTGATAATATTTTTACTAACAACATGCAACATTCAAAGCGGAATCATAAAAAGCGATATAACCGACCACTTTCCAATCTTTTCATTTTGGATTTTTTTAAAAAAGGAAAAAAAAGCAATGTACAAAAGGAAGTAAAAAGGCAGATTAATAAAATTAATATTGAGGCGTTTAGAAACTATTTACTCAAAGTAAACTGGAAACAACTCAATAATTGTAAAGATACTAATATAGCTTATGATTTTTTTTACAATGAGTTCATTAATGCTTACAATAAAGCGTTTCCGATGAAGGAAATAAAAATTTAACTTAAAAGCTTGCAAAGCCCCTGGATTACAAAAGGGCTTATTAAATCTTCAAAGAAAAAACAAAGACTATATGAAAAATTCTGAAAAAATAAAACTTATCAAAACGAAAAAAAATATAAAGTTTGCAAAAACCTGTTTGAAAACCTGAAAAGAAAAGCTAAAAAAAATTATTTCTCAAAATCACTACAAAATAATATTGGTAATAACAAAAAAACTAGAAATATAATAAAGGAAGTGATAGGAAAAAATAAACAAAATCGTGGTAATGCTTTACCTAAATACGTATACACTGAAGATGAATAAACAGTAATTAATGAGCGAAAGGTTATTGCAGAGAGTTTTAATAAATTTTTTATAAACGCCGGTCAAAACCTAGCAAAAAAAATAACTCCCGGAAATAAAAATTTTAAATCATGTAAGAAGAGGACTGTGTGATGGATGAGCTTGAAGTATCTCCTGATGAACTTCAGCTTGCTTTTAATATGTTAAAACCAAAAAAAAGCTGAGATCTTGATGACATTAGCTCTAGGGTTGTTAAAGAAGTTTTCGATATTATTGAAAACCCCTATTTAATTATTTTTAATCTTTCGTTTAATAATGGGATTTTTCCTGACCTTTTAAAACTAGCAAGAGCAGTTCCAATTTTTAAAGACGGTGATATTTCTAAATTATCTAATTATAGACCAACACTTCCATGTTTTTCTAAAATTCTAGAGCGAATAATGCATAATAGGCTATACTATTATTTTATAAAACATAAATTGCTTAATAATAATCAGTACGGATTTAGAAAAGGTCACTCGACAGAACATGCAGTAATTAAATAAGTTAAAGAAGTTTTAAACGGATTTGAAAACAACCATATACTCTTGGGGTTTTTTTTGACTTCTCACCATAATACTCTTATTTACTAACTTAGAAATTATGGAGTCAAAAATAATAATTATAAATGGTTTTTTTCCTATCTTAAAAATCGCAAACAATGTGTATCTTATGACAAAACCTGTACTAAACTAGAATACATTTCTTGCGGAGTTCCACAGGGATCTATTCTAGGGCCTTTATTATTTATTACCTATATAAACGATATATACTTATCTTCTAGTGTATTAAACTTCTTTCTTTTTGCTGACGACGCTCAGGTTTTTTATACCCACTCAAACATAGAGTCAATCTTTATCACTATGAATCATGAGCTTGACAACCTCAATGAATGGTTGAAAGCCAACAAACTATCTCTAAATAAAACTAAAAGCAAATATCTTCTTTTTTCTAAATCCTCCAAATCTGAAACTTTGCCCCTAAAACTCCCAAATATTTCAATAGAAAAAACTAATTTACAGCGGACATTCTGCATTATATTTTTAGGCGTTTTACTTGACGAACAAATTAGTTGGAAAGACCACATTAATTTAATAGAAAATAAAATTTCAAAGAGTATTGGAATTATGTACAAGACAAGACATATGTTGGATAAAAACTGCTAAAAACTTATCTACTTTTCATTTATCCATAGCTATATCAGTTATTGTAATATTGCGTGGGCCAGCATTTATCCATCAAAATTAAAGCGTATCTTAAACAAAATCTTAAACAAAAACAAGCAAGCCGCCTTATATTAAATGCTAATGAATACACCAGTGCCAATCCACTGCTTAGAAAGCTTGGAGTGCTTAATGTTTATCAGTTAAATATTTACAGTATTCTTATATTCATGTTTAGATTTAAATATCGTGTGCTCTCAAATATTTTTGATGACCTTTTTGTTATTACAAATCATAAATATCAAACAAAGCATTCATTGCATAACTATCAAGTACCAAAAACCTTATTAAAACAGTCTAATTTCTCAATAACATACCGAGGGCCACATTTGTGGAACTCATTCCTTCCAATTGAAAGTAAAACTATAATTTCACTTTAAACTTTCAAAGTTAATTTAAAAAAACAGTTACTTGATTATGACATATCTCAAATTCTATTTTATTTTTAATATCTTCTTTTTTTAATTCTTAACTTTTCTTTCGTTTGCTAAAAAGCAAAACATATATTTTTTTGATTATTTAGCTAAATTTTTATTTATTTCCTTTTTTTTTTTTTATACATATATATTTTTATGTATGTGAAAAAATTTCTTTTTTTATGTATAAAAAAAATTTTTATGTATAATAAAAAGTTTATTTAAAAGTATTTATATTATTTTATTGATATTGTAAAATTTTATGATAGATTTATGATAGTGTAAACGATACAACGGGACTAGATGATAAGACTTTTGTCTTCTGCCTGCTCCGGTCATATCTTAACTCAAAATATTTTGTAAATAACTTATTATGAAAATGACGATATAAATTAAAAAATTTATTATGTTTAGGTTTTAAAAGCAACGCCGCACCACTTAATAACTGAATTTCAGCCGATTTAAATGTAAATTATACTATTTTTATGGAAGAAAAATAAAACCATACTATTTTAATCAAAAACTTAGATATTTATTTATGCCCTAGAGAAAAAAAATTATTAAAAATATTTATGTTAGTCTTGGCCTCAAAACCCTTAAGGTGGTACTACTCTTTAAAATCAGCAAAAATAAAAATAAAAATTTCTTTAAATTCTAACAGTTTAAACATTAATCACAAAAACCACTTTACTTTTCTTCAAAAAAAAAAAAAAGTCCTAAAACTTGTATTAAAATACAACAAGATTGTTTTCGAACCCCTAGCAACGGCCTTAGCAACCATGTCTGCTTATGTTTCCTTTTTTTTTACAATTTTTTCATAGGTGTTGTAGAAAGGTTATTTTGACACAGAACAAATAACTGAAGGTGGTTAATCATATTTTTCTGGCCAGCTTTGACGTTTTTTAGTTATTTTAAAAGCTGCGTTTCTCAGAATAACATTTTTCAAATATTTAGAATAACAATATCTCAGAATAACAATATCTCAGAAACTATTTACTCTTTTTCTTTGAAATTTTCACAGTTTGTTCATTGATATTGTAGAAATGGCTTATAGCAGAATAATCAAAAAATATTTTTTATTTTGACCAGAATTTAAAATTTTGCTTACCCCACGGACTATTTTTTTAATGATTTTTACAGGGTAATATCTGCCGTTTTACTTTGGCTCAGTATTTTTAAAACATTTTACTAAGGGCTCAGTATCTTTAAAAAATTCTACCACCGACCATTTAGCTATATATTTGTAAAAGTTAAAGCTTTTATCTCAAATATTACTCAAGTTATTTATGTTCTTGTAACTGCATGTTTTTTGCTTATTTTAGTGACACAAAAAAATGTGGTAAAAAAAAATGGTGTTTTTTATATTCAGTTTTTTAACTACTATCGAAAAATGTTTATCATTATAAGTAAAAAGATCTTATTTTAGAAAGTGAAATTTGCAGGGTAGTATCACCTTAAAATAAGCTGTATATATATATATATATATATATATATATATATATATATATATATATATATATATATATATATATATATATATATATATAACAACGAAATAACAGCCTGCTTTTTCATGCTGATCTAAAACATAGAATAACTACAGTCTAAAGGATAAAACAAACAAAGGTTTAAAGTGTAAAACATCTTAACAAAGTTACAAAAAAGTAAGTTAAAAAAAAAAATATCCTCTTAAATTTATGTAAATAGGTAAGTTTCATTACTTTAATATAAAAATTTTAAAAAATTTCATAGTTATTTCCGCAAAAGTTTACTATCACAAAAACATGTATCAAACTTTTTATTGTAATTTATTTTTTGTTATAAATGTATTTATAATTATTAAATAGTGTAACAATAAATAATGCAAACAGTAATATTTAATAAATTTATTAATAAAATTATCTGTATTCATTTTATCAATCAACTATGACTGGTTATAAATTAAAGAAGTAAATGAGGTAAGGATTTCAAAACATCAAAAACTTTGAACTATATGTTGATCTTTATGTATAATCTACTAATATTTACAGGCAGCTTTTTTAATTCCAATTATTGCAAAAGTTTTATCAAAACCGAGAACTGAAAAACCTTATGCTCTTATACTTACACCAACGCGGGAACTTGCAATTCAAATACATCGAGATGCTGTGAAATTGACAAAAGAAACTCACATAAAATGCTGTTGCGCCTACGGTGGCAAATATATTACTGAAAATATCAATGATATAAGTGCTGGATGTGATCTGTTAATTGCTACTCCTGGTAGAATACTACATCTTTGTAGATCTATAAAAGTATGATCTTTTTTATTTTCCCTTATATTAAATTTTCCCTTAATAATAATACTTTTTTTAATAGAAAAGTTGTGAAGAAGTTTTCGTTTTATTAATTAGTTTATACTGAAAATTTTATTTAAGTTTAAAGGATATTTAACTTTTTTTTAGTTTTTATGTGAAGAGCTAATGAAGTAAATGTTTTCATAAATGAAAACAAATAACTTATTATAGTAAATTAATATCGAGTGTATCCATGTGAAACTTACTCCTCAATTTTATTAGTATGATCTTTCTTATCTTGTCTTCCAAATTTGACATTCTTCCTTAATATTTTGAACTGACACCTTAACGTTGGTTTGGGGATATTATACTGTCTATGCGCTTTCTTGAACCCAAAAACTTCCTCTAATAATTTGGTTAAAGCTTCATCCATATCTTTTGTAATTTTCTCGCATAACACAGCACTAAAATTAAGGAGTTTTTCTTTTCTTAATTCAATGAGAACTTTTCTCTTACTAATTCTTCTAAAAATTTATATCAACTCATAAATTTTAAAAATGATTAATAAAACCCGCCTCAACAAACTATAATTGCACTTAAACAGCTCAAAATATTTACAATAATTATAAATTAAATACTTAATTTACAATCTTAAATTACAATCTATTTAGATATACTTTAGGGAGATAAAGAATATTCTAGCATTTTATGTAATTCAATCAAACTCCTCTATGGCTCTTAAAGGTCATACAAATGGTAACCAATAAATATTTTTTACGCATAAATTGCTCTGGATCACTTTGTTTCATTGGCATGTCTGTTTCTTGAAGATTATTCTTGGTTTCAATGTGCACCTTGCTTGCTTCGGAATCATCTTTACTTTTGTCTTTGCTGTTTTCCATGATCTTTTCACAATTGTTATCCACATTTGTTTTCACGTTAGGAATAAGGCAAAACAGCTGAGTTTTATTTCGAAATCTGATGTGTTTCACATGACGCGGAACTCTATCCACTTCTACAAATTGTTGTGAAACATTTTTTGTATGGCACTTTGCACTGTTTCTTTGCAGGTAGTTTTAACCAAACTATTGCAAGTTTTAAATTTTGCTATTTTCTGCCAGAAGATTTCTTATTTTCAATCCCTTGCTACCAATTTGATAACTATATATTTTTTCGATTGGTCATACGCCATTTTTGTATCAAAAAGCAACATTGTACCACTATACTGCTTCCGGTTTTTATATTTTTGATTATTCTGCTATTCTTATGTTGTGCTATGGTTTTTTTCTACAACTCCGTTTCCTTCAGGCGGATCGAAGTAGTATAGGCACTCACCAAGTATCAAGAAAATTTCTCAATTCTTCAGTCTTAATTATTGCCTAATTATCTGTTAAAATTTTTACTTTATTTAGTTAATTATCAGTTATATTAAAGATAAGACGGAGAATTCAAACTATGACAACATTTGGCATGAAGTTGACAGTTGTTAATCTATTTAACTCAGAACTTTTTTTGTCTGCAATGTTTTATAATTCGAAATTTTTCAGTTCCTGGACCTATTGTTTGCAACTTTTTATTACCATTTGAAATTCTTTTTTAGAAGCATTTGGAATCACTTAACAAGCAAAGTTCAATGTTCGTCTTGCTCCAAAATGTCTAGTTTTTTTATGCATACTCAAAATGGATTCAGAATCCGCAACTATTGCTCTAATACATTTTTTTAGAAGATTGTCCTCAGTCAACTTATTCAATCATTTGCTGCAAACTCCTTTAAATGCGTCAGCTAAGTTATCTTCCGAAAGGACTAACATCAACTTTATTATCCTTTTTTTTTTAAGATAGTTGTTGCCGCAAACTTATTCTTCTCCTTTTTAATATTTCACCAGTGGCTTTTGACTTCAATCTTGATTTACCAGTAAATGCGTTAAAAATCCTGTGGAGCACTGTCGCAAAAGCTGTAAAAATTATTATTTCTGGCAGATGTTTCATTCCTCACCAACTCATCTTGATTAGTAACGGCATTTATATCAGGTTTCATAATCATTTGCGCAACAATTAATTCAAAACCAAGTCATGTTAAACAATAACTTTTATTGCAAAATACCACAGTTTAGAATGGCCAAAGGTATTTCTGAGCTTTTAACTGGAGATAAGCCTTGAGTAGATCCATAATTGCTGGTTTGTTTTCTACTCTTAACTTATCAACACACGCATCTGCATCTCTTGTATACGCCTTAATGAAATTGTTAGCTTCTCCCCAATCCAAAACAGGTGAAGCTGTATTCAATTAATTTTATTGAATCATAGCTTATAAAGAAATTTGTCTATTGGTCGGTCTCATCACGTTTTTGTCATACTCAAGTAATTATTTTTACTTGATCCAATCCTGAATTTCATTTTCATATTCTGCTTTAGCATATTTTGATATGTCGTATTAAACAACTTTCAATACCATTAATACTTTCAATTGATCATTCAATACGATTAAACACTCCTTCGTGACCTTTCTTTTTAATTTCAATTTTATTAACTTCATTTTTATTTGAAACTACCATTTCTGAAATAAGCATTTTTTCGAAGAAAACATAATACAACCACACTTAAACCGTGCAAAAATATTTACAATAATTATCAGTAAAAAAGCCACTTAAATAACAATCTACTTGACATCAAAAAATATTCTAGCACTTTATATAATACAATTACATACTTTTTTTTCCATTTATTATGAATTCTCTTTGATTGACTTAAATAATTATGACCTTAAAATAAGAATAATTTCTTATGTCGTATTGGTAGCCATTCCATAAGATTTTTTTGTCTACATTTTTATATATGAATAGCTTGATTGTATAGAGCTAAAAAAAGCTTAAAATATAAGGGGTCTTTCAACTTTAGAAGTTAAGTGGATCCATAGTTATTGCATTTTTTGCGCTGGAAAAACTGGTAACTTTTTGACAAAACGACTTATCATTAAGCTAAATTATTTTTTGATTTTATTCTAGCCTGAAGTCCATTTAAAGCTAGAATAAAATCAAAGTATCAATGATTGATTATGCATCAACTATATCATTCCTGATATAGTTGATGCATTTTCATATGATTGACCTCTACAATCTCGAAGATCATGTCTAAATTTGTCAACATACTTGATTATATGTTTTTCCATTCCTTCAGCCTTATGATCTTCATTTTTCACTAAGCATAAAAATATCTCTACTGGCATCCCTGCAGTGTTAACATATCAAACTGTGCTGATTAATATAAAACTGTTCCTTTTGCCTTTATTTGCATAATTATGCAGATAATGTTGTAATAATCGATCGAATTTTTTTAATAATCCAATACATGTTATATAATTCTTACAGAAATTGCCTGTATTACTCTAGTTACTTTAGGAGAACTACATGCAATTTCTTTTCATTTTTTTCCCCACCCTTCCACGCTTAGGTTTCTAAAGAAAATAAAGTTGCATATTTATTCTACTTTTTATAACAAATTTTTGATGAACTGTAATCTAAATTGTGAAAATGCGTCTCAATTTCTCCCAAATGTTTTTAAAATTTCATATTTTATATTGTTCAATGTCCCTTTATTTGCAATTTCGATGTAATTGCAGGTATTTTTATTAAAACTTCTATAATTTATGTATTAATGAATTTTAGACAGTTAAACACTTTTACTACTTCTTAAATTTGTTGTGTGACAAACTCATTCTCACCGTTTCTATTTTAAAATGAAGATCTTCCTGGGAAAACTTGAAAATTGGTTTTTAAAGTTGGAATGTTTATTAGCAAATCATTCTTTTAGGCTATTTTTTTCTGCACTTTTTTTCGCTTCTCATAACCAAACTTAGTTACCCATTGCGAACTCATTTCTCATGATATTGTTATATAAAAAAAGAAAATAACATTATAGAAGAAAATTATAATTTAGAAATTGTTCAAAATTCAGATTAGTTAATTAATAACACTTCAAATGAAAAAGTTTTATTGCTTTGTGAAATAAATCTTATTCAACTTAATTTGTTCTAAATTCAGTTGCAATTGTTAAGATGAACAAAAGTACTTGGTATTGAATATTTTAGATAAAAAATGTATAGGGGGATTCTCGCGTTACGTGTGTGACTCTGGTACAAATATTTTCAAATAAAAAGGGCCATAAAAAATTGTTTTCTACAGATACTCAAGATACATATTGCCAATATTATAGTAGGAGATGTGTCTGATATAAAAAAATATTTCTTCTAATAATATGCTTATTGCATATACTAGTAAAAAAACTGATTAGTTGCATTACGTGTGTGATGCGTGCAAAACTATAAATTTGAATTTTAAACTTTGATTGAATATTTCTGCTAATTGACTATGATTAGTTTTATGATTTTTTTTTAATGTTACAGACAATATGTTGTTGTTTATAAAAAATATTTTTAGTTTTAAAAATTTCAATAACTTCATAAAAATAAATGATAATCTTTAGTGTTACATGTGTGACACTGTACGAACTTTTAATGATTTGATAAATTCGAAACAACTTTTTTTTTATTTTTTATTTTTTTAACATAACTGAAATAAAGATTAAACTGTGTTGTATTTTTGTTGTTTTTCTAAAGTTTCAACTTTTTCAGCTTTATTTTATATAGGGTACATAGTTTCATTGCTCTTCACAAGACACCAATCATTAAAAGCCATTTCTGGAGATTGGGAAAATATTTCGGGAGCTTGCATGTCATTAGCATAGTTTATTTAAAAATCAGATGACTTTGAATCACTTGTTTTGAAATATGACTTGCATTCATTGAAAGAATAGACATCATGAATTTTTAGTATTCCCTGTGTGTTTTTGACTTCTAACCAAGGTTTTTTGTCGTCTATTTTACTAATGATTTCATCATTGCTAATATAGAAAATATTAGTAGCTGTCATTAATGGTTTGAAAATTTTGAAAAAATCCATAGGCATTTATACACACACTTGCTCAATCTTGCTCATACATTTTATTTGAACAAGAGACTTAAATCTTCTTCCAACACCATCTACAGCCCCTTTTCTATGTGAAGTTGCAAAAAATTTCCACTCAAATATTTTATTTTATTGCAAAGATAATTGATTGAGTGATTTCATCACAAACTTATTTTTAAATGTTGATGATGAATCGATGAAAAGAGTTTCAGTATCATTATTACAGTTTTCAGACATAAGTATCTCATAAAATTACTTAATAAAGCAGTAAACACTATCTTTGCTCTTGTCTCTAGTGCCTAAACAGATAAGATATGTTTTGCAATTGTTGCTGTTGAAAACAATACCAGTGAACAATTAAACAGTGTTCCTACTCCACAGTGCACATTGTACTTCATTTGGGTTTTGCAAATATATGTTATTGATAAATCCAACAGAAGAACTCTTTCTCTTGCAATCTTCTTGTCTTTTTCAAATTCAGCTTCTTGAACTCTTTTTATATGAACGTGTTAAAAAGTAATTCCTCTATTACTTCTCCTATGCACCCATTTTTAAATTGTAATTGAAGACACCCAATATGAACTATTATAGCTGATGCCTATTGCTTTAAGCAATAAGCGAAAGTTCTCATGCAGTTTGCACTGGTCTGTGGGTGTTTCTTCTTAAAAAGTATATTTTTTGGCCTAAGCGTACAAAATGTGGAGAAAGGCATTATCTCTCATTGATTGAAAAATAGAGTCTCTCTCATAAACATCGTCAAAAAATATTTTCTCAGATTTTTTCTCTTTCCATTCTATCGAATCATTTAGTTGGTCTTTAAATTTTTGTTTACTAATTTTTTTTTTGTCTTTTTATGAATCTTTTTCTGTTCATTTTTGCATCTTTCATTTTTCACAGATTCTTAATCCTTTTAATTTTTATTGAACAGTATTCTGTTTCAGCTTTTCGTTTTTCAATCTCTCACCTCCAAAGTTTTTCAATCTCTCAGCTCAAGACATTTTTATTTTTATTATATATTAACCTAAACTTAAAACATGAAACTATTAAAATTTACAAAGACCTTGCAATTAATAATTTATTGAACTATTTAATTCATCTCTTCAAGCTAATTCAAACTGAGATAACTTTCAAATACTACTATGGTTGTTTTCTTGTTGCGTTAATTCAGGCTTGGCCAGGAAGGCAAAGAGCTGCTTCGATTTCTTAACATGCGATTGATTTTTTGCTTGAAAAAACTGCTTCAACTCTATCTTGATACTGTTTTTGCAACGCTCAACACATGCTTGATTCCTATCAAAACTTGAAACTGGTGTAGTTGAGAAAGATGGTAATTGGTGGGTAGTTGGAGTAGGTGCTGCGGCGGCTGTTGAAGTAATGAAGCTGTGTCTGAGCCAGATGGTGTAGGTGCTGCAGAGGCTGCTAAAGTTGATGAAGGTGGATAAAATATTTGCGTGATTGCTAATGCTTTATGATTTATGTTGTTTTTATTAAGTGGAAATAAGCCAGTGTACTGGAAACCAACGATTGCATGCAAGCGTGTAAAACATTTACCATTCTTGTACAGCAGTTTGAGCAATGGTGGAAAATTTTGTTTATTTAAATTCTTACATTTTGAGTCTTTGTAATACTTTGTCAGAATTTCTTTCCATGCTTGTTTGACATGACAATAGACACCTCTATCGAATGGTTGTAGAATATGTGAAGAATGCTCTGGTAGGCAAATCAAGATTATATTGTGTTTTTTGCACAGCAGTCCCACTTCCAAAGTTATGTGAGTTGTATGCCCATCTAATACTAAAATATGAATACCACCAATTTCAAAATAACGATCAATTATTTTTGGCGTACAAGAAGCGGCTCTTTTAGATGCTAAGTTACCCGCTTTTCTTGCCGAAATTTCTTTTGACCATCTCTTCATAAAGGCATAAAACCAGTCTTTACCAGGTTTGCCATTTTTGAATAAGTGCATTTGATCTTCGTGTTTAAGGTAGCCACATACAAGTTCTAGGATTTCATTTCGAGTTAAACCATAACCCCAGTCACCAAGTAATTGGAACGTATGCACCATCAATCTATCTGTTTCATTCGATGGTACCGTTGTTGTACCTGAGCCATGGAAGCCTTTGTTGTTGTTATTTTTGCGATCTTTGAGCGCTTAGACTGGAACGCCATGTTTGAAAGCTTTAAAGCGACAACTTAAACAGAGATCTCTTTAATAAACTTTATATAAGAGTCGTTAAAGTTAATTCACTCGAAATGAAGAAAGATTTTGTTGAAAAGAAAAAAAAATGACTAACTTTTTTGAAAGCCATTTGAATTGAATAACTTTGATTTTTACTTATGTTTTTTATATCATTGAAACGCATTTAAATAAAGTAACAAATCGCTTATTATGATTTTTTATAAAAATTTTAAATGAATAATATAATATATATATATTATTTATATTTATATCAGTATGTATTTTTTATTTTAAATATCTTTAAATTAAAAAAAATTATATCAACTTTTTAAATAAATGATTTAATTATTTTTTCTTTTGTTTACGTTACTGCGAGGAGTTGTTAAGAATCTTTTTTTAACTTTTAAGTGCACTTATTAAACAATTTTAAGCGCATTTATTAAACAATCTTTAGATGTAAGTTGTTACTTTATTTAAAAAGGGTTTCGCATAGTATTGTAAAAAATTAGTAAAGATTAACGATTCCAAGTTATTTATTACAAACATAATTAAGATAATCTTAGCGTTATAGTTTATTATTTATTTTAGTTAAGTTTTAATTTATATATTTTTATTAAAGTTTTAGTTATGTTATTTAATTTTTCGTTATTTTTTTTACGAAGATTTATTTGCTTTTTTAACGATAAGCTTTTTTATAAGTTTCTTCATAGTTAAAATAATATTTTCAGTGCGTTTTTAAAATGCATACAAATTTTCAAAACATATTAATAGCTATGGTCAAGATTTTAAAATCAAATAGTATTTGCGTGGTCATATTATGACGTGATTGCATGCCTTCCTGGCCAAGCCTGTTTATTAAAAAAATTGAGAATTATTAAAAAAAATTTATTATAATATTTATGATTTGGTTCCAATCCTTATCAATTATATATTTTCAGATTTTTTAATGATCTTATCATTATTTATTTTCTTTTTAATGATCTTATCGTTATTTATTTTCTGATTTTTTAATGATCTTATAATGTCACAGATATATCATTCATATTAAAACTACATCACGTGTGTGACCAAACTTTTTAAAAATTTTTTATAGCTATTTTACCACATAAAATTTTTTTTTTCATTCTTCAATATTTTTTGCTTATAACTAAAAATATTATCAAAAAAAGCATTTTAGTTTGTTCACAAATAAAACTTTTCATTGTTTTTTGTTACATGCGTGACATTACAAAAAGGGTATTAACTGAATTGTAATATATATGTATAAATATTTTTTCAAAACTATATTTTTTTTGTTTAAATTATATTAAAATAGTTATGAAAATGCTTTTATGTAATTATAGCAATATTAAATATTTATTATGATAAATGGAAAATTATATGATAATATTAAATATTTATTAAATGGAAAATTATATACTGACATTAAAAATTGAAAAAATTCAAATTTTAGTAACTGAAGAAATTAATATCAATATTTATCCATATACTATACAAAAACTTCTAAATGTATTTTAGAATGTAAATTTAGTTTATTGTAAAAATATGCAAAAAAATGATCGTAAAAGAAGTGTTTTAAATATTAGCTTTCTGGTTTCACTAATTTGAGAAATATAAATGTAATAAAAATGTATAAAAAGTAATTAAAATGTTTGTATAAAAATTCTTACCAGATTTCAAATGAAATAAATTAAATTAAATTTCTCTAAATTTCTCTAAATTAAATTTCTCTAAATAATTTGTGCTGTTTCAACAATGGGAGTGCTGGCTTATGAAACAACTGGAGACTGGAATGCAGATTCCTTTTGTACTTTCATTACTACAATGTTGGCACCAGTGATTAGGAATGTAGATATAGAAGTGCCAGTGCTTGTTATGGATAATTGTAGATTCCACTAGAGTCATTCTGTTAGACAAACACTAGCCTCTCATGGCATAGCAAATAAGTATCTGCCAACATAATGCAACAGCTTAATCCAATAGAAGAATTTTTTTCTTCATTAAAGCATACTTACAAACAGGGAGAAAGGCCTTGGAATACGGATGGAGTAATCAGAAAACTTAAAAATATTATGGATACTACAGAGTTTAATTTAATTCCATTTTACTACCATATGCGTAGTAACATATCCAGCACCGGCTCTGCATCAATTTTTTAAATAGATAGCAGCGGCAACAACCTAATTTACATTTTTTATATATCTGTAAGAAAATATAAAAGCCTATTTGTTGTTTACTAAAAGGGCAATTCTGATGCGTTTCCCAGTGACACTAATGAATTCATTGTTTGTTTATAGTTGTTTTATTATCATTTTACTGCAAGTATATTATTTACAAATATTATCCTTTTTATCTAAAATTCAGAACCACAAAATATTATTAACTTTAAATACATGTAATTACGTTGGCATAATTTTCCAATACCTTCACGAAGACCGCATTATTACAAGTACATTAAGGTTAATATTAAGATTTCACAACAATATAAAGTTATATTAGAGATTTTATGAGTAGTTGACTTGGATATAAACGCGCATATGAGAATGAATAAACACGCATATAAGAATGAATAAATGCGCATATAAGAATGAATAACCCTGTAAAAACAGAATATGATCGAATCAATATTTATAATTTGTTCATGATTTAGGATTTATTATCAAAGGTTCAAACTTTTGTTTTGGATGAAGCCGATCATATCTTGGGAAACAATTTTGTTAATGATCTTAATGATCTTAAAAATATTTTACCTCCAATCAAAAAAAGACAAACAGTTTTGGTTTCTGCCTCAATACCTGGCCAATTTGAAAAAGCTGTTTATGGACCAAATATATGCGAATATATTAAATCAGATTTTAAAGAAGTCCTTAAAGAGTTTCTCAAAGATGATTACATTTTTGTTTGTGTGGGCAGAGTTGGTGGAACACTTAATTTTATTGATCAGTCTTTTTTTAAAGTCGAGCCTGATACACCAAAGTTAAAAATACTTACAGATATTTTAAACAAGGAATCAAAGCAAAATAAAAAGACCATTGTATTTTTGGAAACCAAAGAAGATGCAGCTGCAATGGCTATGTTTTTATGTAGCTGTGGCTTTCAAGTGACGGTCTTTCACAAGTACTGCAAAATAAAAATTTTTTTAATTTTTGTTTTATTGGTATTAATTTTTTAGTTGCTTATTTTGTTTTGATGTTAAATTATATTTGCTTTTTAAATTTTCCTATTCAGCAATCGATGTCAAAATGACAGAGAATATGCGTTACATCAGTTCAACACTGGTGTCAAACCAATAATGATATGCACAAGTGTATCTGCACGAGGTCTTGATATTGTTGAAGTCAAAACTGTCATCAATTATGATTTGCCTTATGATATATCAACTTATCTATACAGAATTGGACGAACAGGAAGAGCTGGTCATGCTGGAAAAGCTATATCATTTTTTGTAAAAGGTCGTGATGATGGTATTGCAAGAGGATTAGTAAAAAATTTATCAATGGTATAATTATTTTAATATTTTATTAAATTTTTTTTTTTCTTTTTAAGAAAAGCAACAATGGTATAAGTTAGTTATTTAAATTGCTTTAAATACTGTTTCATACTACTAATGTTAAAATTAATATTGATGGTATTAATTGAGCGATTAATTTTTTTTTTAAGTACCAGTTACATGTTTTTAGAAAGACTGTTAAAATTGTAAGACTTATTAAAATAAAATCAATTTCAACTTTCAATTACTAATAAAAATATCAATAAGTTGATAAAATATAGTAAAATATAGTGTAAAACACAATACTTAATAGCAATACAACAGTTTTTAATAGAAAAGAAAATATATATTTATATATTTATGTAAATGGAATCAAGTATTAGCAATCTGTTCAATATAGATAATTATCTTGGAAAAACTTATTGTAAAATTGCATACTATAAATACCTAAAATGGGGAACAGAGCCTGTTGTCCATTATGGCTTTTTTTTTGTTTGTTTGTTTGTTTAAGAAACTTTTAATTTTTGCTTATATATACACAAGTGTATATATATATGTATATATATATATATATATATATATATATATATATATATATATATATATATATATACAAGGTGTGGAAAAATTTCTCATACAACAATATAAACAGCAAAAACAGCAAAAGTTCCTGTACAAGACGAGAAGCAAGTTATACTTTAATTTAAAACAAAATAATACTAAAAAATACTAAGAGAATAAGAAGGAATACAAAAGAATACTAAAAACGCACTATATATTGAAAGAAAACACCATACCGATAATTTTTTTAAATTATACTTTTGTACGGGAACTTTTTCCGCACCCTATATATATATATATATATATATATATATATATATATATATATATATATATATATATATATATATATATATATATATATATATATATATACATATATATATATATATCAAAACAAAGATTTTCTTGAAAAAGCTATCACTGATATTTATTTATATACAACTTTTATATTTATTTTATTGAATTAAGTTGAGTGATTTTTTTCTGCTTTTCTTCCCTGCAAACTCTGCAATCACATCGCTGAAATCCAAAGTTTCTAATAATTTTGACTCAATAGTTAATCTTGCTATATTACTTAAACGACTATGGACCATTGTTGATCGGTGCATGTTCTTAACTCTTTTAAGAGTAGAGAATGATCTCTCAGCCTCGCAATTTGTTATGGGAATAGTTAGAAACAAGCAATATGCTATATAAACATTTGGAAATACATCAACAATATCGGTTTCAACAATCCAATTTAAAACATGCAGAGGAATCAATGTGTTTTCAGTCTCAGATTTTTTTTTTTTTTTGCAAAAAAAAACCCGGAGGCTGCAACTTTAATAATGTTACAAATTGTTCTATTTCAAATATGAAACTATCTTCTAAATCATTTGAGTACACTTCTACAATTTTTTTCGCACTAACTTGCAATTCCATGGAACTAATAGTTAACAGCTTCGATAGAAATCCAAATAACTTATTTATGTGGTTGTAACCATCACTTCTTATAGTTAATTGTGTCACAAGTTTGTCAATAATGACAAAAAATGTATTCACTTGAAACTTGTCGGATACGCTTAAAAAATCAACTTGGTTTTCTCCGTTGCTCAATTTTTTAATTACCTTTCTTTTGTTCTTATCAGAATAGTCTTTTTCAATAAACGAGCTAAGTTTTTTTGATTCATTCTCAAATCTCGTAAAGTCGTTTCGTAAGTTTTTTACAAAGTCAATTAGTGAAAGTAACATACTGCTTGCTGTATGCAAATCTAATTCAACTTTTTGAAGAAATTTGCTAACTGCATTAAACCTCTTAAGTATGTGATGCCAAAGTACAGCCATGAATGCAAACTCTAGCTTAGTGATCTTATTTAATAAACACAAAGCTTCATGACGAGTATCAGATTTTTCTTCTGTATCCTCAGCTATATGACATAGCGCTGCACGAATCCCATCAAAATTTTCTACCAAACTTTTTGAAGCATCTGACCTACATGACCATCGTGTATCTGATAGGCGCTTGAGTGTAGCATGATTTCCTTTCAATAAATCCCATCTATGCGTTGAAGCTACAAAAAATGAATACAAACTCTGGAGAACGCCAAAATAGTTGATAGAATTGATACACTCACTGACACTGCACTGCCCTACTAAATTTAAAGAATGTCCAGCGCAGGGGATATAAAAAGCTAATTCACTCCGCTCTTTTAAACGTGCCTGTAATCCAGAATATTTACCAGACATATTGTTTGCATTATCGTATGCCTGTCCCCGACAATTGGTTATATCAATATCATATCTTTCCAGTAGATCTAAAATGTCAGTAATCAAAGATTTACCGTCGTGGCTTTTAATTTGTAGAAAACAAAAAAATCGTTCATACACGTGGCCATTTAGATAATAACGAAATATCACAGAAAGTTGATCCATGTGAGAAATATCAGGAGTCGAATCTACGATAATTCCCCAGTATTTTGCTTTTTTTATTTCGGTAATAATGTGCGTTAAAACCTTTTGAGACATAATATCAATTAGCTCTTTACAAATAGTTTTAGACAAATAATTTACATTACCTTTGCCTTTATTTGCAAAAGTGTCAATGTGTTGCTTTAAAACTGGATCAAATTGAGTCAACAGTTCTAACATGCCTAAGTAATTTCCGTTATTTGACGATCCTATAACTTCATTATGGCCTCAGAATGCTAAACCTCTTCCGGCTAAAAAACGAATAACCGCAACTATTCTATTTAAGATTGCAGACCAATAATTAAATTCCCTTTTAATCTGGCTTACCATATATTCATCGACATGAGTATTTTGTTTTATGAATTCTATCCACCTAATCATACATTGAATATGTTCCTTGCTGTTTTCGTGGCCGAAAATAGTTTGTTTAGCTTTTTTCCAATTGTAAAAACCACTTTTGACAAATACGTTGTCGTAATCGGTTGAAAACAACTTGCAAACATAACAAAATACACATCCAGTGGATTCAGAAATCATTAACCATTTTCGGTCACACTTTTCGCCATTATTCATCACTTTTTGAAAATATTTAACCGAATAATATCTGTACTGGTTTTTGAACATCCGCTTCGAAGATTCGAAATTAGAGTCTTTATTTTGAAAAAAGGCATACCCCTTGTTTAAATACTTCATACGTTCATTTTCCTTTTATTGTAATGGCCATAAAGCAGGGTCTTCGCGTAGAATGGTATCTAGGAAAAAAAATCATGATAAATAAGCCTAATAAAAAAATAATAAGTGACAATTTATAGAATAAAAATATTGACTGCATAAAAAGTAAATTATTTGTTTAGCAGATGTTAGAGGTGTCATTAAAAACAGTAAAAATTGGAGTACCTGAGTCAAGCTCATTGTTATGCATTGTAGATTCAACACTTTCAACTTCTTGAATTTCATTTGAAGGACCTTGGCAGGCTACCTCATTTTCCGTGTTATTGTTTTCATTTTTTCTTTCATTGTTTTTATTATTATCTACAGTTTGTGGAAATTGCATAATAGTTTGGTTTGATGAAAAAAACTTTGTCATTTTCGGAAGTTTAGCTACCATTTCCTCTCTCTCTTTCTTCAATCTTCTTTTACAAGCTCCACTTTCATATTTTCTTAGCATTTTAATTATAACTGTATAACCTGAAAAGTGTTAAACTGTTCTTTTTTTCTCTTTCACGGATTTAGCGCTTCAGCAATTAAATGCATTCACACAAGAACTCTTTTGTGCGGAAGTACAAAAGAATTGTAGAATTGCAATCGTTAATGCATTTTCAATAACAATATAATTATTTAAGTCATTATTAATTTTCCGAAGGGAATTGTTTTTGTAGCAATTTGTACAAATGTTACATTCAATTATTGCTATAAGGCGCTGCTACTAATTTAGTAATTTTTTTTTTGTAGAAGTAGCTCCATCGTTGTCAAAAACCGGAAAAAATATATAATGCAGCGTTTTTGTTGACAGTTATTTTATTTTTGTGCTTTTGTTTTCAGACAATTTAGTCAATTTAACTTTGGCTCTTTTAAGTTAATAAAAGAATAAATTTTCAGAGTTAATAAAAAATTATTTACTTTGAATCGGGGCCCTTAAAATTGTGGGGCCCGGGGCTATAGCCCCCCTAGCCCCCCTTGATCCGCCACTGGGTATTGCCATATATATATATATATATATATATATATATATATATATATATATATATATATATATATATATATAATATATACATATATATATATATATATATATATATATATATATATATATATATATATATATATATAGGGTGTGGAAAAAGTTCCCGTACAAAAGTATAATTTAAAAAAATTATCGGTATGTATGTATGTATATGTATATATATATATATAAATATATATATATAATATATATATATATATTTATATATATATATATACATAATATATATATATTTATAATAATATATACATAAATAAATATTTATAATAATATATACATAAATAATATATACATAATATATATATATTTATATATATATATATACATAATATATATATATATATTTATATATATATATATACATATAATATATATATATATATTTATATATATATATATACATATACATACATACATACCGATAATTTTTTTAAATTATACTTTTGTACGGGAACTTTTTCCGCACCCTATATATATATATATATATATATATATATATATATATATATATATATATATATATATATATATATATATACATATACATATACATATTTAAATATAAATTTTAATCTAAGGTGTCTGTCCCTTCTTCATTTCTTTTCTTATTGATGTAGATATATGTTTTCCAAATTTTTATAATATTTCGACATAATCTAAGTATCACACGCAACACTTGCAGTTTTACCATAGCGAACTATTACTAAGATGTACATATTGTACAATATTGAACACATTATGCATAAGAACCATTTTATTATCATAGTTTAGTCATTATCTTATCATTTATAATGCTACATTAGTTAATTTTCATCATCTTCAGAAGCACTTAACAGATTAAAAATGTTCTATTTATGTTATTAAATAGTAAACAGTAGTGAAACACTAGTACGGTAGCGATCGAACTATTACCAGGACATGTTACAATACTGTTTACAATATGCATTATATTGCTGAAAGTAATTTACATTTATGTTGTACACGATGTCACCAATGCTCACCATTATCATGATATTGTCACTCGTAAGTTGACTTGTATTTGCACCAGGGTTACAAAACAACATTTGGTTTGGAAAAAACCAAAAACCATGGGTTTATTTAAAAAAAACAAAATAAGCCATGGTTTTTTTGGTTTAAACTCCTTTTTTTCAAAAATTTTTTGAAAAAAAAGAGTAAATTATATTTTCTATTAACATTATTGCTGTAATTCATCAACCAATAAATTATTATTTAATGTTCATTATTTAAAAACAAGCTTTGCCACTTTTTTTACTCTCATCTTGTTTTTCAACTTGGAATGAACAAGCCCAAAAGTCGAAGAAAAAAAATTTCAACTTCAGCACTTGAGGCCAGTGCATTAAACAAACCTTTAATATCCATGATGCTGCAGTCCAAAGATTTTAGAGATTTCCACCATTCTATTGGTAATACATTTCTAAAAACAGATTCACTATACAAATAGCTTTTATCAAATGGAGCAGGTTTGGCTTTCAACTTGAATATTGTTGGTAACAAGTTCTTAAATTCTTTATCTGCAAAGGTCATTGCTTCATTTTCAAAATATCTTGGAACTAGCATGTTTGCAAGAAAATGAGCATCACTGGCAGTCTGAAGATATCTAGTTTCCAATTTTTTTTTTTAGTTAATAAAAATGATAACATATTTATCAGCTCTTTAATAATTTAAGCAGTGTCACTTATTTTTGTTTGATCTCTTTGCAACTTATCTAGAGGAGCTCCAATTGGTTTTAATATTTTCAACAAATATTCTGTATTTTGTCACTTACTTTTCTACCAATCATGGGATGCAAATCTCTATTTTTTCAAACATAGTGAAAATGATGCTCCAGTTATTAACATATTTTTCAAGTGAATCACGCACAGAATTCCAGGGTGTTTCAGTTGAAATTGATAATTTTGTTCATCCACTTTCTCTATAATTTGCTCAAGCTTGATGATTATTTTGTATATATTTTATTAACTGTATAACATGCTCACATTTTCAATATTAAGATCATTTGCTAAAAGATTTAGCATATGAGCAGCACACCCTTAAGTTATTATATCTCCTTCTGATGACAGAACTTGTTGCATTAATTTCATTTTAGCTGCATTGTCAGTCACAAAGCTTTTTACTGTGCATCCAAATTTAAGTGTTACAGATTCTATTGCTTCTTTTGCCAATTGTGCAAGGTTCACCAGTATAGGAATGACCAGAAGTATTAATTGTTTCTAGTAAAATCTTAATATTATCTGCAATTACAGAAAAACAAACCATTAGTTTGTTATGCACATTACTCCATCCATCTAAAGTAATTGCTACAATTTTTCTATTCAATACAGTACATTTTTCAATTTCTTCTGTGTAAACCTTATTTAATATTGCTTCTCCAATTCGAGTTCTATTAGGTAGAGTGTAACCAGAATGAAGCATATTAATAAATTTTTTTAACTCTTTATGTTCAACTGTTCTAAAGCTAGAGCTCGTACTGTATATGAATTTACCACTTTGCAGATAAATTATTTTATTTAATTTAAAAAAAAAAGAAGGTAATTTTATGACCTCAAAATCATGATGAGCTAATGTGCTAAGCCTTTCTTATTTAAAACAAGGCCTGAAATAGCTAATATTTAAATCAAAATCAAAATTAAATAGTAAATACGCATTTTATTAAATATTAAATATTAAATGCTTAAGTTTAAAACTCGAATAGTTATTGTCTAAATTATATATTATATATTGACAATAACTATTTGAATATATACATAATATATTTGAATATATACATATATACTTTAAACTCAATAAAATTATTATTACCCAGATAAAAAATAGTGCTTCAACCAATAAATTTCTTGATAGTTTAAGAAGTTGATAACTCCTATGTACTAAATCTAGACATGTCCCACTTAAATATGAGAATAAGAAAGAAATAAAAAGAAAAAGAAAGAATAAAAAACAAGTAATTGATTCTTTTTATTGCTTAGAACACAAGAGAAACATTTCGCAATTTTAATTGCGAAAAATGAATGAAAGTTTACTTTGTATAGGTCGTTTTTAAATAATGTTTTTGCTAAATCATCATTTACAATAAATAAACATTTAAACCAATGACCTTTTAACCAACATAGACAATTTTCAACTGAATTTTTCTCCCATTAAGTTTGGGAAGTCAGATGAGAAATGGTTTTTGCAGAGCTTTCGACACGGTTTTTAAAGTGGGGGGCGCACTGCCTCATTTTGAAAAAAATTCCTCAATTTCTTATAAAAATTGTCAATTTCTTTTTAAAAAGGAAAGAAGATCCACACAAAAAAAAGTAGGGGGAGGGGCATGCAATCTCAGAAACTAGAGGGGCACGCTCTCTTCTTTCTGAGGCAAGCAGTCTACCACTGCACCATGGTAAAGAAATATTACATAGTTTTAGGGGTTAAAAATTTGCAAAGGTTTTAATTATTTTTTAAAAATTCGTTTTCAAAAATCCAAATTCTTTTCAAATGAAGTTTTCAATCAATTATTGTCGGAATTATGCGATTGTCTAGTTTTTAATTATTTCGAATGGTGATAACGTTTTTCATTTGTCACAAACAAAAAGTCATAAAAGAAAGTAAAATGAAATACAGCAAAAAAGTACTTGGAATCAGTGACCCCGCATATACTGGTTCTAACACACCTCTAATATATATATATATATATATATATATATATATATATATATATATATATATATATATATATATATATATATATATATATATATATATTCTGTTTTTTTTTTTTTAGTTTTGAGATGTTGCTTTTTTGTTGATAACAAGTTAAGATTATTAAACAAGGGGAAAAGGGGGTCTTAATAATAGCTTGGGGTGGGTGGGGAATATTTCCTTAAACAAATAAACGCCCCCTCCTGTATGTTAGGTACCTAAGAGTATATATATATTATGTATATTTATTTATCTGTTTATTTTTAGTCTAATCAGGATGTTCCTGAATGGCTTGATGATATTGCAGAAACTGCATATGGAACAGATTTTGGACCTCGAGGAGGAATATATGCCGCAAAAGACACAAGATATAATGTACAGCTAATTTGTTTTATATATATATATATATATATATATATATATATATATATATATATATATTATATATATATATATATATATATATATATATATATATATATATATATATATATATATATATATATATATATATATATATATATATATATACATTATATACAATCTACCACGCAAAAAATAATTTTTAACATTTTTATTTTACTTTTTTCATTTTTTTTTTTTTTTTTTTATTAATCTAAAAATAAAAAAAATAAAAAATAAAAATATAGAATATGTGTGCGCTCTATATACAAAAATTTATGATATTTCGAAACAAAAATGATTTGTTTTTGAAAGTTTTAGTCTTGAAGGTTCTGAATATCAAAACATTTAAAATTAATTTAGTTCCTTTTTGTAAATCTAAAACCTACTAAAAAGCTTCTGATAGCATCTTTATTGTATGTTTGGTTAGTAAACTATTGCTCCATTCATTTATAAAAGATAATTATATATTTAAATATTTAAATATTTTAATTTTTATTTTATTTATATATTTAAAGGAGGCATAAGAATAAAAGCCAAAAGGGCCAATATGTGCTCAAAATTTCATCTATCACTTAAGTATATATAAAAAAATATGTGCTCAAAATTTCATCTATCACTTAAGTATTTTTTATAAGTTCACAGTTTTCATTGAGCAGTGTGGTGTTTCCTCCAAGCTAATTACTATGCATATCACTCATTCAAGAATGTGGTGTTGACATTCAATAAATTTTGGTTCTTGAAGTTTTTTTGATCAAAAAGTAAATCTAAGTGATGATTCCATCATCTAGTTTTTATATTTGTTGTGTCTGTAACAAAAAAATTTATGCTAATCCATGTTTCTAATTTATTTGATTAACGCTTTAGTTTTTGACTTTTTTCTTTAAATTGTTTTTATAGTTATTGGAAACATTTACTTTCTGATTAGGTATCATAACATAATATTTACTTTCTGATTGGGTATCATAACATAATATTTACTTTCTGATTGGGTATCATAACATATTATTTACTTTCTGATTGGGTATCTGATTTAAATGTCATTTTTGTTTCTTTTAAATTTTAAATTGATAGTTTTAGTATTCGCAGTTTTTCCTGCCTAACTTTTATGGTATTAATATTTGTTATCAGAATGTATAAATAATTTTATATTAGTAATAATGATCAATTTATTTTTTAAAGAACAAAAAGTATTTGCACTTGAATATAAAGTCCCTTTAAAATGAAGAATTCTACATTTCTTTCAGATATATTTATATCAAGACTTAATGATTAGGTTTCTTTTTTTTAAAATTGTATTTTATTAATTGTATTGACCAGAGATTCTCAGCACGATTTAATTCAGATACCTTTCATATTAATTCTGTGAAATTTAATACTAATAATCTTTTTTGTATCATGTGCAGCAAAACATCCCAAGATCTTTTCTTCAGAGATTATCTTTTTTTGGATATTTACAGAATTTCTGATAATTTTCTTAACTTTAAGTTTTTCCATACAAGTTAGGTATACATTTTTAAAATACATTTGTTTTTTAAGTTTTTTCACTCATCACTCATATAAAGTTAGGTAAAGTCTGAAAAAAACTTGGAAACAACTCAGCTAAAAGCAAAATTAAGTGGAAAATAAGGGAAAATATATTCTGGATTTTTTCCGGAGATTTTACTCAAACAATTTTGCAGATTTTTAAAATATGACCTGGATGGTCTATGTTTTTTTAATGCTAATGCTTGATGATTAACGGCAGTAGCTTTGGGGTTAGGGTTGATAAAAACGAATGATGAAATTGTTAAAATGGTTTAAACCAATGAATAGGGTTGATAAAAATGAATGATGAAATTGTTTAAATGGCTAAAATCATGGTTTAAACCATATTAAAAATTTTTAGTTTAATCCAAGTTAAGAATAAGATTTGAAAAGGGAAGTAAAACAAAGAATTACGTTTACAAAGTTAACTTTTACAAATTTAATTTTTAAATTTGTAAAAGTTAACTTTTGTAATACAACTGGAATCTAGGTTGCGCATTGTGCTATCTAGTGGAATTGCTCCTAAGGCATGTATAACGGTTAATTAAATTTATGATTTTGTCTTTACCTGACTTTAATTATTTTATAATAAAAATGACTACAAAAGCTTTATAATATTGTAAACCAGTAACTTTAGTGTAACAGTAGTGGTTATAATAATTTTTGGCCAAGTATACAATTCTATTCGGAAATATTCCTTGTTAGAATAATGTTAGAAGTAATTTTAGATTATATTATTTTTTGATTGTTTTGTTTTTTTCAAGTAAAATAAACTAAATAAATTTTTTACAATTACATAAATCTTTTAAATAATTGTGAAAAAAAGGTTAACTTTTAGGAATTGTTAAATAATTGTTAAAAAATCCTATTTAAATTTAGTTTTTACTTTTTAATTTCATCTTTTTTCTTTTTAATGTAAATGTTTAATATAAATGCAATTATTTAAAAGAATAAAAATCCTTTTATATAAGATAAGTTAATAAAATAAGTTTCTTAAACTGGGAAATATCCAAAATCTTTGAGTTTTGGAAATATTATCGGCATTAAAGGATTTTTAAATGGTTAAATGCAACAGCTTCTGGTAAAGGAATTGCAAGAACTTTTTTAACTAAAAGGTAAACTGACGATGAAGGTTTGAGTTGACAGTGGTTTAATAAACAGCAAGTCTAATTTTTCTCTAAAGAATGTTAAATAATATGAAATATGTTTAGAGTATTGATGGAATTTTGATAGAAAATTGATAGAAATTTGATAGAAATTTTGATGAACTAAAATAGAATAGTGTTTATGAAAAAATGGTATTAAATACATTGTGTAATGATGAAATTATTAAAAGCAATAATTAGTACAATTTACCCACAAATCTAACTCTGCATCAAGTTAATGTTAAAATATTTAGTTCGAATGCTTGAATGGGGTCCAAATACCATCCTATTTAATTATCCTTATATTAAGAGAGATATAAAAAGGCTGAGAACATTGAACAAGTTTAATAAAACAATCTACAAAACCCAAATATAAATGTTAAGAAAAGCTCCACACGTTTTTTAAACATACTTTAAACATTTAAAAGAACTTTTTTAAAGGCCTTATGCTCCCTGGGTTTATTTATAAAAAATTTTAAAACATTTTGACAAAGAAATCAGAAAAATAATATATATAACAACAATATATAATTTGTATATGTATATATATGTATATATGTATATGTGTATATGTGTGTATATATATATATATATATATATATATATATATATATATACATATATTATTATATATATAAAAATATATATATATATATAAATTTATATATATATATATAAACTTTTTAAAACGCGAATACACAAGAAGCCAAATTTAGAGCAAATAAAAAAAATACGATTACAAAAATATTGACATTTGCTTGTGCTCAAGCAGCAAAATACTCCAAAAAATGCTCCAAATTGTTCATAAATTATTTGGCTTTGAGCCAAATAATTTAGCCTAATTTTTTTTTTAGATTGTGTATCCTGGTTTTTACATAATTGTTGTTTAAATTAAAAGAAGATTTCGCATAATTTATGCAAAAAAACAGCTTTTTTTTTGCAAAATCTTTTTAATTTAAACAACAATTATGAAAAAATTAGGATACACAACAATCTAGAAAAAATATTTAGACCATTGTGATCGCATTAAAAAAATAAATTTAACAAAATATGATTTTCCATATACTGACCATATGCAAAATGAGATTTACCTTGCGCTCAAAGTTAAATAATTTAGGAAGAATTTGGGGCATTTTTCAGGGTATTTTGCCGCTTGAGCACAAGCTAAATGTCAATATTTTTGGAATATTTTTGGAATCGTATTTTTTTTTATTTGCTCTAAATTTGGCTTCTTGTGTATTCGCGTTTTGAAAATTTTATTTTTTGAACACTCCTAATATTAATATATATATATATATATATTACGGGTGTCCAAAAAAAAATTTTTGAATTAAATGTTGCACAGTTTTAAATATTGTTTCTTTGATTGAAAAAAACTTCTGTGCAAAATCTTAGGTGTTTTGGATAATATTTAGAGGTTGCTCAAGGAAAATAAAAATTTACTGGGTTAAAAGCATTTGCCGCAACAACAATATTTAAAAAACTTGAGTTATAGCTATGATATACAATTATTCATTTTCGAAAAATTCCTTAAATAATGCAAATAGCATTCAAATGTTGCACTATTTATAAGATCAAAAGTTTAGTCTATTAACAGTGGCATATGTCATCAAGTTGCTTTTGCGGCAATCTGGAATGCGTTTTCTGTTTCCTCAACAACTTGTAGTTTCTGCATTTCAGATTCAGTTTTTTTGATGGATTGATTAAATGTGCTCATAAGAGCAACAGAATGCTCAGCAGTGTCATTGATAACTTTAACAGATTTAACAATTGCTTTAGGATAACAAAATTCAGCAATTTCCTCCCAAGTCTTTGGATCGGTTTCAAATAAAATGGTTACATTGAGACCAAGTGACTGCAAAGCAGCAGTTGATGATGATGTAACAAGCTCATGAAGTTGCTTCTTTTCCAACTTGTTTCATTCCGCTGCTGTATGCTTTATACCCCTGACACTCCAATCAGCTCCACTTTGAATCATAGCTTCAACAATCAACTTTTTTTCTGTGTTACAAACCCTGTCAGAAAATAATGAAAGTGGAATCATTTCTGACCCAAGGTACCATGTGTGATTTTGAAGCTTCTTCATAGCAGCATTTGAAATGACCTTGTTGATCTCAGAATATTGTTAAATTCTTGTGAAGAGCATCAGGTCATTTGCTGGAGCATCACTTGCAATTGGACAGGCAATTCATGCTGGTACATAGATATGAGCAGCAACGATACAAAATTCGCACAAGTTGTTCTGTTCTTTCATAGTCAGCTTGAATTCATTTCTTAAGAGGTATTTCTTCATACAGTAGATGACTTTAGCCATCCATCTAGCCATGTGATAAGCTCCCGGCATGTGAAAGCGATACTTCTTGGTGGCATAGTCTGATAACGGAAAACCCAAAAATAAAAGGCACAGCTCAATCATCTCTTTGTAGTACGAAGAGTCATCTGATAAGAAAGGCTGCAGAAAGCAGCCAGCCTCTAATCTAAGTTGCTGAAGCTGTGGTTCAGCAAGATAGGCGTCATCTAATGGAGCATAATTAGCTTGATTTATGCTTGGCCAACACTTCTGAAATCGTTCAAATAGAGCTATGTTGGGCCCACTGCTGGGTCTAAGCAAAACTGAGTATATTTCCCCAATAATTACTTCATGCATATGGTGACGGCAAGCAAAGTAGAGAAGATTTTTCTCCATCAATTTCTCTAGCAAGATGCATGCACCAATTTTGGAACCCGTGTTTGACGCTGTTGTGTCAAAACACATACCGACAATATAATTTGCAACATTCCACATGGTCAGTAACTGGAAGGTTGCTTTTGCTTGTGCCAGTCCAGTGCCAGATGATATCTTTACAATACCCAGTATTTTCTCCAGATTACGACCAGTCACATCAATAACAGTTCTATCAACATTGGACTTAGGATTTTCATAGTTGGTGCTGTCTCTTATCATCTTATCATCTCAGTGGACGACCATATGTTGTTTCTCACTTGGCATAAATTTCTGCCGAATATGATTTTCAGTTTGATGAACGGTGCATGATGCGTTTGCGGCAGACTGTTGATCTTGATAATGGTGTATTTTAAGGGTCCTTTCCACTTGCTCTAGTAATTGCAGCTGCCAATATAGTGAATTTTTGGTCAGATAAATTGATTCGATCAAGTGTGAATGATACATCTGGAGAAGACAAAATTTCATTGAGAATATGTGGCTTTTTATTTTTAGGACTTTGTTCACAGTCAGTTGATTGGGTTACTAGTTTTTTGTGATAAACCGGAATTTCTATTTCATAATCATCATTGTCATCAGGAATGTCACTGACTTCTGTTACTTTGCTATCACTATCACAATCAAGACTAAAGTGGCTGCAGCTAGGCATTTGCTTTTTGTCTTCTCTCTTCCTTATTCTGCTTTCTTTTTGTTTCTGCTTGTTGACGCTCTGCTGTTCGCTTTTCTTGTTGAGATAATTTTACATCTTCTCCAGCCATTTCCATCATACAAGCATTCTTTTGGTCTTCCAGAAATATTTTATCTTCATCAATTTTAATTAGCTTGTTTGCACCCTTGTGTGAAATGTCAAACAGTAAATCTAATTTGATACTAAAATCTTACTCTCTAGCAATCTGTGACTTACTAACTCTTCCTTTATCCTTTTTAATTAAATTATATTCATCAACACATGCTTTCACTTTTGATACAATATGAGGCTGGTAAGTCATTGGAATTCTGGCTTTTTTCCAAATGTGAGCTAAACCATTAGATGTTGCTTTTGCACTTTTATTTTTTATTGGTACATCAAATTGGTTTAATATTTTATCTAAATTGAACATGGGATAAAATTAGAAAATTATTTAAGACGTAATGCTATTATTGTAAAACTAAAAGGCCATTGCAACCTCTAAACACTAATTTATTTTAATTATCTTTTGTATATATATATATATATATATATATATATATATTTATATATATATTTATATATATATATATATATATATATATATATATATATATATATATATATATATATATATATATATATATATATATATATATATATGTTATGTGTTATTTAGTATTTATTATTTATCCATTTCTTTCTCTTAGGTGTTGTCGAAAGTTTTTAAAGTATTATAATTATCGAATGGTTGTCAAATTCTCTGACGCTGATGATTTATTTGTGTTATTTAAATTGTGTTTCCTTTTTTTAAATGTTAATCATTCTAAACTCATAGCGTGGTAAAATAACGATGTACAGAGGGGTATTAGATCGATTTAGGCAGCCAAAACTATTTTTTGTACTTTTATTTAAGCTACTTTCTAAAGAGAAGTATGCTAGCGAGAAAAGTAAAAAGGGAAAGAGAAGATCTTAAAAAAAGCTATGGGTAGTACCCACCGCACCCCCTACCTACGCGCTCTTTTCCTTCGCTAATGGCTTTTATAATGTATATACATTATAAAAGCCATTAGCGAAGTAAAAAGTATTTATTGTGGCTAAACGTAACCTACTTAAACACCTTTGTTACCTAACTATAGTTTGTTTTATCTTACAAATACCTTACAGCACGTTTTTCCAATTTAAATGCGAGCTTTTCATTATCACTTAAATGATAGAGAGAGGACAAAAATAGGGGTAAAATGATAGAGAAAGGACAAAAATAGGGGTAAAATGATAGAGAGAGGACAAAAATAGGGGTAAATGATAGAGAGAGGACAAAAATAGGGGTAAAATAATAGAGAGAGGACAAAAATAGGGGTAAAATGATAGAGAGAGGACAAAAATAGAGGTAAAGTAGTTAAAATATATAATATACAAAAGAAATCTAAAGGCACATTTTGTATATAAAACCAAACCAAAAAGCTTATTATTTTTACATATTACATAAAGATTTAAAAGTTTTTAAATTTTGATATTCCAACTAAAGCGTCCTTCAACACTGACAATTTGTTGAATGTTGGAATCTCACGAGCCCAAATGACAGTAATCAAACGTTCAAACATTAGAGTTTAAGTCAAATGTAAATAAAAAAATCAAATCAAATATAAAACCAACTCACCTCCAGCCTCTTTTTATGTATTATATTTTGTAAAAGAAAAAAGTTATTATTTACATAGTGATAATTTTGTTATATCTTTTTTTTTTGTCTGTAAAATGTTTGTAAAAAGAAAAATTAAAGAATAAAATATTTTGTTTTGTTTTTTAGAATAAAATGATAAAACTATAGAATAAAGTTTTTTGACTTTTCTTTTAAATAGAGTTATTATTCATTCATAGGTTTACAAGAACATTTTCATTAACTACATCGTTATGATCAAGTTCATGATCGTTATGATAATATCGCGATATATATAATAAACCTATTTATGTGCCTATTTAAAATATAAAGTTACTGTCGAGTTATCGTGAAAAATTATATATTAAATAATCGCGATATCATAATGATCATAACGATGAAGTTAATAAAAATGTTCTTGTAGATAGTACCTTACATATAATAGAATGATATAAGCAAGAAACTACAAGATACAAAAATATAGCAAAAACATTTGCTAATAATACTATCTTTTTGTACGAAAACGCGGAAAAGAAACTATTTAAGTTAAATTTAATCGCTCAGTAAACTAAAAAATTGATAGGTATGCGCAAGATTTATCTAGAAACGTACCTGTCAATCTTTAGTTTACTGAACTATTAAATTAAAAAGCTTATTTTCCGCCTTTTAGTGCAAAAAAGATAATATTTTTTAGCAAATGTTTTTGTAATATTTTATTATTTACTTTTTAGTTTTTTCAGTAAGTTACGATATTAGCAATGGGTTTGTCAAAACATTTGTAATTAAATACAGCTTTTTAGCCATATTAAAAAAACAGAGTTTTTCGTGTTTAAGGTGGTTCATACCCTTAAAAAAATTTCAGCAACTAAATTTTTTTTTTAAGAAAAAATTTTTTCCATACAAAAGTAAAATAACATGAACAAGTACAAAAGTAAAATAACATGAATTAACAAATATTTTATTTGCTTTACCACCCTTGTCCTCCCACTTTTTTATTTTTATATTTTTTTTATACACATTTTTATACTATTATTAAACAAATTATGTTGTTTCACACTTATTTCAAAAAAAAGTATTAAAAAAATGATAATACAAACCCCCAAGCAATCTTAACCGATTTTAAAACTAAAAAGATTTTTATAAAAATGATTTTCTTCAAAAACAAACCCGCAAGCAATTTAGTAGCTTGCTTTTAAAAAAGGATAGTTTGTTCAACACAAAGATCGGCTCAAATAAATTATTAAATAATTCATGTCAACGCGAGGACGGTATGCGACGACATGGACGCGTGGACTACAATCGGTTCTGAACTGCGGTTTCTGTCGGTCTTCCCTCCTACAGAAAGAGGAGTCAGACAAGGTGACCCTCTCTTTGTTGCCGAAGCAAGAGCTTTGGCAACAAAGAGAGAGGGTCAAATGACGTAAAATCTGTCCGCCATTTTTTTGAAAAAGTAAAATTGTTTGAAAAAGCAAGTGGTTCAGTGATCAATGGCTCAAAAATCAAGGGTCTCGCTCTTGGGGGTTTTGATCCTAAAATGTACCCAGAATTGGACAACATAGAGTGGAACAATACCACCGGTTTCAAAATATTGGGTGTTTCGAAAATCTGTGGCAAAAGACTAATTTCAATCCGGTCAAAAGAAAGACACTTTTTTTTACTCGTCAAAAGCGGAGGTCTCGGAATTTTACCACCGTAGGAGCAAAGTCTTGCACTTCGCCTCAAAACACTCTATCAACTGAAGGAATGCGGAGAGGATAAATCTCACGATTGTTACTACTTTTTAAAGTATTAGTTAGCAAGTTCACTTACAAAATTTACGAACCAAAACTAAAGCTTGAATTTTTTAAAGCAAAACACTTTTTCAAAACACTTGGACAACAAAACGTCTCAGTACTACAAAACAACAATTGAAATATTAGGCAAAAACGGGTCCCTAATTAACATCCCCCTAAAATTGACAAAAAATTTTTGCTTAGAAGTGGCGAAAAATAAAAAGACAGTCGTGCCGGTAAAACTTTTCTGAAACAGTTCAACAAAGACAACAATGCCGTGGACCCAAATTTGGAAAAAAAACTTTACTTCCCACGCATGGGGACCGACGCAAAATATCTTCTTTCGTTTTCTACACAACAGTCTACCTTCAGCGGCCTTGCTAGCTAAAAGCACAAGGCAACAGATCGTTAAAAATAACAAATGCAAAACCTGTGGTAAAATTGAGGACAATCTTCACATTTTTGCCTACTGTCCTCCTTCTGTTGAAATGTGGTAGTATTTTAAACATGTATATAACTCCTTGACATCCCAAAATAATTTTTCTCCGATAAATTCGATTTTATCGATTGAAACAGCGAATTTATCGGAGAAAAACCCTACCTCACAGCTGCTATTGACAGTCACTCAAACCATAATGAGTGAAATATGGAATTGCAGATGCCAACATATGTTAAAGAATTCGAAAATTGACCCAATGGCAGTGATAATTATCAGAAGCATCAGGAATATTATTATTTTAAAATAATATTCCTGATGCTTCTGATATGTCCGATATCATGTCCGTAGAAATACCACGGACATTTTCTGTCAATATTTTTTTTTTTTTTTTTTTTTTATTTAAATTTTCACAACTACATATTATTTACAAATTTTTTACACTGCAATATTATAAAGAAACTGTACTTCCTAAACAAAACAAAAAAAATACATTTTACAAAATACCGTTAAGTATAGGAAGCAATAATTAGGTATGCTATGACTTGATAAGAAGGGTTTTGTTGTTATAGGGAACTCGTAAAAGACTGAGACTAGTCTTATCATCGAGAACCTTAAGGTATTGCGTACAGCACACATATAAGCAATGTGATTCTCATTAAAGAAATGTTTTACTCATTAAAGAAATGTTACTCTCATTAAAGAAATGTTATTATTGCAAACTTTTTTTTCTTTTCTTTTTAATTGAACTATGTTTTGTGTTAGTGTTGAGGTTTATAATAATAATACTAGCTTTATTTGTTAAACAAAAATTTACATTTTCCATATGTATTTGATTGCTGATTATTTTAATTTGAGCGTAAATTTTGATTTACCATCAGAACTATAACATTTCTAGGTAATTATCCATATTAAGAACATGATTTTTGAGTTTCGACTTTAAAGAAGTTATATTGCCTGGGAGAGAAATCGAGGTATAATTCGGAATTAATTTGTTGAATAAATATGGGCCACGATAAGAAATAGAAAATTGAGAACTTTTTTTTTTTTTCAGGGGTACAATAAAGTTACCAGTTGCTCTCGTGTTAAATTTGTTGATTGAAAGAAGTCTCCTGTGAATCGGTGAGCATGAACAAAATGTTAGCGTAGATATTAATTTGGTAAATGTTTAGTGCTTTCATTTCTTTTAATAGGGGTTTAGCGTGGGTCAGTTTGTTTTTATGATGTATTATTCTAGAAGCATGTTTTTGTCGTCGATAAAGAGATATTAATTTTGTCTTGTGTGTGCTTCCCCAGGCTATGTTGGCATATGTGAGATAACTTTGTATAAAGGAAAAGTAAAGAAGCTTTAGGTTTTTTTGCGATAAAAATGGTCTAGCTTTAAAAAGTATACCAATACTTTTAGATATTTTAGTGTTGATGGCATTTATATGAGCTGTCCATAAAACATTTTCGTCAATAATCACACCAAGAAGTTTAATTGTTTTGGTTCTTTCAATTTTTTTGTAGTCAATACTTAGTGTCGGTAGAATAAATGGTAGTTTGTTCTTCTGTTTCTTTGAGTGAAATAAAATATATTTAGTTTTTTGCGCATTTAATGATAACTTGTTAGCACTGAACTATGTTTTAAGATTTTGAAGTTCAAAACTGACTTTATCAAAGAGGTCATTGATAGAGGTAGATGAATAGAACAGATTGGTATCATCTGCAAACATTATACAATCGAGATTTGTAGAGGCTTTAGGAAGATCGTTAATGTAGATAAGGAATAATAAAGGTGCAAAAATAGATCCCTGGGGGACACCGCATTTGATTTTTAATAACTCCGTATTAGTGATACCGTCTATAATAACACATTGTTGCCTGTTATTTAAATAATTAGTGAACCATTTATTAGTTTGATTTTTTATACCGTATTTTCTCATTTTTTCGAGCAGAATTTTATGGTTGACAGTATCGAAAGCTTTTGTAAGATCGATAAAAACTCCCAATACAAATTTTCCTTTATCAAATGACGAGCTAATGTTGTCCAATAGGTCTAAGGTTGCATGTTCCGTAGAATGATTAGTTTGAAAGCCGTATTGACATTCACTTAGAATTTTATTGTCTGCTAAATATTTATAAAGTCGGTAGTACATTATTCTTTCCAGGAGTTTGGAAAACACTTGGTTAGCAATGCCGTGTCTCCAGTTTTAAATACAGGTAAAATCTTCGCAATTTTTAATTTGTTCGGAACAACTCCAGTTCTAATTGATGACTTGAAAACATTAAATAAAGGATCTGCTACAATGGATAAAATATCATATACTACATTGCTGGAAATGTCATCGATGCCCGGAGCTTTGTTCTTTCTGATTGATTTTTTTTGTTTCTTCAAATTCCTCCAATTTTAGGTCACTCTCAGAAAATGAACTAGTATGGTCAGTAAAATAGTTATTAAATGAATTGTTCGAGTTGTTTATCTTGGATGCCAGGTTAGGACCGATATTTACAAAAAACTTATTAAATTTCTCGGAGATAGTTTCTTTATCTGTATACTCAATTCCATTTTCCGCAATTCTGGAGGGTAACATTTCGGATTTAGTTTTGGTTTTTCCGATAATATCGTTCATAATTTCCCATGTTTTTTTAATGCTACCATTATGTTTTTGTAATTGTTTAGAAAAATAGATTTTTTTTTTATTTTTTTTTACTTTTTTCAAAAAGGTTTTTGTATTGTTCATAGACAGTAAGATTTTTTTCGTTTCTATTTTTTAAATATTTAATGTATAGTTTTTGTTTTTTCTTTGACGGTTTCTTTATTCCGTTAGTTATCCATGGACATTTCAAATATTTAACTTTTATTTCTTTTTCAATAATTGGAAAGTGTTTATTGTAGTGCTCAAGAAAAATATCAATAAATATATTATAAGCAGTATTTGTAAGTCCTCGGTTGCATTGTTGATAAACATTTGACCAATTTGTTTTTGATAAAGTTTCTTTAAATTTGTGAATCGAAGATTTGTTAATTTTTCTTTTATATGTTTTAATTTTTGAATTATTTTAATGAGGAAGAATTTTGTGTAAGTGAGAAGAATATTGGAAAGTGGTCTGATATATCAATTTTAAATATTCCTGTTTTTAAAGATATGTCTAAAAATGAGTTGGTCAGTATATTATCTATGGCTGTAATTGAGGTTGAAGTGACTCTGGTGGGTTTATTAATTAATGAGAATATACCGAGCTGAAACAAATTATCAAAGAAAATTTTAATGTTATTGTTTTCATTGTATTTTAAACAATCTATGTTCATGTCTCCTATGCAAAATATATATATTTTTTCATTGTTGAGTTTTATAAAGATTTGGTTCAGATAGTTAGAAAATTTGATAATATTGCCATCAGGTGGCCTGTAACAAGTAGTTACTAGAATGTTTTTTTTATTTTTATTGATTATTTCTATGGTGAAGGCCTCATTGTCGGCATTAGAGAACGAGAGGTCGTTTCTAATTTTTTTTTTCAAGATCATTCCGAATATAAACTAAAATTCCTCCTCCTCTTATGGGTATTTTCCTTTCAAAAGAAATCATGTGGTAGTTAGTAATTTGAAGGTTTGAATTTGCTTGAAAAAATTCGTCAGTACACCACGTTTCTGTAATACAAATCATGCTGAATGAATAATTACATTCTAAAAGAAAACTTTTCAATTTGTCGATATTTGAGTTAATACTTCTTATGTTTATGTGAATAACTGTAAAATCTTCATTACCTTGTTTGAATTGGGATTTAAAAGTATCAATTTCAAAATATTCTGTATTGAGTAATTCCATGTCAAAACAACCAGGCCATGTAACCCTATGTCTTTGGATTTTTTTTATATTTTTACCATAGTTAGTACATTATAAAATAAGATAAATCCCAAAATTTCAAGGTCTAACTCCCAACGGTTCGTGAGTAATGGTTGTTTTAATTTTGGCTACTATTATTGTTTTGGTCATTTTCCGCCATTTTTAATTTTACATTTCTCTTTATAAAACCATGCCTTTAAATGTGTGAATTCTAAAAATAAGTGAATTAGTTAATCTCAAGATGAGGAATTTAAATATATAAATAAAAAACTCATTTTATAATTAAAAAGTACCTAAATATCAATTATAAATGTTAAACTAATGGACACCTGCCACTGTAAAACTTTTAGGTGTGCGGTAAATTTTTTTAGCCTAAAATTTCAAATTAGGTCATTGTATGTTTGAAGAACATTGTGTGAAAAAATCATTTATGCCAAATACATAGTTCTGTAAATATTTTACTTTTGTACTAAAAATGTATATATAATTGCAGGGGCGGACCACGATTTTTTGGTGTTTGAGTTAAATAACTTCCAGCTAAGTTCTATACTCCAAACCTTTGAATGTTCATACTTATGTCATTTAAGGATGTTTGCAAAAAATTGCGCTACGAAGAGCCTGGGAACAAAAATACCCTAAAAAGTAGAAATCATCCGCCCAAACGTGAAGGGAATTAATTTTTCCAAACAGAAAAATTACTTACTTAAATAAGACTAAAAATTGTACATATTTTTAAAATTTTGTCAAAAAATCATTTGGTATTAAGAAGGTATAACCATGTAAAGTTTACAACCCCCTCAAAACGAGGGGGTTATTTAATTAGGTATGATTTCTAAACAAATCATTATTTTTCAATGAAATTTTTTTACCTTAAAGAAATTTCTACCTAGTTTAGGATATTAGAATTCATATTTCAAAAAATTTATTTCCCCCACGTTTTAGTTTTCTAATTTTTAGGGTATTTTTGTTCCCAAGTTCTTTGCGGCGCAAATTTTTGCAAAACATCTTTAAATGACATAAGTATGAACATTCAAAGGTTTGGAATATAGAACTTACCTGGAAGTTATTTAACTCAAACACTAAAAAATCGTGGATCCGCTCCTGAATTAAACGTGCAATTTTTATTTCTTTTCCTAAGAGTAATTCCATTTCAAAACAACCAGGCCATACAACCCTAAATTCTCTGATTTGTTTTTCAATTTTCGCCAAAGTACTTTAGGAAAAAATGTTAATTCCTACCTAAATCTAAATCTAAGTGGTTCTCAAGTTATGAAAGTTTTTTTAATGTATTTTTTATTTCCTTTTTGTTCTTTGGTTCCTTTTCTTTTCCAATTATCAGTTTAATTACTGAAAAAATAAGTTTAATTGCTGAATTTAGACATATTCATCTAATTTAAATGTTGCAATTAGTTCTACATAAATAATGTAATTAATACTTGTGCATTTTTAAATTTGCAATTATAACATTTTTTAATTCATTATCAAAATGATTTCATGTGATATTGGTAAAGTTTTGAAGTCAGAATGCCATAAAACCTTATATTCTAGAAATAAAGAGATTTTTTTACTACATGACCTAGACACTGATACTCGTCAAAACATTTTATGTAGATCTGAGTTGCGTGCTTGTGAAGAACTATTCAGCATTTGTAATCACCATTTTCACTACTTTGGAAAAAGATTTGAAAAGAAAAATGGCAATTTTTGTAATGTTTATAAAGTGCATAAAAAAAAAATGAAAGGTAATTTGATTTAAAATATTTTTTATGTAATTATATCAAAGAAACCCTTCTTTAATTCTCAAATTGTATTACTTTTCTGAAGGATGTGGAGGACAGTATAAAAATTTTCAAAATCTATGCCATCACTCAGAAGATTTTTTAGCTGAATGGATATTTTTTGCAACCAGTCATGGCAAATATTCTTGTGATGCAATAGGTGATACAGTAAAACGAACAACACCAAAAAAACGTCCAAAGAAAAATCAAATACTAACAATCGATGCAACGTTTGAATTTTGCATTCAAAAAACGCTCACAATAAAGTTCTTTAAAATTGATAAAGGAACTATGGTTAATGTTAGAGCTACATAAAACAAACGATTTGAGAAAGGAAAAACAATACCAGGAAGTCGAGGATTTCACCATTGCATACCAGTTTCGAAAGCATCTATATTATTTAAAAAAACTAGTAACAATATAAATCCAAAATCTATTAATATAACTAAAAAATCAAACTACCAAAATTTAGGTTTAATAAATTTTGAGCTAATGCAGAAATACAAATATTACGCATGTACATATAACTCGTTTTGGTGAATTGCAGTAGTTGAAGAAAAAGATGAAGAATATAATGATATAAAAATAAAGTTTATGCATCCACACAGTCCATCTGAACAGTTTTTCTGGCCGAAAAGGAATAATTTTTGTTGGATACCAATCACCAATGTAATAACATTAATAAGTGCACCAACAATAATATCAGACAAATATGAACTTTCAAAAAAAGATTTTAACAAAATTAATAAGTATATATTTGTAAATCAATAATTTTTAATGGATATATTATAAAAGATTGTATATCAATTCAAGTATGCATCATTTTTATTTATTTTAAATACTACGATAAGCGAAATATGCTATATTTGCTTTTTTTGTAACATTTTTCATGTAATTTTTAAACTATGTATTTGGCAGAAATGATTTTTTCACACAATGTTCTTCAAACATACAATGATCTAATTTGAAATTTTAGGCTTAAAAAATTTACTGCACACCTAAAAATTTTACTGGGGCAGGTGTCCACTATTTTAACATTTATAATTGATATTTAGGTACTTTTTAATTATAAAATGAGTTTTTTATTTATATATTCAAATTCCTCACCTAGAAATTAACTAAGTCACTTATTTTTAGAACTCAAATGTTTATAGACTTGGTTTTATAAGGAGAAATGTAAATTTAAAAATGGCGGAAAATGACCAAAACAATAATAGTAGCCAAAATTAAAACAACGATTACTCACAAACCGTTGGGAGTTAGACCTTGAAATTTTGGGATTTATCTTATTTTATAATGTACTAACTATGGTAAAAATATAAAAAAAATCTAAGGACATAGGGTTGCATTTAAAAAAAAAATTGGTTGTTTTGACGTGGAATTACTCTATTACAACATTTTTCGTTAAATATTTTTTTATCTGCGTGATAAAAATCGTTAGGTAAAATATTATTTGCGGTTTTAAAATAATCGGAGTAATGGGTTTCAAACTCTATTGTTTCGATTGCCATTTTGTCGGTTTACATAATTTAATTACAAAGATTGCGGTTTGTTTTTTTTTTATTTTATTTTTTTGCAAACACTCTCCTATTTACGAAATTCTCTGACAAATATTTTATCATATTTGATAATAGCGTATTTACCTTCTTTGCGTAGCCGTTTGACTTCTTCCCAAAGCTTTTTCCTAATCTCCATTTTTTCATTCGAGAAGTCTTCGTTAATGAAAATACCCGTTCCCTTGAGTTTTTTTGCTGATGTTAATATTTTATTTTTATTTTGAAAGTCTAATAATTTAATAATCATGGTTCGTGGAGATTTATCTTCGTTTATTTTCCCGATACGATAAGCTTTTTCAACTATTATTTTCTCGGAGATTCCCAGCTTGTTTATATATATATTTTTAAGCTCATTTGCACGATCATCAAGTTTCAGTGGGCAGCTCAGTTAATCCATCAATTTTTAGGTTATTCTGTCGTGAACGTTTTTCCAAGTAATTAAATTTGTTTTTTAAATTGCCAATTTCGATGTCTAACAAACTGTTTGTTTGTAATATTTTATTTAAAAAGTTTTCTTCCTGAAAGTTAATACTTTCCTTTAAATCACTGATGTCTTTTTCAACAATTACAAGTTTTGATTTGTTTTTATTAAACTCGTTTTCAAGTTTGTCAAGTCAATCGGTTATTATTTTTAAGTTCGCACTTAAAATATCGGTAAATATCTTTTCCTGATTTTTTAAAAGTATAGCAGTTTCAGTTAAAATGCTTTTTTTTTTGCTCATTAACCCTTAAAGGACGGGGAAAAAAAGTTACGTTAAGGACGGCTGGGGTATTAAACTACCCCAACTAAAAATATAGGTTTTTATACAAAATATGTTGAACTTTTTAAATTAAAATGCGTGCTTTTAACAAAAATATCAATTTTCTCAATTTTTTTTAAATAAAAGTGATATTTGAGACAATTTATTCAAATAAAAACAAAATATATCTTCTTTATAAGGCAACTATTGCAAACAATTTTGCTATGAGCCTTGCAAACAGAATGGCTACATGATGCACATTGCAGACGGGTTTTCTGTTATGAACACGAGGACACATATAGCATCTTTTTATATGCTGCTCTTGTATTAGTTGACCTTGATTTAAAAGGCTATTTTGTGCAATTACTTGGCGAAGATTATTATTTGCAACTATTTGTGGAAGATTGACATTTGCATCAAATTTTTTAATAAGACTTTTTAATAATTCTTTTAAAAATTCTTTTCTTCTATGAGAAGCCCCATTTTTTTATAACTTGGGTGAATTGATAAGAATAAAATCAAAGCATTGTATGCTGCAATATCCAAAATATTACAAAACATTGTAAATGGCCATCGGTTACTCTTTCGGCGACTCGAGTAGCACCTGACAACCTGGTCTAATGTGTCAACTCCACCTTTATATTTGTTGTAATCTAGAATAATACGTGGTTTTTCATTATGGTCCACAACAATATCATTACTGTGATGGAAAGTTGGTAATAATATTACTGCTTTGTTTTTCTTAGGTACATAAGAAACTATTGTAGAGTCATTTTGAAAACCAAAAATGCTAGAGTAAACTGGTCGATGTAAGGCTGGCAATAACTTTTTTGGTATTTCTCTTTTATTTTTTTTAATGGTGCCAGTGTATGTCATTTACATCCTAGCAATGCACGTGCAAGATGAATGTTTGTAAAAAATTATCAGCTGTTATGTGTCATTTAAGTGATCAGTTAGTTCAAGAACTACTCGTGTACCTTGTCCAACATCACGTGCTCCATTTACTCTACCAATATACGGTTGCAAGTTTATGCAGCAAGAGGTTTCAGCATCACATAATATCCATATCTTCATTCCATACTTTCCTGGCTTAGTAGGTATAAACATCTTAAATGGACAACGTCCCCTAAATGTAACTAGTTGCTCATCGACAGTGAGATATGCACTTGGATTGTAGTTGCTCTTACATTTAGTAATAAACATTTCCATAATATTTCTTAAAGGTGCAAATTTGTCTTCAAACCGTCTTTGATTTCTTGTTTCTCTCTCATCGAATCGAATGCATCGTCGCAAGTTAACAAATCGATCTCTTTGCATTGAAGCCGAAAATATTGGTATGCCATCTAATCTACTCCAAAGTTCTTTTATGTTTTGGTTTTTAGAATGGAACACTCCAGCTAGAAGAAGAACTCCAATAAACTCATAAAGTTCATTTACTGTCGTGTCAATCCATCCTTCTAGTCTTATTCTACGAGCTTCAGCATTAGTGCAGTTGACAATAATTCTAATGATTTCTGGTGTTATAAAGAGTTTAAAGGCAGTATCCACACTTTGGTCGCAAACCTGAGCTGCAAATCTTGTTGGGCCAGTTGGTTGTCGAATAATATTGTGTGCACTTGGCTGAGCAACATCTACACATGGAAGTTTACTCCGAATTTCCTCACCATTCTTTGAAATCATGTTTTGATTTAATATGTGATTTTCCTGAACAACTTCTTCATCACTTTCATCAGAGATAATAGCATCTGATTCATCGTCAGCTATAATAATATCTTCTTCATCATCTGTAAGATTTTCGTCAGCTGAGTCATCACTTGAAGATAATTCATTTAAACTAAAAATTATATTATTAGCCTCGACTGCAGCATTTTTCCTTGGGCGACTCATTATATTAGTTTTATTTATTCTAAAAAATAGTTTAGGTGTTTATCAAACAAAATATGTGAAAAATATATAACAAATTCTTTAGGCATTATTATTTTTTATCAATAATATAAATATTTTTGAGATAAAAACAAAATATATGCAACATAAGCACACTATTGTTGTTACAGTGATTGTATATATATATAATACATATATGGCATAATTTACTCATAAAAAAGATAAATAATACCCCATACCTATTAAAAATAACTAAAACACAAACAAGTATTAAACTAAACATGATTCATATATCTATTTATTGATTCACTAACTAAAAAATGGGAAAACTTGCATGGGGTATAAAAATATCCCAACCGTCTTTAACGTAACTAAATTTTTAACAAACAATATTATTGTCAATTAATTAGTAAAACAAAAACATTTTACACTAACAACTTCCTTAAATGATAATAAAAGATGTTCTGAAGTGGCAGTTCAAATAGTCAAAATTTGTTGATGTGGCAGTTAAAAACAAACTCTTCTGGGGTAGTAAAATACCCCGCCGTCCTTAAAGGGTTAAGTTTGGTGCTTATTAGTTTTTCTATATTTTTCATCATAACTTCCATTTTGCAAATAACTAATCGCTCGATAAACACGTCTTGCTCGTTCAATGCCGCAAGTACAAATCAAAAATCTTTTAGTATTAAATATTTAAGTATTAAAAACGTTTTTTGTCAAATAGAGAATGGGAACCTGAAACTAAACATATGAGCTAAACTAATACACTGGCTCATAGAAAGAACTAAATGTTTAGTTAAGTGTTCCTGTTCCCTGCAAATATATTTTTCTTTTTACAACAAAAATATTGTTGTATATGATTAGACAATCACTGCCAGCCCTTAGCTTATGATATATAATTTATTACTTGCGTGTTTTCTGTAGATTTCGTGTTTATATTACTTGCGTGTTTTCTGTAGATTTCGTCACGTGATGTTTGTGTAAAAGTATTTTTTTATTTTTACTTAATAAAATCTTTCTTTACTAAATATACTTAATTAATCTTTACCAACTTCATTTTCAACCTTTTTCCATATTCTCGATTTCTTTCCGCACACGGCTCAAAAATAAAAAACAAGACCCACACACACACAAAAAAAAAAAAATACAAAAAAAAATACAAAAAAATACAAAATACAAAAAAAAAAAAAAGAAAAAAAATATATATATACATATAGAGTAAAAATTATTTCAAATATATTGTCAAATAATTTACGATAAATGAGCGTTAAACTTATGTGAAAAAGTTTGTTCATATTTTAAACGCATTTTGCAAGATTATATATAAACGAAGATATATAAAAGTTAAAAAAAAAAAGTAAAACTTATTGTAAATAATATATGCTTATTTATTGTGCAGAAATAGTTAAAAATTTTGTAAATGATTATTATTTTGTAATAAAAAAAATAAAAAAATAAAAACGACAAAGTCACTTGACTAATAGTTCCATATTAGTGAACTCTAGACTTGGTCGGTGTACATTAATTAGGTCACCTAGTTGACAATACGTTTGTATCTATTTATTTAATCATAAAATTGAAAAAACTACAGATTTATTTATAATCTTGCAAAATTAGGTTCGGTGTCACTCGTATACTTAAAAACTAGTTATTGGAGTGACACCTCACTAAAATAAAGCAAAAAAAAAAAAAAACAACAAAAAAAACAACAACAAAAAAACAACAAAAAGTAGTAATATAAATAGTGACCATAAAATAATTGTAACAAAAAGAAGAATAATAACTATTAAAAAAACCAGACTAATTACAATAAAGGAAAAAGTGTATGAGCTGAAATGAGAGCTCTCGTGTCAGCTCATTCACTTTTTATCTCACTCACTCATTATCTCTAGAGATAATGAATGAATGAGATAACGCAACGTTTAACAATCAGATTCTGATCGTTAAACGTTATGTTATCTCACTCATTCATTTTTACAAGAGTGATAGAAAATAAAATAAAAACAAAAAGATATAATTAAATAATATGACGAGACAAAAAAAAAATACGAAATCACTTGAATAATAGCGGCAAATGGTAAAACGCAACGATAATAAAAATAATTAGCAACAACACCACAAAAAAAAAACAAAAAAAAACGCGACAATGTAAACAATAAACATATGAACGTCAATATAAAGGATGCACAAAATTACACGACAGTGTAATTTTGTGCATCCTTTATATTGACTTATATTTAATATGTAATTTTGTACATATAGTATAAACAAAAATAGAAAAACACGACTTTATAAAAAATACACGACAATATAATCATACACAACAATATAATCATACACAAAAATACACGATATAAAATATCGAAAAATATAAACAATGCAAAGAACGTATATTAGTAAAAATTAAAAATTGTTTTTTTTTTTGTTTTCTTTTGATAACTTATTAGAGTTTTTTATTTTCGAATATCTCAAGAACATTTTTTCTTTTAACTTTGCTTCTAGTTGTTCTGTTTATTTAATAATTTTCTTCAATTTATATTCTTTAATAATTTCATTGTTTTCACTTCATTAGTTTTTTGTAAATCTTCTATTTTTATTGCTTTTTTTTTTGGCTTTTTTTTTTGAACCTTTTAACATCGTGTGCAATTCCTATCCGCTTTCTTTATGATATCTTTCTAACACAACTTCTTCTGTCTTTCACTCTAATATATCTCAAACTTACCTTACTCTCGGTCCGTAGAGCAGATTATGACACTCCTTTAGAAGCTGAACTTGTCTTTGCGGTCCTTGGAAAGGGGTCGTCCATAAAGTACGTACGCTTTTTTTTCGTCTTTTTTTTCGTTTATTTTATGATATTTTTTTTAATTTAGTGTTTCTTTTCTTTTATAATTGACCCACTGCCCTTCTCATTTACGCTATTTGTATATTGCCCCCTCTTCCCTTCCCAGCGTACGTACTTTATGGACAATCCCTAATGTGGCCTTTGTATGGCAATTAGCAGGAGGAGAATAAACCACAACACCAGTTCATGTCAATGGAAATAGTACATATTCAATGTAAATATTACGACGAATGGACCGGCGAGTCCATATGTCGTAATATTCCGGTTTCAGTCATAACTGTTGCGGGTTGGCAATCCTTTCTAAATCCAACATTTCTTTAAACGAACTAAAAAGGGGCACTCATGATAGAATATTAAATATTACGTCATGATAAAAATTATTGAGCATGAAATGCAGGTGCTGAATAATTGCGTCTTAATGTGCCGAGAGAGAGGTACTGTTTCTTCGGCGACCTAAGAGACTTCTCACAGGACTACCTGTTCTGTTAGCCGGAGAATTCAACATGGTCGAAAGCCTGCCTCTGGACACAGAAGGCACAAACAACACTAAATATCACACCTTCGGTATTATGAACTCGGGATATTCAAAGGTAAGTATAACCTAGTAGATGTTGTTTGTTTCAAAATCCCAAATTAAAGAGAATTCACATGGCAAAATCAGACGGTAAAATGTTGACTATAGAATCTAATGTCCTGATGAAATAGTCAAAAAAACAACATACACCATAATTCTCACCAATCCCTTTTAAGACCACGAGTTCCTAACAATAATCTTCGATTTTAGTAAACTAGGAGAGGACCAGGATTTTGGAAATTAAACTCTTCCCTTTTAGAAATAGAGGTGCAAAGGCAAAAATTTGAACTCTTAATTTAAGATTGGCAAACAAAAATTTTAAAGTGGTGGGACGACTGCAAACTTTTTGTTATGACTGAATTAAAACACATATCGATACAGAAAAGTGCAAAAACTAAAAAATAAATCAAAAGGATTGAAAACGAAATCCAACGGGAGGGGCAAAATACTATACCAAATTTAGACAGCATCAAAGAAAAACGCGAAGCTCTTTTCTCATCGAGAAAGGAGAAAAACCTTCAAAATTTCTGTATAGTTTGGAAAAACTTAACAGCGGAACAAGTTAATTAAACAAAATACACCAAAACATCATTATGCAAAAACAGCCAAAACTATATCTTGTCACACATCACTAAACATTTGAGTGATGGTGAAAAAAAAAATTTTAAACACCCGTCTAACCGGCACGGAACTAAAAGAAGCCTTTTTTAAATTTGAAAACGGAAAATCTCCGGGATATGACGGATTTGCATATTTTAGAAAAAGATTTTGAAGAACTTACCTACGAAATCCTTTTCGTACAAAAAAATACTAGCCACTCTATGAAAAAATCAATAATTTTACTGATTCCCAAATAAAGAGATCTTACTGAATGCAAAAATTGGAGACCCATATACTTAACCGGCGCTGATTACAAAATAATCACAAAAGCGCTGGCTCTAAGATTTGCAAAAGTAATGGGGAAAATTATAGAACTAAATTAGATTTGTGGAATCCCAGGTAAAAACATTTTTTCAAATTTACATCTAGTTTGTAATCTAATAGATTATGCAGAATTTAAAAATCTACTTAGTTTCATTTTACCAACAGATCAAGAAAAGGCGTTTGACAAAGTAGATCGTGCGTTTCTGCTTCAGATTCTCCAAAAATTCAATCTCAGAGAAAATTTTGTATCCTTTATTAACACCTTTTTTTTTTTTTTTTGTTCTTTTTATTACATTATAAATAAGCATTTCGTTACAATATTTAAAATACAAATATATAATAATAAAAACATGTATATATATATATATATATATATATATATATATATATATATATATATATATATATATATATATATATATATATATATATATATATATATATATATATATATATATATATATATATATATATAGGAATTGTGTTAATATTTCCAGTAAGAGTGCTCAATACAGCGTGTTATATAATTAGTAGAGCAAATAATACTGTGAAAACTAAATAATTATTAATATATATTTCAATTACATTACTTAAAGTTAAGATCAATTTCAATTTTCAAAGATAAATTTTTAAAGATAAGATCAATTTCATTCCAAATATCCAGAAATATAATATAAAATCTCGAAAAAAAACATTATCTGGTTTAACCCACCTTATTCGCTCAACGTCAGAACAAACGTAGCCAAAACCTTTTTGGGTACAATTGATAAATGTTTCCCTAAAGGCCACAAATTTCACAAACTTTTTAATCGAAACAACTTAAAGGTTACTTATAGCTGCCTTCCAAACATCAAGAGTATTATTACTTCTCATAATAAAAAGATATTATTTAAATCTCATGAAAATGCCAATCAATTATGCAATTGTCGACAAACCACCTTATGCCCACTCAACGGAAAATGCCTTACAAAAAATCTTATTTATATTTGTAACGTAAAAACTCACCAAGAAGAAGAAGGATATTATTACATTGGGCTTACTGAGAAAACCTTCAAAGACAGATGGTATAAACATAAAAACTCCTTTGTTTATGAAAGTAAGGCCAATTCCACTGAACTTTCAAAATTTGTGTGGGAATGCAAAAATAATACCTTCGAACCTATATTAAAATGGAATATTCTCGATCAAGCGGAGCCATTCAAACCTGGTGGTAAATTTTGCAATTTATGCTTGACAAAAAAATACCACATTATCACATCACCATTAAATTTGCTTAACAAACGAACCGAGCTTGCGTCAAAATGCCGCCATGAAAATAAATTTCTATTTAAAAACTTTAATGTCATCAAAGCGGACACTCCATAGCATTTTTTGTATATAATTTTTGTCGTTATTTTTTGTTGTTGTTACATCTGATGATCGCTATTGCGTGAAGCTTTAAGTAATGTAATTGAAATATATATTAATAATTATTTAGTTTTCACAATATATATATATATATATATATATATATATATATATATATATATATATATATATATATATATATATATATATATATATATATATATATATAATAATCGTTATTAAATAATAAAAGAACGCGGGAACTCGTAGAAGACCATACCGTCTTGTCGTCGAGTACCGCTAAGAAACGATCGTGTTAAAATTTATAAGATATTTACAAGATAAAAAATAAGTTAAACTGAAACTTAAAATATTCCGTTACAAATACAAGATACATTATTATATATTACAGTTGTTAATGATGTATATATAATTTTTATAAATCAATAGTTAAATAGGGGGTAAAAAGGAAGATCACTAAAAAAAAAAAAAAAATCAAAAGTATATTGTTACATCTTCAATTGTAAAAATGAGTTTTTTAAGCTTTCTTTTAAAAGAAAAGTAGTTACTTTGATGAATAAAATCCTTAGTAAAATTTTTTAAAACTATTTTATTCCATAAGAATGGTCCGCGATAATCAATACAAAATTTAAAAAGATTTGTTTGAAAAATGGGCTGCTTAATAAAATTATCATTCCGCAAAATGTATTTATTTTTATCTTTCGATGAATACAAATTATGGAAAGAAATAGGGGATGAATTGGTTTTACATTTAAACATAAAACAAAGAATATTAAAAATGTTAAGCTCATATATATTAAAAACTTTCATTTCAAATAATAGAGGCTTGGCATGAGTATAACGGTCTTTAAAATATATGAGACGTGCTACATGCTTCTGCTGACAATAAAGAGGTTTAAGTTTAATTTTCTTTGCACTACCCCAAGCAATGTTTGCATAGTTTATGTGACAATGAACAAATGAGTGATATAATTGTACTAAAGTACGTTTATTTAAAACATTTCTTGCTTTGTACAATATTCCTATACTTTTTGAAATTTTACTTGATAAGTTTTTAATGTGACTTTTCCATGTAAGATTTTCATCTATACAAACACCTAGAAGTTGGTTACTGTTACTTGTTTAATTTGTATATTGTCAATAACAAGATGAGGCATGTTAATTGGCAGTTTATGTTTTTTGATAAGAGGATGGAAAAGAACCCATTTAGTTTTATCAATGTTAAGAGATAATTTAATAGTCTTAAACCAGTCAGATATTTTGATTAACTCGATGTTCAAGCAACTAAATAAAGTAGGAATGCTTTTGTGTGACATAAATAAATTGGTGTCATATTTAAACATAATTGTTATTAAATCCGAGGCTTTGTATAAATCATTAATATAAATAAGGAAAAGAAGAGGTCCTAATATGGATCCTTGAGGAACTCCACATGTAATATTTAACAAATTTGATGATAATGTTTCATCGGCGTAAACAAATTGTTTGCGATTAGTTAAATAACTTTTTAACAATTTTAAAACATTGCCTGTTATACCACAACATTTTAATTTTTTAGCAAGAATTTTATGATAAATGGTATCAAACGCTTTCGCTAAATCAATAAATATTCCCAATGTGAATTTAAAATTATTAAATGAGTCTGATATACTTCTTGTAAGCTGAATAATTGCATGCTCTATTGAATTATTTTTTTTAAATCCATATTGCATGTTATATAATAATTTGTTTGATAAAAGGTGATTGTATATTCTGTTGTACAAAATTCTTTCTAAAATTTTAGAAAAAACAGAGAGGTTAGAAATTGGACAATAGTGTTTAACATTAGTTTTTTCTCCTTCTTTAAATATAGGAATAATTTTTGCTATTTTTAAATCATCAGGAAAAATTCCCTGATTAATAGAGCATTTAAAAATTTGGAAAAGTATGTCTTTTAAAACGTCAAAACAGTTTATAATAACGTTCCCATTGACATCATCTGGACCAACTGCTTTATTTGACTTTAACAAATTATAAGCACTTTCAAACTCTTCAAAAGACAGATCAAAAAAATTTAGATACGAGTTTAGAAGGTCATATGTTGCCTTAAATGATTTTTTAGGGTTTGGAATTATTTCGGCTAGGTTTTGACCTACAGATACAAAATATTTATTAAATTCGGAAGCAATTATTTTTTGATCAAGAATAAAATTATCATCTACTTTAATAACTAAGGGCAAAGATTGCGATGTTTTTTTAGTGTTACCCGTAATTTCGTTTATTAGTTGCCAAGTGATTTTAGAGTTTAATTTGGATTTTTCAAGTAAATTAGTGTAATATATTAATTTTGATTTTTTCCTTAGGCGTTCAAATAGTCTTACGTAATTTTTATAATTGGTCTTACTCTCAGTTGTTTTTAATTTTAAATATTTAAAATAAAGTTTTTGTTTAATTTTAGATGATTTTAGAATACCCTTAGTAATCCATGGCGATTTAAATTTTTTATGTTTGTAATTAATTTCTACTTTGGGAAAATTGATGTCATAAATTTCATAAAAAATTAAAAAAAAAAAATTTGTATATTAAATTAATGTCTTCAGAAAAGTTAATAATGTCCCAATTAACTAAGTTGATATTTAAAAGATTTTAGGTTTTTATTATGAAAAAGTTGTTTTTTAAATGATTTTTTTTCATTATATAAAATTTTTGCATAAATATCTATTGAAAAGAAAATAGGGAAATGATCAGATATGCCACTTTTAATAATGCCTTTTTTAAGCGAATTATTAAAAATATCATTGGTTATAATGTTATCAATTAAGGAATTTGTTGTTTGAGTAATTCTTAATGGTTTGTTTATTAGAGAAACTGCTCCATTTTCAAATAGGCCATTATAAAACCCATTAATGTCTTTTTTGACGTGATACTCAAAGCAATTTAAATTCAGATCACCTAATATGTAAAGTAATTTCTTTTCGTGGTTGATTTTATTTACAATATCGTCATATAAAAATGAACTAAATGTTTTAATTTCGCCAGTAGGTGGGCGATAACAACAGCTAATTACAGTGTTTTTAGTTTTATTGCTTAATATTTCAATCGTTAAAACCTCTATATTGACGTCAGAAATACTCATGTCATGCCTTATATTCAGAAGTTTCAGCATCTGTTCTTAATGGCGATTTCCTGTCGGTCTCTTTTCCTACGGAAAAAGAAGTTAGACAAGACGACCCCCTCTCTCTATTGCTGTATGTTTTTGTGGCTGAAGCTTTGACTTTGGTGATCCAAAGTGTGGCTGAAGCTTTTTTTTTTTTTTTTTTTTTTTAATTTTATTTTGCCGTATAATACTATTTACAATGAGAAAAATCGTTTACATATATAATAAATGGCCGGAGCAAGAAGAAGACATACTGTCTTATCACCGAGCCCCGTTAACATTGAAGCCGTCAGTTAATATTACAATTAAAAAACTTTAAACATAAAAGTTTATATATATATATATATATATATATATATATATATATATATATATATATATATATATATATATATATTTCTACAAAGATATTATAAAACTTATAATAAGATATTAAAATAGCATAAGTTTTCAATAACAACATATTTAAATGAAAAATAAAAGTCAGAAGATCAAAAAAAAAAAATAATAAGTTATGACTTTTTCACAAAAAAAAAAAAAAAAAAAAGTAGATGAAAACCTATTCAGTATATATTTTTATTATTTTATAATCAAATTTTAAAATAAATATTTTAGATAGAAATTTTTTCCTAATAAGAAACGTTTACATACTATTTTGAATTGTTCAAAAGATATGTTTTGAAGAATGTTATTTTTATTTATTTTTTGAAAAAATTCATTCCATAGAAATGCTCCACGATATTGAATTTGGAATGAACTGAGTTTGAAATAGAATCTTGGAACTACAAAATTATCATTTGAAAAATTTGTGGGGTACTTATGAGAAATTTTAGTAAAGTAAGAGTGAAATATATTAGGCGACAAACCATGTTTAGATTTAAACATGAACAGCATAACTTGATATATATTAAGTTTATAAACATTGAGTGCAATAAGGTCAATTAAGAGAGACTCTCCATGAGCAGTTCTCTTAACGCTAAAATAATTTTGCATGCAATTTTTTGTTTACTATAAATTTTTTTAAGCTTTCCATAGTTGCTACTTCCCCATGCAATATTGCAATAGGATAGATAACTATGGATAAATGAAAAATATATAATTTTTAAAGACTTGATATTAAGAAATAGTTTAACTCTATATAGAACAGAAGTATTTTTGGAAATTTTATTTTCAATAGATTTAATTTGAGATTTCCATGATATATTTTCATCTAATATTATTCCCAGGAAGTTTACATTTGATTCTCTTTTAATAACTGAATTATTCATAAAGAGATTGGGTAATTTTAGAGGGAGGTGATCACTCTTACTAGGTTTATGAAACAACAAAAATTTAGTTTTCAGTACATTTAATGTAAGTTTATTACAAATAATCCAACCATTAACTTTTATTAGTTCTTCATTAAATATTTTAAAAAGATCTTTTATATTTTTATTTGAGTAAAAAAGATTAGAGTCGTCAGCAAACAAAATAAGATTTAAAGTCTTTGAAGCTAAATATAAATCGTTAATGTACAACAAGAATAATAGTGGTCCTAGGATGGATCCCTGGGGAACACCACAAGTTATAACTTTGTTTCCTGTTTCATTTTCTTTATACACTATGTATTGTTTCCTGTTTGACAGGTAGTTTTTAAACCAGAGTAGGTTATTGTTTAATACTCCATAGAGTTCTAGTTTTTCTATAAGTATGTCATGGTCAACTGTGTCAAATGCTTTTGACAGATCAATAAAAACTCCTAGTGTATAACAATCATTATTGAACTCATCGGATATATAATTTATTAAATCGATTACTGCATGATCCGTTGAATGTTTTTTTTTGAATCCAAATTGTTTATTATACAGTATTTTGTTTTTGGTTAAATATTTATTAGGCCTATCATACATAATACGTTCTAACAATTTTGAAAAGCATGGTAAGACAGAAATAGGTCTATAATTTGACATAATTGTGTTATCGCCAGTTTTAAAAATAGGTGATATTTTAGCAACTTTTAATTTCTCTGGTACAATACCGGATTGTATTGAAAGGTTAAAAATATGAAACAAAGATGGTTCTATGATATCTAAGATTGCTTTAACTAAGTTCACGCTAATTTGATCAATGCCAGCTAAATTTGGGCCAACTTCAAGGAAATAGTCGTTGAGCTTTTCAACGATGGTTTCTTTATTACTGATCATTTCCCCATCAATTATGAGTTTTTGTGGCAAATTATTGTTAGAACATCTTTTTTTACCAATTATCTGGTTAATCCCATTCCAAGTTTTTTGAGTGTTTCCTTGTGTTTTTTTCAGCATCTTAGCATAATAAATTCTTTTAGAGTGTTTCTTTGTTTTTTCAAATAAACGTTTATAATTTTTGTAATTTATTTCATTTGTTAATGATTTATGTTTTAGATATTTTTCATAAAGTTTTTGTTTTCTCTTAGATGATTTAAGTAAACCTTTGGTCATCCAAGGGCATAAAAGTGATTTTGAATTTATAACTATTTTTTTTAGTGGAAATGCCAAATCGTAATATTTACAAAACTGCGCCAAAAAAAGATCATACGCCTTATTTGCCTCTTGTGATTGTAATATAAGGTCCCAATCAATTTTTTCTTATAAGAGATTTCGAAAGTGCAACAAGGAGTTTTCATCGATCTGTCGCATTTGGATTGTAGATTTTAAAGCAGAATGATTATCAGTTATATTATTTGTAATTAAGAATATTGGGAAATGATCTGTTATGTCAGTTTTGATTATACCAGATTCTAAGAGGCAATTATGAATATTATTAGTAAATATATTATCAAGTAATGTTGATGAAGTGTTAGTTATTCTGGTTGATTTGCTTATTGTTGGAATTATATCATGTTGAACTAAGGTATTTAAAAATATTGAACATTTACATTTGAAGAATGATTTAACAAGTTTACATTGTAGTCACCAGTTAAGTAAACGTGTTTCTTTGTTATGTTGGTGTTGCTTAAAAAAATTTTTAAATAAGATTTAAATATTTTAAAATTCCCACCTGGCTTTCTATAAATAGAATTAATAATAATATTTTTGGTTGCTTTATTTATTATTTCGATGCACAACGACTCACAATCTGTATCATTAACATTGACGTCATTACGCAATATAAAGTTAATAGATTTGTGAATAAAGATACTTACACCGCCACCAACGTGGGTTTTACGAAGTTGGTGAATTGATACGTAGTTATTTAATTCATAATTACAATTTTTTTCATTGCTTTTTAACCACGTTTCCGTGAGACTAATTATTTTAAAATCGTGGTTTAGATCATGCAATAATGGTTTTAGATTATCAAAGTTTTTATTAATACTTCGAATGTTTAGATTTAAAATTGAAAAATTATTATTTATTTTTTTACTAAAAAATTGAGTAGATTCACGGACTGAATAGTATTCACTTACAATGTTTTTTTCATTGAAATAATCATCAAAGCTGCTATTTTCCTTATTAAAATTAAATAAAAAGTTGTCATCCATTTCGAAATAAAAAAAAATAATAAAATAATTTCGTAATCACGAAAGTAAGATATTAAAAATTTAAAATACTAGGATATTAAATTATTACTTTTCTTTGAAGCCCAATCGCGTATGATAAGCTTATCATACGAGATGGTTGCAAACTTTCCTGCCGCTCGTTCGATTTTCATCTGTTCTCGTAGATTCTTCCTAATTTGCATTGTCTCAGCGCAAAAATCTTCATTTATATAGATATTTTTACCTTTAAGATTAGTGGTCTTTTTAAGAATATCGATTTTATCTTTAAAGTCCAGAAAGTCCAGTGGTCTTTTTAAGAATATCGATTTTATCTTTAAAGTTTTTTTTTAGAGCTAGGAAAAAGCAGAGTAAAAGCTCAAGTTTCTAGGACTTTGTCACTCAGGGGAAAGACTATTTTGATAAATACGCTAGCAATGTCAAAAGTGTGGTTCCTAGCAAACGTGTTACCCACTCCAGATTGGGTAATAGAGAGTCTGCATAGAGCCCTTTTTGAAAATCTGTGGCAAAGACCAATTTCAACCCCGTCAAATAAGAGAAACTTTTCCTACTCGTCAAAAGCAGGGGTCTCAGAATATTACCAAAGGAGCAAAGCTTTGCGCTCCGCCTCAAGACACTCTTTATTTTTAATTAATTATTTTAGGTGCCCAAGAGGTTCTTACGGTCTTATCACAGAGCACTATGAAATAGTATCTAAAAGGAAGTTCACACCTTCTTCCTTACCGAAGTTATTTAACTTGCCCAAAAGTGGCATTGAACCACGGATCTCTAGTTTATGAGGCAAGCGTGCTAACCATTGTGTTACGGCTGCTCTTGCGTTCTTTCAAATAAAAGAACGCAAAGAGGATAAAACTCACAATTCTTACTACTTTTCATTATTGGGTGGCATCATTATATTCAGTATTGGGTGGCAAGTTGACTTATAAAATTTACAAAACAAAACCAAAGCTGAAATTTCTCAAGACAAAACACTTTTTCAAAACACTCGGACAACAAAATATCTCAATATTACAAAACTACAATTAAAATCTTGGGCAAATACGATTCCCTATTCAACATCCCCTAAAATCAACAAAAAACTTTTACTTAGAAGTGGCAAAAAACAAAAAGACAGTCCTCTGAGCAGAACTTTTCTGAAACAGTTCAACAAAAACAACAATGCCGTGGGCCCAGATTTGGAAAAAAAACTTTACCTCCCACGCATCCGTACTGACACAAAATACCCTATTCCGATTTCTTCACAACAGCCTGCCTTCTGCTGCCTTGCTTTCTAAAAGCACAAGGCAACAGATCGTGAAAAACAAACGTAAAACCTGCAGAAAAATTGAGGACAATCTGCACATCTTTGCCTACTTTCCTCCTTCTGTTACAACATGGGAATACTTTAAATATGTATATAAATCCTTAACAATTAATTTAAACAATTAAATTCTCCAATAAATTCAATTTTTTCAATTGAAACTGTGAATTTATTGGAAAAAAAGCTCTCGAAACTTTCTGTTGACACTCTCGAAGTTCTCTAATAAATTCAATTTTCTCAATTGAAACTGTAAATTTATTGGAAAAAAAGTTCTCGACACTCTCGAAGTTCTCCAATAAATTCAATTTTCTCAATTGAAACTGTGAATTTATTGGAAAAAAAGCTCTCGAAGCTGCTGTTGACACTCACTCAAACCATCATGAGTGAAATATGGAACAGCAGATGCCACCATATGTTTAACAATTCCAAAATTGACCCTTTGGTAGTGTTCAGAGTAATAATCAGGAATATCAGAAATATTATTACTTTAAAATTTAACTGTTATGTCCTTAGAAACACTGCGGTCATTTTCTGTCAATTTTTCTTTATTTAAAACGTTTTTTGTCAAATAGAGAATGGGAATCTGAAACAAAACATATGAGCTAAATTAAAACACTGGTTCATAGTAAGAACTAAAGGTTTAGTAAAGGTTTCCTGCTCCCTGAAAATATTTTTCCTTTTTTACAACAAAATATTATTATTTATGATTAGACAATCACTGATAGCCCTTATTTTATGATATATAACTTCATCATTTTAAATGTTTTCCATAGCGTTCATAAAGTAGTGTTTGTATAAAAGTCCCGTAATTTTTTAATTTTCTTTAACGAAATCTTTTTTTACAAAAAAACTCTTAACTAATCTTAAACGTCTTCTTCTTATCTAAATTTTCGATTTCTTTTCGCACAACAGCCCAAAAATAAAATAACAAAAAATACAAAAAAAATATAAAATCAAAAAAATATAAATCAAAAAATACAAAAATATTAAAAAGATAATATATATATATATATATATATATATATATATATATATATATATATATATATATATATATATATATATATATATATATATATATATATATATATATTGTTAAAAAAAAATACGGATAGAGAATGTATAAATCATGAAACAAAACAGTCTTATATATTATAAACCAATTGCCATAACCTTAGAAAAGCGGAATTATGTTATTGTACTTATAGTATACATTATATGTTGTGTTTTTTTTTTTTTTTTTTTGTTAATGCAGAAATAGTTGTTGAAAAATTGTAAATAGGGTCGTTTCCACACTTATGGTGAGTTCAACAAAAGATATTGTAATATGTTAGATTAATCAAAAAGTAGAAATGCATTAAAAATGAATTTTTGCAGCCGTCAATGTAATACTATAAGGGTTAGTTTAAAACTATTCTCACTCTGAAATTTAAATCAATAATGTACTTATTTTGATCAAACTTTTAAAGCGCAGTTTTCCATACTTATCGTTAGTATTTCGCACATATCGTAAAATATTGTCGACTCTTATCGTATATCTTAAAATCTGCTTTAGTGTCTGGTTTAAAATGCGCTCGCGGTTTCAAATGAAAATTTAATGCATTAGTAACATTTTATTAAACGTTTTTAGGTGTATAAATAAAAAGAAGACTATTAAATAAACATTAATTATATAGTAATAAAAATATTATTATGAATTAAAACTAAAGATTTTAAAGCATTTCCATTACTTTACTACATATTCTTTAAGTTCTTAAACTGGAAATGATAGAGTTTCATCATAACTAAGTATTTCATAATTATTATCAACGTTTTAATGGAACTCGTATTCTGACTCAGTTTCATTCTTTTGCAACTTTTTTTCTTCAAAATATTCATGTTTTCTCTTTTCTTTTTTAGTTTTTTCATTTAATAACTTTTTCTCCATAGCCAATTGTTTCTTTTCTTAATTTTTGATCTTTTATTTGTGATTTTTCTTGCACTTTTGTTTTCTGAATTTGTTTCAGATGTTACAACCGATGGTAGACGTTCTACTTTGCGCTTGGACATTTGAACTGGTTGTTTTGGCCGTATTAAAACACTTTCGATTGGATTTATGATTTCTGCTGCTATTTTTAAACTGAAACAAGCTGGTTTTGGTTCCATTACAGCTGCATTATTGCAATCAGGCATTTCCATATCGGTTATACCTTGCACATTTTCTAAATTACAAGATGTTGATAGATTTTTATTACCCTGTTGTATTTCATCAGGTAAAATTATGGTCTTATATGTTTCAGATAAGGCTCTTTTCCAAAAATGAAACGACTGAAGGTATTCAAGATCACCTTTCCAACCTAAATGTTCTTTAGCCATTTTAAACTGTTCAAAAATACATAAATCAATGCACTTTTCAAAAAAGATTATGGGACAGGAAGCTGATAAAGTCACACTTGAATGGTTCTCTTCCAAATAAGGAGCTGGAGTAACAGTTGACTCAGATAATTTTTGAACAATTTTTTTGTAGTCAGCACTATTAGCATCAAATGGAAAAATTCTGGTATTTTTAAAACCACTTTTAATATTATTTGCCATACATTTCATTTGCCCAAAAACTGCTACATCGAGCGGCTGCAAAATATGTGTTGCATTTGGGAACAAAGCAACAAGAATTATTCCATTTTTGAGCAAAACTCACTAAGTTCAATAAAAAAATGTGATGCATGACCATCAAAAAAGTAATAATTGGTAAAGGAACTTCTTCTTTTATCAAAAATGAATGAAAAACGTTTGTAATACACTCAAAAAAACATTCTGTGGTCATCCAACCATTTTCTTTTTTTCCAATACCCCATCCTGATTGAGCAGCATTTATAATTCTGTTTGGAAAACTTGAATTATAAAAGCTGTTTCAAAAGTTCCGCTCACATTTACTGCAAATAAAGTGGTGATGCATTTTTATTATTCTTCATATGTAGGGGAGACCGGGGCTAGTTGGCTCGGTTTTTACTCTATGAGCTCTGTAGCCCTAACAGTACATTTTTTTTAAAATATTAAAGTGTAGTCTTAAAGAGTATGGATTAGGGTATCTTATAAAATTTGCATTCATTTAAAAAAAAAAATTCTTGGGGCCTTTCCGGACCCTCAAAAAAAAAAAAAAATTTGCGCTAACTTACCCCACCACGGGGTAATATGGCGCAAACTATAAAAATGATTATTAATGCACTATTAAGTGCAAAATTAATAGAAATTTTTTTTAAATTAATTTTTGAAACAATTTTATCCCAAAATTTAATATTACTTTTAGCTGGTACCAAATATTAGTCCGTATAAAAGCCAAACAGTAACCCACCTTTTATCTGTGGAAAAAAAAACTAAACAAAATTTTTTTAAATCTCTTTTGTAAGAATAAATATTTTCAATATTGTTAAAAATAAAAAAAAAAATAAAAAAAAAATTTTATAAAAATAAATATTTTTTTCCATAGTAAATGCTATGAGCCAACTTACCCCGTAAAAAATTTGTCAACTTACCCCGAAAGCTTTTTTTTTAATAAACAGTCTATAGATCCTGAAAAACGGCAGCTTTGAAAAAAAAGTCTGACTGGATATAGTAAACCAATTGTGACTGGAACTTTTACAATAATTTTTTTTTCATACGACTAAATATTTTCTTTGTAGAGTAAAAAGGAAGCGATGTTCTAAAAGTTACGTTTTTGTCCAAAAAACGCATAAATCTCAATATCTCCCATGCGCATGCGCGAATCCTGACAATACTACAGTGAATGATGAAATGGTCAATGAGGAAGTTTCTGAGTAATTTTTGTCACTTTCTGATGAAAGGCTCTAAAGATAATCGCAGTTCGTCAACTTACCCCTGCGGCCAACTAGCCCCGGTCTCCCCTACTTTTTCCTCGTTCACCAATTAATAAATAAGTTTTTGATGACAACTGAAAACCATTCTCATCCATATTGAAAACGCGCATTGAATCATTTAAATATTAAGCGTTTTCTCCTTAAAGCTTCTTTATTTCAGTGAACCAATCTTTTATGGCTTTTTCAGTTACTCCTCCTCTAGCTCGGTTAAAGTATTCACCTCGTTTTTGAGAGCTGTTTGTGACGGCAAAGAAATGCATAAAACCAACCTTTGTAAGACGGTTTTTAGTAAATTGTGTTTTTATATTGTTGGAATTCAAAAAATTTTCCACAGCATCTAATAGCTGTACTACAGACATGGCAAATCACATTCTGAGTTAGTAACAACTCGACTAACTTATTTTCAACTTGTTCACCTAAAACCGATTCATACCCGCAGTGCTTTATCTTCAAAGAAGTTCTTCTAGATATTTTATCGTCTTGCTTAGATATTTTAAACGTCTTGCTCACTTTGTACACAACCATACCTTTTTTTACAGCATTAATAGCATCACGTAATTGACTATCTGTATATTAAAGTCTTCGTTTTGAGCTACAAACTTTTGTCTTATATTTTTGTCTTGCCATTGTAAAATAATCGTAAAATGATATTTATTTTTATAGTAAAAAAGAAACAAACTGATTATTCATTGGACATACGATAAGTATGAAATTACATTTTTTTTAGTTCATACATCTAAAACAATGTTAAACAATGGCTTGACACAAACAGCTTGTAAACAACTATGATATAGCAAGAATACCATGTTATTATTTACATTTTGTAAATCACAAAAAAAATCTACGTACAATTATAACTAAGTGTAGAGTGTTTACAGCTATAATCCTGATTATTCAAACATAAACAAAGAAATTTTTAATTATCTTGAACAAAAACTTCTTTTTTAATTTCATGTTGCATTTGAGGTACATTTTGAGAAAAATTTAACACCCTGTGATAAATTATTTGAAAAACTAATTATACATAGATGAATTTTAAACGTTACTACATTGGATCAAAATCATTATTAGCTGGACAAAAGTAATAACTTTTAAAATAATTATCAGATTTTCCCCAAAATTACCATGTTGAGTATACTTCATACTACGAATATAATGGTAGCATTAGATTGTTTATTAGGTTGCTATGAATATCTATATTTCATAGCAACAGTCTATTGTGCATATTTACCTAAATTAAGAGAGTTAAAACATCAAATTTATTAACTAAAGTGATAATAATATAACCACATTTTCTGTATTAGACTGATAACACAAACAAAATATTACTATTTTTTGGTGTTGCTATGAAGTTTTTGAGCCTTAAAAACCTCCTAATCGTACACAAAAGAACTCCATTTATCGTTACCATGGTGATTATTGTTACCATGGTGATTATTGATACCATATTGTGGTGTGTTTTAAGAATCTTTTGATATTTGCTTAAAAAACTTAAACTATAAAACTTTGCTTAAAATCACTAGCTCTAGTAGTAAAAACAACTATTTGTGCCGAAACTGATAGCGGCTAAACAAACCTTTTAGCGAGAGATAACGACAGTAAAACCTTCATACTCTTTATTAAACACTACCAACGCCTTTGTTCTGTGCACTTTTAACATTTCAAGTGGTCAAAAAGTTCATGTTGCATGAAAGATGATACCGTCCATCTGCAAACAAAATAGTTAAACAAATTAAAAACTACACACATTATTTGGTATGGAGTAATTATCAAAAAAACATTCGCGAATAGTTCCGTTACGCAATAGTACCAAAAACTTACGTAATAGTACTAAGCTTTATTTTTACGAAATTATCCTGAAAGAGCAATTTAAAATAAAAATTTGAAATAAAACTATTATAAGTAAAGTTTTAATATATTGTAAACAGATAGTTTAAAAATTAGTAAAAAAAATTGGAAAAAGTTGTATAGAATTTCATGATTTGTATTAGTTGTAATCTATATAAAATATTGCTAGATGAAAGTTTAAAATAAGATATTTTGTGGTTCATTCTCAGAGTCTGTATTTTACCCGATTCAAAACATACTTTATGTTAAATCACTATCTTATAGTGTTCCAAAAGTATAGTATAGTGTTATGTTGCATATTATCTACAAAACAAACGTTTATCGACCTAAAAATACTTAATTTTAGTCAGCCGAATCTTTTCCAGCCAACTCGCTTTAATTAGGTTTTTTATTGTTTTATAAAGATACATTTTGATTACGTAAGAAATAATTATTTCGGGACTAGATAATGTTAAACATCTTATATTAAACTTCTTGAGTAGCATTCATTAAACTTCTTGAGTAGCATTCATCATTCTTAAGTGAGTTTCAGTGAAATTAGATTGGATTTGGAAAGATTTACTATCAAAAGCAGAGCTGTGGCTAGACTCCCCCATACACCCCAATAAGGAGGAGAGGGAGCTCAGCGAATTTAGGGGGCCTATTTTCAAAATTAGGGCCCCTATTGCAAAATGTAAGGAGGTTTTTTTATATGTAAATAAGTAATATCTAATGGAAAATTTTTCAAGATTTTGGGGCCCTAATGACAGATTTTAGGGAAGGGGGAGCCTCGGACCTAATAGTCACAGCACTGACTGAAAAGGTAAGTATTTTGATTATGTTAGTTTTTAGCATGTGAAGGATATGTTTCTTTATAGTGTCAAACTTTGAGTCCTAATTTTCAAAAGTTTAAAGCACAAGTTTTAAGAGAGTACTTAAAATTGCGTGCCTCAATTTTTTTCTTTAAATTATAGATACACACAATTTTTGTCACTAGTGAATTGTGTGCCTCTATATTTTTAAGAAAAAAAAAATGAGGCACAGTTTGTAGTACACTACAAACTCTCACAGTTTGTAAACATAACAACTTAAAATATGCAACATCAGAAATATGTTTACAATATAGATTTATTTTTACTTAGATCTTTAATCAGAACTATTTATACCTTTTTTTTTTTTTTTTAAATATATATTTGCTGTTTATGTAATAAGAAAATATAATTACAAAGAAACATTTACATACAAAAAAAGTTGACTTATATAAAAAACAGGCAGGGGCTCAAAGAAGATACGGATGATTAAAGTCACCACAATTTTTTCATAGAGCCCCTATGTGGGCTTTACAAGTTTAAAATAGAATATGATTGTTAAAAATACTATGTACAATTCCAATTTAATAAAAAGATAAAAAACTTTCATAAATATTTACATTTAAAGAAAGAAAGTAAATAGTATCAATATAATTTTAACGATAGTCATTTAAAAATACTGACAAATTATTTTAAAGATAAAAAATGAGACAATCAAACAAATAAAAAAACTAAGAATAATGGAATTCGATGTTCATTTCGAAAAATTAAAAAATTATTTATAATGTTTAAAAATTTTATTTTGTATTAGAAACTTAAAGGAGTTTAGTGATTTTACCGTATTTAAATGTTCTGTTTTTTGAAATGTGTTCCATAGTTTCGGTCCACGGTATGCTATTCCATATTCAGAACACTTCCTCCTAATTCTAGGCAATTTGTAAGTATTCCATTGATTTATTCTAAGAGAGTAATTATTGTTAACATTTTTCGTAAATTTATTATTAAAGGTTTTTGGAATCAGGCTGTTATTATATTTATACCTAAAAATTAAGTGTAGGTAAATATTAACTTCATATATACTCACCATTTGCATGTCTTTCATTAGTAGTTTTGCATGTTCATATTTTTTTTCGTATATATAAGTCTGCATGCATGTTTTTGTAGAGGAAATATTTTTTTAAGTTTTGTTGGTTGAGTACTAGCCCATGTAATATTGGAATAGTAAATAAAACAATGTATTAGGTCAAAATATACTAGTTTCAGACTTTCTAATGTTACCTATGGGCGAATACGGTACATCAAACCAATTGTTTTACTAATTTTTGATTGGATATAATTTATGTGAGGAAGCCGGGATCAAAAGTTGAACAATCAAAAGTCGAACGATAAAATGGTGGGTATAGTTTTTTATAGTTTTTTTGTTTTCTCTTACTTTGAACTAATATGATTTTAATTACCTTAGTTTTCTGAAGTTTAAAAAGTGGAATGTTTAAAATCCAAAATGATTTTTTTACATTCGTCTCAAAACAGTAGGCTACTTAAAAAATTTTTTTATACACAAGTGGGCAAAATCTAAGATAATCTGAAGTTTGATCAATTAATTTAAAGTTGATTACTTAAAATTACTACTTTAACTGAAAACTTGCAAAATGACTTTTAAAAATGGAAGCTCTTGTAATAACTGCATTTAAAAAAACTTCTAGGAACTGTAACTGGTAGTAACTTTCAACTGCGCGGGAAATTTGGAAAGCCACTAGAATTTTTGAAGTTGAAGTCGCAAGATCCAATTCAATTAAAATTTGAATATGAAGTGTGCATAGGTTACACTACCTGAAATGTTTCATTTCTTTTTTTGGCACTTCCATCAATTCAACAAATTTTTTAATCAATTTGTCCACATGTAGATTATTTTTAATCAATTTGTCCACATGTAAAATTTAACTCAGATAGTTATGCTAGCAAATACCCAAGTAAAGAAAGCTTCAAATGCGAGGTGTTATTTTGATTGTTTGGTTTAGATGATTTTGGCAAACTCCTGTTGTGAGAAAGGGTCATACCACCCAAAAGAGGGCAATTTCAAGTTTTTTTGTTTTTTTTTAACATCTTTCCTTCTAACATCTCAGCAAGCAAACACTGTTAGAGCTCGGAGTCAAAAAAAAGAGAAAAGATTAAGTTTATGGAGTAAAATAACGATTGAAAGACTTAAAAGATTGCAAATTATACAAATCGGGAAAACAAGATGAAGGAAACAAATTCCAAAGAGTTGATGTTTGAGGAAAAAGAAATTAAGAAAGGAATAAAAAAGTGGCAAGCACGATAAAGAGATGCAACCTTAGGAAATGCTAATTATGCAATTAATTTGGTAGTTGGTTTCCAAGAAAGATCAGAAGTAGGATTTAATCCTAGAAGATGAAGGGTAGATGTCTCATTGAGTAAATTACCGTTCATAAATATAAGATAATCTAGATTATTGTGATAACGATTAGCTGAAAAAATCGTAGCTCTTTAAAGCAGCGCCCATTATAGTATTTATAGAGAAAGATATATTTTTTATATTTTTTAATATAGTATTTATAGAGAAAGAGAAACAACATTATGACAATGTGAAAACTGTTGAAGATTAACTGCAAGAGCAGGTTCAACTATATTTACAATGCGTTTTAGCACCTTGTCTAAAAGAAAAAGGGCATTATTAGAAGATCCACCACAGATATGCAACGGTATTCCATACAAGGCCGGATTTGAGATTTATAGAGATTAGAATCCGAAGTAAGAAAGTGCCAAGCGTGATAAAGAGATACAAATTTAGCAGATGCTAACTTTGCAACGGATTTGGTTTCCAAAAAAGATTAGGAGTAAGAGTTAATCCTAGAAGATGAAGGGTAGATGACTCATCGAGTACATTACCGTTCATAAATAAAGGAAGATCTAAATTATTATAGTTATATTATAGTTAACGACTCGCAATCTGCATTATTTATGCTAAGATTTTCTATCGTTTCGAAAATAGATGAAACTTTAATAAAAATACTCACTCCTCCACTGATTCCCTTTTTCCTTGCTTGATGAATTGATTTATAACCCGATAAATAAAAATTTGAGTTTGAATCATCTCCATTTTGAAACCAGGTTTCTGGTAGGCATATTACTCTAAATTTGTGGTTTAAATTTTCTCACATTATTTTCAAATTTTAAAAATTTTTATTCATACTCCGGATATTTAGGTTTAACAGCGAAAAAGATGGTGAAGAATTAAGAAAGCTAGAAGCCTCACTGAAATTAAAATAATTAGTTTCGATTGAAAGTTTGTCAAAAATGTTTACATCAGGATCAATGTCATTTATTAAAAGTATATTATCTCTGTGAGACATATTTAAAATGTTTGATATAATGGTTTCTGCCATGTTAAATGTTGAAAATTATTTTCTTACAGCTATTTATGAGGTTGATCATATTTTATTTTTTATTAGTTTTACTAATAAGTTTTTCGTTATTTTTAATGAAAGCATATTTTAGATTAATGATTTTGTCATACCTAACGACAACATTCTTACAGTTTTAACGTCTTTTTTTGACTTCAGTCTGCAATCTCATTCTAATAATTAAGGTATCGAGCGAAAAATCTTCGTTTATATACATGATTGTTCCTTTTAGTTTGTGCGATTCTTGAAAGATTTTGGCTTTATCTTTGTGTCTAAGTAAATTAATTAAAACTGTTCTTAGACTATCCTTTCTCAATCCGATCCGATGAGCTTGCTCGATTTCAACTCCATTCAGTCCTAATTTAGATAAAAATAATTGAACTTTCTCTTCGGTTTCAATCCAAGTTTCTTTTGCACTTTCTGGTATTCCATCAATTCGCAGATTTTTTTTCGAGATCTATCTTCGATTTTTCTGTATTTTTCGTTTCTATTTTCCGTTAGATTATTTTCCTTTTCAAAGCGTTCGTTGTTTTCTTCGTAGGCTTTAGCTATTTTTTTATTGAAAAGTTCTTCTTGAAAATTTAAAGATAATTTTACGTCTTCAATATTTTTTACCAAAGTTTTGATTTGGTTAGCATTTTCTTTAAAACTTTCATCGACTTTATCAAGCCGCTCATTTATGATTTTCGTGTTTGCACTTAAAGTTTCGACAAATATTTTTTCTTGTTGTTTCAGCATCGCCTCTGTTTCCTTTCTAAATTCAAATAACATTTCCTGTAGCATTTTTTTAATTTCTGCAAGTGTAACTGCCATTTGTTATGTTTTACGGTCCAATAAGTTTTTTATTTATTCAATTTTTTTTTAATTTTTTTTAAGTAAAACAACATTTTTTTTAAACATAAAAACGGGTCTGCTCTTCTTGAAGGCTTATCGCAAAAAACTAGCGCAAGCAGGTAAACAAAGCAATTTCTGCTAAATAGAGGGGAAGAAATTTAATTGTTTACATTATATAACAGTATTTAGGCATCACTCATAGTTAAAAATTTCAAGCTGTCCCGCTTCTCGCGCGTCCCATTTCTCCCCACTCTCCCCTATATAAATATATATTTATATATATATATATATATATATATATATATATATATATATATATATATATATATATATATATATATATATATGTATATATATATATATATATATATATATATATATATATAATATATATATATATATATATATATATATATATATATATATTAACAAAGAAAAAACAACTTTTTCTATGGTACTTTAAGTTTCATGCCTATACGGCAATCGTAGGCCATTGAATACAAATTCAAAAACAGTAAGAAAAACCCGCTAAAAACTACAAAATACTGTGTAGTGGGATCTTAACGGAATTTATTCTTGTGTCTGCATTTTGAAACCAACTCATTTCGTTTATTTAACAATTTACCACCTTTATAGGTTAAAATAAGGAGTTTTTCGTATAAACAATATATATATATATATATATATATATATATATATATATATATATATATATATATATATATATATATATATACCGTTATATACCGTTATATACCGTTATATACTGATAGTGGCTAAACAAACCTTTTAGCTAAGTTTTTAGACTCAGATGGTTTATTTTTTACAAAGGTAATACTGGAATTTTTCAATCGTTTTAGATAGTCTTAATGACTGAGAACCACAATAATATTACCAAAATAGACTAAAAGATTAAAAATTAAAATTCTGCGGCTTCGTGCACCACCATGGCTCATGTATGTAATATACAGCTCTAAAAAAGTCCAATCACGGCTACGATTACTGTTAATGGATGGTACCGTACATCTGCAAACGAAATAGTTGAATTAAAAACTACACACTTTTTATTTGGTTTGGAGTAATTATCTAAAGAACATTTGCAAATAGTTGCGTAACGTAATAGTAACCATAAAATACCGGGAGATACCTGAAAATAAAAACTTTATTGTTACAAAATTATCCTGAAATAGCAATGTAAAGTTTAAATGTATTGTAAACAGATAGTTTAGAAAGTTGTAAAGAGTATACGAAAAAGATGTATAGAACTTCATCAACTATATTAGTTGTAATTTATATAAAATATTGATAAATAAAATCTTAAAATAAGATACTTTGTAGTTCATTCTCGGAGTCTGTATTTTACCCGAATCAAAACATATTTTATGTTAAATCGCTATTTTATATATAAGATAGCGATTTAACATCTACTTTTGTAACACTATATATAGTGTTCCAAAAGTACAGTATAGCGTTATGCTGAAAGTATTTTTAGTTTATCAAACTAAAAATACCTTATTTTACTCAGTCGACTCTTTTCCAGCCAACTCGTACTAATTTTATTTTTTTAATAATGATACATTTTTCTTACGTAAGAAATAATTCTTCCGTGACAAGACAATGTTAAACATCTTAAATTAAACTTCTTAAGTAGCGTCATTCAAAGTGAATTTCAGTTTTGGAAAGATTTACTATCTAAAGCAGAGCTGTGGCTAGGCTCCCCCACACACACCAATAAGGAGGAGGGGGGCTTAACGAATTTAGGGGGCCCATTTGCAAGTTTTGGGGCTCTTTTGCAAACGTAAGCAAGATTTTTTTGTTTTTTTTATAAGTAATATTTAATGGAAAATTTTTTAAGATTTTGAGGCCCTAATGACAGGTTTTAGGAAAGGGGGATCCTCGGACCCAGTAGCGACAGCACTGAGTAAAATGGTAAGCATTTTGATTAATATTTGTTTTTAGCATGTGAAGGATATGTTTCTTTACAGAGTAAACCTTTAAGTCCTAGTTTTCTAAAGTTTAAAGCACAAGTATTAAGAGAGAACTTAAAATTGCGCAATTTTTTAAAAATATATAGGCACACAAATTTTACTAACTAGTGAATTGTGCGCATGTATATTATTAAGAAAATTTTAAACTTTATGTTTTTAAGAAAAAAATTGAGGCACAGTTTATAGTGTGCCATAAACTCTCACAGTTTGTAAGCATAATAATGTAAAAATGCAACATCAGAAATATGTAATTAATAAAAAATTATTTTTGCTTTTTTAAATCTTCAATCAAGCAGAAGAGAGATTATTTCAAGCTCAAATGCCCCCTACAAGCAATCGAATGGTAATAACAATTAAATGGTAGTAACATCAGCAAACAGTACCATATTAGATGTGAGAATTTCTGGAAGATTGTTAATGTAAATTAAAAAAAAGTATAAAGCCAAGGGTAGAACTTTAAGGAATCCCTGAAGTTACAGGATATGAAGATGAGAGCTGTTCATTTAGGACAGCTTTTATACTACGACTGGTAAGGAGGGATTCAATAATCTTAAAGATGATACCTGATACACTGTAATAAGAAAGCTTACGGAAAAAACAAGTACGCCAAACTTTATCAAAAGTTTCAGAAATTCAAGAGCGATAGCCGTAACCTCTCCACCTCTATCTCATGCACGATAAAACCTATCTATTGTTACTGTTAGCAAATCAGCTGTATAACGAGAAAATTAAAATCCATAGCGATGATCAAAAAGTAAATGTTTATATTCAATATGAGAGATTAAGTGTTTGATTAGTATTAAAAACAGTCAGGTCTGGAAATTTAGACTCTTCCATGAGCAGTTCTGTGTCTACTGCCTCCTCAAGCAGAACTTTATCTCCAGTAAAGCGCAATGCATCTTATGGCCAATTTGAAGAAAGTGATTCAGAAGGAAATGGAAATCAACTTAATCAGGACTTCACTGGCTTAAGGCAAAATTTTGATAACAATGATTTCACTGGAGCAGCTGTAGCGCAGTGGTAGCGCACTTGCCTCAGAAACATAGGATCCGTGGTTCAAACCCCACCTCTGGGCAAGTTTTGCGACATTGGTTAGGAAGGAGGCGTGAGCTTCCAATTAAATGCTCATCCGCGGTGCTCTTCTGGGGCCACCTTAATAGAACTATTAAAAAAAATAAAAAACATCCCCTGAATTCAAACAAAGGCAACTTAAAGGTACAGGTGTTTAATGGTTGAACGTATTTAAATGTCTTATAGTTTTATCCATATGCCAAAATCTTATAAATACAACTTAATCCAGTATAACTATTAGCAGTTAAAATTTTTGTAAGAAAGAGCTAAGATATTTAGACGATAAGTGAATATGAAAATATTGCTAAAAATATTAACATTAACATTTTGTTTTATTTTCAGGTCTCAAGGAATTTCAATGCATCAAAAAAAATCTCCTTTTGGTTCATCTTATCGCCATTATTAATATCTTTATGTTGATTCTTCAATATTTGAAGATATTTAAATTTTTATATAAGAAGAATTATTATGTTTCACATTTTGTGTTACTAAAGTTAATTTTCAAGTAAATGTCTGGTTCCTTTGCAGCATTAAAATCAACTGGAAATAACATAGACAGGCAAAATTTTGCAGATGTTTAGAGCTTAGAAATAAAAACCAAGATAGATATTGGGAAATCTAAGTGCGTAAAAAAAAAGTTGCAAAATATTGCACATCTAAATTATTCTGTAAGTAAAAAAAATTAGTTCATGTTTGAACAATACCCAAGTAATAGTGGATGCTTGGAAAAATAATTTAAAACAAGTTAAAATACAATAGCTTTTGGACTTTTAAATTAACACATTACACTTGAACAGTTATTGCATCAAAGAAGTACTATAGTTATTACAATGTTATTACAATTGTTTTTCATCACAACAATACAATAAAATAGTTTTTGTAATTGTTTTTCATCACAACAATACAAAATATTAGCTTTGGAATATAAAGTATTGCCAGAACAAAAACAATACAATAGTTATTGTGATTGTTAACCATCACAGCAATACAATACCGATAAACAATGTTTTCATTATTTCTCTGGTATTACAATACAATATTGTATTGTGTTATTGTATTTAATTTTATCAATTACCATTACAACTGTTGGTACCCTATTACTGGTTTGTAGAACAACATCATCAAATGCACTTAAAATTTATATTAGGAAAAACAGCTATAAATTTTTGATAAAATAATTTACAGAAAACAATAAAAAATACGAAAATGCTAAAGAAATGCTGAATCAGGGTAAAAAAAATGAAGACTTTGCGAAAGAAAAATGTTAAAATGTAAGGATTTATTGCTCAAAACAAAAAAATTGAAATAGTTAATACTGGATTATTAATTAAATTATGCATCCCTTGATTTGCTACAAGTCCGGATGTACTTGTCATCAATTCAAAAGCATATTTTTACTAATTTAATGTCCTTACAGAAATAGAATTGCAAAACTTCATGGTTTTTCTGATAAAGAGAAAATTTATATTGGTTCATTAACTAAAAGAAAATTGTGGCATATTATGTATAAGTTGGCCAAATTGGAATTTTGCATCAAGTTTAAGTTTATAAAATTTGACTTTGTGAAAAGAAATTTTGAAACATAATTTTTTTTTTCTACAAAAAACCAAGTCGAAACCATGTTAAAAACATGAATCGTTGGTCAATCGATATAATTTTTTACCTCGGATCATTTAGATAAGTTAAACTACTTATCATCTTTTTTCAAAATTGGTTTTTCATTTTGCTTTTAAGCTTTTCTAGCAAGATTCTGAAGCTTTAGTAACATAATTCTAAATTTTACGATTGTTTCTTTCAGATAAAAGCTTATAATATTTAGTCGAATCGACTATTGTAAGAAGTTTTTTTTATTAATACTAGTTGTAAATCTTTGATATTTTTTGAAATTATTTCGCACCCAGAACTATTCTTTTTCAAGTTTAAAGTGAACTTACACACTTTAGTTCGTTTCCTTACTTCAAAGTTATTGACATCTCCTTTACGTCTATATTTAAATATTTCTTTACACCAAGGTTTATAAATATCACCCTTTTTTTTCTTGTTTGGGAAAAAAATAGAACAATGCCAGTCTTTTCTATAAAACACAGGGTATATAGCAATAGATACCTCTTTCATTTTTTTTCACCTCTTTTGATCTGATAATGTTTGAGTTTGAATAAAGCATTTTAAGGAACAAAATTATTAATTTAGTTTGTTTATCATGTGTTAAAATTTGTGTCCTTAATAATCTCAATAAAATTAGAGAAACTTTCTCTTAAATAATCCCGTCTACATACTAACTGTTAAATTTTCCTGTTTTTTTCATACCCAAATAATTATTCAGTATAAACCTTAAAATCTATAAGTAAAACCATATTTAAATTTCAAATCGTAATAGAGCGGCAACGTTGCGTTGTTTACAAGCGTTGCCGACGAAATAAATTTGATACCCTTTGTTTACGCCTGGGATTTTTTTCATACATTTATTAGTTGCAAGAATTAGGTGTCTTCCGCAAAGTATGTACACAGGTATAGGGCGAGGGGGAGTTGCCTAAAAATGTACGAACGTGTACAAGGGGGAGGGGGTATCACAGACAGCGAGAGCGTGGCTATCTTTTGTTCTTTATCACTCTCCTAAAACATTTTTTTTCTTTCTATCAACAAAAGTAATGAACTTCACGAGTTTAAAAAAGCAATTTTATGTCAAGCGACAGAGTAGTGTCGAATTAACTAAGAGATTTTTGTTTTCAATGCTTTGAAAAACTTTTGCATCGAAAAGGTGCCTGTGTGTTAATTTTATAATTGATAATGCGTGGGTACGCCTAAAGGAAGGGGATTGAAAAGCAAACTGATGCGTATAAAGGTAGGGGAAGGTCTCAAATTAGGAGTTATACCGTACAAACTTTTTGGATGTTCCTTTACACAACTAATCAGTTAAAAATAATGACATTTATTACGAAACAACCTAATGTCATCGAACTAGATAAAACACTGAATTTTTAAAAAAACTTTTCGTAAAAAAGTAGTTTAATTTTCTTTTAAATTAAGTCACAAAAAGACTCAATTATAAGTAATGATATTTATAGCCAAGTTAGTATGTAACTTAATAACTTTTTTACAACTCTGCATTTAACTTGCAGAATGAATTTGTTGCCTTTTTTTTAAAAAAAAAAACGCCCTCAACTATTAATATTCTCTCTTGTAATACTAATTTGATATAACCTTGTAATAAAAATCTTTATTAAAAAAAATTGCACTTTAACACTTTTTAGCATTAAAATGTTTCAATGTGTTTTAATCTCATTAAATATTTTCTACTTGCTTTACTACCGAAAACCTGACGCAAATAGTTTAAATATATAATTTTCTCATTTTTGAGCTTGGAAAACACCTTAGGTAGAGCTGTTAAAAAAACCCCTAAGTGAGCAACCAAAATCAAATCAACACAGTTATAGTTTTATTGATGTTTTACGCCGGTTTGATAACCAAGCGGTGTCAATTTAACGTCCTCTGGAAGAAATCGAAATAAATTTATAAAGGTTATTCAAAATGCTAAGATTATTATCTGTAGTGATATCTAAATGGATTAAATAGAATCTTGGAGCTATTGTAAGCGTGCTCACCTATTGAAAGTGTTATTGAAATTTTTATTCAATATTTATAATTTATATCATTAAATTCAGATGTTGTTTAAACATTTTTTCCACAAGAATACGACATAAATTCATAATTGAATAACACGAATGTTCAAAGCATGCTTTGAATATTAATGTTTTCTAGTCAATTTTATAAAAAAAAGTTTATCTTCTTAGATCAAACAAATTTTTATTTAAAACACATTAATTTTTTTTTAAATACACAGTATTCAGTGTGCAATCGTATAAATTTTGCCAAAAAAAAGTTGGTTCTTTACGCTATATCAAACGATGACTTTATAATGAAATACCAAAAAATACCAATAAATCTTTAATATAAATCAAGTAATAAAAATAAAGTTAATAAAAAACACAAGTATTCGAAGTACGACCGTACCAGTTTTACCAAAAAGATTGCTCCTTTAAGTTGTACGCACGACTTCATAAAAAATGGCAATAAACTATTTAAAAGGTTGTTTAAAATTTTAACAAACTCAATCTTAACGAAATCATGCATAGAAGTTTCTTCAGTCATTCATTATTAGCAGGTGAAAAATCGCACTCAAGAGTTATTGTTGATATCTAAGAGAAAATAATATAACTGTGGAAAAAAAAAAAGTTGTGGATGTAAACAAATAAATACAATGAAATGAAACAATATAGTATATAATTAAGAATAATGATGTAATCAAAGTTGTCCGTAGCGTACGATACGTAGCGTAACGAAATAATAAAATGGCCCTGTATCGTATGTGTATCGTGTGTACGGGCAGATTTGTATTTGGGTAGTTGATTCCCCTTGTTATTGACGTTTACATTTTTACTATAGATTTAAACTGTTTTGATTTTTTTAAATGGATATATGGATAGATTTCAATTGCATTCGTTATGTTTACCATAGTTTACCGAAGGTTTTTGTTATATATTAAAGATATGGGCATCGTCTGATTCTATTTGGCAGTGGCGTGAAATGGTTACTAGATAATAATCGGTTGAAATTAAAATGTATCTTTTGTCTTGCAAGGACACAACATGACGCAGCTCGTGTAGGAAAACCAAATAGACCTTTACCTCCAATTGTACGTCAGCAATCTTAAGATATGATACGTGCTTTGCAACAAAATAAACAAAAAAAAGATAATGAATGAGACAGAGCTGGGCTATTATGAGCCTCGGGAAGATGACGTAGAAGATTCACAAGATGATGATGATGATGACAGTTTTGTACAGATTTACCAAGTTCTAGGGGCAGGAGAAAGCCAATGAGGCATTAAGGAGATAAATCTGGGAGGATGAGAAGAGGTGATGCAAAAACTTGTTCGTTTACCTAGTGTTAGAGCTTCGACCGGATGGTTAAATTGGTATAGAGTTTCTATATATAATTCATTGGCAAAGAGTTTCTGCCGAGTTAGTTCCATTGGCATTAAGAACTTTTATCCTTCTTATTTAGGATCAGGTGATCAGCCTCATGTTAGTGCATCAATGAAATTTTAAGGTATGGTGGATCGTGCAGAACTGGAAATAGGAAAATAGTTTTATATTGCATGTATTCCTTTCAATGCAGCTAATTCTTTTTAGTCCCAAGTCATGGCAGATGGTATTGCTTCTATGGGCCCTGGATTTAAAGTGCCATCATATCATAAGTTGAGGGGCAAATTTCTTGATACTACAATGAAAGATGTTTAAGAAATTTGTGAAGCAATAAAATCAAATTGGAAAGAGACCAGTTGTTCTGTAATGGCTGATGGATGGACAGGTACACGATCATGAATACTTGCCAACCTCCTTGCTTACTGTCTTATAGATACAATGTTCTTAAAATCTATCAATTTGTCTGACATTCTAAAGACTTCTGAGATTTTATTTAATGTGTTCGTTAGGGTGCTATAATAGTTTGGACTAGCCATTATTGTACAATTTATTACAGACAATGAAGAATGAATAATTACAAAAAATTATAGAGCTGCAGGAAACATGTTACTTCAGATGTACAGAAAATTTTATTGGACTTCATGTGCTACTTATTATGAATTATATTATTTATGAGGCAGATGTTTGCTTGTGAAGAATGGGCTGCATATCTAAATGCTAATAAAAAAAAGTTGCTGGTAGATGTGGATAATAAATTTAAGAATGCATTTTGGGAATCATGTTAATGAAGATCTGCATTCCATTACTCTAACTCCTCAGGTTAGCTGATAGCAAGGATAGACCTTCTATAGCGTATTTGTATGATGCTATGGATAAAGTAAAACAGGCAATTCGAGATGAAAGCAAGAAAGATATTAGTTATACCCATATAGAAGGTCATAGAAAAAAGGTGGGCTGGACAGCTTCATCAACCTTTCATGCAGCTGCTTACTATCTAAATCCTCCAATACGAATTTCTGGCACATTTAAAAAGGATAGAAAAGTTATGCGTTGTTTATTAAATTGTGTTGTAGTGTTAGTGACAGGTAAGGAAGCACAAGATGCTGTGCACAATAAGTTAGATCTATATGACAACTGTTTAGGAGACATGGGAATAGGCACAACCATTCGAGCAAAAACAAACATGTGAAAACAAATAAATTTCGAATTTTTTTTTTCGAAATCTTTTTTATTTACCTTTAGTTTTTTTCTGTTGTTTTAATTTTTTACTTTAACTGGTATTGAATTATTTTTAGTAGATTTGTGGTGGAATAGGTTTGAAAATGATCGTCCAAATTTTAAAGTTTTCGCAGTTTAAGTCCTCAGTCAAACATGCAGTGCCAGTGAATGTGAAACGAATTGCAGTGTTTTTCAACATATCCATAGCAAAAAAAGAAATATACTCAAACATTAGAGGTTGAATAACCTTGTCTTTTTTTAAAATAACATGAGGTTGAAACAAAGCTAATACAACTTAATATTTAGCATTTCGTATTTGCAAAAGTCTTATATTGGTACGTATTAAGTTATTAACAATTTTTCTCTTTATAGATGTAGATAATTACAAAGAAGATCAGCAAGAAAACATACATCTCAATACAAGCCCCTCAGCTTAGAGAACTTTGATGATCTCGAACAATGAATTGAAAAAAGAAGTACCATATTTGACAATAAAGATCTTCAGTGCTTGACCCTCGAAGCAGAGCAATCTGGATTTGGATATGTTATAATAAAGATAATGAATGAGGATGTATTTTATATTATTCATTGTTAAAAACTTAAACAACGTTATGAATTATGATGTTTATAACTTTATATAAATGATGGTTCGTAAATTCCAAAGTATGAGGTATTGTGTAAAACAATTGACTTTTGTGAAGGGCATATTATTCAAGAGTTTTCCTGAGTTTGTCATATTTTTTCTGAATTTATGTTATTTTTTTCTAAAAAAAAAAAAAGTGATGCGATTACGATACGCTACGCGGTCGCTAAACGATAACGATATACTTGTTACGCTAAGAACAACTTTGGACTACATTGTAATGTAACTTCCGTTCGGTAATATTTTAAGGTTATCATATAAACTTATTAGGCATTAATGCAATGATAACGTAACTTAAGTTAACTTTAGTTTACTTAGGGGTATTGGTAAAACTAATTAAACCTTGGTAAAGCTGCTAAAATTTTCAACTACACCATTAGTGGGTAAATAAATATTATGGCAATAACAGTTTCATCAAGTGGTTGTGATAAAGAAGATGGGTCATGGCATACTAAGGGCGTATTTACCTGTTTTGAATTTATTTTATCTGCTACGCTTAAAGCAACAGACAATGTTGTTGGAATAAGCTATACCCAAAGTCAAAAGCATCTAAAATATCTGGTAGAGTAGCAGTGTCATCAAATTTCAATCTATTGTGCATCTATTAAATGCACAAGCTACAAAATTTGAAGAAAAAATTAAAGAGTCCCTAAAAGACAAAGATGGTCAGAATGTTCCAACTGAAAATAACGAAGATGATTTCCTCTTCTCTGAAGTTAGCAAACTAAATATAATGTCATGTGACGGCTTTCTACAGGATTCTGACCATACTTTGGCCATGCTCCACTGTCATATAGCAGTCAAGCATGTTTTTATTAAATACAACACTACACTGCCATCAAGTGCTCCAGTTGAAAGACTTTTTAGCAACAGATCATTAATTATGACAAAACGGAGAAACAGACTGAACAATGATTTGTTTGAAAATCTTTTATTAATAAGCAAAATGGGAAGATTGAGTTATAAAACCTCAAATTATTATAATTTAGAAGTTTCAATGTTTTGCTTTATGCATCGGCACTGCAGATGTCAGCTTCGTGAAAAGCACAAGCAGTCCATAGACACACAGACTTTTATTAAATACCTATTCTAATTATATGGCACAACCATAGATGATAGAATATTATATGTATTATGTATTATAATGCATAATTGTTTAAATTCTTTTATAATTGTTTTAATTTTTTTGGTGCACCTTTCAGCTAATAATAATGGGAAAGTAATGATTACATGTCGAAAGTAATGGAGAAGTAATCATTACTGCACCAATAAAAAGTAATGGAGAAAGTAATCATTACTTTTCCAGTGAAAAGTAATGGCCAAAGTAATCATTACAAAATCTAATGTAATGGATACAACACTGTATATAGCGTATTTTATAAATGATTGTGCAATGACATTTGAATGTAAAATAGGTATCAGTTATAATTTTTTATTTAACAGGGTCTTTTGGCCTGCTCTCCTTGTTTTAAGTATAACTCTTGAAAAAGTTTTACAAATACCAAACAACTTAGATAGAACCCGATTTTGTCTATTTATAAACTTCAACCATTTGGCTTTTCAAGACTTCATTGACAAGAAGTAAAATATAAACTATTTTTCTTGTTAAATAAACAGCAAGCAATGATTGGTTACTTTGTTCTCAATTATACAATTTTTATTCAATTATATGAAGATTGTGTTGTATAAAGTATGATTATTGCACTTTTATTTAAAACTGTCTGCAACTTTGATACAAAAGATCAACTGTGTAACTTTAATACAGAAATATGTAAACTAAATACAAAAGGTCAATTGTATACTTTTAAAATGAAAGACAGTGAAACATTTATTTCTATTTAAAAAGTAATAATCTTTTTTGATCACAAAAAAAGCATCTTGTGCATAAATTATTATAAAAATGTAAGTTAAGCTTAAATTATTATCAACTTTCTATCAAGATTATACCAACCAAATATTAGATTTTCCAATAATACTTGCTTAATTTTGAAAATCATAAACTAAAATAAAAAACATACTGCTTTCCTGGAGTCTTTTGAAGCAAATTTTCCGGCTCTTGATCCGTAAGCTGTTCCAGTTGCATTTTCTGCAATACATTCAAGCCACTCAGGAACTTCTTGTTCCGACTAAATAGAAATAACTGTAACTAACAATAGTGAAGTAACAAATAAATAATAATATTGGTTTATTTAAGTCAAAATAATCTTGTTTATTGTCTTATTTGATTATTTTCTATATTGCAAAAATAACACTTTTGTGATTTTAAAATTACTTTTTTTTACAAAGTTTGTATATATAAAAAGAATACAAAAAGAAAATATTTTATATACTTTTCAAATGTCTTTCATATGTTTTAATAAAAATTTAAATAAAATATTATTTATACATCCTGTTTACATTTTTATTTTTAATTTTAAAGCATTGCACGTCCAATTATTTGGTATATAAAAATACAGTATTATTTAAAAAAAAGTCTTCAAGTTTATGTTTTTATTATATTTGGTATTTGTTTGTATTATAGTTATATTTAATTGTATTGTTTATTTAATTATAACTTTTATTTTCATGGAGAAAAATTTTGGTACTCATAGTGAAAGTACTAAAAAAATAATAGTGAAAGTACTGAAAAAATAATAGTGAAAGTACCAACAAAAATGTAAATTTACCAACATCTCAATTATTCTTATAATGATCATGGCTCGTTTAAAGGCTTTTATTATCATCATTTGCGCAGAATCCCTACATTAGTATTTAATTATTAGTGATAACAGAAGTCTAAGTTTTTTTTTTAAATTTTTATTTAGGTGCCTCAAGAAGTCCTTACATTCTTATCACAGAGCACTGCGGATGAGCATTTAAATGGAAGTTCACGCCTCCTTTCTAATTGATGTCACCAAACTTGCCCAGAGGTGGGGTTTGAACCACAGATCCTTTGTGTCTGAGGTTCCACTATGCCACGGCTGCTCTATTCCTATATATAATTTCAATTTATTCAATTTCCTATATATAAGTTTTCAAAAACTTATATATAGGAAATTGAATTTGAAAAAATAAAATAGGATAAAGCTGTAATTATGGTTAAAGAAAATCTTATAAAAAAGCTAAACTTTCCAATTCAACATGAAAAACTACAGTGTAAAGAAAAATTTAAAAAAGCAGAAAACCAAAAATGCGTGACTTTATCAACTTGTTCAATGTAACTAATGAAAAAAGAGAATGGATCTACCAAGAACCAGAGATTTCTATTACCTTCAAATGTCAATAAATGGTAGAGCACCACAATTAAAAATATAATACAATCATTCACAATCACCATAGTCATTTTTTTTATGTTTTGAGAAATTGAAAAAAATGAAAAAATACTTTTTCACTTACTTAATGAAACAAAAAAAAAACTATTTTCTAATGTAAGATATAGGTAATTTTTAATATAATAGAAGATTGTCAAAACAATACATTTTAAATATTGACTTAAAACCCCCTAAAAATGACTTGTGCAATTGTGAAATGATTGTGAGGATATGCATTGAGTTCATCCAAGTAATCAAAAGTTTATCAAACAAAAGTTCAGCCAAAAAAATAAAAAATGTAACAAGAAATTAAGCAACTAAAAAAACTCCAAAACAAAACAATAACAACTGAAAAGAAAAAACACAGTTTTGGCAGTGGTTTTAAAGCCTCCAACATTATTTGTTATCAGTAGATTTTTTTATTCTAAATCCAATTCAAAATAATGTCAAAATGGAGAATACAGAGTTATAAAGATAATTTTCCAAAAAATTAATTTAATGTAAGCAAATCCTTGCACTAAATAATAGCAAAAAGTTTTGGTTATTGGTAGCAAAGTCCTTTTTTATTGAAGTATGGAATAGGTGTAAGTAGGGGAGTAAAGTATTAGAGTTGATGATGTTTATCTTGATAGGATAAACTAGTTATTGGCACTGAGACTCTTTGAAATGTTAACATCAATAAAATATATCAAAATATGAGATGGTCCATACCAGGTTTTAAAACATAGAGGGTTGCTTTAATTTAATGAGAAAAGTAAAACCAGAAAATTTCAGTATCTTTTGTGGTTTATCAGATATGATCATTTGAAGTTTGTGATTTTTCCAAAAAGAGAAATCATAAACCAAAAAAGAGATTCAGTTTTATTCATACTATTATAGCTCTATATTCTTAATACTAAATTTCAGAAAATTTTGTTTGTTTTTGTTATATACAACTCTAGACTTACTTTTGTGAAATATTGACTTTAAATTTTTTAATTTCAAATTTAATCCATTATAACTATGATATAATATAAAAGCCGTTCAAAAAGAATGTTTATTTTTTTTAGTTTCTAAATATGGTAGGCTTCCTAATTTTTTAAAGTTTGCTGATGAATCCTAAAAATGACTCTAGCTAAAACTGAAGCTAAAACTATTTTATTTTTTACTATAAATCAACTAAGCCTAGAATCAACATTAAACAGTTTTTAACAATAATCTTATTTTTAAATGATTTAGAGTTGATTACAGTAATTTTAGGAAAAAAATAATTGTGGTACTCATGGCAAAGTTGCTAAGTCAGCACATTGAAACTAGTAAGAAATGCATTTAAAACAATAAATTTAAAGTTATTGATTACTTTATTTTGTATTATATATAGTAATACAAAATGTATTTGTAAAAAAAGTGTTTCATTATCAGTACTGTATATAAGACTTAAAATAATCAAGAATTTGTGAACTTACAATGTAAAGTAAATCATTTATGATGTAAAGTATTAAAAAAATATATTATTCAAACTATTAGTTTTTTTTTTTTTTTTATTTGAATTTTTCATGATATATTTTTCTATACATATATATATATATATATACATATTTTTTTTTTATTTGAATTTTTCATGCTATATTTTTCTATACAATGTTTTTATCCGAAGATATTGTTGGCTTAGCATAGGAACAGCCACAAATAGTCATTAAGACTAATCCAAAGTAGCGTCCGTTATTGACCAACATTATCGTTATCATCGTGAAAAAGTTCAACTTGATTTAAGTTTTTAAATTAGTTTAAAAACAATTAAAAAATTGATTTAAAAAAAGTTTATAAATTGATTTAAAAATAAATTAATTCATTTATTTAAAACATAAACTGTGGCTTATCTAATGTTTTATTTTTTTGCTACTTTTAAAAATCATTTAGAGTAATTACCTGGTTAAAAGCTTTGTACAGAATGTTGAAAAAAAATTTTTTTTTTTTTTAAAACAACAAACGCAATTACAAAAATTACTCATGTACACATGATACTTGCAAACATGATAGTTTTAAACTTCAGAATTTCAAAAGAAGACTTTAATACAACCTTTAATATCCTCAATTGATCTTTTTTTTTTTTTTTAGATTATTTAACTCCCAAGGCCCGAGGGGGGCCACTACAGTCGAGGAGGCTACTCATTTTTTTTTTTTTTTTTTTTCCAATCTCAAAAACTTGTAGCTAATAATGGCATGGTCAGCTATGCAGAAAGATGAATAAGATCCATACTGTAACCATAAAGAAAATAGCAACTGTTTTAGGAGTTTTTCTGAATTTAATAAACAATGAACCAAAAAGCAAATGCAAAAGATGAAATGAACCAAATGCCAAAATGCAAAGTTAAACAAGACTAGCTAATGGAATTAATTACAGCAAAATTTGATATTTATTTAAAATCAGAAAAACTTAATTACCGACTTGAGAGTTGGAACATTGATTATACGCTCAACTATTTTTATTAAAATAAAATGCATGTCGTAATGGCAAACTGTCTAAAAAGAGGGAAGATCTAGTAAGAAAGTAAAAACCCAAGTTTATGACTATCAATTAGATTAGTATTCACAAATGTGACCTGGGAAGAAACAACATGTTTCAACTAAGGTTGATAGTAAAAGAAATTTTCAAAGAAGACTCCTATTAGCTAATTTGCTCAGGTATCAACCACTAAAAGAGCATCTTACTAAATTTTTTGACAAAGACAGTATTGAAAAAATTACCTCTGCACTTTAATTAAGTGGCAATAGCCAACAAAAAGCATGACAATTTCAGTAACTCTTCCAGCAGATTTTATTGAAAAAGTTTGTCAATAAATATAGAGATCACTATATAGCCAAAAATTAAGCAGCATATTTTCAGCATACATAAATTGTGTTACCATAATCATATCTTAATGTTATTTAACTTTGCTGAAAATTTTCAATTCAAGATGCAAGTGTCAATTGGAACAACAGTCAAGCAATGTTAGGTTCTTTTGTTATTTGCCTTATGGAAGAAAATAAATTAAAATGTAAAAGCATTTTTGTCATCTATCAATGTGTATACTAATAAAAATGTTTATACTAATGTAATGAGTATATTAATGTTTTAACAATACAGCAGACCCATAATATGCTACTTGCATCTCTTTCTCTTAGTTTTTATGTGTTTATGATGTAAAATGGTTTTTGTGCAGCATTATGGAAATATCTGAAGAAAATCAAGATATCTTTTTAAAGTGTGTGCAACAATCTATTTTGATAAAGATTTTTACATAGCTATATAAAGAAGACATTTTACATTTTGCTTTATTTAACAATTAAATTTCTTTAAACTAATATATTTGTATTTGGTTAGTTATGCTTGTTTTATGTTATTATTGATTGGTAATTAAAATAATAATTTCTGATATAATTACCACAAAAAAATCTTTTGGTACAGCCACACAACTACAAAACCCTTTTGTTAAGCTTAGATTAAAAAAAAAACTCTGTATACCAGCATTCTATATTGGATACCAACATGATTCTCAATAGAATACAAAACAATTATGTGACAAACAATTATTTTGATCAAGCAACTAAACTCAGTTTTTGATTCATAAGTAAACTAAGAGCTGAGTATGAGCAACTGAAAGCATCTATTGACAATTTTGAAATCAATATAAAGTGGAAAAATTTACTGGAGAGATAATTTGACTTTCTTTAAATACTTATTTAAGGGAGTTGCAATAAAAAAAGTAATATATAAAACTTTGCAAAATATGAGCAATGCAAAATGGAATAGCTATGCTATTCCATTTTGCATAAATCTATGCTTTGCTATATTTTTATTTTAGCAACTAAAGCATAAAAGCATAAAAATGGCCTATTATGTGACTTATTATTATTATTATTATCATTATTATTATTATTATTATTATTATTATTATTATTATTATATATGTGACTTTATTAGTGACATGTAGCTTTCAAGTTTTATCAAGACAACTACAATAAAGTTTCAAAGTTTTATAATTCACTTATGCGGTAGTGGTGTAGTGGTAGAGTGCTCATCTCATAAGTGAGTAGTTCCGATTTTGATCCCTATTTTAATTAGATGTAAATCCATTTTAATAATCAAATATTTATGCTGACATTTTTGCAGTTAAAATCATCTTATAAAACATTGAAAAAATTAATAAATTTATTTGAAAAATGTAAACAAAAACCATTATGTTTGTATATTTTTTTTTAAATGTGACAGTCTTACTAAAAAATTTAGTTTGCACAACTGATACCATGAACATTACTTTTAACATGAATGTTACACAACTTTAAATGCAAATTAATTAACTCATACCATACTCTGTTATTTTTCATAAAAAAGGTCTAAAGAATAAAATATTAAAACAACTATACCATTGATAAATTTTTTACTAATCCTCTTGCAATAGGATCATCACGATTTTCAACAAAAAATGATATTGATTTTCCAGCATGACCAGCTCTTCCTGTTCGCCCAATTCTATATAAATAAGTTGATATATCCTGAGGCAAGTCATAATTGATAACAGTTTTGACTTCGATAATGTCAAGACCTCGTGCAGACACACTTGTGCATATCATTATTGGTTTGACACCCGTGTTAAATTGATGTAATGCCTCTTCTCTGTCTCTTTGACATCGGTCTCTAAACAAAATAACAATCATACCTAATAAGTAACAATTTTGCATAACATCTTATTATTTTTAGAGTCTGTTGATCTAATATTAGAAATTTATTTATAAAATAAATTTATTTAAATATAAAAAAAAAATTAAACTACAAATAATGTAAAAACAATTTTATTTTATAATAATTAAAAAATGATTTACAAAATAAAACAGCAATTCAGATATTTAAACATTAGGTAAGGCATGATGCACAAGTATTAAAGACTTTTACAAGTGAAATTAACCAAATTTTTATACACAATTAAAAACACCCAGATAAAAAAATTTAAACACAAATTTGTAAAAGAACTTTTAAAAATTAACAAAACAAATTAAAAAAAACAAACAAATCTCTTAACATTGTTAAAGTTTATTCTTACAATATGTGTAATGTACAAATAATTCCATATAAAATTTTTATTCAAGACTTTCCAAAATGATGATGACCAATGGGATTTTCAAAATATTTTAACAACCATCTAACTGATTATTATAATTTTTTTTCCTTATTTAAAGCAAATTTATCTTGCTTTTAAATAATATAATGGTATTTTTGAAAAAAATGAATTTTCAAGTAGAACTGAGAAAATTCATTTTAAAAAAGTGACTTAAAAAGTGCATTGTTCTAGTGGGGCGACTGAATAAGTGCGAATTTCATAACTGCGAATCTGCATAAGTGCGACTGGCATAAGTGCGAACTGGCATAAGTGCGAACTGGCACAAGCGCGAACTGGCATAAGTGCGAATCACTTGCAAAAACTGGCATAAGTGCGAACTAGCACAAGCGCGAACTGGCATAAGTGCGCTGAAAGAATTTGCAAACATTGGCATAAGTGCGAACTGGCAGAAGTGCGAACTGGCATAAGTGCGAATCAATTGCAAAAACTAGCATAAGTGCGAACTGGCACAAGCGCGAATTAGCATAAGTGCGCCGAAAGAATTTGCAAACATTGGCATAAGTGCAAATTGGCATAAGTGGCGAATTGGCAAGTTCGCCAATTGGCACTTATGCCAATTCGCACTTATGCCAGTTCGCACTTATGCCAGTTCGCACTTATGCCAATTCGCACTTATGCCAATGTTTGCAAATTCTTTTGGCACACTTATGCCAGTTTTTGCAATTGATTCGCACTTATACCAGTTCGCACTTATGCCAATGTTTGCAAATTCTTTCGGCGCACTTATGCCAGTTCGCGCTTGTGCTAGTTCGCACTTATGCCAGTTTTTGCAAGTGATTCGCACTTATGCCAGTCTTTGCAACTGCTTCGCACTTATGCAGATTCGCAGTTATGAAATTCACACTTATTCAGCCTCCTCGTTCTAGTTAATTCGCAAGTGGAAAAGTATAAAGTTTAAAAAAAAAATTATTTTATCATTAAATTAGGAAGTGAAGGTTGCGGATTTAAAAGAAAGTTGAGAAACAAAGAATGAGGTCTTTAAAAATCAAATCTAAAACTTGAAGAAAAAATACAACAAAAAAAAAAAATTACAAAAAAGAATAATAGCGTAATGGAAATATTTTCAGGTTGTTGGTATACAAATGCTATTTTAAATTAAATTGTAAATACAATGAATTTATTCCAGAAATAGTCACATTTTATCCACAGATTTTTTAGTGAAACCTGTTTTGTTAAATAATGTTCTTGGTTAAAATATTTCTTGAAAAGATTGAGTAAGCAAACAAGGACTAAATGACAAAAACATAGAGCGAAACTGGACATCATTCTATATTTGTAATCAAAAGATAATATGCGGGTGTATTTAGAGACTAAGTACAAGTGACAATAAATTAGGAATTACAATACTGGTTTACAGGTTTTATAATTATATATTATACAGGTTTATAGATTTAATCAAAATAAATAAATTTAATACTGATAAATAAATTTGTTATTACTAACATCAATAAAAACTGTTATAAAAACTAAAGAAACTGTGATCATCTATTCAACAAGAAACTAGACTTATGGATAAAAATTAACTATGGAATTATTTTAAACAAGTACAAAATAGAAGTATAGGTCAATGGAAGAAATGCTCAAAAACAATTCAAACGTGTGGGAGAACTTCAAATATTTAGTAAAAAATTAACCTTTTAAAGAAGAATAAATGAATTTAATTAAAATCTGTTTAAATTTTAATTCAATTCATAAATTCTTCTTTCTTTTTTTGTTTTCTCAAAAAGAACTGTTTTTCTATTTTCATTTGATTTTTTTAACTAAAATAATGATAAGCATTTTTATCTTTAGTGTGTCATTTGGAGCTTTAATAAAAGACTGATCAATAAAACTGAATTTAAATAAATTTCATTTTTACTTGTCTTTACTCCAGCAATATTTGCTTTCATTTGCGTGTAGAAGTAGCTAGCTTTTTTGTGTATACTTTTTTTTTTAGAAAAAAAACCTTTTGAACCTCAGCAGCTTCTGCTGCTGTAGTAAATTTCTCCAATCCTTCACATGTCTGGCAGGTATCAGGCTTTTCAAATGAATAGTTAAAATGTGTTATAAAGTGAAAACAAAAATAATCATACATAACTATTGGCTTTAGATAATTATGCTTACTTTTTTTAGCTGTCAATTGCAACACAAAATATATTGTAAACCATCTTTCTTGTATAAATACTGTGTTTTGCGTAAAGCAGTTGAAAAATATGATACTATTCTATAACAATGTATATGTTTGAAACAACTGCTAAAAATATTTCAACTGAACTAGCATGTTTTTTAAACTCACAAAAAAGCTTGAAAAATGTGTCAAAAACACAAAATACGTCAGGTGCAAAAAGTAGGTAACTCTGGAATTATATAATTTTTGCACAAAATAAATGTAGAAAATAAGTATCATTAAGTCAAATGTTTAGTTGAATGAAATAAGGAGTGCTCTAATCTAAACTATTTTTGCATCAATTGCAAAAGTGGAGTTACATTGTTTTTGCAGTGAAGTTTTCAATTAAAAGAAATTACAACCTATTAGTAAAAAATAAGTATTCTGGTCTATTTATTTGAACTATATGTGTTTGTATGTTTATATATTGTGCATATTTGGCTATTAAACTGACTTTTCAATTAATTAATTTAAAATTTTTATGTACTTGACCTAATATTATCAGAATCAGAAAGAAGAATAGTTCATTTGAATCATTTTGATGAATGATGGGCACTTAGTTGCTAGCATTAAATTCTAAAGTTTTTTTATTCTTTTAAAAATAACTTTAACAAAATTATTTCTAAAAGAATAAAAATTTAAACATTAAAAAAAAATTTGCACTATAAAAGAAATTATAGATGTCAAAACTTAGGTGTTATTTGTTTTGTGTTATTTATTTGGTGTTATTTATTTGGTATTATTTATTTGATGCTATTTCTTTGGTGTTATTTATTTGGTGTTATTTATTTGGTTTTAATTATTTGGTGTTATTTGTTTTGTGTTATTTATTTGGTGTTATATGTTTAGTGTTATCTATTTAGTGTTATGTTTGATGTTATTTGTTTGTTAGCAACAAAAATATGTTTTTATAATTTATGCCATAGTTTTATTAATTAGTGTTGCATACCATAAAAACAATTACAAAAGAAATAAAATAATTCAAATCAATTTGAATTATTACAGACCAAGAGGTGATTAAAACATTTACAGCAAGTCACAAGTCAACAAGTTGCCATAACATAATTATCTGGTCTAAAAAATCTTTAAATGACTTAATGACCATAATATCTTATGAAAATTAACCATTTATGAAATTATTAAAAGATGTTTAACAACCAATGAATTTATAACTGATGATTTATGAGTTGATGACATAAAAAGTTTAATTAGTTAATGATCTTGTCATTAAATTTAATAATAAAAAAAAAAGAAAATAAATAAAAATTAGGACAGATTTTTTCTGTAAGTTCATAAACAGAAAAGTCACTCATAGGAGCAAAAAAGAACACAATTTTTTAATCAAATTATTTGAAATAAATAATATTCTTCAATGTCAGTAACCACTAAATAAATTAATCTGAAAAAAGAACAACAACAATAAAAAAAATACTTATGAAATACAGTGACTTTAAAACCACAACAACATAAAAACTTTGCTAGTTTTCTTGTTTCTTTCTTTGTTTCCACAAAAACAACTGTTTTTCTATTTTCAATCGATTCTTTAACTAAAATATCGATAAGCATTTTTATCTTTGGTGTGTCATTTTGAACTTTAATAAAAGACTGATCAATAAAATTAACAGTTCCATCAATACTTCCTACAGAAATGAAAATATAGTCATCTTTGAGAAGTTTTTTAAGAGTTTCATTGATACTTGTTCGATTATTTTTTATCTTTGCATTGTTGTGACTGACTTTTTTATTTTCAGACTCTACAGCTTTGTTATCTTTAATCTCTTTATCATCTGTATCATCTTTCTCAGTATTAACCTTTGCATTATTATCAACAACTTTTTGATCAACATCACATTTAACTTTTGGATCAATACAAAAGTCATCAGGAAGTGTAGCACAAAACAAAACTGTTTGTCTATTTTCTTTTGCTGGCAAATAATTTTTATTCAGTTTTTCTATGTCCGAGATAAAATTACTCCCCAGCATATGATCTCCTTCATCCAAAACAAATATTTGAACAGTTGATAGTAAACTCTAAATTATAATTTAATCATGATTTTAGCAACAACAAATTATCTTAGCAATACAAAGTATCAACAAAACAACTTTTTATAACTATACATATGTATGTATAATTTTATAATATATATATATATATATATATATATATATATATATATATATATATATATATATATATATATATATATATATATATGTATATATATATATATATATATATATATATATATATATATATATATATATATATATATATATATATATATATATATATATATATATATGTATATATATATATATATATATATATATATATATATATATATATATATATATATATATATATATATATATATATATATATATATATATATATATATATAGATATATATATATATATATATATATATATATATATATATATATATATATATATATATATATATATATATATATATATATATATATATATATATATATATATATATATATGAGTAAATGTTCCAGGTAACAAAAGAAAAACTATTCAAACTAAGATGAGTAAAATATAGTTATTATTTAAATTTTGACAAATGTTTAAAAAATTTTTTCTCTAACATTGAAGGCCTTTCACATAAAATCTTCAGCTGTGTATGAGATATACAAAACTAAAAAAACTCTTTATATTGAACTTCCTATAAAAATTTTTTTTTAAAAAAGGAAGTAATTAAGGGTATATAAAGAACTATAATTAACAAAATTATAGCATAACTTGATACTAGTTGGTAAGGAAAATTTTAAAAATAATGTGAAAATAATTACTTCCTGTTTATATGTTCATGTATCATGTCCCTGTTTATGTAGGTGAGCTTCATAAATAAGAAGTAAATTCTCATTTGACAGTTTTAACATCGGAAATAATTTAAAAAAAGGTTCATTTTTATGGCAATTGAAAACATGCTGATCAAATTTATCTGAACCAATACCTGTTCTGCATGTGTAGATGTGTAGATTAGTTCTTAACCTTAGGTTATTAGTTTTACCAATGTATGTTGTTTTTCCATCGCATCCATTACATGATAGAAAATAAATAATATTTTTTGAATTACATGATATTGAAGTTTTAATGTACCATACTTTACCAGATGATGTGGTAAAATGGTTAACAAACTGAAGATACATTGAACATAACTTACAACGTTTTGATATGCATTTTAAAACCTTGCATTCATCGTTAATAAAAACTGGTTTCTTATTAAAACTTGATGTACTAATGTCTCTTAAAATATTTTTTGGTTGGCGTTGTGATAGTACAATATAAGTGTTTTCAAAAACTGATTTTCATTTATTGTCTAAAACAGATAGTTTCAAAATACCATGTAGAGTAGTTAACAAATTTTCAAAATTAATATTTGCAAAATTTGTAGTTACAAAAGGTATAATTTTGTTCTTTTCTCTTTTTTGAGGTGCTGGTCCCTGTAGTTGAGCTTTAAAGATTCCATTATTAATGATTTTTACTGGGTAATTGCATCAAACTAAAAATTGTTTTAGTTGTTGAAGTCTGATTTCCATTTTTATTGGATTAGATACAAAACAAATGATTCGTTTAGCTAATGTAAAAGGTATATTTTCCTTTTTGTGTTTAGGGTGATGGCTTTTGTAATTTAGATAGTCATGGGAGTTTGTAGGTTTATAAAAAATATATGTTTCAATAATGTTGTTATCATGTAGAATAACTGTTATATCTAAAAAGTTTAAAAATTGGTACTGAGTGGTATTCGTATATGAAATTTTAGATTGTTCTTCTGTTTATTTGATATTGGGGTGTAAAGAATTGAGACACTTTAACAGCAAATTAACATTAATTGATTTTAATAAAGCAACAAAAGCATCATCCATGTATCTTTTGAAATTGTTTTGAATATTCTCGCACTCAATTTTATTGAAGAAAATAGGTAAAACTTTAGGAAATAATTTCACTTCTTTAAGATATCCTACTACTAAACAAGCATATGGTAGAGCCATTTTTGTTCCCATAGCTGTTCCGATTAGTTGATTGAAAAACTCATTATTGAAAGTAAAATTATTGTTCTTTAAAATAAAATTCACGCTTTCTAAAATAAAAGCTTCCGAAAATCTGATAGGTATATCATCACGTAATTTACTTATCCAAAATTTAATCGCTTCTAAACCTAGTTCATGAGAAATACTAGTATAAAGATTAGAAATATCAACACTGTATAAAGTAGTATTTTGGTACTCCATATTGTTAGGTAGTACTCTAATGAAATGCCAATCATCTTTTATATATGTGGTTAATTTTGGTACAAGAGGTGATAAGATTTTTTCAACGAGTTCACTAAGGCGCTGGGTAGGCGAAAAAGAACCTCCAACTATTGGTCTTCCATTCAGATCATCGGGGCATAAACATTCAATATATTCCTTATTAGATTCTTTTATAAAATTTTCTATTGCATTAGATTTGTGAATTTTCGGTAACACATAAAAATTGCTAGTTTTCCATTCATAGTTTTTGAGATAAGTAATTTCTTTTTTTGTTAAACATTCTTTAAATTTATCCACGTGATTTTTAAGTTTCTTAAAACATATTTCATCTGTGTTACTATTAACTTTTTTATATGTTTCAGTTAATAAATGGTCATGGTACACAAGTTTATCTCTATAGTAATCTGCATCCATCAGAACTAAACAACCTCCTTTATCAGCAGATTTAATGATAATTTTGTTGTTACTCTTTAGTTCTTCTAAAGCATTATGTTCCTTTTTTGTAATGTTATATTTTACTTTCATTTCACCAGGAACTAAGTTATTTATTTGTTGTACAATGTTTGATAAAAGAGGATTCGATGTGAACATTTCCCGATTAGATTTATCTTTTACTAAGGATTCATCGCTGTATTCTTTATCATAAAACTGTTCGTGGATGATCAATTTCCTTGTAAATTCAAAAATATTATTTATTTTCTATCATGTAATGGATGCGATGGAAAAACAACATACATTGGTAAAACTAATAACCTAAGGTTAAGAACTAATCTACACATCTACACATGCAGAACAGGTATTGGTTCAGATAAATTTGATCAGCATGTTTTCAATTGCCATAAAAATGAACCTTTTTTTAAATTATTTCCGATGTTAAAATTCTCAAATGAGAATTTACTTCTTATTTATGAAGCTCACCTACAAAAACAGGGACATGATACAATGAACATATAAACAGGAAGTAATTATTTTCACATTACTTTTAAAAATTTCCTTACCAACTAGTATCAAGTTATGCTATAATTTTGTTAATTATAGTTCTTTATATAAACCTTAATTACTTCCTTTTTTTTAAAAAAAAATTTTTTTATAGGAAGTTCAATATAAAGAGTTTTTTTAGTTTTGTATATCTCATACACAGCTGAAGATTTTATATGAAAGGCCTTCTGTGATAGATAAAAAATTTTTTAAATATTTGTCAAAATTTAAATAATAAATATATTTTACTTATCTTAGTTTGAATAGTTTTTCTTTTGTTACCTGGAACATTTACTCATATTTGTTAAAAAATTTGTTCAATGTTCTTAAAGAACAGAGCAATAATAAATTAGTAAAAACACTTATCTAATTTTTAGTTTTCTTCAACAGCTTGTTTCTCCATCAGTAGGTTCATCAGGAAGAATGTCTAAACATCAAAAATTTCAAATTATAGAAAAATTATTTCACAAGAAGTTGAGAATTGTTATAACTAATTAAGTAATAACTGTAGTATTTTGCAACCAGCAAGTTGCATTAACTACATTAGATAATTTAAAAATCACGAAAAGATTTCTTTAGAATTAGGATAATTTTAGACTGGTCATTTGTTTTTATAATTTTTTTAAATAAACTTATTTTCATGTCTGCATTTGGAAATTAATTCAGTAGCCAAATATACTTTGATAGCATAGTCCCTTTTGGGTATTTTTTTATGTTTAAAAGATTACTTGTGGTCTATTTGCCCTTGGTTAAGCCAATATATTCTTTATTGGCTTAACCAAGGGCAAATGGAAAAAACGTTATGTTAACCACAATAAATCTTTTAAACATAAAAAATACCCAAAAGAGACTATGCTATCAAAATATATTTGGTTACTTCTTAAAACTGCACCCACCTATAATAACATTTCCAAAAAATGTATACTATGTTTACAAGAAAAATTTGAAATTATTACTCATTTAAATCAAGAAAATTTACTAAATAAAAAATCTGAATTAATTTCCAAATACAGACATGAAATAAAGTTTCTTTTAAAAAGTTATAAAAACAAATGACCAGTCTAAAATTATCCTAATTCTAAAGAATTCTTTTCATGATTTTTTAATTATCGAATGTAGTTGATGTAACTTCCTGGTTGCAAAATACTACAGTTATTACATAATTAATTATAACAATTCCCAACTTCTTGTGAAATAATTTTTCTATAATTTGAAATTTTAGATGTTTAGACATTCTTCCTGATGAACCTACTGATGGAGAAAAAAGCTGTTGAAGAAAACTAAAAATTAGATAAATGTTTTTACTAATTAATATATATATATATATATATATATATATATATATATATATATATATATATATATATATATATATATATATATATATATATATATATATATATATATATAGTTTTAAAGTAAAAACTATGAAACAAAATTACTTTTAATATTTTTAAGATACCCTCTACTCTACCCAATGTACCAATTAATATATCACATCCAGCATTTATATTGGCAATGTTTTCACTAATATCTTTCCCACCATACACACAACAGCATTTTATGTGAGTTTCTTTTGTTAATCGCACAGCATCTCGATGTATTTGAATTGCAAGTTCCCGTGTTGGTGTAAGTATAAAAGCATAAGGTTGTTTAGTTGTCGGTTTTGATAAAACTTTTACAATAATTGGAATTAAAAAAGCTGCCTGTAATAAAGTAAATTAAAATAAATTCATAAAAAGTACATTAAAATAGTCCATAAATAATAAAATAACTTTTAAAGTTAAAAATAATTTAGGCAGTTTTAATAAATTAAAAAAAAGTTTACTTTTTTAAAAAAATATTTACAAAATTGTTTAATAATAATATTCTTAACTATTAAAAAAAGTATTTATTTTAAGTAAAACAAAAGTTAAATATATAAACTCAGTTAAATATTTTGTTAACTTTTTTTAAAGACAAAAATCTTTCTTTACTAATGAGGTTTAAAAATCATATTTAACTTCAATAATTACGAAAAAAAAATTTGAACATGTAACATGTTGTAAATGTGAGTGTGACAGTGGAAATATGTAAATATGATATAAAAATATGTGAATATGCGGATGTTTCAAATAAAAGGTCACATATAAGTGCGTGAATGTGACAAAAAAAAAATTGAAACAAAATCAAAAATTACTTTTATTTGAATTTCTCCTGATTAGTTCAAGTTCTAACTTTACATCAATCAATTTTAAAAAAATTAATAGAGGTAAAAATTTAAACTTGGATTTAAAAAAAATTTTTAACTAAGCCAAAAACCTACCGTTTTTCCTGATCCGGTTTGTGCACAAACAACAAGATCTAACCCTTGAATCATAAGTGGAATTGCACTTTTTTGAACAGGTGTTGGCTTTTTGTAGAATAATTTGAATATTGAACAAGGTAGTTCTTTAAAAGATTCAAAGTCTGTAATTGGACTAGGTAAATTTGCAATGTTTTGTCCGGATATTTTTACTTGCAATGTATCGTAATTTTTGAAAAAGATTCCAGGTTGTCGAACATAGCTGTCATCTGGTAAAGAATTTACAGACATACACTGACAGTCTTCTTTACATATAGCACACCATTCTTGACAAACAAAGCAGTTGCAATCTTTACACTTTAATTGGGGTGTCTCAGATAAGTTTAAACCTAAAAAATAATTAAAACTAAATTTAAAACGTAAATTTTGCTAGCTACCTATTCTGAGAACGAAAGGATATTCCTCAAGCTATTTGCATCACTTCTAAAACACCCTCAAGCTATTTACTGCTAAAAAGGAAAAATAAAAGCATTGAAATATTAGTTAAAAATTGAAGCTGTTGTAATTGAAATTTGAATGCTGGCAGATTTTGTATCTAGAACATATTATGATAAAATGCTGCACACATAGAAACAAATAAAAGCTTAAATGAAAATAAATTTTATTAATCAAAGTATAAAATACTTTTACTGTCTTTCAAACAAAAATTTGTTGATTTTATACTTAATTTAATTAATTTTATACTTAACTTAATTAATTTTATACTTAATTTAATTAATTTTATACTTAATTTAATTAATTTTATACTTAATTTAATTAATTTTATACTTAATTTAATTAATTTTATACTTAATTAGTAATCTTTTTAAAATAAGCTAAATTGATTATTAAGTCATGGTAATTGATTACAAATTGCCAACTTTACATTATATACTTTATTAACTTTGAATATTCTAGAAATGTATTTGTCATCAATCCAGATGGAAAAGCTTGTGCAGAAATAAAAGTAAAGAAAAAACAGAACAATAGTTATAGTGTAAGTATCAAAGAAGTGAATATAATCTTTGAAACTTTAAAAATTACAATTCAGTTGATACAAGGTCTGGCTGGTCTGGCACTTGAAATAGGTATATCAAAATAATTGTCCATTTCTTTCAGCACGAAACTCAAAGAATCTAGAAAATGCCTAAAATATGTTGTATAACAAACTAAGGTTGTTTTAAATAATAAATTTTATAATTATTTTCTAAAAACAGTTGTTTAAAAACCTGGAGAAACTTAAAGCCTTAAAATAAAAAACTTTTTCTTTAAAATCTTTTAGAAAAATGCAAAAACTTAAGGCACATGCTTTACATTAACTTCCTAGAAAAAATTGAGAATGTCAATTAAAAAACCTTTCTTTTTTTCAAACATCTTCACTTTCAACAAGGCTGCAAGCAACCACTATTAGAGTTGGAAGTTACTGAGAGAGGAAAGATGAAGTTTGTAAAGCAAGATAATGATTAACAGACAACTTAAAAGATTGCAAATTATATGAGTCAGGAAAACAATATAAAGGGAGCGAATTCCAAAAATTGATGTTCGAGGAAAAAAAACTAGACAAATAAGAACTTTTTGGAGCACTTAGAAACAGTCACAGAAAAAGGATGAGACTTAATTAAATGATGAGTAACATAAAAAAGAATTTTAGTAGATGGCACAAGAGATGCTAGCTCTTTGGAGCAGCACCCATTATAGTATTTATAGAAAAGAGAAAGAGAAGCAATGTTATGACAATGTGACAATTGTTGAAGGTTGGCTGCAAGAACAGGCCCAACAATGTTTACAATGCGTTTTTACACCTTGTCTAAAAAAGAAAGGGCATCATTCAGAGATTTGCTCCATACAAGGATGGATTTGAGATTTATAGAGATAAAAAATAGAATCCAGAGTAAAAATGTGGCAAGCATGATAAAAAAGATACAACCTTAGCAGATGCTAATATCTATATTGCATGAATTAGATATATGGTTAATGAATTAGATATATGGTTTCCAAGATATATCAGTAAGAGTTAATCCTAGAAGATGTATATTACTGTTCATAAAGAAGATCTAGATTATTGCGATAACAATTAGCTAAAAAAAGTTGAGTTTTATCCCAGTTGAATATATTAACAAAACGTATTTATATGTATATGATAATTATTTATATGTTATTATTTATATGTTAATGTATATGGTAATATACATTATGTGTATTGCAATATAAATATTAGCCTGTTTAAAATATATCCAAAAAACTATACAGATACAAACGATTTTAATAAATTTAAACAGCTTCGCACTGCCCAACATAAATATAAAGTTATAAACAAACATGAATTTATAATTTATAAAATGTACCTTCAAGTAGTTGTGCAAGTTTTTCAACATCCATTATTCAATTTTCTAAAAAAAAAAAATACCTACGATAAAGATACTTACTACGATAAGTAATACTAATATATTAAAACTGTTAATAAGATCGAAATGATAGTGAGATGGTTGGTTCCAAAAAACAACAATTTTTTGCATTAGATAATAAACTTTTATCGCTTAGTTCTAACATATTAAACAATTATTTTCTGAAAAAATTTATTATACCCTCAATTAAAATATTTTTTTACTTAAGATTAATAGGTATACTAATACATAAGTACTTAAATTTCATATTTATTGTTAAACGTAATAAGTTTATAAACTTTTTGCAAAGAATTATTACTTTGTTTTAAGGTAGTTCAAATTTTTTATTCTTTTTATTATTGATTAACTTGTGTTTAAATGACCAAAGAAACACTTAACAAGCATTAAAATTTTTTCAGTTAAAACAAAAATTAATAGAAAAGATTATTATATCAAGTTTAAATTTAATGATAATACTATCATACTAAATAGAAAGTTAATAAGCAAATTGATAATTAAAAATTTATATTGTTATTTATTAAATGTTGATTTTTCAATGCGTTGCAAAGTGAAATTATTGTCATTGAAATTTCAAAGTTCCAAGTTTAATATTTGAAAATGCGAAAATACTGTTCCACATTTCAATAAAGAACAACTCCTAAATTGATAAATGCAGCTAAGACAAATCAAAAGACAAATCAAGTGACAACAACAATTTAGGATAATCTAAATTAATGATTATTTTCCTGATTTAATTTTCTATTCAAATTTAGTTTTAGGAAGTATAGTATTTAGTTTTAGGAAGTATAACCCTCTAAAGTTTAAAAAAATAAAGTAACAGTTTAAACATAAATAATACACAAAATAAGATTATCAGAATAAAATAAAAGATACAATCTAAATAATAAAAAAAAGGTTTATAAATAATAAAACTATTAGCTGCATAAAATTATATAACTTTATAAAGTCTTAAATTTATCAATTCAAATGTATAAAATGCCTGTAATATCTACTAAATTTTTAAACAAAAACTAATACCAATTAAATTACTAAATAAAGTAGAAAAGTATTTTTTTTAATTTTAATAAACTATAACAATTAATTAATCCCAAAAATTTATCATTTTATTAGATTATTCAACTAACATCTGTCTTTTATATGAAAAAAAATCTTTTTTAAAAAAAATAAATAGTTTGTTTCAATTTAATTCAAAATTGACTCTTTACTCCATTACTCCATTTCAAAATTTGCTTCTTTACTCCATTTTTCTAAAACATCTATCTCTGTAACAAATTTGCCTTCTTTTCACACACATTTTAAGTTTACACTGGGGTTTCAGAAATTCATTTTTTGAGCTGTTAAAACAAAAACCTATTTAAATTGATATTTCATTTAACAAGAAAATTGTAAGCAACTGATAAATTACCTTTTATCTAAACTGATTTTTAATTCTAACATGTAATTTTTCAAAAATTGTATTGAGTTTTAAATTAAGATTCAAATCTCACCAATAGTGCCATTTTTTATCAAATGGTGTAGTTTAACTCATTCAATATATGCAAGAACAGCTTGTTATTTTGTCTTTTCAAATTTTTTTTGTGGGGTTTTTTTTTCTTTATTCACCCTGCATTTTATTTTCAGATCCACTTTGTAACATTTTTTTTAATGAATAATGTGCATGGTTCCACACTTGAGTGGTTCGAAGTTTCCACAGTGCTATTCTCATAGTTAAGAGTAAAATTAAGGAAAAATTAAAGCAAATTTAAGCAACCAGATGCCTAATTTGTGACGAATTTCTTTAAGCTCATTTAACAGAAGTTGCTTAAGAACACCATTTACATTTCATATAATAACTTTAACACTAAATTTAATGAACAAATGTAATGTGTGCATATTAAAATTTTGCCACAAAAATAAATATATAAGTCTATATTGTTGTGTTTGTTATTCATAATACTTTACTCGATCCAGGATCAAGTAAAGTTTATGTAATTAAATAATAAATTCGCTATTTAAAAATATATTATTTAGGGCACTATCTCCATGGCAGAGTGTAGATGCCTCTTAGATATTTTTCAATTAATATTAGTTAATTTGGCATTAATTTGGGTTTTGGCCTAGCCCTATAAATTATTGGCAGTAGCAAAATATAGTTTACATCATGGCTTCAATAACGATGTCAAGGGTGACTTGAAGCCTTTTTTACTGTACCACATGTTACCAGAAAGCTGGCAGGGTTGGGGCCAAACACATTTGATCAAATACAATTGTGTTCTCAATACTCAAATAAAAATTTAAAAATATATGTAATTGTATTTTCTAAATATGTGTACAAATACAAATATTTGCATTTTAGTTTAAGAGAATATACAAATACTTTTCATTTATTTTTAAATTTTTTAAAAATAAATAATCAACTTTATTTATTACTTTAAATGTTTAAATAGTTAATTTTTATTCAGCCTATTAAAAATATATTTGTTCCTAATTTTAAGGAAAAATTAAAAAAAAAAACTAAACTCTGTTACTTATATTGTCACAGTATTGTTACTTATATCACTTAAAAACAAACTTCAAAATTATTTCAGTGTTTAAAATGAAAGATATTGTTACAAAAAAAACATAGTAATTAAAAAAACAGCTCCTGTTTTTTTAATTACTATGTTTTTTTCAAATAAATGCCAGTCACCCTTGTTTATAAAACTAGAAATACATTTCAATCAAATACAAATATTTAAAGTTTTTATTAAATACAAATAAAATAATATATGTATTTGACCCCAACCATTCAAGCAGGGTGACCTTAGTGATTGAAAATATCAAAAAAAAAATTCTACTAAAAATATAATGTTATAAGTTATTTAACTATTATATTACAGCACTTATAATTAGAATTAATTATAGTAACATTTTCATACACACGAAAAAAAATAAAACATCAACACTTTTGAACGAGTTTTTGAAATTTTGACATGCATATCAAGTTTTAAAAGACTTGTCTAAGCGCGTCTCTCAGACATATTTAATGTGTTGTTATTTGAGACTTTTAACATTATTGCTTTAGACCCTTGGTTGAATGAGAATAGCTTAAATTAATTCAAAATTGATGTGTTTTTTTGGATTCTTTTAGAGTTTAACAACATTTCAGCTTCTTCAAACGTGACGCTTTTGTTTCGAGAATCTGAATACACGCTTTTGTTTCGAGAGTCTGAATAGCACGCCAATTGTATATGAAAAATGTTTGTGAAAGTATCTTTATTGAAAAACAAATCAATTTTATTTCAGTCCGACGATAGCTTTTTTTTTTAATTTTTTTTTTTAGATTAATATACACGTATACATACACTTACTTTAGTTCGAGCTTGCTCTTCTAATACACTATTTCAGGCGCTCTATCCAAACAGATTAATTCAATAATAAGTTTACAAAATTTATTAACCAATCAAATTTTTTTGCGAAATAAAACTCGAGACAAAATTCTTAGAATTGCGATTATTAGCACGAACTATTTTATTATTTGCTAAAAATGTTGATCGACATTTTTTGAATTAGCTGCGTAATAAATAACAACTCCTTATATTTCTAAGTATTATGAATTTCTATTATCTGAATTCAGCTTCAAGTTTATCGAATTATAAAATATATCTATTTTATTTTTATTCGTATGTTTTATTTTAGCTTTTTCATTATTTTAATTTATCTACATTAGTACTTTACTTTACCTTTTAGCTGTACATTACTCTATTGTGAAAACTTTAATTTTAGTTCCGTTGGGATAGTTATTAAAGGTTCTTATTTTAATAAAATTCGCTTATAAAAATAATTAATGGATGGTTTTAATAACCCTTTTTATTTGCATTAATTCCCAAAGTGCTTGACGATGTTTGGTTTTAATTCACTAAATGCTCTTTTTATTTTTTTTTATATATTTTTTTTTAAATATTAAAAAAATATTAAAAAAAAAAAAGTTACACAATCTATTGTTGTTTTTTTAACTAAGTCAAAAAATTTTATTTTATTAACTCTTTTTAACTTTATTTTTGTTGTTAATTTACTATATTTATTTAAATGAAGTTAATTTTATTAATTTTCATTGGATAAAACTTTAAAAAATAAACTTTTATTAGCTAAAAAAATCTGATGTAAGTTTTATGAAATAAAAAACTGTTTAAAAAAAAAAAACTACTGAAGAACGAGTTATGACGACTTTAACATAAGTAGACGAAAAAACTAACGGTATAAATGGTGAGAGAAAATCCCTTTTGAATCTACACTGGAAATTTATTACGCCTCTTTTGTTTAGTATGTTGTCTTGATTTTAGGGGCATTAAAAAAATAAAGCCATGACCGAATAAAGTTAATAAAGGGAATAAAGTTTAGACTTTAGGACATCCGAAAATAGGTAATTGAAATCTTACTATTACTTCCAAAGAAATAAAAGTCGAGTTTAAGTTTAGCAATAAATCGATTTTTTTTTTCGCCTAAAATCAAAACAAATTTACTTTTTTACATTATTAACGGAACTTCGGGTATTCTTCATTTGATTCTTGAATGGCTTTAAAAAATTTTAAAGCTATATCCGTTATATAATTAGATGGCAATGTAAAACATATTACTTATCAGAAAGTGTATTTTTATAAAGGCAAATTTATCAAATTTCATTGGTACCGTAAAAGGGGGTAAATAGGAATAGTAAGGCGAATAGTGACAGAAAGCCGAAAAGTCCAAAAAGCAACTGGAACAGCTGATAAACGAGTAAAACCTTTTTCACATTAATTATGACTAAGGCCCATACAGTTGATTTGATTTTGCTGTGATATTAACTGTTGCAGTAAATCATGTTTAAAAAAAGCCAAAAAGTGCGAAAAAAGTAAGAAAATTTTTTTAACGCAGACCATTGAAGGTATAATTGTGAAACTTTACTAAATTGTTGCATAAGCAATTTGATAAAACTGTGAAAAATTACAGAATATACACCTAATGTTACTTAATATATTAATTTTAAATATATAGGAAAAAATATCCAATATTGGGGTGAATTAGGACAGTGGATTGCTGTCGATTTTTCCCATAACTAAGGAAAGATAAATCTTAGTCGAACTGATCAAGTTTTTTTATCGGAAGAATGTCCTAAAACATTTTTGTATCCTGCTAAATAGGAGATTAGTCTCACTTTGTTTTCCTCAAGTTGAAGACAAATCACTGTTCAGCTTTTCTTAAAAAAATGAATGCACAAACCGACCATCGGACATAAAGATGTTTTGAAATTCAATTTAGACTTTAGGGAATGGTGACAATTCCCATTTTGTTAATATCACAAATAATGATACCTGACCATGATAAATAATGATAACTTTTTTTTAGTATTCAAAATATACTGCCCTTAAATTTTATTTGAGTTTCATTTCAAAAAGTAGGGTAACGAGGGGCAAAATGAGACACTTAGGCACTAATTTATCTAATACAGGCTGTATATGAACTTTTGAAAAAAGAACTTGATATTTTTCAAATCTTCTACCATCTTACTATGACATTAAAAAATATGAGTTGCAAAATTGCATTGGTTTGGTCACCAGAGATCATTTATTGACAACACCTATCCTGTCTCATTTTGCACCGCTATGTGGGGCAAAATGAGATTGATTTTTTTATTAAGTAATTCAAATAAATAATGATAAGGAAAACAGATTTTTAAGAGGTTTAGTAAGATAAACATTTTATAATATAATACAGCTAATAATAATACATAATGTATAATCAAACAAATAAAATACATAATCAAACTGTCACTAGTTAATCATATGAAACACACTGTCACTAGTCACATAAATCACAAAATGCTTCACCAGTATTTTGAAATTAAAAACAGTCTAAATGAATCCAACTTGTACATTTTAAACATTGATTCTACTTCAATACTTTTGCAGCCATACTCCATAATCCATTAAATATATTCCCAGTTTTCAACACTTAAACTTTTAAACTCTTTCTTTACCCTTTTCTAATGTGCATTTATTTTCAATTTTTGTTTTTTTAACTTTTTTGATTTTTCAGAGAATTCAAATAGTGATTTTCTATAATGTAATGTTGTTATTATCTGTGATTCTTCTCCTTTTCTTGGTAATAAAGTGATCTTTGAAATAGCTAAAATAATAGAAAAGCAGGGTATTACTATATTAAAATCAATATTTTCTGAACATCCTGATGACGATGTCAATAAGGTGCTTGAATTAACTTGTGAATCAATTTTTTCAGGTTTATATAAGTTGGTTTTGTCATTATTAAACTCAATGTCTGGAATTATATTCCAACACAAAAGATAAATTCCAGATGTACGAAAGCCAGAACACGCAACTTCTACAGAGGCAGCTTCATGATAGACTTTGAAGAATATATCTCTAAGTTGATTAATTGTTTTTTTTTTCCAGGATGCTCATATAAACATGATCCACATTCTTTATTATAAAAAAGTTTTAAGTGGTTTAAAACAACAGTTGTCGCTACACCTCGTTCACCACTAGTTACAGAAGAAACACAATGTTTTCTTTTTATTGTTATAACTATACTATTTTCCTTCTATTGTTATAACTAACATATGATTTATGAACAGTTATAATGCCTGAATCATCACAGTTAAAAATTTGATGCGGTTCAAGCCTGTACTTTTTCATAACAGCTTTTATATTATTGAAATAAATGTTCACAGAATTGCTTTTTAAACCATAAACACAATTTAAAGACAACCCTTAAGACTTTCTGATTGAAAGGTCTGGATGTCTCTTTAAAAATCCACTTACAAAATCTCTTCCTGCAACACCATTATATTTATTAAATAGATGGACTATTTTGTACTTTTCAACATACTGGAAGACAACTTGTTGAATGTCACTTATAGACAATCCATTTCTCTTATGTAGTTAACTAACTGATTTTCAGTATCATCTGGCAATACTTTTTTAAATGAACCAAGTGATTTTTTATGTATAGTCTAAACTCTTTAGTTTTCTTTAAATCCTCCTTTGTAAAGCATTTATTTACGTTAAATGCCAAAGCTACTTTTCTCAATAAAATTTCTTTTAATTTCAACATAACATACTTTGCTCAGAAAAACTGCCACATATGATTTTTCCTTTATAGTTTCTAACTATATTTAACTTTCTAAATAAACATGGCTGATATCGGCAAAACTAAAAACCAAAACGCCTCGTTTCGCCCCGCAACATGTTGGCATCGAAATCGTGTAATTTCATGGCAATTTGGTCATAGAAATAAAATCTCAATATATGGAAATGATAAAGCAATGCCTAAAGATGATAATAAAACACTAACTTTGGATATAACAATTTTTTCCACTCCGTAAGATAAAAAAACTCTAAGAAAAATTGAAACATCGAAATTTGTATTGGTCATAGAGCCGAGAGATGAAATGGTTGTCGTTCTCTTCATCTTATTCATTTCAAAGTGACTCAAGATATTTTTTGTAACACTTAATAATTTAAGTACACAACTAAACTTTTAAAAATCATTAAAGCAATAATTTGCGTGGTTAGGATCATTATAAATGCGATCTGTCACATTTTGCCCCACTGTCTCATTTTGTCCCGTCTTACCCTAATGTCCTAAAGAAACGGTGCTCATTTTTGTATATTTCCAATTTGATTTGTATAACATATTATTCTATCCAATGATCTAAAATTAAATCCAAGTTGATTTTTCCGCAAAAGTAGCTAATATATATTCTTGGTAAACTTTAGAAAATCTTTAGTAGGTGTGTTACAACTCTCTTTTAACTTTATTTAGACGCCCCAAGAACTCTTGTAAGGACTTCTTGGGGCACCTAAATAAAGTTATTAAAAACTTGAAGTGATCAAACACACCCACCACACCTTCTGTTACGGGTCTGGGTACATATAAAAGCAATTTTACTGATAACCTTTGATAGATTTAAAAATTTTGTTTTACAAATGTTTAGTAGGTAAGGGTGAGAGAGGAGAAGTTGGACGTGAGAATAGTGGGATAGTCCAATAACTCTAATTAGGAGCGGTCCCTAATAAATGTAATTTATTGCAAGTAAGTATATTTTTGACTTTGATTGCAGAATTTGTTAATTTTAGAAAGAAATTTTACTCTTTTCATGTAACTTTTTAATACTTAAATTTATAGTTTGGTGTTACTTGCGTGGTTGTATTTTTAATTTTACTGCATCTGCCCTACATAGAGGTAAAGCGAGACAGAGAAAATAAGTTGAAATTAAAAAATAGAAAAAAAAAAGTACTAATGGTATAAAAGTTGTCCTGCCTCAACCACTTGCTGGAACAATATCAAGAACAAAAGCTGAAACCATTGTCTAAGTTAACTTTGGCACTTTAAATGTAAAATAACTTTTTTTAACAAAGAAAGAGTAAATCATTGGTACTAAATTTATAATTCAATATATGAACCCTTATTTAAACTTAACACTAAGTTCGTTAGCCAATTTTTAAAATAGAAGTTTCATTAAGTTACGCTCTTTAAATGAAAACATTTAAGAAATAAGAAATATGCTAAAACTAAACAATACAAATATAAAACTAATTAAAAAAATTAAATAAAATTAATTGATTTTATATATTTTAGTAATCTTTATGTACCTTTATATATCAACCTTTGTTGATATATAAAGGTACATAAAGATTATTAAAATATATAAAATCAGAAATCAGGGTTCCATAAACTACCAAAAAACAAATCAAATAACCCTCAATAAAAAATAACCCAAATAAAAAACCCTAAATACCAATGATTCTCATATTTAATATAAAGTTAATGTTTATATACTTGGTGGCATACTTCTGGGTTTTAGATAAAACCTTGAACTTAATATAACAACACCGAAATGTTTATTTAACAAGTTAAAACTTTTATTACACTATTCTCCAATAGAACAGCTATAATGGATATTGCTATTTTTTTCAATAGATGCTCTTACAGATTCATACTCCGCAAGAATAACCTTTTGTGATTTCTTTCTATATTTAAATCTATAAAACTTTCAGTATCTAGTTGATAGTGGTTTTGATTTCTCCGAACAACAGATTGCCTTGTCGACATGTTATAGTTAGAAGTCAAGTATCACATTTAATAACAATAATCATGATTAATGAAGAGTAAAAAAAATGATTCACACTAAATATTTTTGCTAAAATGGGATAAAGTTATATTTTGCTTTTTCATAGAGAAATTTTGCGTTTTAAATTTTCTCGTTATTACAGACATTATAGCTGCATAAAAAAGCAACAAAAGTAGTCATTTAAAACCTTGGTTAAACGGGGCAGCAAAAGATAAGATTCAAACAGGTAGTGAAGATTGTCAAAAATTTTGATACTTATACCTACTATTAAGGTATTCAAAAAACAGTTACTTTACCAAAATTGTGATTTTTGTTGAAATGACTTCTTGAAAATTCGAACTAATCTAGAAATAAATGAAACAATAAGAAATAGAATAGAAATAAATGAAACAGTCTTGAAATAAATGAAAGATGATGAAGGTAAATCCTTTGTAAATGCCGACTGCTTTCTAAAAAATCGAAAGGTCCTCAAAACTAAGAATAAACCGACTGAAATGTGTCGAATGCTGACTAACCGACTATATTCCGATAGAAACTGACCATAAGTTACAAATCGCTTTTTTTGAGGGAGTGTGACCTTCCCCATCCCCCCTTCCTCCTTCTGCTTTCCTGTGAAATCGTATACAAACTTATTAAGTTAACTTCTCAGAGAGTAACCCAGTTCGATTAGAGCTGTCAAAGCTTACAAACTACATTTCTAAATTTTTTCTGCTAAAGACTTGACTTGCCGCTTGAATAATTATACTACAAAGACTGTATCACTTAGAACCATTTTTAATATTAAAAGCATCCTTTCCCCTCCAGCTACCTAGTTGCTTTTACATTACTTCATACATTTTTATTTATAATTTTGAAATTTCACTATTTTTACTGGTAACTAATCTAAATGGTAAATTTATAACTAGTTAAAAACTTAGTTATATACAGTGGCCTAACTATCATTAGATAAACCCGTTGTATTATCGTTACCTGATTAATATATTAATTTGTTAGGGTTTTTTATAAAATGATACCAGTAATATTAAAGTAATTTACAGGTTTACAATTAGACTGTTAATTAATCAAAAAATGCATGCAGCAAGTTGTGCTATCAATCGGAATGGGAGTGAATTGCACTTATCAGCCGCATTTAGAGAATAAAATCTAAGAAAATACTTCTCTATTAAGGACTAATTAAATAAATTTTATTTTTAAATATTTGTTTTATAGATACAATCTTAATATTTATAAAAATCTAAAAAAAACAATTTACAAAAATTCAAATAAATAATAACTCGAAAATTCAAATAAGTTAATAAACAATTTCTATAAATGAATAATATAATAACAAAAATACAGTAAAAGAACAATTTTGAGATAAAAAAGTTTCTGTGTATAAATACAATCATTATCAAAGACCAACGAGCTACCATTACGGACTACAATTCTTTCGAAAAGCATTTTTTCTAAATTATGTAGCTATTACCCCAATTAACAAGGTCGTTTCCCGAAAAGTCTATTTAGGCGTTTGGCGTGGAATTTCCAGCCCTGACTTGTATTTTAGATCATTAGCACAACCGCTATTCATATGGTCCTATATATTTATAACTACATGTCACATCTATATTTATTATGTACATTTTATGAGACTGAATAATCCGCCTAAAGACTAAATTTACGGTTGGTTGCAAGAGCTTAATCTGATCCTTTCATTTTCATATTTTAAAATAAGATTATTTAATGTAGCTTCCATGGCTTCCGTTTCGGCTACAAGGAGATCAAGTTCGCTTTCCTGAGACAAAAGTTGATTTTTAAGACCTAAAAAAAAATAACAAAAATGTACATCTTTTATAATAAGACTTATGTTTATATATATATATACTATATATATATATATATATATATATATATATATATATATATATATATATATATATATATATATATATATATATTTATGCATGCATGCATACATACATACATACATACATACATACATACATACATACAAACGTATGTATTTATACATACATATATATACATACATACATACAAATGAAGCGAAATTATATAAATATTAAGAAAAAAATTATTGTTAAATTTACTGCTTGAAAAATATGGAATTTTACATTGTTACATTGTTACATTACGTGCATTTTTACAAAACTTTGATAATATCTTTTTTCAATATGTTTTTTAAAAAACGATTGTTATTTTCGATTGTTATTTTTTTTATACAACTTCGCTTCTTTAAAGTATCAGGTGACCTACTTTTGAAAAACTTAATATTTCAAAATATTGGGGACCCTGTAAATGTTCATGAATTTTGCATATATTAGCATAAATTTGTTCTCAGGTTTATAGGCAGTAATTAGCAGCTCTCATCTAATTAAAACGCTATTCAATTTTTTGTGTTGTTAAAATATTACCATTAGGGTTAGGACTATTGTAATTGTAATTGTAAAAATTAAATACAATTACACATTACAATGCAATAATATTGTATTGTAATACTACTGAAACAATAAAAAAATTTTATTTTGGTATTGTATTGCTGCGATGAAAAACAATTACAATAAGTATTGTATTGTTTTTTTTCTAACAATACAATAAAATTCGAGAAGTATTGTATTGTATTGTTTTAATGAAATAAAATTACAATAACTATTGTATTGTTTTGATGAAAACAATTACAATAACTATTGTAGTGTATTACTTTACATTAAAGTAGAAAAGCTAACGTATTTTAACGTATTTATATTCATTTCTGACGGACTTACTATTATTTTTTTTTATTACAATAACAATATATTGTTATTGTGTTACAAAGACGAATTACAATACAATATTGGGGAGGTGAATAATCTAAAAAAAAATATAAATATTTATTGTTATTGTAGTGGGTCATTACAATACATATTTTTTTCAGATATTGTTATTGTTTTATAAAGATGAATTGCAATACAATATTTATTGTTATTGTATTACAGAATTACAGTAGTTGTAAATCACAAGTATTATTATTGTTTCTAAATTAAGTTAATACAATAATAATAATTATTGTTACTGTTATTGTTTTCATTACAATTACAATAGTCCTAACCCTAATTACCATTACACATAAAAGAATCAATAGCGCGAAATTTTAATGTTTAAATTTAGATATTTATTTTTTCATAAAGAAAAATATATTAGCTAGAAATCGGTTTCATTTTTGTCTGGTTTTAAGGATAAATTTTGTTAATAACAAATCATTATATTTCACAAATTAGTTCTAATTGTCAGATTTGTGTTTTTTTAGTTAAATAATGTTAATTTTTTGCGGTAATTTAAAGTACTCATATTATCCAGTGGTCTGGGTAATATGAGCACTTTTTTTACTTTTTCAAAACCTCAGTGTTTTTAAGAAAAAATTTTGGATGTTTAATCATGAGTAGTTATCCCTAAAAACTGTTTATTTGCAAAAATTTTGGATTCAGCATAATTATTTATCATAATTTGATAATACCTTTATCTACCTTTTATATAAATATAAAGAAATATAAAACATACGTTCTGCTTCTGTCACATCATTTAAAAGGAGATTGGCGTTATCTTTTGCTTTTTTTGCTTCTGTATGCGTTGCAGAAGTCGTTGTGTATAAGTTATTAATCTGTGTAGCGTAACTTGGTAGAGATTTTTCATTTGAAGTATGCAACTAATGTTAATCCGGTAAATTAAAACATTAAAAACTTTAAACTGTTATTTAAAATATTATTAAGTTAAAAAATCACATTAGTTTATCAGTAAAAAAAAACTGTACTCACAGCAGATGCATCATTGGCAATTATACGGGCACTTGCAGCAGTTGCAGTTGCATTATCTATTATTGACTTTGAATTAACATAGCACATTTTATTATTTTCAGCATCGCTTATTATTGAATTCAACATACTTAATGCCTGTGCACCTTTTCCGCTAATTGCACTAAACTGTGACTCAATCTAAACATATTTATGGAACAGAAAATAATGAGAACTGTAGTTAAAAAATAGTTAGAATATAAAGACCAGTAAACAAAGAGCCTGGAACAGAGATTGTTTACTATTTATGTAGTATACACATGAAAAGCAATTGACTAGACATTAAACATGTGCTTGTAAAATGAATGCAATGTGAAATAAATGGATGTATTTTACAAAGAGTAATTTTATACAAAGAAGAAGTTTATTTACATTAGTATAATATATATATATATATATATATATATATATATATATATATATATATATATATATATATATATATATATATATATACATACATACTAAGAGTGATTTAATATAAAGGAGAAATTTATTTGCAATGAAATATTTATTTCTTATTAGTTTTTTTCTATTTGTTTTAGCTTTATTTATATTGAATATTCAAAAAGTGTAACAAAAATAAACTAATAATAAACATTATAAATTTATTTTCTTAAAACATTCAATTATTGTCCTTAAAATATTAAACTGTTAAATTATTTTCTTAAAATCATTAAATTATCAAATTATTTTCATAAAAACATTAAATTACACAGCATTTAAAAAAGTCACACAAATAATTTTAACTTATTACAATTAAATGATAAGTTACTTATCAAACACTAATGCTGACGACATGCGAAATGCCTAGAAACATGAACTATTACAGGAATGTGAGAACTATTTAACTATATCTCGTTTTTTATCATTTCAGACTCGTTTGCTGCAAGTTGACTATTATTTAATATTCTACATAACTTACATGCACTTTTTTCTTTTTTGTTATCTCAGCTAATTTGCACCTAACCATTCCTTAACTTTAACTTTTCTAAGATGATAGTTTTATTTTCAGCTTTCTTTTTTAGTGTCAAATCAGCTGTACATCAGCCTCACTTAGCAAATTTTTTAGTGTCAAATCAGCTGTATATCAGCCTCACTTAGCAAATTTTTTAGTGTCAAATCGGCTGTATATCAGCCTCACTTAGCGAACTTATCACAACTCTAAAATGATAGCATTGCATTTCTACACAATTCAGCTAATACTAAACCGTGCTTTAAATGACTAAAAACTAAATTGTGCTCAGAAATTCATTTCTGTCAAAAAACAACAAAAAAAGAAGAAAAAAAGAAAGACATTTTTAAGTGGTGAAAAATAATAAAATTGCAGTATCTAATTCTAACTATGTTCAAAAGTACTTATGTATATCAGCAACTTCTGCAACTTCAGAGAGGTTTTTAATACTGCCGGTAATGTCGCCACTGCCAGAAAAATTACGCTGGGGTTATATATGTTGAAAAGATTTACTAAAATTTTAGAGGTTTAATTAAAAATGCAAAAAAGATCAAAAGAATGTAAAGTTTTCTTTGGTGGTTTAGTAAATCAATCATTCTAAATTTATAAAATAAATAATCCCCTAAACAATTTATTTTGTTTTTAACCGAAACCGAACTGAACCAATGAAAAAAAATTTCAAACTAAACCAAATAAAACTGCATCATTAGTTTCAAGTTTAAAATCGAATTAAAAAAAAACCAAATTAAAAAAATGAACCGCGTGGCCTTAGTTGTGAATTTAAAAAAACCAAATTAAAAAAATGAACCACGTGGCCTTAGTTGTGAATTTACTTTTCCAATTATCATATTTTGCTGAAATTGTTTTGTAAATCTTTTATGGTTTACTTAATAAAAATTTAATTGTAAAATTAAAAAATATATATCGAAAACAATTATAAATTTTTTTTTTTTTAATCAAATTTAATTTAATTTGAATATAAACTATATCTAATCAAAACCAGTGTTATTTTTATATTTATTCTGATCAATTTTTCTTTAATACTATGGAATTATGACACTATGATATTATGAAAATAAGACACTATGATACTAAGATACTAATATACTTTGATACTAAGATACTATGATACCATGACTACAGCCCAATATGTGAATAAAAAAATTTTAATGTATGTGTTTTAGAAAAGAATAATTAATTACACTGGATGTGATGTTCATTGTAGTAAACCTGATCTGCTCATTTCGATTCTGAGATTCTTGTGTAGATGATCGTACAGCTGCAGACTGAGTTAAAGAATTTTCCAAATTTTTAATGTCCTGAAGTGTCTTTTGAGAAACATCTCTTTAAAAAAAAATACAATTAAACTTAATCATTCACAAACAATCAAAACATAACTAGTTCACTCAGCCTTAAACAACCTAGTTCTCATTTATAAATAAGCATAAATCAAATTACTTACACAGCTTCTTGGGATCTAGTTTGGACTTGTTGAGCTTTTAGCAGTCCAATTTGAGCATCATTATACGTTTCATTAATTACACCTTCATTCACAACAGTACTTATAATTTCATTAGAAAGACTTTGAATGTCCGCTAATGAATATGGAAGTGAATAATTTTGAATATCTAAAGATAATTTTCTTGCTTCTATGGTTTTGTTTCTTGAAATTGCAAGTTGGGTAACACCTCTAGCTAATGATGCTGTTTCTTGAAGAGCGTCATACAAGACATCCTCAACACTTTCCTTCAAATGCAAAAGCAAAATTATTTCTTATTCTGTATGTTATTTAATGTAGTACATTAAATTAGTATATTTAATCTATACATTTCTAAATTATTCTTAACTTTTTTTTTTTTTTTTTTTTTTAAACATCTTCGCTTCCAACAAGGCTGCAAGCAGCCACTAATTAAAGTTGGAAGTTACTGTAAGAGAAAAGATGAAGGTTGTAGAGCAAGATAACGATTGACGGACGATTTAAAAGATTGCAAATTATATGAATCAGGAAAGCAAGATGAAGGAAGCGAATTCCAAAGAACTGATGTTCGAGGAAAAAAACTAGACGAATAAGCGTTTTTGGAGCACTTAGGAACAGTCACAGAAAAAGGATGACACTTAATTGAATGACGAGTAACACGAGAATGAATTTTAGTAGATGGCACAAGAGACGCTAGCTCTTTAGAGCAGTGCCCATTATAGTATTTGTAGAAAAGAGAAAGAGAAGCAACATTACGACGATGTGATAATGGTTGGAGGTTGGCTGCAAGAGCAGGTCCAACTATGTTTACAATGCGTTTTTGCACCTTGTCTAAAAGAGAAAGGACATCATTAGAAGATCCGCCCCAGATATGGCAACAGTATTCCATACAAGGCCGGATTTGAGATTTATAGAGATAGAGAATTGAATCCAGAGTAAGAAAGTGGCGAGCTCGATAAAGAGATGCAACCTTAGCAGATGCTAATTTTGCAACTGATTTGATATATGGTTTCCAAGAAAGATTGGAAGTAAGAGTTAATCCTAGAAGATGAAGAGTAGGTGACTCATCAAGTACATCACCGTTCATAAATATAGGAAGATCTAAATTATTGCGATAACGATTGGCTGAAAAAAATTGAGTTTTATCTGAATTAAAGTTCACCAGCCACTGTGAGCCCCATGCTGTAGCAGAAGTGAGATCCTTTTCAAGCTCAAATGCCCCCTCCAGGCAATCAGAGGGTGTTGGTTTCTTATCACGACAAGAATAAATGGTAGTATCATCAGCAAACAATGCCACCTTAGATGTGAGAATATCTGGAAGATCGTTAATGTAAATTAAAAAGAGTATAGGGCCAAGGATAGAACCTTGAGGAACCCCTGAAGTTACAGAATAAGAAGAAGAGTGTTGTCCATCGAGGACAACTTTTATGCTACGATTGGAAAGGAAGGATTCAATGTTCTTAAAGATGTTGCCGGATACACCATAAGAAGAAAGCTTATGGAGAAGACCAGCATGCCAAACTTTATCAAACGCTTTTGAAATGTCAAGAGCGATGGCCTTAACCTCTCCACCTTCATCTAATGCACGATAAAACCTGTCAGTTATTACTGTTAGCAAATCAGCTGTAGAACGAGAAGATCGAAATCCATATTGATGGTCAGAAAGTAAGTTATTAGATTCAAGATGAGAAATTAAGTGTTTGTTAATTAAAGATTCAAAAACCTTGCTTATGATAGGAAGAAGACTTATGGGACAGTAGTTAAACGAATCAGATCGCTCCCCAGAATTTTTGAAGATAGGGATAACAGATGCGGCTTTCCAGCAGGCTGGAAAACAAGACTCTGATAAGCACTTGTTGAATAGTTTTGAGAGTATAGACGACAGCTCCGGAGAACACTTCTGCAAGACAATAACAGGTATGTTGTCTGGGCCACAAGCTGTAGAAGAGTCTAGGCAGATAATATTACTATGATAATATTAACTATGATAATATTAACACTATGTTAAATAATTATTATATGAATAAGAAGAAAAAAATGATGGTTGAAATTAAATTTATTAATTTATATTTTCAAATTATTAATAAATAATCACAATAACTTTATTAAAACTATAATTACAATGGTTTTCTCCACCCAACAAAAATACTTCACCTTAAAAAACATGCTCTAGTCACTTTATTAAACTTGACGCTTTATACAAAGCTCTGTTTGTATAAAATGTCAATTTATTCAATTATTTTTTTAATAATGCTAACAAATGTCATGAAGTTAAACCATTATTATGCTAAAAAATGGCATGAAGTTACACGATTGTGTTAACAGATGTCATGAAGTTATACCATTAATTTGCTACCAGATGTCATGAAGTTAAACCATTATTTTGTTAACAGATAGCATGTAGTTACACCATTATTGTGTTAACAGATGGTATAAAGTTAAGCATAAATTAAGTCATATAACATAAATTAACTTTGCATAACATAAACGAATTGGAAATTAAAATACTGATTTTAATAATTCTTTTATCAAAATTTTGTATAAATTGACCTGTAACATTTTGTGCATTTATTGGATATTGGAAATTGATCTTAAACTTGGTGAAAGAACTTTCCTCATAAAAATTATGTAAAAAGAAGTTCAGAAATTGCAAGAGTTATATTTTCATTATTTCTACTTTATAAAGGCTAGCATATTATAATATTATGCTTTACATATACTTCAATTGTTTACACTTGTAATAAATGCTGCATCTATCAAGTGATAAAACCAATCATTATATTAAAACAAAACAAAAATTAAATTTATATAAGTGTTACTAAGTCAAGTAAAAGTAAAATTAAAAACCTCCTATCATTTATCAAAATAAAAAGATATTTTTTTAAGGCTTCATTTATTACTTTGTATACTGGTAGAAATGAGAAAAAAATTCTAATGACAGCAAGACAAAGGCTCCAGATTAACAGTTAAAGCAGTTTTAACTAATTTACAATCGGTTGGACATTGTCTAAAAACAGAAGTCATTAGAAGAACCAGACCCAGTATTACAAAAGTATTCCATACATAAGAGATAAATGATTTATAGAGAGCGTGGAATCCATAGTTTCCATGAAAAGTAAGAGTGTCGACATTCATCATTGGATTATCATTAACACTATGAAAATTATGAGCAGTAAAATCTAGAAGTTTCTAGGAGTTAAAATTCGCCAACCATTGCAAGTTTAAAGATTACAGAACAAACTTGTCAAACTGGAGAATATATGGAGTATGTAGTTGTGTCTTCAGGTAAGACTGGAGTATATAATTGTGTCTTCAGTTAGTTTGGAGTATATAGTTGTGTCTTTAGTTAGTGTGGAGTACATTATTGTGTCTATGGTCAATGTGGAGTATATGGTTGTGTTTTCAGCTACTTTAAAAATAAGATTACCAGGATCATTTATACAAAAGAGGAACAACACAGGACTAAAGATGGAAGTTTGTAGCACCTCAGAAGTTACTAAAAGTGCGTTTTCCACCAAAAATAACAATAATGCATTAAAAAAAAAGATTTAATAGATTTAATAACTTTGCTAAGTATACCGTATATAGAAGGCTTATGGAGAAAACCATTATTCCAAACTTTGTTAAAAACCTTTGTTGCATTCATATTGATTGTCAAAAAGTAAATTGTGAAATAAGATATTTAAAATTTGTTATTTGAAGATTCAAAGACTTTACTAAAATAGTGAGAAAATTGATTATTGAGATAATATGTAAGAAGAGTTAGAGCAATCTCCAGGGAAAAAAATTGGAACAACAGACTTTTACAGATTTCAGCAGATAACAACTTCATCTTCAGATATCATTTTACAGTAGGAATTGAAACAAGATTGAGTTAAACACTTCATTAGTATTGAAGAGAGTTCTGGAGAACACTTGTGTAAGATTGTGACAGGAATGTTTTATTACATGACATCACAAGCTGCAGAAGAATTCAAGAGAGAAATATCATTTTTTAAATTGTCAAGCTATCTAAGTAGTAGGACCTGATGCTAACATTAACACTTTTGTCCTGGATACAGGAGAAAACTAAGATGTTGGTTTTCTTCTGTGAATCAACCAAAACCCAACTTTTGTTTCTTTTATCATTAACATTACACAATCTGGAATCTCTTCAAACCTGGTTTCTCTTCAAATTTTAATGTTTTACTTATATCTACCCTAAAGGTGACTCTGTACTTTGAAAAGAAGAACATTTCCTTTTGTTGCACATTGTTTGGTTTGTACTACCTGGCAAAAAAATATTTTAGTATACAAGAAACAGTCATACTATTCCACCATTGCATCCAAAAAGTATATAAATCACATAGGTTCAAAGTTCACAGAGATTTGAATGTGATGAATCAAATGTTTTTTTTAGTGCAAAGGTGATAAATACTAAAACCAACTATTTGGCATGCATTTTGAACAAAATGGATTTTTTTAGTAGAAACTTCTAAATTTTCTTCATAAATTTAGAAAAATTCAACCTACAGATATTTTTAGTATCCTAATCTAGGTGACATATAGCACAAAAGCAGCTAAAATCTTTTTAGTACATTTTTCTCAACTATTTAACCTGCAGATACCCATTCCATAAAAAAAGTATATGCAACTTTACTGAAAGCTTTTAAGTTATATGATTGTCTTGAAGCTTCTGCAAATTCCAATTAGACAAGAATTAATGAGACTTTCTTTTTGCTCATTTTAAAACAAAACATTTTTTTTAAACAAAAAAAAAATTATTATTTCTTATTAATTTTTAAAGCAAAAAATTTTTCTAATTTTTTTTTAATTTTAAGTTTAAATTTTTTTAATTTCATTTATTTTTTAAAATGTTTTTGATCAAGAATTAAAAATCTAAGTAACTTGAACATAATTTTTACCTTTAAATTGTTAGCTACAGAAAATTGCCCTTCAACATTAGCTTTTAGTGTAACAGCATCCATTTTTAATTTACTTACAGACTGTGAGGCTGCATCAGCCATTAAATTCATCCTTATGCTTTCTGAATCAGCTCTAGTTATAAAATTCTTAGCTGTTTGCAGTGTGTTTATTGAACTTAAATAAACATCAACAGTTCGATTCTGCAAAAGAAGTGTACTTGATATAATGTCATGAATTTTCATCAACTCCCGAGAGTTTGTTGTAAATCTAGCTTTATAAGCAGTATCCAAATAGTCAGTTGCTTGAGACCGTGCCATATTTGATTGAGAAAGATCAGCCATTGCAGACGATAATCTAACAGCAGCATCTGCAATGCTTTCATTTGCAGAAACAATCTAAAGTTGAAAATTTAAAGTTTTTTCCACTACAACATTTAGTTATTAAAAAAAAAAACAACTAAAAAATCAAACTTTTCTAGTATAAATATAAATAAAAAGTATAAATATAAATCTTGAATCCTAGATATAAATCTTTATCTCATAGAACTTTATTGTATATTTATCTTGTTGTGCCCACGTACATACTTTATTTTAACATACTGCACTCACATATAAGTCAAGAAATAAAGAAAAACCTCCTTTGGTTGTATTAGATTTACACACAGGTCACTACTTCCATGAATTAGTAATAAGATTTTCTGGTTTGTAAAAAATATAACATTGCATTTAGTTTTCAAATTATTAAACATAATTATCAAACAAAAATAATTTATTCAGTAATTTTTATTGTCTTTAAACATTGTGCAATCAGTATCATAATTAAAAAGTGTTTTAACACAAATATGTGCTTTATTATGCAATAATATTTTCTATTTTTTTGTATTTTTGAGACTCAAAATATCTGTAAATACAATATTAGTATTGAGTGGTCCCAAAATTGGTTTAGACATTTTATGACTAGGTGAAAGAAATATTACTAAAAAGTTAAGTTAAAAATAGAATTTAAAATTTTTTTTTCAATTAAATAACTAAAATCAAAATCAGAAATTACAAAAATTTAATAACTAATACTTATAAATAATTAAAAAAAAAAAAAGTTTCCATTATAATAAATTGGTTTAAAATATTCTCTGAAACAGATACCAAAAAACTTACATCTCTATACTGATTTTGTATTAAGCTATACACAGCTTGACCAGATATGTTCTGCTGGTATGTGATTGTAATAAAGCTATGAGCCAATTGAGTAATAAGGGCAGCATCTATAACTTTTTGATTATTAGCTATTTGTCGCCTTAGACGTACTGTGATATTTGTAATCGGAATAATTTGAGGTATTGGTGCATTAAGAAAGACAGCACCATTAAAATTTTTTACTGTATTTTCGAAGTAATACTTTGATTTGTATAACTGTTGCTTCGTTAAATTGAGAAGTGATTCAAAGTTTATGATGTTCATTTCAATCTGAAAAAAATTTTTTTAAACTTACAAATTTTTGAGTTCAAATTAAAACAAACAAAACAAAAAGTATACAGCAATTTATATTGTTATTAATTTTTTTTTTTTTTAAATACATACTTATACATTACATACATATATAAATGTATACAATATAAACATACTTATATAAACAATATTTTTTATTAATTTATATTTTTGTTTAATGTCTGAGGATCATTTTTGCAATAATAAAATACTTTTCAAATAATACATAAATAATTTTTTGAATAGTGATAATTTTATTGCTATTTTTTAGGGTTTTAAAAATGAATTCAAAAAAAATGATGCGGAAAACACCTCTAAATCTAAGCTTTTATATGAAATTTTTGATTTTTAGACCTTTTTAGAGATTTGATAATTTATATTATACATATAATATAAATTATATGTATATTATACATATATATACATATATATGTATAATATACATATAATTTATACAGACACATCATCATCATTATTTTTTCTACTTCTATCTTCTTGATATATCTTCTGACTTCTGAATTTAACAAGAATACATTTTATATAATCTAACAGAGCACCTTCTATTATTACACTACGGTATCTCTTGTGAACCGATTGTTTACAAAAATAAAAAAAATAGAGTTTGTTCATACTACTTTCTTACACATTATACATAGTCACTTTCCAGCACTTTCTACTTGCTCATTCTTGACTTTACCATGCATAAAATTAGTTTTATTTATGCTTATCCTAAACCCTTCTCAAAAAACTTCAAAGTATCACAGTACTTCTCTTAGTATTTTGTTAAAAGTTTTTTCAAGGTCAACAAATGCATTCATGAATCTTTTATCTTTTCCAAAAATTTTTCTTTAACTTACCTTACAACAAATTTTATTATTTTTTATTTGCATCTTTTGTTTCCTTTCCTGGTCTAAAAAAAAACTGCATATCATTTATAAATACACTGTTTCTTATTTTGTAGGCATCAATTCTTTCTAAAACTTATACTATTTGGTAAAGCAATTTCATTGTTTTACCAAATAATATAGGATTTAAAAAGAATTAATGGAAATTCTTTCTAAAACCTATACTATTTTTTAATTTAAAATTTCAGCTGTTTCATCTTTGTATTTTAGAATTAATGGATTTTATACTTTGATTTGCAAAGACTCCAATAACCACAGGCTTGGCCATGGCATACACTTACTTATCAACTCAACTACTAATTAAATTTTCTGGATAGGTGACTTCACTTCACTACAGTCCTGTCTGTAAACTGACCTTCTAATAGCTAATCTTAATACCATTATATCCTTATTCTCTTGTGTTATCATTCTTATTCACTGCCTGAATTATCTATTTTTCTGCTAATAAATCACATTTAGTATGTATTCACTTTTGAGGCATGCTCTCTGTATTTCACCTGGCATTCCTTCATTGGAAGGAAGGAATGGCAGGTGAAATGACAGAAAGTATGATATATATTCTTCAAATGTGCGATACATCAATTTTTGGAACAGCCAAATTAGGATGGAAAAAAGAAGTTAGTTATTGGAAAAGAAAAAATGGCTGCAAGGAAGTTGATAAGGTTGATTTCATAAAAATTTTAAAACAGATGAATGATAGAATCATTCATCCGTTTAAAAAAAACGGATGAATGATTCTATCATTCATCCATTTTTCTCAAAAGGATTAAGAGTATCATCCAAGCAAGGGACGAGGTCACTTCAAAACATGATCAAAAGTCATGCTTTGGATAAGTTTCTATTAATAATAATAATAACAACATAATAATAATAATATATATATATATATATATATATATATATATATATATATATATATATATATATATATGTATAAATATATATATATATATATATATATATATATATATATATATATATATATATATATATATACACATACATATATATATATATATATATATATATATATATATATATATATATATATATATATATATATATTGTTATTATTATTATTATATATATTATTATTATTATTATTAAGGCTATTTCTCCTTCTGTAGGTTCATCAGGAAGAACGTTTAAATATCAACAAATTCAAAATTATATTAAATACTTCATGGGAAGGATTGTTATAATTATGTAATAGCTATAGTTATTTCACAACCAAGAAGTTACATTACTACATTAGTAAAAAATTAGTTTTGAAAAAGAATTCTTTTAAATTAGGATAATTTTAGTTTGGTCATTTGTTTTTATAATTTTTTAAAAGGTATCTATTTTCGTGCCTGCATTTAGAAATTAATTCAGATTTTTTGTAAACTTTCTTGATCCATATTGGTAATAATTTCAAATTTTTCTTGCAAACATAGCATACATTTTTTGGAAATATTATTATAGGCAGGCCCAGTTTTTAGGACAGACCAGTTTGATTTAAAATAATATTTTTTTATTTTAGTTGCCAAATATATTATGACAACTTAGTCTTTTTTCCATATTTTATAGTTCATGACAGCATAGTCCCTTTTGCATATTTTATATGTTCAAAAAGAGGTATAAACTTTTCTATAAAAAAAAAAGCTATAGAGTACTTTAAATGTTCTGTGTAAAAAAATGTGTACAAAGCCATTCTAAAAACTAAACATTTGTTGTCTACATAACTTTATATATTGCACAAAAGTTTTTATAGAAATACTATAAAAGTAAGCTATAGCTGTACAAAAAATATAGAAAGAATTATAAAAGGTCACAATTTGGCATTGATTTAAAAAAATGAATTTCTTAAAAAAAAAATACTAAAAATTGTAATTGCAAACAAAAAAATTGATTGTCAAAAAATGCTTATCAAAAAATATTTTCTACAAATGCATTTTTTCCTCACAAAATAACCTTGAAAAACAATATATCGGCTTAACCAAAAGCAAATAAAAAAAATGTTGTGCCAACCACAAGCAGCATAAAAGACTTGTTTTTCCCTGTATTCCGCATTTTGAGACTTATAACTTATTACTCATATACTCTCTTCAAATGAAATATGCAGCAAAATGTGCAGTAAAGAAAGTATTAAATGTATTACTAACCCATTTTCATTGTGCCCTACTGTTTTTACTAAAAAATTTAATGTTACTTAACCAATATACTTTTGCAGTATGAAATTTGTTTTTTGCAGTAGAAAATTTTATTTTTTGCGGTATTTAAAAAAATGACTTATAAATTTTTCTTTGAAAAAAATGCAATAAATTTATAAAAAAACATTAAGATTAAATGTATTTGAGCTTTTAAGAATAAAAGAAATTTGAATTTCATTTCTTAAAACAACTAAAAACCAAGATATTAAATATTTTTATCTAGTCATTCACACTTCTTTTTAGCAACAGGTTCAGATGACTTTTTTTTTCCATCTTTATTTTTTTTATCTTCTTTTGCATTATTTTTAGTTTTACTTTATTTATTTATTAATAATTTTTCTTTTTTCTTTTTACTTTTCCTTTTTTTTCTTTTCTACCCCCTATTTTTTATAAATTTCCAGAACTTCATCAATCCTAAAAATTCCATAATTAATTTTCTTGTATTTGCTATTATATATTTGTTTTGCATTTTATTGGTTCTGGAAGTTTGAGCATACCTGGAACTGCTGTTTCATTATGAAATGCTGATGAAAGTATATCAAGCTGCTGCTTCATAACTAAAGTATTCAAAACATAGTAACCAAGGGTGTAGCTCAAAAGATTATACAATGGCTCCATATTTTCCTGTATTTTTGAAATGTAATGAATAAATGCTGCTGCCTTATTAATTGGTGTACAAGAAAAATTTACAAGAAAAAATAAATGTAAAAATATTTAATCAAAAAAAAAAAAATCATTTTATTTATACTGACAACTTGTATGATTTACTTGGAGCAGTTAGTTCATTACTGATAATATTTTTACTAGATGAAGCTGCATTAGAAAAAGTACGAATTTCAAAACCTTAAGTTACTTGTGCATCTGAATCGGAAGCTGATTCAGAATCATTATCTTCTCCAATACACCGCTCAAGATGAATATTCTCAATATTTAGTGGAAAAATGCCTGCACCATGGAAACCATTAACTATTTTTGATTTTGTAATAATTCTATCATTCATCCGTTTTAAAATTTTAATGAAATCAATCTTATCAACTTCCTTGCAGCCATTTTTTCTTTTCCAATAACTAACTTCTTTTTTCCATCCTAATTTGGCTGTTCCAAAAATTGTACCGCACATTTGAAAAATATATATACATTTTTTTCTTTGCTTCCAACAAGGCTGCGAGCAATCACTATTAGAGTTGGAAGTTACTGGAAGAGAAAAGATGAAGATTGTAGAGCAAGATAACAATTGATAGATGATTTAAAAGATTGCAAATTATATAAATCAGGAAAGCAAGATTAAGGAAGCAAATTCCAAAGAACTAATGTTTGAGGAAAAAAACTGGACAAAAAAGTTTTTGGAGCATTTAGGAACAGTCACAGAAAAAGGACGAGACTTAATTGAATGGCGAGTAACACGAGAATGAATTTTTTAGTAGATGGCACAAGAAAAGCTAGCTCTTTAAAGCAGTGTGCATTATAGTAATTGCAGAAAAGAGAAAGAGAAACAACATTACAATGATGTAATAATGGTTGGAGGTTGGCTGCAAGAACAGATCCAACTATGTTTACAATGCATTTTTGCACTTGTCTAAAAGAGAAAGGGCATCATTAGAAGATCCGCCCCAGATATGGTAACAGTATTCCATACAAGGCCGGATTTGAGATTTAGAGATGGAGAATAGAATCCGAAGTAAGAAAGTGTTAAGCTCGATAAAGACGAAAGCTCGATACAACCTTAGCAGATGTTAATTTTGCAACAGATTTGATATACAGTTTCCAAGAAAGATCGGAAGTAAGAGTTAATTTTAGATGAAGGGTAGACTCATCAAGTACATTACCGATCATAAATATAGAAAGATCTAAATTATTGCAATAATGATTGGCTAAAAAAAATTGAGTTTTATCTGAATGAAGGTTCACCAGCCACTGTGAGCCTCATGCTGTAGCAGAAGTAAGATCCTTTTCAAGCTCAAATGCTTGAAAAGGATCTCACTTCATCAATTAGAGAATGTTGGCTTCTTATCGTGACAAGAATAAATGGTAGTGTCATCAGCGAACAATCCCACCTTAAATGTGAGAATATCAGGAAGATCGTTAATGTAAATAAAAAGAGTATAGGGCCAAGGATTGAAACTTGAGGAAACCCCTGAGAATACAGAAAATGAAGAAGAGTGCTGTCCATCGGGGACAACTTTTATACTACGATTGGAAAGGAAGGATTCAATAATCTTAAATATATTACCAGATAAACTGTAAGAAGAAAGCTTATGGAGAAGACCAGCATGCCAAACTTTTTCAAAAGCTTTAGAAATGTCAAGAGCGATGGCTTTAACCTCTCCACCTTTACCTAATGTACGATAAAACCTATCGGTTATTACTGTTAGCAAATCAGCTGTAGAATGAGAAGATCGAAATCCATATTGATGATCAGAAAGTAAGTTATTAGATTCAAGATGAGGTCCAGAAGTATTTACAAGATCTTCTATTTGTGTGAACTTTTTTTTCAAAATAATCTGGGTTTATTACACATAGAACCATTAACTCCAAAGCAATAGCAGACAGTAATATTTTCTTTAGGACTTGATGAATTTACTTTATAAACTGTTTTCACACCTTACTTTGAAACTTTCTTCTATTTGTTAAAACATTTTTGCTGTACTGTGGGTTGAACCAAATTTTATTTCTTCTTTGTAGTTTTTGTTTTGAATTTTAGCTTGAAATTTTTAAATCCACTTTTTTTTAAGAGCATCTTTATACACACGTTATTATTAATAGAAATTTGAGGGGGGTTGTTTGAATTTATATTTATATATGATAATTCATCATTAGGTTTTTTTGTAAAGCCTATAAGAATTTTACGAGAGGTTAAATGTGAGATGAAGAAAGTTCACAATTTTTAAATATTCATTTCAATTTGAAAGCCAACTTTTTTTGAAAATTTTTATATATTAAATTTTTTCTGATTTTGTCAAGTTAAGGTCCTGATTTATTTTGCATTATTATGAAATCATTATCGCGATACAAGCCTAATCAATCAAATTGAACTATTTTAGCTAAGGAATTTAAAATACATAAGCCTGCAAATTTTCAAATTTTGCTCCATCATAACTTCCCATTGTTACATAAAAGCATTTGTGCATGGTTATTTTCTATCTGTGTGTGTATATATATATATATATATATATATATATATATATATATATATATATATATATATATATATACAGTTGCGAAAAATAAAAAAGCACCATTAAGCGTATTTCCCTTTTTGTTAAGAAAACACCATGCATAATAAAATTTTTTTATAGCTTTGCTGTTTAAAATATTAGCTAACATGTTTATTTTCTAAAACAAATCATTTTGGGAAAAAAACTGCTTGGTGTTGCTTGATTTTAATCAAAAATGCCAACTCTGACGGAAAAATAAAATAGCACCACACACTCTTTTGTTGTAAAATACTCTGATAATGGTAAAAATAATTGTGAAAATAGCAAGCTCTGGTTTTTTTGTTGCTGTTTTATTCGTTTTATGTAAGTGCGTTAGGAGACATTTACATATAAAAATGGGACGCGGAAACCATTGTAGTGCAGAAAAACGAGAACTGATCCAAAAGTTGATATCAGCAGGGAAATATTATAGAGAAGTTAGTCATTTAGCTGAGTGCTCCAATAAAATGATAAGAAATGCCATAAAATTTCAAGAAAAGCCTGAAACACGTGGTCAAAAACGTTCTATTTCAATATTGCTGGCCAATCGCTTAGTCTGACAGGCTAAAAAGGAACCTTTTAAAACAGCTACCAAGCTGAAAAAGGACTTTAACATCGATGCAACAGTACAAACAATTTAGAGTTGTCTATGAGTTAATGAATTAAAAGCCTGTAGCCCCAGAAAAGTTCCACTTCTAAGTGCCAGATATTTTGTAAATCATATTGCGTTTGCTAAAAAACACTCAAATCGGCCACTCAAAAAATGGAGGAATGTTTTATGGACAGACGAAAGTAAGATTGTGCTTTATGGTGGAAAGGCTCTTGAGCGTATGTCAGAAGACCACCGAATACAGAATACAATCCAAAATATACCATCAAACTATTAAATATGGAGGTTGTAGTATAATGATATGGGCATGCTTTTCTTATTACGGAGTAGTGCCCATTCATCACATTACTACTATTATGGATCAATATGTTTATGTTATTATGTTGGATAAAGTGATGTTGCCGTATGCAGACTATGAAATGCCGTTGTCCTGGGTGTTCCAACAGGACAATGACCCAAAGCACACTAGCAAGAAGGCGAAGAATTGTTTTGAGGAGCGTAAAGTGAACATTATGGAGTGGCCAGCACAATCGCCACATCTTAACCCAATCGAGAATTTGTGGGGTGACGTAAAGGAGGTGGTTGCTGCTGCCAAACCCACCATGAAGAAGTCACTTTGGAACGTAGTTAAGGAGACATGGAGTGAAATTCCGCTAAAGCGATGTCAGGACTTGGTTAACTCAATGCCAAGACGTTGTGTAGCCATCATTGCCAATAAAGATCACACTACAAAATACTAATATGTTAAGAAATAACTAATATTTATTGTAAAATGTTTAAAACAATTAATCTTATAATATTTTCTCATTTTAAAAGTACACATTAAAGCTGTGGTGCTATTATTTTTTTTGCGTTTTATTTGATTTTCTTTGAACTTTTGTTTAATAAATGAATACGATATATTAAAACTTGTATATTTTGTTTTTTATAAAAATTATAAGCCATTTTACTTTTCAATATGTATTTAAAAGATTTTTAAACTATCAAAAATAGTCAAAAATTCTAATTTCAACCAATTTTTGGTGGTGGTGCTATTTTATTTTTCGCAGCTGTATATATATATATATATATATATATATATATATATATATATATATATATATATATATATATATATATATATATATATATATATATATATATATATATATATATATACACATTGTAAGTGAATAAAAAAAACTTTTTTAACAAAGGAACAATTTACTTGATTAAATTGCTTGTCTTTTGCACTTGTATTATAAATACCTCCAGTAAACACATTCATTGCATAGGTTAAGTTAATATTTATTTCAGATAGAGCAGAGCTTATATCTTCATACTTCATACTGCCGAACCGCACTAGTAAGTTAGTTACATTATCATTGAGATCATCGATATCTTCAACTTCACCATCTATGTAATTCTGCCAGTTGTCATAGCAAGGTGAATGACAAAGCTCACAATCAGGTGGCGTTCCTGAAAAAAAATGTATAATGAGAAATTCACAAAGACAAACACAAAAATTTTTTCAAAAAATATATTGAAAATATTCCAGAACATTGTAACATTTAACAACTCCTTAAAAAAGAAAAAAAATGGAAAAAAATAATAAATCAATAACAAAATCAAAAATAAACAACTAATAAAACTCAATATTGCTAATAATATTCCAATATTCCTAATAAATAGTTAAAAAAACTTTATAAAAATAAGTATATAAAATAATAACATTTTACTGTTAACATTTAATTTAAATTTTAGCATTAACTATTTTGTCTATATTTAGTTTATGTATAGTGTGATGCACTGTGTATATTTAGTTTATACATAGTGTGATAGACTGTGTATAGTTTAAATTATTTTAACAGTTTAAATTATTTACGCACCAATAGCATTTACAGCGCATTCATTGCACCTTCTTCCGCTGTATCTTCCACCTAAAGGACTTACTATGCACATACATTGGCCAGTTAAAGCGTCGCAAGTTTTGTTCGTCATGGTGAAGTCAGGATCACAGTCGCAAGCTAAAAATTAAAATTTTAAATAAATTAACATAACTATAAATTAAAATAAGGAAAATATTCGAAACAAACAAGAAAATTATAATATAGAATAATAAATTTATATACATAATGCATAACTTTTCCCCAATAAATTTGATTAAATAGCTTTAAGGTAGAGAAAAAAAAGCTACATTTCTTTCATATAACATTTCAAATATACAATGATTGTGCCCTATAAATTCTTAATTTATATAAACACTTTAAAGATGTCATTTAGAGATGACAAAAAAAATCTTAAAAAAAACAAACTATTTCAATTTCAATCTAGTAATTTTCATAGTAAATAAATTTGTATAACAACTTGTACTTAACAAATTTAATATAAATGTAATCAAAAATGAAGTATAATGTATAAACTTTGATATTCTAATTAATTTATTTTTTCTTGAAACTTCTGCTTAAAGAATAATTTGTTGAATAGTAACATTAGTTGTAGTTTAAATCAGGACTGAATTAAAATAACAAGAATGAATTTAAGTAACAACAATTGTAAACAATCTTAACAAATTGGTTAACAAAGTTTTTGTAATGAATACAATCACTAAATGTGACTTTGTCAACTATTTAATAACTGATTTATATACTTATATAACTTGTGTTTTAATATACAAATATAGAGGAAAGCAGAATAGTATCGAAAAATAATTGCTCAAAAAATAGATTAATATCGAAATTTATTTGATTGAAACATTTTTTTGAGAATAATATCAAAATTTTATTTTTTAGGAAATTATTTTTAAGAAAATATTAAAATTCATTTAGAAAGAATAATGTCAAAAATGCCAATATGGAATAATATCAAAATTTGGATTTAGGAATAGTATCGAAAAACTTGCAAAGAGGTAGGACATGCGAGGAGTGTTGCTACATTGACTGACAAATAAGTAGAACACACAAGGAGTGCTACTACAATGACTGAGGGTTTGGTTTGGGCAGGCAGTCTATCAATTAAAATTCACAATTTCAGTTTATTCTCAATTTTGATATTAATTCGAAAAGTACTTTTTCGAACTTACTTTCTTTTGAGCTATATCAACTTTATTCTGCTTTTCGTATTTTAGATACAATTCCTTTTTTTATAATTTCGCTTTTATTCTCTATTTCGATATTATTTAAGAAAGTTCTTTTGAGCTTATTCTGTTTTCAATACTGATACTACTACCCAAATATAGTTATATAATTACATAAATTTTTACTATTACTGTATACTGTATAATTAAAGCATAACACATAAAAGATAACAATATTAAACTTACGTAAACATCCCTTTGAAAGATCATAGAAGCCTGGAGCACAACGATCACATTTGTCACCTAACACTCGAGGATTGCATTTGCAGACTCCAGTATTCTAATAAGAGATTCAAACATTTTAGTTTGAAATAAAATAGGTAAAAAATTGATAAAAATTTGTGATTTTATTTTGTGATTTATGTTTTGGTTTTATGGATAAAACAATAACTTTTGTGTAACCATACATCAGATATGTATATGGTCAATGAAATTTGTATAACCATATATGGCATATGTACAAAACATGGTCAATAACTTTTGCAATATTAATTCAAAAAATTGTTTCTTGAGGGTGATAACTTAAAAAATTATATTTTGCATAAAAGGACAAACTTTTGATCCACATACCATGTTTTCTTATAAAAGTCTTCTTAAAAAAAAAGTTGAATCATTAAATCATAATAAATCTATGGGATGTATTTCTTAAAAAAAAAGTTGAATCATTAAATCATAATAAATCTATGGGATGTATGAATGTGATGTATTTCAGCCCTAGCTCTCTTTGTTATTTCACAAATCGTTAATGGGCTAAAGGTCATTGGGCTAAAGCATGGTCTATTTCAATGAAGAAAAATGCAATGTGATGCAGTTTATGTCAAAATAACCAGAATTATAGCTTCAAACTAAACAAACATAAAATGGAAATAAGTGAAAAGAAAAAAGATTTAGGTTTATTTTTACCGAAATCTGAAATGGAATGAACCATATTGCAAATATAACTAAATAAAGCTAACTTTTTTTGGGATTAATAAGAAAAAAGTTCAAAAGTAGTAATAGATTTGTTATAAGGAAATTGTATCTATTTCTAGTAAGATCTCAATCTTAAAAGGTGCCATTAAAACTGTAGAAAACTATTAAGAGCAACAAAAATTATTAATAAGTTAAGAAAAAACAGCTATGAAGATAGGCTGAAAAAATTAAGAATTTTGTCTTTAGGAACACAAAGAGCAAATGATGACCTAATCTTCCAATACGTAACTCACAAAGGTTATGAAATAATCAATTACATAAATCCATTACACACCATTTAACTTCATGTAAAAAATCACCATTTAATCACTAAGCAGCTTATTTAATTGTGTTTACATAGATATACTTTTTTTAAATAAATAATAGGAACAAACTAAGTTCACAAACAAAAAAAAATAGAATAACAGAACAATAACAAGAACAATAGAATTTTAAAAACAAGTTAGACAATAACTATATTAGACACAATCGATTCAAATTATAATGCAACTTAATATTGCATTCTATTTTTTCATAAAATATAACTATAAGCTTGTGTTATTATTATTATTATTATTATTATTATTATTGTTATTATTATTAATTTCAACAATAATAATTATTATGAAAACTAACTAACAAGTAATAAGTTTTAGTAACAAAAAATTATTAAGTCTAATTCTATTAATTATCAAGTATTGTGAACCTGAAACTAAGATTAAAGTATTTCTATTAACTTAAAACCAAATCAATCCAAAACCAAGCAAAAAATCTTGGTTTTGGATTGATTTGGTTTTAAGTTAATAGAATACAACAAGAATATTTAAATAGAACTTACAGGACTATTTAATAATTTATAAGAATATTTAAACAGACTTACAGGATCACACTGCTGAGATACTGAGCCAATTAAATCACATTGACAAAGGTCACACCCTGCATTACTTTGAAAATTAAAAGTGTTCTCTGCACATTTATCACATGTACGACCAATTACATTTGGCTTGCATGAGCAATACCCAGTAATATTTTGACAATCATTACCAAATGATCCAACTAGATCGCAGGAACATTCTAAAAGAAAATACTAATTACAAATCATTTTATTAATTTTTAATAGGGGAGAACAGGGGTCGAGTTTAAGTAGTTTCATAAAGTTTTTGTTTTTGAACCCTTCAAGGTTGGGGTCAAATACATACTTTCATTCAATTAAAATATACTTTGAACTTTGATTTGCATTTGATCAAAAAATATTTTCAATATTTGTATTTGATTGAAAATCACTCATAAAAATATTTAATATAAACAAACCACCAATAGAAGTATTTTTAGTATAATAAGTTCAAACAGGTCATTACGTATTTAAATCATTTTGGGAATATACTTATTGATACTAAAATATTAAAATTGACATTACTTGATTACATCACAGATTCACTTGAATACTAACAACTGAAACAGACTGTTGAAAGATGAAAAACAAATTAAAAATATTTTTATTTGGAAAACTTACGTTACAAATAGTATTATTTAAACTTGTAAATAATAATTTCAAATTATTTGTATTTGCATTTGATCAAATGTATTTGACCCAGGTTACCCTTGAGGCAAACTTATTTATAAATATTAAAATGCAGTTTAGAAAAATGTGTCATAACATGTAATAAACATGACAGCCCAAACAAGAGTCTCTAAAAAAATGTGTTTCAACAAGTTAGCAAGTATACAATAAAAATTATTATTAACACATTGTTAGGTAAAAATATTATTTTAAACCAATCAAATTTATACAGTGGGGTGCAGAATTATAACCTCACCTATATAGAAACCTTAAACCTTAAATCTTTCAAAGTTTGTTGATCAAATTCTATTTGTAAATCATTTTTTGAAATAAATAAATATTTAATCTTATAATAATCTTGAAATAAATAAAATATTTAATAAATAATCTATTTATACTTTAATTAACTCATATTATAAAACCGTGGTGTACAATTATAAACATGTTAATTGAATCAAAAAAAGCCAAATAGTAGCAAATTCCGTTTTCAAATTAAATTTATTACATTTTAAAATTATAAAATACATTCAACGAATGCCAAGACGAATTACACTCATTGCTTTTATCAAGCAGGGCAGTTGCTTGCAAACTGAGATGCTCACCACGTTTAATCTATAATTTTGTAAACGATTCAACAAATTATTGCACAAAGTATCAAAGTGGTAGAAAACCTATACTTAGCTTGCGAATTGTGCATGCCGCTAGTAACCATACAATCTCTGCAAGACAAATAGGCACTGATTTGGGATTGAAATGCTCATGTTGGAAGGTGAATCGTGCAATTAACAAGTCAGGCATACTTTGATATGCAAAAAAACGGACATCTCTAGCATTAACTGAAGTGCACAAACGCATTCGCGTTCATTGGACCAAGGACCACATGACTTGGGAAAAAGTATGGCAAAATATTTGGTCTGATGAAAGAAAATTCAATCTTGATGGTCCAGATGGTTTTAATCACTACTGGCGTGACATTAGAAAAGAGAAAATATTTTCAAAAAGAAAGACTATGGGAGGCAGAGGAGTAATGATTTGAGGTGCGTTCGGTTATTTTGGAAAAACTTTGATTGGCTTTATTATTACTAAATTAAATGCTGAAGGATATAGAGATTTGTTGAATGGTCATTTGAATGATATTTTGCAAAAATTTGGTAACGCAAATTTTATTTTCCAGCAAGATAATGCTCCAATTCATAGAGCAAAGTTGAATATGTCATGGTTTACTAGCAAGAAAATTTAGTTATTAGAATGGCCAGCGCTCTCACCTGATTTAAATCCCATCAAAAACATATGGGGCATCATAGCAAGATGTGTTTATGTAGCAGGAAAACAATATTCGAATGTCGATGAATTGAAAAAGGCAATTGTACACATTTGGAAGAACATATCTCTAACAGATCTAAGAAAACATTTGGAAAGTATGCCAAATTGAATATTTGAAGTTATTTAGAATGGCAGGAATAAAACAAAGTATTAATAATAAATTCAAATTGCAATACAAAACATTATGGAATTTTATAGAGTAAAATTGAAATGAGGTTATAATTTTGCACCATCATTTTTCTAAAATTTTCAAGTCAATTAACAAAATTAAATATTAATCAAGTAAGATATTAAGCAATTGAATAATTTAAAAATAATTATTTAATTATTTGTGAGATCTTGAATTTTTGGTGAAGTTATAAATTTGCACCACACTGCAGGGTAGATTAGGGTAATATGAGCACCTTAAGCAAAAACTAGAATATTTTCAAAAATAATTATGCTGGACCCAAAATTTTTGCAAATAAACAATTTTTAGGGAGTCCTACTCATGATCCACTTAGATATTTGGACACCTGAAATTTTTTCTTAAAAACACAGAGGTTTTAAAAAAATAGCAAAAGTGCTCATATTACCCAGACCACAAAAAAATAACATTAATTAAGTAAAAAAATACCAACCTGACAATTAGAACTAATTTTTTGAATATAACAATTCGTTATTAACAAAACTTATTATTAAAAGATCCCATTTTAAGCCACTTTTAATTAAAACACTACTACTATGTTTTCCGCAAAAAAAAAAAAAAAAAAAAAAAAAATTAGTTTATTTTTATTATAATTCATTATTTTTTCAATTTTATCAACTCAAATGTTTGAACTATAAAAATTCAAACTTTATGAATTTAAATTACAGAAAAATCTTTACTATTGTTTAAACATTTGATCAAATCAAATACATTTGATCAAATTTTTTTACTATGTTTTGTTTTTATTCAAAAAGTAATTAAAACCACCGCTATATTAGGACTTTAAACTAGGTAATTTCAATGAAAAACACTGGGTAATTTGAGTGTGCTCATATTACACCAAAATGGCATCTTTAAATAAAGTCAAAACAAAATGTTTCTATCCATTATTTTTCAAACAAAAATGGATTGGATTTTTGGTAAAAGATTACTACATCTGTTCAACAACATCTGTGGAGTAGTCAAAGATCATCTGTACACTTTTGTCCAAGATCATCTGTATTTTTCTTTTACTCTAATAACATTTGAAAATTCAACGACCGATAACAACATCTTTAGAAAGATGTAACTACATCTAGTAATTTTTCTCCAAGTCTAATGACATCGGGAAGAATTTTCTCCAGATGTAGTTACATCTGAAAAAACTTCTATATGTAACTACATCAAGTTAAAATAATGCATTATTAGTTAATTTTTTTTTTCAGATGTAGTTACATCTGAATAAATTTCTATATGTAATAACAGCTGGTTAAAATAATGAATTAGTAGTTGATTCATTTTAAAAATAACTTTATCTTAAAATTTACAGATGTAGTTGCACAGATGTTATTACACATTGATAATTTAAAAGATGCAACTACATCTGGAAAATCCAAAGATGTAGTTGCACAGATGTTATTACACTTTGATAATTTAAAAGATGTAACTACATCTGTAGAATCCACAGATGTAGTTGCACAGATGCTATTACACTTTGATAATTTAAAAGATGTAACTATATCTGTAATATTCATATAATTTTTGCTCAGATGTTATTAGACATCAATAAAATTTCAGATGTTGTTGGACAGATGTTGTTATACCTCATTTTATTTACAGATGTTTTTGGACAGATGTTATTAGACATGGCAAAAACTGATTATGTTACCCTGACCAGGATTTTTAGCTAACATATTTTTCTTTATGAAAAAATCAATTTCATTATTTTAGCACCGAATTTTGTGCCACAGATTTATTCATGAGTGATAATATTATTTTAACAATTCAAAAAGTTTAACATCATTTTAATTAGATGAAAGTCGCTAACTACAGCATGTAAATTTTCGCTAATTGTACTGATTTCTGTTACCACAACATAAAGTAGATTAAAAAAATAAAAAGCAACTTTAACTTCATTGCTTACATCTAAGAAATCTTTAAGTATGCTCATATTACCAAGGTGCTCATATTACCCTAATCTACCCTAAATATAATGACAGCAAATAATCAATAAAAAATTTGTATGTATTCAAATAACATTTTATACCTTTACATGTACCAGCTAAAGCATCACCATAATAACCAGGTCGGCAATATTCACAATTTTTACCAATTGTATTTTTAAGACATCTTAAGCAAACACCTGTTGTTGTGTTGCAATTACCAGCAGCCTTTTCGTCAATGTTGTTGTTACAAATGCATTTTTTACACGAACCATTAGGATCCTGTAAATATTTTTAAGCGAACAATTAATAACAAAAATCAAATATTAAAATCTTTAATGACTTAAATACTAATCTACAGTATCATAACAGATGTTAAAATAAATAAAAAAACGAATCTCTAACAGCATCTATAATAAGGGCAAATCTGTTGTTCCACCTCTCTTGTATGGTTCAGATTTTGTCACCTCGCCTAAAGACAAAGCTGAACTGCTTGTTAAGAACTTTTCATCAATATCATCTCTTGATTCCACTAGTTGATTCTACTTGATATAGCCGTCAAACAGGTTGATCCATGGCTTGACATTCGTACCACTCCAGCTTCTGTATCTAAAGTAATTTCCTGCTTAGACTCTTCTACAGCTTGTGGTCTGGACAACATACCTGTTATAGTCTTGCAGAAATGTTCTCCAGAGCTGTCGTCTATACTTTCAAAACTATTTAACAAGTGCCTATCAGAGTCTTGTTTTCCAGCCTACTGGAAAGTGGCATCTGTTATCTCTATTTTCAAAAACTCTGGAGAGCGATCTGACTTGTCTAACTATCCTCCCATTAGTCTTTTGCTATAGAAGCAAGGTTTTTGAGTCTTTAAATAACAAAAACTTATTCTCTCATCTTGAATCTAATAAATTACTTTCAGATCATCAATATGGATCTTCTCATTCTACAGCTGATTTGCTAACAGTAATAACCGATAGGTTTTATCGTGCATTAGATAAAAATGGAGAGGTTAAGGCCATTGCTCTTGACATTTCTAAAGCTTTTGAAAAAGTTTGGCATGCTGGTCTTCTCCATAAGCTTTCTTCTTATGGTGTATCTGGTAATATATTTAAGATTATTGAATCCTTCCTCTCCAATCATAGTATAAAAGTTGTCATGGATAGACAGCACTCTTCTTCATATCCTGTTATTTCAGGAGTTCCTCAAAGTTCTTTCTATGGACCTATACTCTTTTTAACTTACATTAACGATCATCCAGATATTTTCACATCTAAGGTGGGATTGTTCGGTGATGATACTACCATTTATTCTTGTCTTGATAAGAAACCAACACTCTCTAATAGCTTAGAGGGGGCATTTACGCTTAAAAAGATCTCACTTCTTCTAGAGCATGATGCTCACAGTGGCTGGTGAACTTTAGCTCAGAGAAAACTCAACTTTTTTCAACTAACCATTATCACAATAATCTAGATCTTATGAACAGTAATATACTTGAAGAGTCATCTACCCTTCAACTTCTTGGACTAACTCTTACTTCTGATCTTCCTTGGAAACTATATATCAAACCAATTGCAAAATTAGCATCTTCTAAGGTTGCATCTCTTTATTGTGCTTGCCACTTTCTTATTTAGGATTCTATTCTTTATCTTTATAAATCTCAAATCCCTCCTTATAAAGAATACTGTTGCCATATCTGGGGTGGATCTTCCAATGATGCTCTTTCTATTTTAGACAAGGTGCAAAAACGCATTTTAAACATAGTTAGACCTGCTATTGCAGACAGCCTCGAACCATTATTGGTTGGAGGCTGTCTGTCTGTTGCTTCTCTTTCTCTTTTCTATAAATACTATAATGGGCACTGCTCTAAAGAGCTAGTGTCTCTTCTGCCATCTACTAAAATTCATTTTCCTATTACTTGTCATTCAATTAAGTCTCACTCTTTTACTGTGACTGTTCCTAAGTGCTCTAAAAGTCCTTATTCATCTAGTTTTTTTTCTCAAACATCAGTTCTTTGCAACTCGCTTCCTTCTTCTTGTTTTTCTGATTCATATAATTTGCAATCTTTTAAATTGTCTGTTAATCATTATCTTGCTTTATAAACTTCATTTTTTTTCTTACAGTAACTTCCAACTCTAATAGTGGTTGCTTGGAGCCTTGTTGGAAGTGAAGATGTTGGAAAAAAATAATAAAATTTACTAACAAAAATTTAACTATAAATTATAGATCGTTTAATTTAAACATGTAATAAAATTAAAAGAAATATTAAAAATAACATTTAAAAAATATGGAGATGTAAAATGCTAAATGTAAAAACATCCAGAATAAGTTAATATTCTATAACATTAAATTCTGTACCATTTTCAAATCATATTATTTTTGACACAATGCAATATTTTAATTGGAATCAGCATCTGCAACCTGACATCGACAGTGTATTTATAAAACCTTGTGGTAAAGGTTTTTGATTTGAAGGTTTTTGAATTGAAGATTTTTGTTCTGCAAAAGATTGTAGTGATTTTTCTTCAGAGAAAAATTTATTAAATTTTCTCTACTTAATCCTATAGTTTATTCATTTTTAATGTCTGTGCTTAAATTAAGTTTAAAAACATGTAATACTCAGAACTATTTTTTTCACTGTATTAATGTCTACTCTGATGTTACATAAGAGTATTACCTTTTTGTATTTTTCTTTAAATGCTTTTTTTAAAATTAAATTTAATAAAAATAAAATATACATTGAAATACTTTAAATTTAAAAACAACACTGATATCATTTTTTTAATTTATTTGATGGATGCCTCTAAAGGGGATCAGAAACTGTAGATTAATACAAGCTGATGTGTATAAGTATACATGGAGTACTAAATATATAACAGCATTTGAGACAAGAGGATGGTAAAATACAATCAATGTCATTTATAAAATCCATAATTGGTAAACAAATCAGAGTCAGAAATTTTCTGAGAAATTTGTTTTTAGACTTGTTTCACATGATCATCTTTGATTTTTTAATTTTACAGCAAAATACAGCTATGAGACAGTTAAAGTTTAAAACTAAAATCAAGACTATTAGGACTTTTTGGAACAACCTTATTTTAGAAGAGCAAAAACTTTATTTTTTAGGTTCATAAGTTTGAATTCTAAACAGGAAACTTTTATTTAGATAGTAAACATAACAATTAAAATAAAAAACAGAAAAGCGAATGTTTTATTAATTCTAAATAAAATAATGAAAATTAAAACTTGCAGAACTAATGTTTTATTTAAATTCCTAATAAAAAGGTAAAATAATGGGTTTGTTTTTCAAATTTTTAATGTTTACTTAGGTGTAAATAAAATATCAATTTGTGTTTGAAAATATTATGAGTTTGGGAAGGTAGTATATATAAACATGTGAATGGCATCTATGATGGTAAAAAGAATATATTTTTTTGTTATGATGTCCAACTTTTTATAGTAGGACTTCAAATTGTTATCTTTTTTTCTGCAAAAAGAATTTAATTGAAAAAATAAAAATATATCTTAAAAATTGAATAATGTTGCTTTATAGAATTTTACTTAAATGTGCATAAACCAATTTTACCAGTGGGTTTCCATAATAGCCATCAGAACAAGTTTCACACTGTCTTCCAGAATAACCTACTGCACATCCATAACATGTTGGTTTATCATCATTATCCAGCAAACAAAGTTTTGCAAACTGATTTTTTGCATTCTGTCCTCCAGGACAGGCACATTCTTGACAGTCATCACTGTTTCCTTTGGTTGGATCTCCATAAAAGCCTACTGCACATTTTTCACAGTAGCTACCTGAAATAAAAAAAAAAAACATAATAAGATTAATACATTTATTTTACCCTAATAACCCTATACCCTATATCACCATTTACACTTTGCATATTGAGTATTATGACACAATGTTGATTTAATTTTTTCAACGTCTCTAACACCTTTTATCAAAATTATTTTAATATTTTTTCACTTTATATGTAAAAATGTAAAAAAACTACCATTAGTATTGTCTTGGCAATTAAAACAAACTCCAGTGTTTGGATCACATTTATTTGTGTGCTGATTACATTGACATGGAACACAAACATCATTGATATTACCATTTGGAGGCGATCTTGTATAACCATCATTACAATGTTGACAAAATTGTCCTGTATATGCGATAGGACAGTTACAGTACTCTACATTCTTAGCTACTTTTAATCCTGAGTTTTTTGGTAATTTGTATGTACTGTATGTCATTACAATGTTTGTTATTCCAACAAAACCATCAGAATTCTGAAAAAAAAGTTGTATAAAATCTGAAATATTAAACTAAGTTAAACTTTTATTAAAAAATGAAGGAACAAATTTTACTTAAATATAAAATGACAATTTGACAATAAAAATGATGAAAAACAATGCTGACATGACACTTAGCAGTGAATAAAAATAATGATGCTGACATGACCTAGCAGTAAATTTGATTTTATAATTATATATGATCTTTTTAAATGCTTGTACTATATGATTATCATTTACTATTATGTTTATACATTATAATTATTATATATTATTGTTTAATTTTAAAAAATATATAATTTTATTTTTTTTAAAAAAGGAGATGTTATGCAAATTTATATTTAAAATATTAACAAAAAAACAAACAAATTAAAAAGCAAAAATTAGTTTACAGGGTACTTATATAACCCAGGGTGTTACAATTATATACTTTGTTGCTTATATATTTATATACAGTTGTATGACAGTTGAAGATGGCTATCTATCAATTTTGATTATTTTGAAATAAAAGTTTATTTTTTTAATATAAAAAAAAAAATTGTTACTAGAGGTTAATTTGTTATTTAAAATGAAGTTTTAACTCATAATAAATAGTGTACTTTTTGATAAAAAATGATACTTTGCAGTTTCCATACAAAATGTAAAGAAAAAAAAAGAACAATACGGAGAACTTGACATCAAAGAGGGTTGGTAAATATGGATAAAAGAGGATCCCCTGTGTTGAAAGGATACTAACCAAGATTGTCTTTAAAAATAGTTAGGCCAACAAGGATGAAATAACTTAAAAGTTAGAGTAATTTAGTGTCAAAATTTCAAAGACTGGTTCTGGTCTGCACAATATTGGTTACAGTTCAAGACACAAGGCTGAAGAACAAGAACCCAAACTGACACAAATAATGATGCAAATAAAGGTTGGAGTGGGTAAAAAAAAAAAGCAGTATGTAAAAAAGTAATGAAAATAAGGAGTTAGGTAAAAGGAGGGGGAGGAACCTTAATGAAGATAACTGTAAAGTTATGGAAACTAAATAATGAAGACAATTACAAATTGAAAATTTTGTTAAAAATTACCAGACTCACAGCAGAACCCCAGCAGAAATTGCTTTGAGATCAAAAATTCAAGAGTGAACAGTAGTTTGCAATAATAAAAGATAATCAAACTTCACATTCAAATAATATAAATAAGATAAAAGTCCAATATTCAAAAATGAAAAAGCGTGATATAATAAAAAATAAAGAGCCAATAAAAACAGATCAAGTACTTTGGTGACAAAGTCAATAGAATAATAGTCTAAAACAGATCAAGTACTTTGGTGACAAAGTCAATAGAATAATAGTCTAAAACAGATCAAGTACTTTGGTGACAAAGTCAATAGAATAATAGTCTAAAACAGATCAAGTACTTTGGTGACAAAGTCAATAGAATAATAGTCTAAAACAGATCAAGTACTTTGGTGACAAAGTCAATAGAATAATATAAATATAACTGCATTAATGACTCTTTATACAAATCTTTCAACGAAAAAAAAGTTAGTAAAAGAAACAACCTATTTAAAAAAAAAAAAATACCGCAGTCCACTTTCCTCTGATGTATATATATTCCAAATCACTAAGAGTCTGAATCATGTCTATATTACTTGGAACAGCGCCTAACATGTTATCTTTTCTCCAAAAAACTTCATAAAAAGTAACCTAAATATAAATTAATAAAATTAATAAAAACATAAATAGAGATTAATAAAGTAGCTTGAAATAATAAATTTGTATAAAATATTAATTTATATATATAATATTATATTTATATAAACCATTGATTGCTTCGTATTTTTTTAATTGTTTAAATCGTTTATATTGCAACAAACATTTAAATGACCAAAACTACAAAAAATTACACACTTTTATTTATGGTTATCAGGTTGGATAAATGTGTAAATTGATGTTAAGCAGTTTAAATGAATATGTTATGAAGTTGTACTATTACAGTACAGATTTGATAAAGGAAGATCAAATAGTGACATAAATTTAATTTATATTCTTTATTTATTAATATTATGCTATATATTCTATTTATTCTTCTTATTAAACTATATATTCTATATTATTTTTATTATTACTATTATCATTATTGTTAGTATTGTTGATGTTGTTGTTGTTACAGCAGAATAAATATAAACAACAAAAATAAAATTAGAACTTTTGTAACTAATTAGTACAACTTTGAATTAGAGAGTTTAGAAAGTTGAAGTTGAGAGTTTAGGGTTGAAGTAAAAGTAGTAGAAGTTAAAGTAGTGGTGTTGTAGTAGAGGGCTTTTTTTATCTTTATAAACAAAAAGTTCGAGCTTAACTCCCAATGTGTCCCTGGTAGTACAGCACTGTTTTTTCAAGGTTTATGTTTTAGATTTATAGAGCTGAGAGAGGGTTTTAACCACGATGAAAAATAAGAAAAAGTAAAGCTTTCTTGACTGTAATTGTCCCAGGGCCTTGGGGAGGTGAATAAAATAAAAATGAAAAAGTTCTTTTTTTAAACTTTTTAAAAAAACAAAATGAAGAAGAAAATAAATTTATTTGAATTTTTCTTTGTTTGACACAAAGATAAAAATAAATTTGAAAATTTGCAAGTTTATGAAAATAAATGAGAATAAAGTTTATGAAATTAAATAAATTAATAATAAATTATGCAAATAAATAAAAAATAATTAACTTCTTTTTTAATCTAACTCATTCCCAACAAGGCTGCAAGCAACTACTATTAAGTTGAGAGTTAATAGAAAACAAGGAATAAAATTAAAGAGCAAGGAAATGGTTGATAGAAGACTTGAAAATTATGAAGAATGGAAAGAGTTTAAAAGGTTTGAAAGTGTAAGTAAAAAAAACTTGATGAATAAAAGTTTTTAGAGCATGCAGAGATAGATACAGTAAAAGGATGAGACTTTGCTGAATGACAAGTCAAGCAAGAATAAGTTTTGGTTAGTAGAACTAGAGATGATAGCCCCTTTGAGTAGTGACCATGATAATATTTGTAGAAAAGAGAAGAAAACGCCACTTAACAATGATGGGAGATTAAAGTAAACTTAAAGACGTAAACTCCGCAGATAGAGCAGGTCCAACTACATTTGCAATGTGTTTTTTTTTTTGCCTTGTCTAGAAGAGAAAGAGCATTAATAGAAGAACCAGCCAACGCCAAAATAACAACCAAATATGACAACAGTATTCCATACAGGGACGAATAAGAGATTTTTGATTCAGTATTTTTATTTGTTTCATACATGGACAAATAGGAGATTTGTAGATATAGAAAATCAAATTAGGAGTAAGATAATGGCAAGAACAATAAAGAGTTGCAACCTTAGCAGATGCTAACTTTGCAATGAGTTATATATATTGTTTCCATGAGAAGCCAGTAGTGAACGATAATCCAAAAAGAAAAGGACTCAGTAAAGGATTGCTATTCATTAATACAGGAATGTTGACAGTATTGCAATAGCTGTTTGCATTAAATAAATGAGTTTTGTTAGAGTTGACAAGCACAAGCCAATGCATGCCATAATCTATTACATAAGTAAGATCAGACTCAAGATCAGCTGCTTGCTCTATTCAGCTGTAATCAAAAACAGAAGAAACATTTTGTCAAGACAAAAATATAAAGTTAAGTTGTCACCAAAAAAAGCCAATTTAGATGTAAGTTTGTCACGAAGATCATTAATTTAAATAAGAAACAAAACAGGACCAAGGATAGAACCTTGAAGTACCCAAGAAGTTACTGAAAATGTAGAAGAGTGTTGGCCTTCGAGGATGACTTTAATAAAGCAGTTAGAAACAAATGATTGGATACTCTCAACATTTTTTCCAGATACACAATATGAAGTAAGACTATGGAGGAGACTAGCATGCCAAACTTTATTGAAAGCTTTAGATATTTTAAGAGCAAGTCCCTTGTTTCACTGCCTCCATCTAATAAAGGATAAAATCTTTTAGTCACAGCAGTTAGCAAGTCAGAGAAGATCAAAAACTGTATTGTCTGAATGTAAGTTATTTGACTCAAGATAGGATACTAGAAATTTGTTGATTAAAGACGTAAAGATCTTGCTAATAACAAATAAAAGACTGATCAGATAATAGTTGGAGGGGTCAAAATGTTCTCCAGAGTTTTTAAAAATCGGAATCACAGATGCCATTTTTGAGCAGGCAGGAAAACAAAACTCAGTCTAGCAGTTATTAAATGGTTAAGAAAGAAAAATGAAGAGAGTTCAACACTTTTGTAAGACTATGACAGAACTGCTGTCTGAAACACAAGCCATAGAAGAATTTAATTAAGAATGAAAGGAAATGTATGGCCATAAGATTCAAGAGTTGAATTAAAAAAATTATTTGTAAATAGCTCAGCTTTATCCTCAGGAGAGGTAATAAGATCAGTACCATGAATTAAAGATGGAATGTTAGACTTGCCTTTGTTAATAATGCTGTTAAAAATTTTCCAAAATTCTCTAGAGCCTAACTTCTGAGATAAGATACAAGATTTAGTGAACTGGGAATAAAGAAGCTTAGTATCAGACAGCTCCATTGATCGCATACTATATTATTATATAGTCTACATTGATTTCTTGTAATAATAAATAGGCATTTCTTTTAAAAGAGAGTTCTTTTAAAAAAGATAAAAAAAAAATTACAATTAAATAGAATAGCTGCACAATAAGATGAAAACCATATATATATGGTTTTCATCTTATGGTGCAGCTATTCTATTTAATTGTAATTTTTTTTTTATCTTTTTTAAAAGAACAAGGGTATATATTATAATATATATATGTATATATGAATATAAAATGTATGTATATATACATATATCTATCTATCTATCTATCTATCTATCTATATATATATATATATATATATATATATATATATATATATATATATATATATATATATATATATATATATATATACAAATATATATATTAGGGTCAAAACCTTTATGCTCTTGCTTTTTTGTGTTCCTTTTGCTCATAAAATAGGCCACAAAAAATATTTTTGGTGTAATGTATATTTTAGAACAGTCTCAAAGACCATGAAGTTTCATAATTTGAGCTAATTTGAAATTTCGAGTCGAAAGTAAACATACTTTGCACTTTTTGCTATTGAAATGCGATGGTAAATGGGCCGTGTGGCCGTGGCGTAGTGGTTAGAACGCTTGCTTTATAAGCAGGAGACCCAGGTTCGAAACGAGCTCTGGACATATTTTCGCGTCACGGTAAGGAAGGAGGCGTGAACTTCCTGGTTAAATGCACTTCCGCGGTGCTCTGTGACAAGACCATTAGGACTTCTTGGGGCACCTAAAATAAAAAAATAAAAAAATAAAAAAAATAAATAAATAAAATGTAAATATTTGATTGTTTAATTAACTAAGTAGACAATTATTCATAATAGTCCAGTGGTATTTGTTTATTCAAGTTCGACCTATAGTGCTTTGTTCCAAGTTCAGTGTTCGTCACAACTGCAGTAGGCCTATTACTAACAGACAACTAAAGTCTATTTATGTTTATTAAGTAGCGTAGCTTTCTTTGAGTAAAAGCATTTACGATGTTGTTTAACAACTTGAAACAGATATTGTTTCTGATCTTCCTGTTTAGTCAGTGAGGAATTAAATGTAGTGGCTAAAGCGATGGCCCTCTCAGTGCTGTTGTTAATTACTTTTAAAGATTCAGAAGTGTTCTTTCTAATGATGAACGATGACAGTTCCGGCCACTTATCTACATCTTCTGACAGAAAGGAGGTGTCAATTTGAAGGGCTGCAAAAAACAGGTGGGATGCAGGTCCAATGAAATGATCGAGAGTTTTTGCGCTGAGGTTTTCTTTTCCTGTATATTTGACTGAAAGATCTTCATTTCTTCCAACTAGGTGCTCTCATAGTCAACTCACTGTTTTCTGCTTTGTGTTCAGTGTCACCATGTCTGAGAAGAGGCTAAGAGGTACCATTTCTTTGCTTAAGTACCATAAATGACGTCCAATTACACAGGCAGCCACCTTGGCTACTGCATCACTAGTTGAATGGTAGTTTGCAATGACTCGAATGTTAAAACATGCTTAGCCACTACTTTTGCACGTTTTGGAGTCTTATTGAAGCTGGCCTGTTCTTCTTCAGATGCCTCGTCTTAAGATGATTCAGCTTCAAAACTACTGAACAGACCTGCTCCAGACAAAGTTGCAGATTCAGCAGCACTGTTCTTTCTTTCTTTATCTTTGGCTTGTCATTCCACCTCTTTCGACACTCTTTTTGTCTTCCTCTTTCTTAGACAAGTCCCTATCCACACCACCCATGGCGATTTCCTTTCAGACTGCTGATAGATCAAAAACAGTTTATCTTCTTCAATTGTAATCAAATTCACGCAATCATGGTGAGAAATGTCAAACAACATGTTGATAGACTGCTCAAACTCTGCTTCTTGGGTCATTTGTGCAACAACTCCTCTACTTTAATTGCAATAGACGTATTGGTAACCATCTGATAAATCCTCAAATTTTCTAATGATATTTCTCAGTTCAGCCGTTGATACCCTTGCTTTGGCCCAAATTTCACATAGCTGTTGAATTGCAAGTTTAACAGCTTCTTTTTGTGACAGTTTTTCATTCTTATGATGGTGAAAATAAACTTTCAAAACTTCACGAGTCGTTGGCTGCCTTCGACCGTCAAATGTATCTTGTGGCTCACCAATTAATAAAACAGTACTTACGGCACGTGTTACAGCCATTGCTATTTTTTAACCTTTATAAAGTAAGCAAATAAACATGGATCAGTATTATTCAGTAATTTTGAAAACAATCTCTAGTACTTTATTTATAAATTGAATATTTGAGAAACTTATTGTGAAATTATAAATATCAGACTAGTGTGTAATTTATATAGAATATTTAATATTTATTTCACTGCATAGGATATTTAATATTTACAAATGTATTGTGCTATTTTTTTAAATAAGTAAGTTTGTTGGAATATATTTGAAAACAATGGTTAATATTAAATAATAGTATTGCATAGCAATAGCAATGCATAAACTCGTAAACCGGTATTCCATACAAACTTCAGGTGCTTTGAGGCAGTACTAAACATAATAGAATCACAAAAAAGTATGAGCACTTGATTAGACATAACTTCTATTTTTTGTCTATGGTATATGAACCACCCTAATATACACACACACACACACACACATATATATATATATATATATATATTTATATATATATATATATATATATATTTATATATATATTTATATATATATTTATATATATATATATATATATATATATATATATATATATATATATATATATATATATATATATATATATATATATATATATACAACTTAATGAGGTATTTTTTTAAATACTTTTACTAAACATAATAGAATCACAAAAAAGTATGAGCACTTGATTAGAAATAACTTCTATTTTTTGGCTATGGTATATGAACCACCCTAATATATACACACACACACACACACACACACATATATATATATATATATATATATATATATATATATATATATATATATATATATATTTATATATATATATATATTTATATATATATTTATATATATATTTATATATATATATATATATATATATATATATATATATATATATATATATATATATATATATATATATATATATATATATATATATATATATATATATATATATATATATATATATATATATATATATATACAACTTAATGAGGTATTTTTTTAAATACTTTTACAAAATAAGCAAATATTTTAATTTTTTCTTTACTTTATATGAAGTAAAAGTAGGATGTGTAGCTGGTTGTCTTGGTAACACCATAACTAGCTTAAAATTTAATCCTTTCCCTTTTATAATTACATCTCCATCATTTGTAGGATCCATTGGGTTAGCATCATCATATTGAGTTAAATCAAATGTGATATAGTACATATAGAGTGAGCGTTTACTTCCAAGAAAAATGCTTGGAGCTGAGAAAAACAAGGTATCACTATTTGTATCAGTTAGTTTTGCAAAGCCTCTAAATAATAAAAATAAAACACTATGACACTATTATGACACTAAGAACAAAACAAGTTTTTCTAAAAAATATATAAATAAATTCTTTTAAAAAAAAATTGTTTTTCTTTAATAAACGTTTGTAAAACAACCAAACCTATCAACTGAATAAAGTGGTGCCCAGTCCCACTCTAACTTGCCACTATCTTTACCATCAATATCAACTGAAGTCCAGCCTTCTAAGCCAACATTATTTTGTGTTGTAGAAAACAGAGTACTAGCTGAAGTCAAATAATAATCACTGACTGCATCACACTCACTTGTTTTTCCAGAGCAATAACACTTTAAACATGTGTTTGGAAAATCACTACTAAAACCATAGTACCCTATTGTGCATTGATCACATTTTATTCCCATAACTAGGTCTTTACAAGTGCATGAGCCTGTTGTTGGGTTACATTTATTACCAGCTGTACCAATAGGATTGCATAGACAGGTTTTACATCCTAGAAAATAAAAAAGAAACCATTAAATTAAAAACTTACATTTAAATAGTATTATTATTAAAATTATCAACCAATCTAATTTATTTAAGTAATTATTAATTTAATTAAATATTTATATGATAATTTATTTCTTTATCTATTTATATGTGTATTAACTGTTTATTTATTTGTGTAATTAACTGTTTATTAACTTTTCTGTGTTATTGTTTATTTATTTTATTAATTTATTTAAACTTAACAGTTAGAATCAGGAAAACAAGATAAAGGAAGCTAATTACTAACAACTGATGTTTGAGGAAAAAACTGGATGAATAAGAATTTTTAGAGGACTTAGGAACAGCCACAGTAAAAGGATGAGAATTAATAGAATGACAAGTAACACGAGAATGAATTTTAGTAAACCGCACCTGAGGTGCTAGCTCCTTAGAGAAGTGCCCATTATAGTATTTATAGAAAAGAGAAATAGAAGCAACATTATGATGATGTGATAATGGTTGGAGGTTGGTTGCAAAAACAGGTCCAATTATGTTTACATTACGCTTTTGCACCTTGTCTAAAAGAGAAAGGGCATCATTGAAAGATCCATCCCAGATAAGGCAACAATATTCCATACAAGGGCAGATTTGAGATTTATAGAGATAAAGAATAGTATACAAAGTAAGAAAGTGGCGAGCACAATAAAGAGATGCAACCCTAGCAGATGCTAATTTTGCAATCAATTTGATATATGGTTTTTCAAGGAAGATCAGTAGTAAAAGTTAATCTTAGAAGATCAAGAATAGATGACTCATTGAGTACATTACCATTAATAAATATAGGAAGATCTAGATAACTGCAATAACGATTACCTGAAAAAAAAAATTTTTTATCAGAGTTAAAGCTCACCAGCCACTGTGAGCCCCGTGCTGTAGCAGAAGTGAGATCCTCTTCAAGCTCAAATGCCCCTCCAAGCAATCAGAGAGTGTTGGCTTTTTGTCATGACAAGAATAAATAGTAGTATCATCAGTTAACAATGCCACCTTAGATGTGAGAATACCTGGAAGATCATTAACGTAAATTAAAAAGAGTATAAGGCCAAGAATAGAACCTTGAAGAACCGCTGAGGTGACAGGATATTAAGAAGAGTGCTGTCCATCGAGAACAACTTTAATACAACGATTGGTAAGGAAGGATTCAATTAATAATATAAAACTTCGCAGTAATTACTGTTAGCAAATCAGCTGTAGAACATGAAGATTGAAATCCATTTTGATGATCAAAAAGTAAGTAATTAGATTCAAGATGAGAGATTAAGCATTTGTAAATTAAAGACTCAAAAACCTTACTTAGATAGATAAGAAGACTAATGGGACGATAGGAAAAAGACTAATGGGACAGTAGTTAGATAAGTCAGATTGCTCTCCAGAATTTTTGAAAATAGGGAAAATAGATGTCACATTCCAGCAGGCTGGAAAACAAGACTCCGATAGGCACTTGTTAAATTTTGAAAGTATAAAAGCTCCTGAGAACACTTCTGCAAGACTACAACAGTTATGTTGTCTGGTCCACAAGCTGTAGAGGAGTCTAAGCAGGAAATCACTTTAGATACAGAAACTGGAGTGATACGAATGTTGAGCAATGGATCAACCTGTTTGTCTGCTATATCAAGTAGAACACAAATAGTGGAATCAAGAGTATATATCAATGGCATTGATGAAAAGTTTTTTTAGCAAACAATTCAGCTTTGTCCTTAGGTGAGGTGACAAAACTTGAACCATACAAGAGAGGTGAAATAACAGATTTGCCTATATTATAGATACTGTTAAAGATTCTCCAGAAGTCACAAGAGCCTAAATTTTGGAATGAAATATAAATTTGTTTTGCTGATAGATATTGAAGTAATAGTTTCGATTGGAAATTGCAGCTGCACAATAAACAGAAAACCATGGAGAAGAGTGAGGCTTGACTTGGAATTATCGAGAGGAAATAAAAGATTCCATGCCAACTTGAATCTAAGAAGTTATGCAAAAAGCATATTTGACAGCAGACGAAAAGATTTCTACCCTAGGGCCATCACAAAGAAAATCATGGAAAGAGTCCCAGTCAGCTTTAAGGTAGTTGTAAGGGGTACCATGATAAGGGGATTCTGATGATAAAGAAAAAAGAGATAATAGTTTTAGAGAGATCAAACTGTGATCAAAAGCATATAAGGGTGAATGTGGAGAAACTGAGCACTGACTAGGATTAAAAACAAGACATAAGTCGAGTAGAGAAGGCAAATTATTTAGATTGTGTGGAAAGTGAGTTGGTAAGTTGACTAATTGAGTTAGAGATTGAGAAAGGCAAAAGTTGTGGGCCTTAATGTCTGCAGAATCACTGACACTAGAGCAAAGCTATTTAGTGTGATGAGCATTAAAGTCACCAACAACAACAATTTTGGCTGAAGAATACGGAGAGAGAGCTTGGTCAATTTGATCAGAAATAACATCAAAAGTGTGCAGTCTTTAGATGAAGGAGAGTGATGTAAAACAAAGAGAAAAGCGATAGAGTCAAGTGGTGCTAAACGAAAGCACAAAAAGAATAGTCTGTGGATTCAAACTTAGTTTCCTGACAAATGGGTGAACTTTTATGAATGTAAATGCCCAGACCAAGCATGTAACTATTGGAGTCTTTACAAATTAAAGGAAGATAACCATCAACACTAAGATCGCAAGATGAGACAACTGAACTAAAATTAGTCTTATAAAGAGCAGATAGGTCTGGTGAACTTTGCAGGAGATAAGACTCAACATAAAAAAAGTTACTTCGAAGACCACAAACATAAGTGAATGATAGATTTAGAGAACTTGGTGTTGATGATGGTGTTTAGAGTTTAGAGTTTTTGGTACTTTAGACATTTTTTAATTTGTTAAAGAACTCGACTCAAAGCACAGATAGTACTCAGTATACTATTTAATAGCCCAAACAATTGCTTCATTACTATTAATAAACCCATCCATGCGTAACATGGCACTGTTAGTACTCTGATATTTTACAGCTGTTGAAGGAATCAGCCTCTCTGTGAGCTACCATAGAGTTCGGGAAAGCAGCCGGCCTCAGAACCATAAAACTGAGTTTTAGAGCTGTACCCTTATTTTAATTTAAAAAGGAACTAGAACTTACCTACTGGTAAAACAATGTGCAAGTTTTACAACTTACAAACTATGTACCAATCCTTACAACTATCAAACTATCTGCCAGTCCCTTCAACTATTAAACTATTTGTAAGCCCTTACAACTATAAAACATTGTGCCAGTTATTAGAACTATCCAACTATGCATTTAAGGTCCATACCTTAGAACTATCAAATTATGCGTCTGCCATTACTATTGATAAATTATGCTGGTCCTTAGTATTGTCAAACGATGTGTCAAAATTTAATTTCTATATTTTCATAGAAAACTTCTTTAAGATAATATCATTATGCAGCTAAAAACATACCAACAATCTTTGTTGATCTCTCAATTAAAAGCTTAGGTTTTATCTCTCTTATATGTGATAACAGTAAAAAAACATGCAGGACATGATTTTGTGTTACATAATACCAGTAAAAAAATGACATAAAACCTTAATAATAATAAAATACTGCGCATGACGCGAGTTTTTAGACAAGGTTTTCATTTTAAGTAAATTAAAATGAATCTTAGTGAAGCGTAGAGTGAGGTTAGTTGAGCGTAAGAACAAATGGAACACGTATTTTACATCACAACTCCATAGGAATTGTGATGTAAAATACAAGTATCCATTTTGTAAATAACAAAAACTTAAAGAAAAAGTGCCAGAACTTTGGTAAATTCAATTAGTTTTAATTTACGCTACACAAACTCAAATTTAAAAATTTTTAAATGTAAAATTTTAAAATATAAAAAATTTAAAATATGCTTCAACTTTAAGCATTGTTATTAAATACTTTAAATATAAAAGCATAAGATTTAATATTCTTGGGGATATGTTGATAACAAATTTAAATTTTAAACTAAAGAAAACTAAACAATAGCAAAAGTGCTATTGTTATTTACTTTAATTTTTTTATATAAAATATTTGATTTGATGAGTAAAATATTTGACCATTGTTAAATTAAACATGTGAGCTCTATTTGACAGTAAAATAATTTGGATTATGTAAATAAATTCATGGTTAAATTAAGATTTTACAATGATTTTATCATGCGATAATGAGAAAAACCTTAACTTTCGGAAACATTAAAATGACTTAAATTTATTTTAATATTAGAGGTTTATTTATTAGAATATTAATAAACGTTCATGTGTCTAATAAATGAATATTAATAAACTTTCATGTGTCTAATAAATGAATATTGATGTATATTCATTTGTTAAAAGCTGACAAAAAAACAAATAAAATTTGACTAATCATTCATTTTCCACTATGGATTTGTCAAAATAAATACTCATATTTAAAAATAATAATTTTAAATCAGGCTTTAAAGTTCAAGATAATGGTATAAAATAATATTTTTATGTTTTATGGCACTTTGTAGCTATTTAACTTTTTTTTCTTCTCTTACTTGCACCATTAAAGTGTGTAAAATACAAAAGTTTTAATAACTGTTACTAATATTTTTTGCTATGTAAATTAAGTATAAAATATTTTAAGAAATGTAGATTTTTTATTCAAAGAAAGACTATTTTAAAGTTTTTATCCAAGATTTTTTATCTCTTATTTTTAATTTAAGACAATGCTAAGCAACAACCATTAAATTTGCTTTATTGCCTTTTGTTTCAGAAAGTTTGAATGAAATCTTGACAAAATTTAATAGCATGTTCTTCAGTGTAATTTAGAGCAAGAAGACCAGTGACAGTTTTTTTTAAATCTTTTATAATCTGGAAATAAGTCCCAGCTTAATGAACTGGTTTTCAGCCATTCTATTTGATGTAATGCATTTTTTTAATAAGCCATCAATAAATCAGCTATGAGGTCTAAAAAATCTTTAATCATCATATAATATTTAACTAGGCCTAATAATTAATTTTATTATCAGGCCTTGTCAAAAATTATAAGATAATTAATTATCAGACTATGTTAAAAATTATGTGACAACTAAAGATTTTTTGGACCTCAAAACTGGTTTTTCAATGATTTATTAAAAAAGGTTTCAGCTCCAAAAAATCATTAACTATCATATAACTAGGTCCATGCCTCATTAAAAAACATTCCACAGCTAGCATTGTTATTCTAAAAACTTTTTTTTTATTTTGAAATATTCAAATGATCTTTTAATATAGTTTATACGACATTTATTCAGAAAATATTAATGTAAATTTTTTGTTAAAGAAACTAATTATTTTATATAAATTTTTTTTTAAATAAATGTTTTCGAATTAAATTTAATTTAAAAAAATTAATTTTAGTTTTGAAGGAATGTAAAATAGTAAAACATAGAGTGTAAAATTTCAAAGGAAGGTATTATCGTATCACAATATTTATTAAAGAATAAATGTTTTTTTTATCATCTGCTAACTAATTCATTACATGAAACATAAATCTCTTTATTGTAGATTAAAATATGTGAAAGCGAAAAAAAAATTTAGTTTTTTCTTTTAAAAAAAGGTAGAAATGTTTTTGTTTAAGAGAATTCTTTTCACAAATAAATTTATTAATTTTTGTTTCTTATTAATTCAATATCAAAGTTCTTTTGACACAATTTATTTAGAACATAAATTTTTGTTTACGAAAATCTTATTGGTAATTAAAATCTATAAATTGTTTATAATCTTTATTTAAAATATTACATACAATTACTTGAAAAAATAATAAGTTGTGATAAACAAAAGATTATGTTAATAATAAGATTTTTTTTTAAGAAATAAATTATAAGAAAGTATAATCTTTTTCAAATACCGAATTTCATCAGTAATTTTTGTTATATAAGTTTCATCAGTAATTTCATCAGTAATTTTTGTTATATAAGTTTAAATAACTTTTAATGTTGTTTAAAATTAATTACAAAAAAATTGTTTTTTTTTAATTCTTTCTATTCCTTTCTAAGTCAACAATCTTGTTTCTAAATCGAAAATCAAAAGTAGAAGATTTAATTAAATTAAAGATATAACTAAAAACTAAAACTAAAAACATTTATATTTTGATAGTTTAAACCATGAAAAAATATTTTTAAGTCAATTTAAATTTAGATTGAACTGAATTAAGTCAGTTTAATTTTGGACTGAATAACTTATTTAATTATTTTTCTAACATGAAAAACTTTACAAAGAGATATTTTTTTGCAACAACTGCTTGTTGTCATTATTTTTAATTACACAAAAATAAACAAAAATTTCAAAATTTCACAAAAAAAATGTTCAACATTTTATTTTTTCTCTTTTAAAGAAAAAAAATTCTATTCACAAGAATTTCTTTTTTAATTCTTTTTATTTTACCTGATACCGAAAGATCATAAAACCCTGGAGCACAAGATTCACATTTCAATGAGCCTACACCAGGTTTGCATTGACATTGTCCAGATTCATCACATTGAGAGCTTGTTGCATATAATGCTGAGCATAAACAAGGCCTGCATCCAGATCCAGTAGAAATCCCATAATATTGTAAAGCACATTGGTTACATGTACGACCAATAACATTTGGGTTACATTGACATTGCCCAGTGTTGTAATCACAATCTTGATTTATTGAGCCAGCTGTGTTGCAATTACAAGCTAAATAACAATAAAATGATCAATTGAAAAAATGTTTTTGTAAAGATAAATAACATTAAAAAATTCATTTGAAGAAAAGAGTTTGAATGAAAATAAATAAAATCAAAATTACCATTTGTAAAAAAGAGTTTTTTGTGATGATTTACATAAAAACAAAATGTTAAAAAATTGAAATACTCACGCACACATCCAAGTCCAGAAGAAAAGTTATAATGCTGTGGCAAGCATGACATGCATGTTCTACCATATATGTTTTCCTTGCAGTTGCACTGACCACCATATATGTTACAAACATAAGAATTAATGCTGCCCAAACTGTTGCATCCACATGCTGTAAAAAAATAAAATAAAGAATTTTAAAATGTTCCTAAATTATAACAATAAACTTTTTGATAAAAAACCATGTTGAGAGGTTTATATATATATAATAAATGTTTGTCTCCCTTAAAAAGAATCTCCCTTAAAAAGAAATCTGTTTAACTTACTGAGATATTGTTATAATAGAAAGTCTTTATTTATTTTTACATATTTATTGATTATTTTATATATTCATTTATTTTTACATATTTTAATGTTTTTTTTATATATTCATTTACTTTTACATATTTTAATGAATTTATTAAAATTCATTAAATCATGTAAAAATTAAATAATTAAAAAAGATTTTTAATGTTAGCAAAAAGCTTTTACAGAGCAAATAATATAAAGACTGTTCAGAATGATGATGACACATGGGTTTTTTGACAAGGGGTTCACAAACATTTTGTGAAACCCTTGATCAATTTTGATTATTTTTAAAATGGTTTAAAGCAAACTTAACTTCTTTTCAAATAATAAAACTGTAAATTTAAAAAACTTGATTGTGAAATTTATACTTTTTTTCAAATTAATTTATTTGAAAAAAAGTATAAATTTCAAAGGAAAACTGTCAGAAGTACCATCAAGTCATGGAGTAAAGTTTGGCCGTTTGAAAAAAGATGAGAAACAAAAATAGAGGTTATTCAAGTTTAAACTTTAATCAAAAAGTGATTAGGTGTATTGATGCAAATCCAGAGTACTTTGTTCAGGATATCAAAAAAAAAAAAAAAAAACAGGTGATCACAAGTCTACAATCTATGAAGTCAAAAAGAAATATGGTTACAAGACATACACTAAGCAGAAACTCAAAAGATCCCAATAGCACTCAGCGAAGATCATAAAATTGTCAAAAAATGCTATGAGAAAATAATTAAAGAAATCAAAAGTGCATTAATAATGGATGATGAATCCTACTGAACTACTGACTGTTTGTCACTCTCAGTTCCCAATTGAATGACATCAACGAAATGGCATTGATTTTGTCCCTAAAAAAATGAATCTGGCAAACATGCCACAACTTTGCTCAACTGAAAAAGTTTGTTGATACAATTCTTTATCGCTTGAAAGGGGCTGTAACTTTTTAGCTTAGATAAGGTCTGACCAGCGATGTGTAGAGTCTTTTACAAATTTGTTTGTTTTTATAGATAAAAGCTTTCTTTAGTTGACCGAGGACAGAGTTAGCTTTTGATGGTATTATTTTGACATGCATATCCCATTTGAAGTTTTGTCAAACGCAAAATCTCTTTCGTTATAAAAAGAATAGAGAAGTTGAATCAAGATTTAATATTTGTGATTGGGGTTGTCCTTGTTGAGTCAAGATTTAATACTTGTGATCGAACAAACATGAAACATAAGTTGCATAAGAAAATTAAGACAGAAATCAATCAATTTCTTAAAAAACAATAGTTATATATGAGTTATTTTTAATACTTTTAATTTATCCCTTTTTTTTACATTTGTTTTGTTGATGCTTTTTTTTTGTAAATACATAATTGAACTAATAATTAGTAAATATTTAGTTCGTTTACTAAAGTGATTACTAACTAGTTAGTTCTAACACATATAAAATATAAATATGAAACATAAATGTATATATGAAATATAAATGTGTATATGAAACTAAATGAAATTTTTTTGAAACTGTAACTATGACAGCCCAAATGTGATAACAGTATTTCCATATAGAAACAAAGAAGAGATTTTTAGAGGTAGGGAATAGAGAATAGAGGAAGAGAATGGAATCAGGAGTAATAACGAGCACAATTAATAGAAACTTAACAGATACTGACATTGCAATCAATTGCATATATGAATTCCATGTGAGGTCATTAGTGAATGATAATTCAAAAAGACATGATGAAGAAGACTCAGTGAGAGGGTTGCCAATCATTAATATAGGAATGTCAACAATATTGTGGCAGTTGTTTGCAGTAAATAATTGAGTTTTGTTAGAGTTAAAATTCACAAGACACAACAAGTCCCAAGCTGTTACAGAAGAAATATCAGATTAAAAATAGGTTGCCTGTTCCAGCCTTCGGATTTAGGGTCGACATTTGGCAATGCGGACCCAACTACCAACTTTAAAGTGTTTGAGATCAGCAAAAAATTGCCAACCTCATTTCTATATTTTTTAGTAAAATCTTTTTGTTGAAATAATTTTGCCAACCTGATGCTGACCTCTAACAGTTTAAGGCCGGCAGTGTATTGCTGATCTCATTTTTCTTAATTCCAAGAGCTGTTGTTCCAAGAGACCAAAAACAGAAGAATTTTTTGTCAAGACAGGATGATAAAGTTGATAAATCATCATCAAATAAAGCCACTTTAGATGTAGGATTGTTGAGAAGATCATTAATGTAGATAAGAAACGATACAGGACCAAGGGTAGAACCTTGAGGTACCCCAGAAGTTACTGGACATTAAAAAGAGTGTTAGCCTTCAAGGATAATTTTAAAACTTCAAAAAGAAAATGATTTAACAATCTCTAAAATTTTGCCAGACCATATGAACCAAGTTTATGGAGAAGACCCGTATGCCAAACTTTATCGAAAGCTTTTGATTTGTCAAAACAGCTCTTGCCTCATTGCCTCCATCTGATGCACAATATAACTATTTCATTTGCGATATAATTATAGTTACAACAGTTAGAAAGTCAGTTGTAGAATAAGAAGATTGAAAACCATTAATTAATTAGTAAATTATTAGACTCAAGATAGAATCTTAAAAATTTGTTGATTCAAGACTCAAAGTACTTGCTAATAATAGAGAGAAGACTGATTAAATGATGGTGAGAGGGGTCAGAATGTTCTCCAGAATTTTAAAAAACTTACCACAATTTCTTTTTCCATTTTCCTAGCAGGCAGGAGAACAAGATTTAATAAATATCGAATAGTTTAGAGAAAATTAAAGAGAGAGTAATTAATTCATGAGTCTGATGTAATAACATCAGACTTATGAATTAAAGATGGAATGTTTGACTAATCTTTGTTAATGACAGTGTTGAAAACTTTCAAGAGAAAAGTCTATAGAGCCTAACTTCTGAGGTAAGAGATTGAGATATATATCCCAGTCAACTGGGATATATAAATATCCCAATATAAAATAAATAATGGAGTTTAGCATCAGACAGCACCTTTTTACATTGATTTCTTGCAATAATAAAAAGTGTACTCTTAAAGGAGTTTTTTTTTTAAAAAGTTAAAAAAAAATATTATTATCAGATATAGCAACTGCACAAAAAGATGAAAACCATAAATTAGAATGAGGCTTGACTTAAAATCAACAAGAAGAAACAAAAGATTTCATACCTACCGGAATACAGAAAGTTATGTAAGAGACACATTTATCAGCCGAGAGAAGAAAAAAATCAGCCAAAGGACAGTTGCAAAGAAAATCACAAAAAGAATCCAAGTTAGCTTTAGGGTAGTAGTAAGTAGTGCAATAAATAAGTTGAGTCTAAAGAGGTACAAGAACTATAGAAATCATTGTATGGCCCAAAATACCTAAAGGACAACATGGAGATACTGTACACAAGCTAGGGTTAAAGACAGGACAAAAACAAAGAAGTAAAGGTATTTGTTTAGGTTTGTCAGGAAAATAAGAATAAGGTTGAGTATCTGAGTTAGAGATTGAGAAACACAGGAAATATGAGCTTTTGTGCCAGCAGTATCAGTGGTGTTAGAGCCAAGAAATTCAGTGTGATGAGGATTGAAGCCACCAATAACACCAATATTAGCAGAGGGATAAAGAGAAAAGGGCTCTGTCAATTTGATCAAAAATTACATCTAAAAGAGTGCAGTCTTAAAAAAAAGAGGAAGTGATAAAGAACAAAGAGAAAGATGATTGAGAGAAAAGGTGTCCAATTGTGACGCAGTGGTATGAGATCTGGCTCAGAACAAAGATGTCGGAGGTTTGATGCCAGCTCTAGCCCATTGTGACATTGGTAATGAAGGAGGCATGAACTTACTAGTTAAATGCTGTTCCATGGTGCTCTGTGATAAGGACTTCTGAAAGCCTTAAAAACCACAACAACAATAAAAAAGAGGTGCTAAGCGGAAGCACATAAAAATATGGTCAGAGAATTCTAACTTGATTTCTTATCAAAGGAGCTATCAATACTAAGATTCGGTTTTGAAAAGAAAAAAGAATGGTCAAAGGATTTGAATCTGATTTCACAACAAAGAAGAAACAGCTAAATTTTTCACAAGTAATTTTTCACAGAGCAAGTAAGTCTGGTAAATTTTGCAAGAATAAGATTCAACTGATTGAAAGTTACTTCAAAGACCATGAATACTTGTAAGAGGTAATTGAAACAGTTAAGTGGTAGTGATGATTTTTTATGTTTAACATTTTGGTCATTTGGTCATAATATAAGTTAAAAACAACTTGACTCATTCATAGATGGAACTAGACAAGTAATGAGCTATTCAGTTGCCTCAGTCCAGCCATATATTAATCTATAATAATAACCCAACGAGGTAATTTAGGGCTAAATATGTGGCCTCAACAATGCACACCAAAAGCACTAACAAGAACACCATCCATTTTTAACATGATACTGTTAATACTCTGATATTTTACAGTTGTTGATGGAATCAGTATTCCTGAGAGCTATCACAGAGTTCCAGAAACCTTACTACCAGCTGGTCTCAGAACTGAGAGCTGAGTTTTAGAGTATTACCCTCATTAGGAGGCAACAGGAAGAGATGCATAGCCACAATCGAAGAAGCACAAGCAAAAAACTAACAAGTCAAAAAGATCCTGCATTTATACTTGACAGGAAACAATGTAACACAGATTTTATTATATAGAATTTTAAGTTTATTTCTCTTAGCATTTACCTAGAAAAGATTTATACAATGCCTTTTATAAATGTTTAAAAAGAATTCTTTGACTCCTGAATATGTTTATAAATGTCTAAAATAATTTTTTTAACTACATATGTCACAGAAATACTTTAGAAACTTAAATAATGTTTAATGTAAATGTTTATCAATTAAGGTATGTAAATACTTCTGAATAATTATGAAGTAAGATAAGGTATTTAAATCCATGAATGCAAGAATTCAATAATGTTATGTTAATACAAAATTAACAAAAAAAATCATAAAAATAATGATAAAAATTAGGAAAGTAATGCAAAAATCTGTGTAACAATCATTCCCTAACATTTGTATACAAAAAATAAATAATTTTTAAATGGGTAACGACTTAATATTACTTTTTTTTTGATTGATGACATGATTTGCAAGATATTTTCAGATTTTATTCTAATCTTAAAACAAATTATTTGTCATAGAACTTAGTTATGCTGCATTTTTTTTTTTTTTAAACTATTCACCTCCCCAAGGCTGAGAAGGTTACTACAGTCAAGAAGGCTACTTTTGTGGTTACAACCCTCTCTCAACTCTATAACTCCAAAACATGAACCTCAACAAACAAGGCTGCTGCAAGGAGAAACAAATTGAGCACGGTATTACCAGGGACATGGTGGGGATCGAACTTGAAACTTCCCGCTTAAAAGGCAAGTGCTCTACCACTACACCACTACCGCATGAATATAAACTATATAAAAATAAAAACATAAAAGTAAAAAATCCATACCTAAAGCTTGCTCATATATAGATCCATAACTGTATGCTAAAGATTTTGCACCAACTAATTCTTGTGTAGCCCATAACACTCTAGAGGAGGCTACTGAATAAAACTGTTTAAATGTTGTTTTCTGATCAGAATCAAGCAGCAAATAACGACTCTGTGATTCATAGAATGGCATCAGTAACAACTAAAAACATAGACAGCTTTAATTGAATAAAAAAGATACTGTAATCAATGATGATGATGTTGATGATGATGATGATGATGATGATGATGATGATGATGATGATGATGATGATGATGATGATGATGATGATGATGATGATGATGATGATGATGATGATGATGATGATGATGATGATGATGATGATGGTGATGATGATGATGATGACAATGATGATATTATATAAACACACACGCATATATGCTACATCTTATGCAGTAAAATATTTTTCAATATTAAATTTAAGATATAACTTTTCTTTTGTAATTAAAAAAAACATACCCCAAGAATAAAAACTTTAGCTCTATTTTTTGCACTTCCAGGAGGAAACCATAAAACAACATTGTATGTTCCGACACTTAAACAAAGACTTCCAAAGCTTTGTGTTTGTGTTTCAGGATCTAAGCTACCACTTAATGTTACTGCAAGACTACTTGAAATCATTGTATTGCCATCATCACATGAATATGGAAAAAACTGACTTTGAATTGCAACTTGCATACTTAATCCAGTAAATATATCTCTACACTTAGGAAAAAAAAAATTTTAATATTAACTTGATAATAAAAAATAAAAAAGTAATATATCATATAATGTAAAATTTCCTAAATCAGCATGTAACCATGACTGATCACTATGATCACAATGTTCAATTATCTAGACATAAGTTTAAAAAAAGCATTTATAAGATTTTTTTCTTTAGTAAGGTTCTTAATTATAGTACTTTTTAAAAAACATTCTAAAGATAACATAAAAACTGTAGAATTTAAAGTTTTTTTTATTTATCACTCTTTATACCAATGAATATTTTTAATTTTCTTAGTAAATATAAATATGAGTAATACCTAAAGATAAGGTATTACTTATATTTATATTTAATAAGATATATAATAAATACTAACACATCAAGTCTGTATAGCTTTGCTACATTTGCATGAATGCGGTAGTGGTGTAGTGGTGTAGTGGTAAGGTGCTCGCTTCATAAGCGAGGGGTTCCGAGTTCGATCCCCACCACGTCCCTGGTAGTACCGCGCTCAACTTGTTTCTTCGCGCAGCGGCCTTGTTCCTCAAGGTTCGTGTTTCGGAGTTATTGAGTTGAGAGAGGGTTATAACCACTATTAAGTAGCCTCCTCATCTGTAGTAGCCTTCTCGGCATTGAGGAGGTGAATAACAAAAAAAAAAAAAAAAAAAAAAAAAAAGAATAAATATAGCGTTAAGAGAGTTAAATATAGCCAAAATCAAACTATTTAAAACCGTCTTTAACTTTTTTTTTTTTTAACTATTCAGCTCCCCAAGGTTGAGAAGGCCACTACAATCGAGGAGGCTACTTTTGTGGTTACAATCCTCTCTAAACTGTATAACTCCGAAACATGAACCTCGATGAACAAGGCCATTGTGAAAGAAACAAGTAGAGCGCGGTACTACCAGGAACCTGGTGGGTATCGAACTTGGAACTTCTCACTTATGAGGTGAGCACTCTACCACTATACCACCATCACAACTAACAAATATTGAGAAAACTTTCAAATAGTTGTTATTCAACACAATATTAATACACAATATTGTTGCTTGCATGAACAGTCAATCAGCAAATTTTTAACCAATTAACCTTTTACAAAAAAGAAAATTTTCAAAAAAAAAAAGAAAAATCTTATAGGTAAATACTCCATAATACTCTGTAGCAACATGACAATGATTAATCTCACAGTGACAGGACTTCTAATCTCTGCATCTATAAACATTTATAAGTAATTAAAAGTTGGGTGACAACATCGAGGACATTTTAGAGTTAATAAAATTATATTTTAGCTTTCATGAGATTAGACAATTTTAGCTTTCACGAGTAATATCAAGAGTAGTTTAATTAGATTATATTTCTACTTCATCAATACTAATTAAATATGTCGTGATAACTGCAAAGCTTCTATCACTTAGTGATACTGATTTATCTCATATTATCGTGACATTTAGGATTTAAATTGACATTAAACCAATGTTAATTTAGCAAAATTTGATCAATGGTTTTTATCAAACTATAATCAAAAGTAGCTGAATAAATTTTTTTATGTTTCATAATAAAATAAAAGCCATAAAAAATGGAATTTCCAAAAAGGTGATTTTTGTTGTTCACACTTACTTTAAAATACAGCTCTTTAGTGACCTATTGTATAACATTTAAAAAAATATTAATGCACAAACTTTTAATGTATACAATCTGTGTGGATTCATTATGTCATGACAAATTTTTAAATGTAAGGCCTTTAATGAGATAAAGGAAAGTTTTTGAAAGTACATTTATAAAAAAGCAGAGTTTTTTAAAACATACATAAGCATTACATCAATAGAGTCGGAAAAAATGCTTCTCAAAAAAGTTTTGTACTTGTTTTTTAATTTTAATATCAAGAAAACATTTGAAAATATTTTTAAAACATTTCCTAATGCCCAAGATATGGTGCCAGCAAGAAGAGACTCAATACTTGCAAGACACAAAAACACTTCATTGAGAACTATAATCCAAATAAACATTTACCTACTGGAATTTTTGATGTAGATAAATTCTTCTTAAAATTGAAAAAAGGGAGAAAACAAAAAGTGATTTACTTGGCGCTTTAAATTTTTTCAAAGTTATTTTTAAAAACAACTTCAAAAGATCAAATCTTTTCTGATTTTGCCTAATTTGCAAGACATTGATGCAAAAAGGTACTGTATGATGCCGAGGTCAATTACTCTCAGACTATAAAACCTCATAATTTAGTTCAGAAGTTAGATTTTAGAGACTTTCAGAAAATATTAAACTTTAATAACAAAGGCAAGTAGATTCATTACTGTTAAAAATACAAACCACTTCTAAAAGTCCAGCAAAAAATTTCTCTTACTCCCACTTCTGCAAAAGTTATTTCTCACTCTTTTACAGATTGTGATCCAAACAACATTCTTATCAGTCTGACAAAAATATAGTCCAGACCTTTTCCCCACTCTCTAAGCTATTTAATAAGAGCTTAACTGAATCTTGCTTTCATTTTTTTTATAAAATTTTTACAAACTCTGAAGATCACTCTGACACCTAATTATCAACCACTCAGTCTCTTAACCTATTATGAAATGCTTTCAGTCTTTAATTAACAAAGTTATAACATATAGATTCTATCAGTTGCCGGTTAATTAGTAAAGTTTTTATATATTTAATTAGGAAACTTCTACTATCTCTTATTGAGCCTAACAACTTATTTTCTGACAATCAATAAAAACCTGATTTCGATCTTTTTGTTACAGTGTTCATACTACCAACTTATTAACCTTTATAACAGTTCTGCTGTACATTAGATAGAAAAAATGAGGCAAAGACTATTGCTCTTGACATATCAAAGGCTTTTGATAAAGAATGGCATGCTGGTCTTCTCCATATTCATCTCCATGCTTTATGTATCTAGTAAATTTTTTTAAATTACTTATCATTTCTAAATGTAGTATTAAAGTTATTCTTAATGGACAACACTCTCCTTTATTTCTTGGGTACCGCAACATTCCATCCTTGGTTCTCTTTTGGTCTTCCTATACATTTTCTAGATCTTCTTAATAATCTTACCTCTAAAAAGATATTTGACACAATTCTTTACCTGTAGTGTTGACTAAACAAGGAATACTTTTTGATCAATTAGAACACAAAATTTGGGTCATCAAGAATACTGTAAAAACAGGCAACTGATCTTGAATTTGATTTATTTTTTGTGACAGCTTGGGGCTTGCAGTGGCTTTTGAATTTTAACTCAAACAAAACTCAGTTGTTTACTGTTAACAATTGTTGCAATATTGATGTTATTTAAATATTGGTGACAACATTCTTACAGAGACTTTTGTAAACTGTTCATCTTTTTAAATTATCATTCACTACTGACCCTTTCCAAACTATCATTCCCTGTAGCATTTAAAATGCAAGAGAAAATATTCAGACAGTTATTGACCAAGTTTTGTTAGAAGCAATATTTTCTGCTTCAAGGAACAGAAATTAATGCTTCTACAAAACCATTTTACAGATCTACAACTACAGAGTTTGAAGTATCAAATGACAATAATCAAAGTGGAAAAGTTCAGAGCTCAAACATCTTTTGCAATGATGCTATTGGATTAATTGAACACATTGTTAACCAACATGATCTTTTACCAAAATGGATATATGATAAAAGTAGACATTGATGGAGGTGCTGAATTTCTAAAAGTCTGTATGCATTTATTAAATAGCCAAGAGAAAACATAACATAAGTTTTCTTAATAATAAATTTCTTAAGCACATTTTATGATCAATTTTATCAACGAGGTGTGAAAAAAATTTAGGCAGTTGTGGAGTTTGTTTTATTTTGGATTTTGTATTATAGAACTTATGAGAACTTAAAGTTTTAGAGTTACTTTGTTTAGAAAATGCTGCTTTCACACTTGCAGTGAACATAAAATTTGCCAATGTTTTTCTTGGATCAGACTCACCTACACAAACATATCTCTGTCCTTGTTGTGAAATCTCTAAAATTTTGAAAAACCAACCAATTTCAGGGAAATTAATGACACTTTAAATGATTAATTCCAATCCCATTAATTACCAGAAAGCTCTCAGTGTTCTTTTAAAGAAATCAAAACTCTCAACGACACAAAACAACGGGAACATTACAAAAACTCATTTTGCTCAATTTTCCTGATAGAACAAAAGTTGGTGATATTTTGCTAACCATAGAATTGCTTTGATTTACCAACAGACTGTTTCATCATTTAACAACCCCCCTTATTTGAAGTTATTCTTGTTTTTTGATCAACTAACTTTATCAAGTAAATTTATCATTTGCAGACATTTATCCATGAAGAGTTCAATAAAAACTAGTGTAAAGATTTCAACAATATTTGCTTTCTGAAAGAATTTTTTTTTTTTTTTTGTTAATTCACCTTCCCAAGGCCGAAAAGGCCACTACAGACGAGGAGGCTACTTAATTGTGGTTATAACCCTCTCTTAACTCTATAACTCCGAAACACAAACCTTGATGAACAAGGCCACTGCGCTGAAAAACAAGTTGAGCGAGGTACTACCAGGGATGTGGGATTGTTTGAAAACAGCAAAATAGATTTGAAGGTGTAAAACTTATTACTCCATTTAAAATAATCAATGCAGTACAACAGCTTTAGCAATGTTCTTAAATCAATAAGATTTAAAAAAATAAAGATTCCATGATTTTGTGAGGGAGAGCAGATTTTATGAGAGAGAGCATACAAAGTCCTCAACATTTTAATTACATTTAAAGTTTATGCTACCATCAAGTACATGTCTGTGTTTATTGACAATCAGGCTAAAAAGCCATTACCCAGCAAAAACTTCCTTTAACTCTATATAAAAATTTTTTTAAGAGGTCGTGAGTTTTGATGTGAGCAAGCATCAGAATCAGTTCATTTAGATTTTATTGGTCGGCAGGAAACAGACACTTACAAACAAAATTTGGGTCATCAAGAATACTGTAAAAAATGAAAAAATTGTACAACTGCACACTGCACAAGACATATCTAACAGTGCAAAGTTAATAATGAAATGAACCAATATTTGTGACTTCATTTAAAAAAATATTGATAACTTTTCAATTGTTGCTAAATACTTTTAAAAACAGTGAAAGCCATGTTGATGTAAAAACCAGAACAAAATTTTTTTTATACAATTAGCAAAAGAGATAAATATTATTCTTTTAGGCTCACATATCTAATTTGCTATAGCAAGTTAGATGTGTAAGCCTAATATTTATTCAATGTAGCCCTGTTCAAGTTGACAGAAAGAAAATGATCTGACATTCCCAACAAACACTTTATCCAAAATAACTTTAATAAATTTATTAAACCTAACAACCCTTTATTGCCAAGACAGCTCAACAATGCTTCATAAATTACAATGTGGTCTTTGGCTTTTACATTTGTTTAAAGTGTATACTAAAAGGGAAAAAGAAGAAGCCCTTTAAGGCATCATCATCATAATATATTATCAATATAAAATGAATGATAAATGTAATAAACCTTTAAATTTTTATCTTTTTTCTCCACTTAAAAAAATGATTTTAAAACTAGCTATAAAAGATTTTCAATTTAAAATTTTATATAAAATATAAAAAAAAAAAAATGTTCAAATCCTTAAAATGACAAATTTATATTAGACAATAAAAACAAAAAAGAATAACAAAAAAATTGGTAACAAAAAAAAAGTAAAATTTACTCTTTTTTTTGTTACCAATTACCAATACCAATTAAACTTAAAACTATAAAAAATTTATTTTCATTTTATTGACAAAAACTTTTTAAATTAAAAAAAAAAAATTAATAATATAATAACAACATATAAAAAAAATAATAACATAGTATATAATATACATGTATATAATATACAACATAGTATATATGCATATAATACTGACCAATATATTACCACTAATAAAATATAAAACAAAATAAAAGTATAAAATAGAAAAAAAGAAAAAATTTATACCTTGTATTGAATAAAAAACTCATAAAGCAATATTTTTGGAACACTGATTTGAAAAGTTACAAGAGTAGCTGATGTATCTAGGCTCCCAACAGAAACTGAATAACCAAGGACATAGAATGTATTACCACTGGCCTCAGTTAAATTTATATATTCATATGAGTAAGCAACCTAATCAGAAAATTTAAACAAAGTTTAAAACAAATTTTAAAAATTCTTTAATAATTTTTTCTTTAGCAACAAACAAAGGTTTACTAGTAACTGGCTGTAAAGCTAAACTGGTTAAAATAAAATATAAAGAGAAATAGTATTTATTGATGATTTTTTTTCTTTTTTAATTTTTTTATTTTTAATTCACTACCAACTACTAAGTTAGGAAATACTAGAAAACAAAGAATAGAGTTAAAGAGCAAGAAAATGGTTGACAAAAGACTTAAAAAGTTGTAGATATTATGAGTCAGGAAAACATAAAAAATGGAAGTGAGTTTCAAAGGGTTATAGTGCAGTAAAAATAAAAGTTTTTAGAGCATGCAAGGACAGATCCAGTAAAAGGATGTGCTAAATGAAAAATCAAACAAAAATAAGTTTTAGTTGACGGAACTAGAGATAACAGCTCCTTTGAGTAGCAACCATGATAGCATTTATAGAAATGAGAAAGAGATGCAACTCTACAAGAATGGGAGAGGCTCAAGCTTGGCAGATTAAGCAGATTTAACTAAGTTTACAATGCATTTTTGGACCTTGTCTAGAAGAGAAAGAGCATCATTAAAAGAACCAGCCCAAATATGACAACAGAACTCTATAACTGAGTTTTTTTGGAGTTAAATTTACAAGCCAATGTAAGCCCCAATCTGTTACAGAAGTGAGATCAGATACCAAATCGGCTACCTGTTCTAAGCAATCAAAAAAAAAAAAAAAATGAAAAAGAAAAAAAATTTCCCTGATATACTATATTAAGCAAGCTTATGGAGAAGAACAGCATCAAAAACCCTATTGATTGTCTGAGAGTAAGTTATTTGACTTAAGATGGGATGTGAGAAATTTTTTGATTAAAGATTCAAAGACTGTACTAATAACAGAGAGAAAACTGGTCAGAAAATAGCTGGAGGGGTCAGAATGTTCCCCAGAGTTTTTAAAAATTGGAACCACAGATGCTATTATCCACCAGGAAAGAAAATAAGATTCAGCAATTAACAAATAGTTTAGAGAGAATTGAAAAGTGTTCTGGAAATCACTTTTGTAAGACTATGACAGGAATGTGTTTTGGACCACAAGCTGCAGTAGAGTTTATTTGAGATATAATTTTAGCAACAGAAGCTTGAATGATTTGAAAGTCTAACAACTGGTTAACCTGTTTTACTAGAATGGCATGAAGGTACTCTCCTGCTCATTAGCTTCAAGAGTCGAATTAGAAGAGAAGTTTTATACAAACAGTTTTGCCTTAACCTTGGTAGAGGTTAAAAGATCAGTCTCATGAATTAGAGATGGAATGTTAGACTGAAGATTTTTTTAAAGTCTCTAGAGCCTAATTTCTGAGATCAGATAGGAAATTTAGTAAACTGAGAATAATGGAACTTATCCGACAGCAAATTTTTGCATTGATTTCTTGCAATAATAAATAGGTGTATGTTCTCAAAAGAGTTATTCTTTTGAAAAAGATGAAAAGAATGATTATTATTAGATATAGCAGCTGCATAAGAAGGAGAAAGCCATGGAGAAAACCAACAAGAAGGAATAAAAGCTTTTATACCTGCCTGGGTCCAGGAGACACATTTTTTTAGCTCAGAGAGAAAAGACATCAGCCCAAAGACTGTCATAAAGAAAATCACAAAAATCCTAGTCACCTTTAGGGTAGTAACAAGTAGTGCAATGATAGGGTAAATCCAAAGAAAAAGTAAAAGGTGAAAGATTTAATGAGGTCATTGCATGGTTGGAATCACCTAAAAGAGAACAAGGAGAAACTAAACACAAGCTAAGGTAAGAGGCAAGACACAAACCAAGACGTGAAGGTAAGTAATGAAGGTTGTCCGGAAAACCAGTCACTAAGTTGACTATCTGAGTAAGATATTGAGAAATACATAAGCTATGGGCTTTAGTGCCAGCAGGGTAAGTGTTGTTAGATCCGAGCTATTAAGTATAATGAACATTTAAGTCAACAATAACAACAACATTGGCTGAGGGTTAAAAAGAAAAGGCATAGTTAATTTGATCAGAAATTACACCTAAAGAAGTGAAGTCTTGAGAAGTAGGATTACAATAAAGAACAATAAAAAAGAGTGAAGCAGAAGCACATAAGAGAATAGTCTAAAGATTAAAACATGTTTTAATCTTTAGAAGATAAAACCTGTTTTTTTTTACAAGTAGTTGAATTGATGCATAAGTATACCCACAAGCCAAGCATGAGACTATTGGAATCTTTATGCATCAAAAGATAGTACATATCAATACTGAGGAAGCCAAATTTAAACTAGTCTCACAAAGGCAAGCAAGTCTGGTGAATTTTGCAAGAGGTAAGATTAGACTGATGGAAAATTACTTCAAAGACCAAGAATATTTATAAAAGATATAATGAAACAATCAGGTGGTGGGGATGGTTTTTAATATTAAATAAATTTGGTTACTTTAGGCATGGTTTAAGTTTAAATAGAACTTAACTCAATTATAGATAGAGCACAGCATTCTAAGCAGTGAGCTATGCAGATGTCTCAATCCTGCTAATTAACCTAAATTCATAACTTAGGGCTTCTTATATGGCCTTGACAATGCACCAAAGGCATTAACAGGGACACTACCCATACTCAACATGGCATTGTTAATACTCTAATATTTTACAACCATCGATGGAATCAGCCTTTCTGAGAGCTACCGCATTAAACTGAGTTTAAGAGCTGTACCCTTATTAAAGATAACAGAAAGAGTTGCATAGCCACTATCTAGGAGGCACAAACAAAAACCTATGAGTAGAGTTAAAAAGATCCAACATTCTTCATCCTAGGCAGGAAACAATGTAACACAGGTTTACATTTACGCCAGCCTAATAGATGAAGAAGAGGTTTGAAGCTGGTCAACAGAATTATTCTGCATACCAGCTTCAAACCTCTTCTTCATCTATTAGGTCTTTGTTTAGGAAGCCTTCTACAAAGCTCCTTGGAAAACTAACTCTTTTAAATGAGATTAGCTTACACTTATCTAAATTTATCTATGAAATTATCTTACGCTTTTTCTAACCAAAATAAACGTGACAAAAGTAAGAAACAACTAAGTTTTTATTATAAAATATGTTTTGTCAATACCTAATTATTAAAAATAATAATTTTTTTAAATATTTTGTTAAAGCTATTAAAAAGAAGCATTTCAAACTATATTTTTTTGAATTTATTTTTAAAAAAATCAAAAATAATAATAATAAGGGTTTATCATCAAAATTATTCATTGGACAATAGACATCTGATCATTAGTGATTGAAAAAAGGACCTAACCTAAAAAAAATGTGCTGAAAAATATCAAATATCAATAAGTGATGTTAGAAAGACGTGTATAAAATATGAAACAACTGGTTCTGTTGAAAACCAAAAAAGACTTGACCCCCCCAAGATGTCAACAAAAACTGATATTCTAAATGCATGGATAGCAAAGAAAAACTTGACAATAACCCCAAGACAGATTGTTGAAAATCTCAAATAATATGTTTCTAGTCGAAATGGTACTTGACTTTACAGAAAAGAATTAAAATGGTAAGGCATTTTAGAATTCTTTGTTATAGTTTAATGAGAGTAAATTTGGCTTCAAAAAGTGATAAAGAGTTGCAAAATTAACATCTGCTAAGGTTGCATCTCTTTATCGAGCTCAACACTTTCTTACTCCGGATTCTATTCTCTATCTCTATAAATTTAAAATCTGGCCTTGTATGGAATACTGTTGCCATATCTGGGGCGGATCTTCTAATGATGCCCTTTCTTTTTTAGACAAGGTGCAAAAACGCATTGTAAACATAGTTGGACCTGCTCTTGCAGCCAACCTCCATTATCACATCGCCATAATGTTACTTCTTTTTCTCTTTCCTACAAATACTATAATAGGCACTGCTCTAAAGAGCTAGTGTCTCTTGTGCCATCTACTAAAATTCATTCTCGTGTTACTCGTTATTAGATTAAGTCTCATCCTTTTTTTGTGACTGTTCCTAGGTGGTCCAAAAACTCTTATTCCTCTAGTTTTTTTCTTCGAACATCAGTTTTTTGGAATTCGCATCCTTCATCTTGTTTTCCTGATTCATATAATTTGCAATACTTTAAGTCATCTGTCAATCATTATCTTACTCTTCAATCTTCATCTTTTCTCTTCCAGTAACTTCCAACTCTAATTAGTGGTTGCTTGCAACCTTGTTGGAAGCGAAGATGTTTAAAAAAAAATGTATGTTGATTTGCTTTCCAAAAAATTTACATTAATCTAATCCGCTAAAGAATTGAATTTAGATCGCAAACTCTTTTTTTAACAAGACAGTGACTATAAACACACTAGCAAAGTGGCCACACAGTTCCTCAAAAAAAGTAAAGTTGACATCCATAAATGACTACCCTGACCTTAACCCCATTGAAAGTTTATTAGAAGTTTTAAAATTTAAATGCTTCCTTCAAAAGAAACAAATAAAAAATAATTGTATGAGGTTCTCAGTAAAACTTGGATTTCAATTGGTGCTGGCGTCATGCCAAAGCTTGTAAAAAGCATGAGGTGGTGCAACAAAGTACTAAAATGAAAATCAGACATGATAATCTTGCATTTGTAATAACAGTTATTGACAAAACATTATACTTCATAAAAAAACTTTTAATGTTTTTTTACTTTTGTCACATTTATTTTGAATGTTCATTTAGGGACTGTTTATATATGGCAGACTAGCCTGTTTAACCTAGCTGGCTCACTTAAACAAAATCTTGGCATGGGTAATATTTATCTATAAAAATTTCAATTAAGTGAGCCAGCCCAGTTAACTGGGCTAGAACGCCTCATAAAAAGTCCCTTTATAAAGTCAGTTTTGCAATGAGTTGAAAAAAGTTATGTATATATATCTTCTATAACTTGTTTAGATGAACATTTCCTCACTGGTTTTGTTTATCTTTATAGCATCTGGAGTTTTCAGAAAGAAAAAAAAGAAAAAAACAAAGAATAATGAAAGAAAAGATTGCCGCCCCATACCAAACCCTCAGTCGATGTAGCAGTACTCCGCTGCGAGTCAGTTTATTTGTCAGTCGATGTATGACCTGAAACCCCTGGCAGCATGGAATTTAAGTAACAATTATACTTGTTTTTTTTGGAAACAGAATTTTTTTAAAACATAAAATTGTAGCAGTTATGTTGATCTTGAAATAAATAACTTTGTTTTTATTGTTCCAATTGCCGTTTTATCAAAAATGTTACTTAATATTGTTAGTGAATATAAATATATATATATATATATATATATATTTTTTTTTTTTTTTTTTAAACATCTTCGCTTCCAACAAGGCTGCAAGCAGCCACTAATTAAAGTTGGAAGTTACTGTAAGAGAAAAGATGAAGATTGTAGAGCAAGATAACGATTGACGGACGATTTAAAAGATTGCAAATTATATGAATCAGGAAAGCAAGATGAAGGAAGCGAATTCCAAAGAGCTGATGTTCGAGGAAAAAAACTAGACGAATAAGCGTTTTTGGAGCACTTAGGAACAGTCACAGAAAAAGGATGACACTTAATTGAATGACGAGTAACACGAGAATGAATTTTAGTAGATGGCACAAGAGACGCTAGCTCTTTCGAGCAGTGCCCATTATAGTATTTGTAGAAAAGAGAAAGAGAAGCAACATTACGACGATGTGATAATGGTTGAAGGTTGGCTGCAAGAGCAGGTCCAACTATGTTTACAATGCGTTTTTGCACCTTGTCTAAAAGAGAAAGGGCATCATTAGAAGATCCACCCCAGATATGGCAACAGTATTCCATACAAGGCCGGATTTGAGATTTATAGAGGTAGAGAATAGAATCCAGAGTAAGAAAGTGGCGAGCTCGATAAAGAGATGCAACCTTAGCAGATGCTAATTTTGCAACCGATTTGATATATGGTTTCCAAGAAAGATTGGAAGTAAGAGTTAATCCTAGAAGATGAAGAGTAGGTGACTCATCGAGTACATCACCGTTCATAAATATAGGAAGATCTAAATTATTGCGATAACGATTGGCTGAAAAAAATTGAGTTTTATCTGAATTAAAGTTCACCAGCCACTGTGAGCCCCATGCTGTAGCAGAAGTGAGATCCTTTTCAAGCTCAAATGCCCCCTCCAGGCAATCAGAGGGTGTTGGTTTCTTATCACGACAAGAATAAATGGTAGTATCATCAGCAAACAATGCCACCATAGATGTGAGAATATCTGGAAGATCGTTAATGTAAATTAAAAAGAGTATAGGGCCAAGGATAGAACCTTGAGGAACCCCTGAAGTTACAGAATAAGAAGAAGAGTGTTGTCCATCGAGGACAACTTTTATGCTACGATTGGAAAGGAAGGATTCAATGATCTTAAAGATGTTGCCGGATACACCATAAGAAGAAAGCTTATGGAGAAGACCAGCATGCCAAACTTTATCAAACGCTTTTGAAATGTCAAGAGCGATGGCCTTAACCTCTCCACCTTCATCTAATGCACGATAAAACCTGTCAGTTATTACTGTTAGCAAATCAGCTGTAGAACGAGAAGATCGAAATCCATATTGATGGTCAGAAAGTAAGTTATTAGATTCAAGATGAGAAATTAAGTGTTTGTTAATTAAAGATTCAAAAACCTTGCTTATGATAGGAAGAAGACTTATGGGACGGTAGTTAGACGAATCAGATCGCTCCCCAGAATTTTTGAAGATAGGGATAACAGATGCGGCTTTCCAGCAGGCTGGAAAACAAGACTCTGATAAGCACTTGTTGAATAGTTTTGAGAGTATAGACGACAGCTCTGGAGAACACTTCTGCAAGACAATAACAGGTATGTTGTCTGGGCCACAAGCTGTAGAAGAGTCTAGACAGGAAATCACTTTAGATACAGATGCTGAAGTGATATGAATGTCAAGCAATGAATCAACCTGTTTGTTGGCAATATCAGGTAGAACGCAATTAGTGGAATCAAGAGATGATATTGATGAAAAGTTTTTAGCAAACAGTTCGGCTTTGTCTTTAGGTGAGGTGACAAAGTCTGAACCATACAAGAGAGGTGGAATTATAGATTTGCCCTTATTATTGATATTATTAAAGATTCTCCAGAAGTCACGAGAGCCTAATTTTTGAGATGAGATACGAGATTTCATGACCTGAGAATAGCGGGTTTTGGCGTTAGACAAAACCTTTTTACAGTTGTTTCTAGCAGTAATGAAAAGACGTCTGTTTTCTGGAGAATTGTTTTGCTGATAAATATGGAAGTAACGGTTTCGATTGGCAATCGCAGCAGCACAGTGTGAGGAAAACCATGGAGGAGAGTGAGGCTTGACCTGGAATCGTCGAGAGGGAATAAAAGATTCCATGCCAGCCTGAATCCACGAAGTTATATAAGAAGCACATTTGTCGACAGGAAGTTGAAAGATTTCTACCCAAGGGCCATCACGAAGAAAATCACGGAAAGAATCCCAGTCAGCTTTACTGTAGTTGTAAGAGGTTCGATAGTAGGGGTATTCAGGTGATGAAGAAGAATGAGATATTAGTTTTAAAGAGATCAAACTGTGATCAGAAGCACCTAAGGGTGAATGTGGAGAAACTGAGCACTGACTAGGATCAGAAACAAGACATAAGTCGAGTAGAGAAGGTAAATGATTAGGGTTGTCAGGAAAGCGAGTTGGAAAGTTGACTATTTGAGTTAGGGATTGAGAAAGGCAAAAGTTGTGGGCTTTAATGCCTGCAGAGTCACTGACACTAGAGCCAAGCCATTCAGCGTGGTGAGCATTAAAGTCACCGACAACAACTATATTAGCTGATGGATAAAGAGAGAGGGCTTGGTCAATATGATCAGAAATAACATCAAAAAGTGTACAGTCTTGAGATGAAGGAGATCGATATAGAACAAAGAGAAAGGCAATAGCGTGAAGTGGTGCTAAACGAAAGCACATGAAAGAATAGTCTGTGGATTCAAACCTAGTTTCACGACAAACAGGTGAATTCTTACGAATGTAAATGCCCAGGCCAAGCATGTGGCTATTGGAGTCTTTACGAATCAGAGGAAGATAACCATCAACACTAAGATCACAAGATGAGACAGCCGAACTCAAATTAGTCTCACAAAGAGCAAGTAGGTCTGGTGAACTTTGCAAGAGATAAGACTCAACAGAAGAAAAGTTACTTCGAAGACCACGAATATTAGTGAATGATAGGTTTAGAGAACTTGGTGATGATGATGGTTTTTTGTGTTTTATAGTTTTTGGTACTTTATTCATTTTTAAATTAGATTGAAGAACTTGACTCAAAGCATAGATAGTACTCAGAACACCGTTTAATAGCCCAAGCAATTGCCTCATTACTACTAATAAACCCTAAGCCGTAACAAAGGGCTCCAAATGTGGCCTCCGCAATGCACACCAAAAGTACAAACAGGGACACCATCCATGCGCAACATGGCACTGTTAATACTTTGATATTTTTCAGCTGTTGATGGAATCAGCCTCTCTGAGAGCTACCACAGAGTTCGGGAAACCTGACTACCAGCCGGCCTCAGAACCATAAAACTGAGTTTTAGAGCTGTACCCTCATAAGGAGATAATAGAATGAGTTGCCTAGTCATAAAAACAGTGACACAAGCAAACCCATGCATTGAGTCAAGAAGATTCAGCATTCAACATCCTAAACTGGAAACAATGTATTAAAAATACATCTGCGCCAGCCTAATAGATGAAGAAGGGGCCTAATAGATGAAGAAAAAAAAATATATATATATATATATATATATATATATATATATATATATATATATATATATATATATATATATATATATATATATATATATATATATATACAGCCTTCATTAAGTATGCTTTTTTTGAAGACTAGTATTTCAGGCAAAACAGAGTAAATTTTTCAGTTAAGAAATTTACTCACTTGAAAAAAATTATAAACAGCATTTAAAATAATGGATTCAATTAGAAAATCCTCCACAAAAAAGGTGTTCCACTGTTAATGGTATCAACTGTTTTTTTTATTCTAAGATAAACTGTAAAAAATAAATAATAAAACCACGACTTGCATTTTTACAATTAAACTTTTTATTTTATGAGTTAATTTTTAACAGTAAAAATTTTATGAATTTAAACAAAATCTCATATATTGTTAAACAATGTTTTCAAATGTTTAATTTGCCTTATTATTTATTTATTTACTTGATTTATACAAAAAGTAAAGTACAAGGTCCATAGTTAAAATTAAAAAAAAAAAATTTATTAAAAGTTCTGTTTAATCTATACACAGCTGCATTGCTGCTGGCACAGGTAACTAACTGATTTATAAGGCTAAGTCTGTAGTTATGCAAATAAAGGATCTAGATTAGGCAAGCCTAGTACCATAAACATATTTGTAGCGCTTGAGTACTTGTCATATCCAAAAAGCATTTTAGCACATTTCTTGTAACAAGAGTCTAGCTTTAACATAGTATTAGCACTAAAATTAGTCCATAGAGCCACATCATAAAAACAGAGGCAGTAGGTCTTAAATACCTGCACTTTTACCTTAATCGAGCATTTCTTGAATCGTCTGATTAATATGTTTGTATGCGTATAAAGACATTTAATTTCTCGATTTATAACAGCATTATCAAACAAACCATTTTCTATTATGTGACCCAGATACTTAAATTTGTCAATGAAAGTTAATTCACATCCAGCCAAGGTAAACAGTAGAAAATTGCTTGACACAATCTTACATCTCTGTTTTGGGTTAAATACCATACACATCGTTTTTTTTTTTTGTATTAAATGACATGTTAATGGCAGTGTCTTTAACATTCAATGCAGTTAATAATTTTTGCAATGCAAACCAATTAACATATATTTGCAATGCAAACCACTATACATATATATATTTGCAATGCAAACCAATATATATATTTTTTTTTTTGTATTAAATGACAAGTTAATGGCAGTGTCTTTAACATTCAATGCAGTTAATAATTTTTGCAATGCAAACCAATATATATATATTTGCAATGCAAACCAATAAATATATATTTTTTGTATTAAATGACATGTTAATGGCAGTGGCTTCAACATTTAATGCAGTTAATAATTTTTGTAATGCAAACCAAGACGGAGCAATTAGTACAATATCGTCAGCATACGCCAAAAAATTTTAAAAAGTTCCACCTATGTTACATCCAATATGCATATTCGTAATATTGAAAATCAGTGTTCTTAAATAAAATATGAACAAGAATAGTGAAACAATTCCATCTTGCCGTTCACCATTGCTTATGGTAAAGCTATCAGAGTTTACTTTCTGCCATCTGACAAACAGTTTGATTCTTGTACCAAGATGCAAGTAAACAGACAACATTCTTGGCAATACCCTGATCAGTTAATTTAGAAAACAGTTTCCAATAATTAATGCTATTAAAAGCTTTGTTGAAATCTATAAAGCATGTGAATACATGGCTTCCTCTAGAAATATAGAATTTTTAAATAATATGTACAAGACAATGTGGTATGATTTTTCCTGAAACCTGAAAATCATCAGCATTCTCAGGAGATTCGATTCTTTCTAATAAAATACCTTCAAGTATTTTAGAACAAACAGGAGAGATTGCGATTGCTCTGTAATTATTTACATCTGTTAAGTCTCCAATTTTAGATTTTACTAGAGGTATTATCGTAGCTTCACAAAATGTTGATGGCAAATGTCTATACAACAAGCATAAACTAAAAAAAATGCTTAGATAGAGAGACAGTCTATGTCCTCCATATATAAATGATTCCTTAAGCAAGTCATCTGGTCCAGCAAACTTTCTCTTTTTTTGTTTATGCAAAGCATTGGCAACATCTATAATAGTAACTCTAACAGGTATGTCTAGCAATGAAGAATGCACTTTCTGTTCAAACTGTATTCTATGCTGGTTATCATTAAGTGAATTATACAGTATTTGAAAATGTTTCTTCCACATAGTGACGATGTCCTTGTCACCAGTAACTCCACCAATACTAGCAACATGATTGGTTGCCTTTACATTACTAATTTCATACACACTGTTCCAAAACTTTAAAGAATTGCCATTATTGATATTCTGTGCACATCTGTCAGCTTTGATTTACTTAGTATGATTTTTACAGTACCTAAAAGCAAGTTTAAAAACAACCCGAGTTTTTTTCATTCTTTCAAAGATAATTTCATGTTTAGGTTTTCCATTAATTACCCATTGTTTGAATGCATCCCTGGCTAACTCATGTTTATCTGCAACATAGTCATTCTATCCAGGAACATTAAATTTACTTTTAAACCCCTAGGAGGCATCATGTCAGCCACAGCAGATTGCATACATTTTATAATGTTATTGTAAAAAAGATCAATTTCAGAAGCAATACATAGAAATATAAAACAATTAAATATACTAAGAGGTACTTTTACTCTTTGAAGTAAATAATTCACCCTTTGTTGATATTGAGTTATAATGGAATAGTTGCAAGCTTGCAAATCCGGCTTACTAGGCATCATTTTGAAAGTAGAATTACTACCTGTTGTAGCAGCTTTGCTATTTACTGAGCATAAAATTGAAAAAACTAATGGTCTATGGTCTGATGCAATGACTAATTTATCCACAGCATGGCTACATAAGACATGATCTAGCCATGAAGTATTCTTACTAATATGAAGTATTCAACATTGATATAGGTAAAAGCATTATTTAACCTGTTTATATCAGATTTAACCAGATTATTTTCAGCAGAAAGATTTGAAAACTCATCATAAAAACTTGACCCTTCATAACAATTAAAATTACCTGCAATAATACTGCATACCGTATCTGTTTCTACTATAATTCAATTTGGAGCATATATCAATATAGGCTTGGAGACTCTCCTCATCGTTATAATTAGTGGGCATGTATACATTCATAAGCAGCGCCAGCCCAATATTGGTATCAATACGCAAGCATATAATCCTAGATTTCAATTGCATATTTGTCACTGATGATCCTAAAAAAAAAGCCTTTGATTTTTTTGGTTGTGTAATATTTTGTGCTGGCTGTTGTTGATTCTGCTTCCTTGGTATTCTTTTTTTGACAATCTCAGAACTAAGAGTTTGTGAAGATCCATTCCTTAACGGTGGAAGTCATCATGTTGCAGGATGCCTAGTCTGTCAAGACATGGATTGTGCTCCGCTCAATCAGTTTTGACAGCAACTAGATGATCAAGTGCAGTTCTCATGTTCATTAGATCATTTTTCATCTGAACAAATTGCCTCACTTCGGCTTGAAGATATGCTACCTCCTGTATAAGTGCACTTACATCAATATGTTCTGTACCAACTGGAGGTAACCTTGATAGGTTGCATGCATAAAAAATGGGTAGTTCGTTTTATGGATCCAGCAAAACCTTAAAAGTATCTTCAACTGTTTTTTGCATTTTTCAACACCTTTGTATAGAATATGAATATACAAAAAAAAATTATTATATCAATATAAAATACTATTAATATTACACAATATTATTATAATATAATTGAAAATGCTTTTATAAGTGATTAATGGTGTCAACTGTTGTTTTTTTATTTATATTTACAAAAATTAATTTATTTTTAATTTGTCAATAAAATCTCTGAAGCAACACACCATTCCATTAACAAATACTGCTTTAGAAATCTCAAAGACTTTCTAGTCTGATCTGCTTCTATTGTTGCTAATTTCAGACGTGGCATCAAACCTTGTGCATTTTTAGGTCGTCAAACCCTGTATGCATTTTTGATTTCAGAAGTCCAAAAATAACTATTTTACTTGTTAATAAAATGAACAATATTATTTCATCAAGATATTTATAGCACTGATAATAATTTAAACAAAGAATTAAAAAATTTATCTACTGTTAGTCTTTTTTATCAGTGACTTGCACTAGCTAAACTTATTTCTCCACAATATTTAACTTATTTTTCCAAAACAATAAACTTGTTTCTTTAGAAAAAAAATGCATCATCAGCAAAAAAACCTTTTTAACTCATCCTTTAACTAATTACATTGTTCAACACAATTTTATTTTTATTTTAAGGAAAAATCAACTAGTTTTAAACGAATACATTATGCAGAAATTTAAAAATATCAATGACATCCTTATTCTGTAAAAAACTGGTTTAACAATTTGATAAAATGTTGAAAATTTTTTATAAATTTTTTATTTATTCTTTATTATCAATTATTTTATTTTACTTTTTAAGAATTTTTCAAACAAACTTGTACACAAGTTAAAATTAATATTTAATAAATGTATTAAAACTAATAGTTATCATAAACTTTATAAATATAATCATATATAAATAAGTCAGAGAACTTTATTTTAAAAATAAGCAACAATTGTTTTATATTCAAATAAACACTTTTTTGTGTTTTTTAAAATTAGTAAGCTTCAATCATGTTTTTGAGCACACACAAAGAAAATAACAATAAACATTTAAAAATATTTAAAATTTTGACAGCTATGTTTGTCCAAGTTGTTTTAACATTATTATTTAAAAATCAATTTCCACATTGAAATTATTAGCATCAAGAACAAATATGTTTAAGATTAGATAAATAGTTCATCTATGGGCATTAAGAACAGAGATTGTAAATAGCCATAGGTAGAAGCTAAAAATGTTAGGATGATGATGATCCTGATGATGCAGCTGTAAACATACATGAAACTATTAAAGGATAAAAAAGATAACATTTGGAAAATCTTGATAAAAAAAATTTTGGCATAATTAATAATAAAAAGAATTGGCTTAATACACTAAATTAAAACACATAAATACCGGAGAGGAAACTTGTTGTGGACTAAATAATAATTGTCCAACGCTAGCTGAAAAATAACCAGTTCTAATTTGTTCACATCTGGAACCAAAATAATTCTGCCGACACAGACATTGTCCAGATTTATCGCAAGTCATATTAACTGAACCAGAAGGATCGCAACCGCAAGGCCGACATTCTGATGGATTATTTGAAGGATAAGAAAAGTAGAGTGGTTTACAATCAGCACAAGTTCGTCCAGTAAAACCAATTTTGCATGGACAAACTCCAGTTTGTTTATCACACACAGCACTTCCATTAATTGTACCAAATCTGTAACAGCCACATGCATTACAACCATTTAAAACAGTAGCAGAGAGGCCATAAAACCCATCTTTACATGTGTCACAGTAAGTACCATCAACGTTACTTTTACAAAAGCATTTGCCTGTCACTTGATTGCATACTGAACTTCCAAATAAAACTCCACTCATAAAGCAGTTACATGCTACAAAATTATAGCATATTAAAAATAATTAAAAAAACAATACTAATATATAATGCAAAGACAAAAAATATGACAAATATTTTTTTAGCATATAGGGTAAAAAAAAACTTACATATACAAGTATTCTTATCATATAGCTGTTTACCAACATTTCTATAATAACCAACTGCACATAAATCACACTTATCACCCATTGTATTATCCATGCAATTTTGACATACACCATATCTTTTAATAGCATCATAAACACAAGCAGTACTGTGAGAATAACATGAACAACCTTAAAAACATAGTTAACAACTTAATAAAATTTTGCTACATTTAAGTCCACCTACAAACACAATACAAATGCTAAATTTATTTTTCATGTAGCTATTTTGTATGGAATAAAGTTAACCCATTGTATCTATTTTATTTATAAAAGATATATATAAAAAAAAAAATTAAAACAATATATTGAAAAACATAAAATTTGAAAAAACAAATTTTTTTTTCAAAAAACCATCTACTTTTTATTTATTTATTCATTTATAAAACTGAAACCAACAAAATTTGAAATCATTTATTTTAAAATATTTATATATTCTTAATTCATTCTTGTTCTTAATTTTGACATCACAATTCTAAATTTTGAAAATAATTGTTGGCTCTTTGTCGATGTTTATAACAAATCAATATTTCATATTTTAGTGACTTTATAAGTTTAAAATTATCCCCATTTAATGGTATCGTAAAATATTGGGTTTTTTGTACCACACATTTTCTTATGATAAAGAAAAATTATGCAGAAACATCAAAACATTATAATTATGCAGAAACATCAAAACATCATAATTATGCAGTACCATCAAAACATCATAATTATGCAGAAACATCAAAACATCTTTCAACAATAATTTTAAGAAAACTTTATCTGGTTTTAACATCTCGTATTAAACACCCTCCCCAGTTACACTCTCTCCAGTTACCCCTGGATACAATCTTACAATAAAATATTTAAAATCTTTATTTTATAATCTATTAGCTGGAGAAAAAAACCCCGATATTTCAACCAAATTCAATCCCATTTCTTTCTTAAAGGATAAAATTTGCTTTTTTAAGTAAAAAAACCTACCTTTTCAAAGTAAAACTTACTTTCACATGGTTGACCAAAAGTCCAAGGTTTATTATTAAAAAGACTTTTACATCTTTCACAGTTTTTTCCATCAGTATTTTTCTGGCAAATGCAAGTTCCATAATCCTATATTAAATTTTTTTCAAATTTTAGAAACAAAGACAAAAAAGATAAAACACTAGAGTGTTAATAAAAAAAAAATACCTCTGGTGAACACTGATTTGACATTCCATTACAAACACACGAAGCTTGAATGTCAACGTCTCTAATTGCAAAATAAAACTTTCTGGGATCAGCTACTGATCTATCAAACTCAGATGGCATAAAAAATGTGTTAAGAACAGTTCTAATATTTGTTGCAAGATAATAATCACGAACAATCCCATTTTTTAGAACTTCAGTGGCAACATAATCATCTCTTCTTGGAACATAAGAAATCTAAAAAATAAAATATTAATTGTTTTTAAATTTCCATTTAGAATCAAGGAATAATATTAAATGCCATAATGGCCATCTTGATTTTAAATAGGTGGGTTTAACCATACCCAAAAACTACCATAGTTTAATATGAAATTTCAAAGCTTCAAATATAAATTCGAGAATATTTAACAAAAGAGAAAATATATTGATTAAATATTTATGCTAATTAAAACCTTCAAACTCTGCTAAAAGTTCTAAATCCGATCCTAAGAAATTTTATTCATACATGAACAGCAAACAAAAATATAAGGAAGGAATTCGCACTTTAGATTTCCAAATGGTGCAATAAGTGATAACCTTTTAGAACTTTCTAATTTGTTGAACACCTTTTTAAAATCTGTATTTACTAAAGATGATAACAAAGCCTTACCAAAATTTTACTCAAGTTTACTGTGTAACTTGAGTAACTGCTTTGAAAGTTTGAGCATTCCTATTGAACACATTTTTAAGCTACCCCTTGAATCGAGAGAGATAACAAAAGCATGGAAAGATTCAATCATAGTTCCATTTTTTAAAAATGACAATAAGCTTGATTCTTCCAACTATAGAATTTTAGAAAGGATATTAAAAAAATCTTTTAGCATCTTTTTTTGAAAGCCAAAATATTCTAACTGCGGCAATGAATCAAGATTACCCTATTGATATCCTCTTTACTGATCTTTTAAAGCATTTGACAGAGTTCACCATAGTAAACTTATATTCAAAATTGAAATGTACGTTATAAAAGGATTAGTTCTTAAATAAATTGAGTCCTTTTTACCAAATAGAAGGCAAAGAGTTGTTCATGAAGACGTTGCTTCTACATGGCTTAGTGCTTTAAGTAGCATACCACAAGGCTCTGTTCTGGGGCCAACTTTGTTTTTAATTTATATTGATAATTTTCCGGATAAACTAAAAAGTAAATGCAAGCTCAATTCTAATGATTGCAAAGTTTTCCAGATAATCCATGATAATAGTTGTAATGATCTACAGGATAACATAAATTTTATTTTGAATTGGTGCAATGACTGGAGTATATAATTAAATATAGAAAAATGTAAAACTATGCATGTTACTAAAAGAACAAAATATAACAAAAATGTCAAAAAATATTACATTTCTGATTATCAATTGAATACTGTAGAATGTGAAAATGACCCTGGTTTCATATTAAAAAACGATCTGAAATATGATTATCATATATCTGCATGTGCTTCTAAAGCAAATAAAATTCTAGGTCTTATCCGACATACATTTTCATTTTTAAACACAGATATAGTTAAATTTTTTTGCTAGTACGCCCTTATCTTCAATATGTGTCTTCTATTCGGAATCCATTTTAAAAAAAAGATATTAGCCTTATTGAAAAAGTACAACATAGAACAACAAGACTAATTACAGGATACTCAGAACTACTTTATGAGAAAAGATTAAAAAGACTGAATTTAACAACCTTATCCATGAGAAGAGAAAGAACTTCATATCTTTTATAAATGTGTTAATTTCTATCAGCTTAATGTGTTAATTTCTATCAGCTTAATATCTTCCTTTAGGAGCTTTTGTGACCAACAGGACTAGCTGAAAGTATCTGTGAATATATTCACAATCAGATATATTTTCGAGAACAAAACTGTTTTATTTGATAGTGTTAAACAATCTGAATATAAAAAACATATTTTTAATTATTTTTCTAATAAGAAGCTGCTGAGTCAGCAAAAAAAAGCTAAAAACATGCAGGAACAAAGAACATAATTAATATAAGCAAATGTTGAGATGTCTATGTTAATATAAGCAAATGTTAAGATTAATACAAGCAAATGTTGAGGAAAAGTTTAAATTTTTACAAGCACAACAAATGTTGTTTATGACTTACTTTATTGTAGAAACAAGGAACATCATAAATAAATAGTTTTTAAAGTAAATTGGCTTTAAAAGTAGGGTAAAACATAATTAGAGATGGTTACTAAGGTTGTTGCTAAGACTTTCAAATTAATCTTGTTGCCTTTCTATACTAATTTATAGACTTTTTAATAACTTTTAAAGAATGGTAAACTGGTGCTCATGAACTAGGCAGTACAATCTTTTGGAATTTAAAAAAAAATGTGTTTTTAATAGGGTAGTACCACCTTAATTTAACTTTAAGGAAAAATTTATGAGATTTTTTCAACATTAATGCTTTAAATTTTTTTTTTTACTTATATTGTTAGTGCATTTTACAGGAAAAATAAACTTAATTTATAGGATTCTTAAAAACAATAATAAAATTCTTTACAGGATTCTTCAAATAACGTTTTTTATATTTATTTTAATTTTTATTCTAAAATAAAGTGAAAAACAATTACTGAAACTATTTAATAAACAATTAAAGAACTTGTAAACAATGTTGGAAAAATGGTAAATTAAACAAAAAAATAAAAAAAAGTCTTTTAAAAAATATCACTTTAAAACAAATTTTTAAACTATTTTAGTGTTAGAAATGAAAAATATTATCTGTGACAGCATGAAATTCAATGAAAACAATGAAATTCTTAAATGAAACAATGAAATTCTTAAACTTTTCAGAAGAAAAAAAAATGCTAGTTAAGAGAGTTTATGGAAATACAAATACATTTCAATTAAAAATAAATATAAGAATTAAAAAAAGCTTTATACACAATTGTGAAAATATAACATATTATTATTAAATATAAAAACTTATTTGATAACAACCATGTCCTCTAGTGAGGAAAACAGGTCAAAACTACAGCTTTTTAGTGAAGGGAGTACACTGAAAAGTTTCTCACTTTTACCTGCATATATATATATATATATATATATATATATATATATATATATATATATATATATATATATATATATATATATATATATATATATATATATTAAGGCATCCCAATCGCCACCTATATTAAATTAAATAAAAACCACCTATATTAAATTATTTAAAAAATTATCATTTTGTTTGAAACTATTACCAAAAGAAATACACTTTTTTCATTTTTAGTTAAAAAAATTTTTTTGCAATAAACTCTAAAATAATAATTTTTTAATAAAATGATTATTATTTTTGAAAGTTTTATATAATTTTGCTTCTTTTAAGACACAACATCACATACTTTTGAAAAACTTTTTTTTTTATTAATATTAGGAACCCGATAAGTGTTCAAGGGTTTTGTGCTCACCCTAAATCTAATAAAATTTTAAAAAAATTTAACAGAGTTGCTTGTGAGAACCAATAGAAAGTTTTAAGAATATTAACAGATCTTTTTTAGATTATTGGGGGCGGATGGGACACCCTAATATTCTTTTTTTTGGCTGACTCACTCCCAAAAAGGTTGCAAATGACCTCTATTAATATGGGAGTCACTGGAAAACAAAGAATAGTGTTAAAGAGCAAAGAAATAGTTTACAGAAGACTTTAAAAGTTAAAGGTTCCATGAGTCAGGATATCATAAAAATGAGAGAGCTCCAAAGCATCAAAGTGAAAGAAAAAACAAGAAAAAACAAGATCTTTCAGTTATAAAAATTAGCAAATCAGTTGTAGAATGAGAAGATGGAAAACTGTATTGATTGTGAAAACTGTATTTAAAATGATTATGATTAGTTATAGCAGCTGCACAAGAAGATAAAAACAATAGAGCAGAATGAGGCTTGACTGGAAACCAATAAGAAGGAATAAAAGCTTCCATGAATGCCTGGATCCAAGAGATTACATAGGAGGCGCACTTATCAGCATAGAAATAAAGGAAATTAGTTTAAGAACAGTCACTAAGTAAATCATAAAAAGAATCTCAGTCAGCTTTAGGATAGTAGTAATGATATGGTGAGTCTAGCAAAGTACCATAATTTTTAATGAATTAAGAAAAAAAAAAATTTACCATTTAAATGAAAAATATTTTTTAATAACTAGTTATTATCATGTTTTATATTTAAATTTAAAGTTCTCACTTGGTTTTGTATAGCTTCTGATTTAATTCGAAGACAAATAACATCAAGCTTATTGTAACTAACTGATTCTTTCATGTTAAATGTATCATTACACCGAAGAGCAAAGTAAATTAATGTTGTAAATGAATTTCCTGTGTCTTGAGATCTTTGAATATACATACTTGATGGAAGTTCAAACTGAAATGTTATTGTAATTTGATGTAACATCAAATTATATCCAAAATCACATTGAATAAACACAGGTTCGTCGAAATTTTTACTTTTCCAATAAGTATTAAGATCATATGAATCAATGAGATAACTTCCAGGATGAGACGTCTGCTCATCTTTTGCATTACATTTAAGTGAACAATCTGTATCCACACAAAAGTCCTCAGGAACCTCTCCACATGTAGAGTTTATTGTCATGTTATGTGGAATTAATTTTGCGACATCAATAGATGGAGGAAAACATGCAACATTTAAAACGCATTGGCCATTTACAAATAAATTATTTTGAAAGGCAATAGATAAAGTCCAAATTTTTACAAATACGTTAAAATAATTCATCATAAAAAAATTAACATCAATACACTTTAGCTGCAGAAATTTTAGTTTTTAATAAATACAATTAAACTTTCTGAAAAACTAAAAAATGCTGCAGTATTTTGAATCATATTACGCATACTGCATTTAAATTTTTCAAACATTATTTCTATAACTATTATTTTTAAATGTTGATGTGGATAGACGCTATATTTTGTATTAATGTTTTGGATTAAACACATGTATATAAACAGTAAACAAACAAGAAGCCTTAGGAAAAAAAATGTTGCCAAAACTTTCATTACGCGTAAAAATAATTTCCAGCGCGCAAATTCTAAACCATGGTCAAGTTTAGCAAGTTTGATTCTTAACCGTGGGTCAAGTTTAGAAAGCTTTAACTCGATTTTGAGTTTTAATTTATTTTTTATAGTAAATAATTACAAGATAATTGAATCTTTTCGGTTCTTCGCTTTTTAGGCTTCTCTTTCCTATTGAGTTTTTCGTTGGAAACGAAGCAACAGATTGTCTAAACAATTAAGTCCTAAATGGAGTTAACTATAGGTCTATAACTTTTTACAATGAAAAGCGTCCAATTAGAGACAACACGATTTGTGAAGAAATGTTCATGTACTGCGTATTTTTTTACATTTTGTCTCTCTACTCGCTTAATGTGTCTGCGTAGTCCGTATTTTGATTACGACGGCTGTTTTTGAGTACGTGAATATCTGTTTTTTAAATATTTTTTATGATTTTATATTGTAAAATTAAGTCTCCACGTATTCGCCTTTGTTCTAGGGTGGTACTCCTGAGCCGTAATAGTCTCACTTTGTACGATAAATGTTTGATTGCGGCGATAGTTTTCGTCGTTCGTTTCTGTACTTGTTCAAGGATTGGAATGTCACCTTTCGAAAAAAGTGACAATAATTGTACGGTAAATTCTAGAAGAGGGCAAACATATATTAAGTAGAGACTGCACCATATTATAAAAATACGACTGTGGAAAACCTTTTTAAGGTAGCTAAGCATACTTTTTGTGTTTGAGGTGGAAGTTTTTATTTGAGATCCAACGCTTAGGTTATCTTTTTCTTTCTTTTTTTTTACATTTCTTTTGCTGTTTAACAATAAATAATCAACATATATATACAAGAAAAAAAAATATGTCCGTAGAAACAAAGAAGACAGTAAAATCTTGTCAACAAGCATCGTTTTTGTATATACAATAAAAAATAAAAACTTTTCTTTTTTACAATGATCTTTATAAAATAAAGAGTTAAACAGACAGGGGCTCAAAGAAGATGAAAAGGAAAATATGTAAATAAAAAAAGATCAAATAAAATAAATACTAAAGTAGTTAAAATTACTTGGTGATCCCTTTAAATGATTCTCAAATTTTAAAAATTTCCTTTTTTATTAGAAACTTAAATGAACTTAATGACTTTACCATACATTTGAATCCTTTTTGATAACTACTCCATATATTTGGTCCTCGATATGCAATGCTATATTCAGCATATTTATTAAAGTTTTGAGGCAGTCTACATGAGTTACCAATATTTGCTCTTAGATAATAGTTTTCATTTATGTTTATTTCAAACTTGTTAATAAAGTTTGCAGGAGAGATTATTATTGAATCGATACATAAAAATTAAATGCTGATAGATATTTATTTCAATAACATCCATCATTTTCATATCTTTCATTGTATGTTTGGTGTGTTCACGCTTATTTTTAGAGTAAATGATTCTGCTAGCATGTTTTTGTAGACTATAATTTTTTTTAAGTTTTGTTGCGTACTTGCCCATGTTACGTACTTGCCTATGTTATGTTTGCATAGCTGATGAAGCAATAAATTAGTCCAAAATATATTAGTTGGAGACTTTGTTTATTTATATATGAGCGAACTCGATACATCATACCAATTTAATTAGTGATTTTAGATTGAATATATCTTATTTGAGGAAGCCAGGATAAATTCTCATCAACAAAAACTCCTAAAAATCTAAAATTGGCTTGTTTTTTAATTAAGTTATCATTTAAGATAAGGTCAGGCAACTTAAGAGGAAGGTTTTCTTCTTGTGTTTTTTTTTATGGAATAATATATAGTTTGTTTTCTCTGAGTTAAGTGAGAGTTTGTTAGCCCTAAACCAATTATTTACTTTATTTAGTTCAATTTTCATATCTAAGTATAATTTTTTGATATCATTGTTAGTAAGAAATATATTTGTATCATCAGCGCACATGACTGAATTAAGTTTTAAAGATGCATTTCAAAAATCATTTATATAAATTAAAAATAGAAGTGGACCAAGGATAGATCCTTGGGGGACTCCACATAAAACATTTAAAACTCCAGATTGTATATTATACTCGTATCGTTTTCTATTGGTAAGATAACTTTTAATCCAATTGTAAGTTTTATTAATTATACCATAGTGTTTTAGTTTATATAATGGAATGCAATAGTCAACTGTGTCAAAAATTTTAGCTAAGTCAATAAATACTCCTAGAGTAAATTTGTTTTTGTTTAAAACCATCAGTTGTTTGATTAACTAGTTCAATGATTGTATGCTCTGTTGAGAGGTTTTTTTGAAATACAAACTGGTTTGGGTAAAATAATTTGTTTTTAGTCAAGTGATTACGTATTCTATTATAAATTACACGTTCAAAAAGTTTTGAAAATACAGAAAGTATTGATATAGATCTACAATTGGTTATGTCTGAATGTTCATTGCGTTTTAAAATAGGAATTACTTATGCTAATCAGATGTTGCACTTATTTTATTAGCGAGATTAAGACCAATATTTATAATATATTTTTTAAATTTTTCCGAGATTTATTTTTTACAGAATATGTCAGTGTAGTTAATATTAATTCTTTTTGGTGAAGAAGTTGAATTTATTTTTTTCCTTTCCATTTTCTCATTAATGATGGACCACGTTTTCATATTACCAGATTTGCATTTAATGATATGATTACTGTAGTATTTATTTTTAGCCTTTTTGATAAGATTTTGGTAAAAAGATTTATAATTTTTGAAATTTATCTCATTTTCAGTGTTTTTATTTATTTTTAATTTATTATAGAGTTTTTGCTTCATTTTTGAGCATTTTATCAGTGATTTATCCATCCACGGATTGGCAACTGCTTTTGTCTTAATTTGTATGTTCTTTTGAGGACAGGTTTCATTAAAGCAATCTAGGAATATATCTAAAAAATATTAAAAGATTCGTTAGTGTCATGACATCTATACACGTTTCTTGTTTTAGTCAAATCAATAACTCATTAGTATTACTTGTTTTAAGATTGCGTTTTTTTTAAATTTATAACTTTTGGTTCACAATTAGACATGGTTTTTAAATTTCTTACTTTTATAAATATCGAAAAGTGATCGCTAATATCAATCATAAATATCCCGGTTTCAAATTCCATTTCTAGGTAATTATTAATTAAAATATTTTCTATTGCCGTTGCCGAGGTTTTTGACACTCGTGTTGGCTTATTAATTGCTGACAAGACATTAAATTTAAGAAGCATATCAAAAAGGATTTTGCTTTCGGAGACTTTGTATAAGTTCATCAAGATTCATGTCTCTAATAACGCATAAAGTTTTATTTTCTTTATTTGTTTTTTCAATTGTATTTTTGATAAATGTTTGAAATGATTCGATTTTACCACTTGGTGGACATTAAACGCATCCAATTAAAATATTTTGAAATTTTTTATTTATAAATGAAAAAGGCTTTCATAATTATCGTTTGAGAAGCATAGTATGTTTTCTACCTTAAAATGATGCTTTTTTAAGACATAAAGCCCTAACCCTCTATACTACTGATAAGTTTATAAGATGACAAAGTAGAATTTAATTCAAGAGAATTTTCAAAATCATGCCAAGTCCCTGAAAGAGCTATAGGCCGGCGTCTGTTAACAGAAAAGTCTTCTAGAAAAAGAGTTTCGTTAGACACATTTATTAACTAATTTTTGAAAGCGTTATTTTGAAGATCTAAATGACTTGATATAATACCCAAAAGATCCCAGATTTTTAGAGTCACAGTAACCGGATAACTGAGGTCAAACATTTGCCGTATATAAAAACCATCCTTTAATTTTAACAAAGACGGTTTCAACTAACTAAAAAAAACCTAAGTCTGCTTTTTGTTTAATTACCCCCAAATAAATAATATTTGTGATTTCAAATTTTGTTAGTGTATTCCTCAATAAATTGCCAATATTATATAAAATTTTGAACAATTTATGATATGGGTAACTTGACTTCTACACCTTTGTATTTTTGTGCGCTGTTTTCTTTGGATAATTATCAGTTACCATATTTATGCTCCGCTTCAAAAGAGTATTGTATTTAAAACATGAATATTATTATAACCGAATTTTTTATTTTCATTACTACTGTTAATGCTTATCTCACAGTTCAATGTCCGAAAATATAAAAATAGCAATGATATAATAAAAAAAAATTAAACATTTATTCCGTATTACTATCGCAATCGGACTCTGACTCGGATAGTTTGTCTGACTATTCGTCATCCTCCTTCTTGGGATGGTCATTGTTGCAGACATTACATTTGAAAAGATCTGTGCAAATTATAAGCATGTTAAGCAATTATTGCATGAACATCTTTTTGTGGAACAATCACCACGGCAATAACATTCAAAAAAATCAAGCATCAAATCTGGTGTAGCAGGCGATTCCATCCAAGATATGGCAATGGAACCTTGATCATTAAACCAATCATTTCCAAAAGGACTTGGTGGATTAATCAATGCTACATGTGATCTTTTTCTTATAAAAGCTTCATAATTAGCTCTTTTTATGTGTTGCACAAGCGAATCTTTATTCGGTGGCAACATTTCTTTGCTAAATTTACCAGATTTAAACAATGTGTAATGAGCTACATTAACTGATTCTTCTTGTTCAGCCCCGTATAAATCACAGACATATTTTTCCAGCATATTTATTAGTTCATCAGATGGTGGTACTGAATCACCTAGAGTTTTAAAAGCTTCTAAATATTTTGCTTTCTTCCGTAGGACTTTGAAAGCTATTGCTTTTCCTTTTCCATAAAATGCACTTGTTGAACCGCATCCTAAATAACAACTATAAATATAAACTTGAATAAATTTAAAAATCTGAATTCATAGTTTTACCCCGTCTAAACATTACAATATTTTCTAAAGAAACAAAAATCGTCACCTGTAAACAAATGAAAGCCAGTCATAGCAATCGAAAAATCTTTACCAAAATCAGGTTCATATTTTTTTATATTAATGATACGGCGTTTGTTACCAACAGCAGAATCGAAGTATATAGTTGACGGAAGGCAAGTTGACAGAGCAAAAACAAATACATCAGTATCAGGACTACTAATAACAACAGTTTGATAGTGCAGTGACGCATGTGATGCATATAAAATCAACTTAGTATCAGCTTCTTCGTGGTCACTGGCAAGCTCATGAACTTCACTTACAACAATAAGGTTGTCAATTGACTGAATTTTGTTACACAAGTTCATGTGTGTTCCGTAGAGAATAATGTTGACAAGAATTTGTTGATCACACTCACACCATGACATGTATAGAAAATTTATTAGCTCCTCTTTATTTCGTCCGAGAGACATAAATTTTTTCCATTGCTTTGGTACCTGTTGAGTAGCACTATAGATGGTAAATGCTTGTACACAGGATTGTGCACTTTTTTCTCTTTCAGCATTTTTTGTGCTAATTAATGGGTAGCAATCAGATACAAATTTAACACGAGATGATCTATGGTAATCAGCTAATCGTATTACTTGTTTAAGTACTTCATTTGCTAGCTCCTTGAATGTGCCCGCTATTGCTTTTAAGCTTTGTAAAATTGCCATAGCATCAATGAGTGGCGTGTTGTCTGTAGGAATAGTGGTCACAGTAATATCATTACATTTTGATTCAATAACATTTAGTAACTTGGCTTTACATGTTTTTACAAGTGACCCTGTGATTGTCGATAAAGGCTGGATACACTCTCAATGAATATGCTAAAATTGCCTTTACATCGACTTCTCTATCTTTACCAATTAGCACTAGCCTAACAAATAAGCCTCTTTCATTCTTTAATGTAACTAGTTTATCATTTAAAGACTTAGATTTTGTTACCTGCTTTAAGCTAGCAAATGTTTTCAAACTATTTCGCTTTATTGTTGAAAATATATCAGGATCTTCACACAACAGTTTCTCTTTTACGAATGAGGTAAATTGTTTATCACCTATATCATAGCATTACGAAGATCAGATTCAATATCAGTGGGAGCAATAGAACCTGTTGAGATATTGAGTAGTTCTTTGCTTTCAGTAGTAAATGGATTTATCATTGCATCAATGGTATTCATAACATTTCGGACATTATCCTTATCTTTTAGTATTCTAGACTGATCAAGGTTTTTTCTGTACCTAAAGAATTGATTCAATTGACAACTACTTATCTTAATTTATTACTATTTACTTTTGTAACGTTGGCGAATACAGAAAATATGATTAGGGTATGGGAAGATAAATAATTAATTATTTATCTTCCCATACCGTGAAAACTTTTAACTTAAAAACTCCAAAACGGTAACAGATATAAATTTGGGTTTAGCGCGGAATAATGATACTAAATTATTAAATTTTTTTTTAATGCTATTTTTAATTTTTCGTAAGATCAAGAATAATTAATTGAGTATTTTTTTTCTTTTTCGAATCTTGAATCTTATTATAAGCATTCGTTTCACATCTTAAATAAAGTATAAAAATCATATAAAATAAATATTCCCTAGAGCTAAATAACTTTTAATTATTAATTGGGGTAACCTATTTGGTTTCTTAGAGAAAATATATAATAAAATAAAACCGATCCAATAATATTTCTGTGCTAATCATATAATGTTCGTAATCACCTACCATATCAAGAATTATACAACGTTATATAAAAAAAACTACAATTTTTGCGATAAAATTTAGATTTGCTTGAACAATTATTTTATAATTGATATGCTTGAACAATTACTTTTATCAAAAAAATATATTAATTTTTTGCCATAAAAAAAAGTAAATACATTTTTTACAAGCAAGCAATAAAAATCAATCGCAAATAAAAAAAATCTAAAAACTTTAAAAAACAAATCAATTCAAAAATATATAATTACTGAAATAAATTAGTTTTGTATAAAACAATACAAAAAAAATTAATGAAAAAAAACATTTAAATTTTCTTATTTAAAAAAAATTACGATAGGGGCTGGCTCCAGGTAGGAAGGAAGATATGACCCTACTAACCTTTTTTTTAAATTGATGCCTGCCATCATTTCGCATTCACTCGATATTGCAGCTTTATCACTCTGAGCTAAAATCCACCGATGAACTACTCCTTGGTGTAAGGTAGAGCCAACAATACCAGCAGCAGTTTTGCAATCACGGTTAGCTGTTTGTTCAATGGTTTGGTCATATGCAACTGATGAAAAGCCATATTCAGTCTGCCGTTGGACTGTCCTTGGTTTGATAGCTCATGTTTGACCCCTATGAGAAACCACTTATTTTAATTGTATTTAAATTTTATAATTAACTTTTCTATTACAAACAATCATAACGCCTTGTTAGTAAACTTATCAGGATGTGTTTTGTTGAGCAATGTCATTTTTAACCAGTATGATGAGAGATACCTTGAATAGTTAACTCGATCATAGCTAAAACACCAAGGTAAAATTGATCTGGTAGTTGACAAATGAAGGTTCCTATCACCGCAGCATGTAGCACTAATGAAATAATAACAACAATTCTATCATTTCAATAAAAGATGACCAGAATGCAAACGTTGTTGACTGTTGATTTAATTCGAGAATAAAATCATCATACCTATAACAAAATAATAGTCAAAAAATATGAAAATTTAGCAAAATGATTGGAAACTGCAGGGTTTTTTAATAATTTCATAAAAAAAAATTGCAGATCCACGCTGTTTTAAAATGACAGTTAATATAAAGCACAGTTTCAAAAGTACTTCATAAAAAAGAAAGGAAACAAAAATACCTCGCAAAGATTGACAAGTAGTCGTCCTCTACTAGATGATCTGTAAACTGATTGGGAAAATTTTCTCTCAGCATTGCAATAGGAGTATTGAGGCAATCCAGTTCATTTAAATTCAATGTTTCAGTGAATGAATGCAACCTTAATTGTTGTAAGGCTTCGTATAAGATTTTATAGGCATATACTGAATGATTATAGTGCTTCCCTTGTAACACTCCATTCAAAGAGCCAGATGCTACGACACCAGATTCAATAAGAATATCCTACTACTGCTACTACTGCTACTACTACTACTACTACTACTACTACTACTACTACTACTACTACTACTACTACTACTACTACTACTACTACTACTATACAGCAACTCAAAGTATTATTGAGAATTAAACCTGTGATTTCAGAGGGAGTGTTACCAATAAATTATCTGCCTGGTTAATCAATAAATGTAATATTATTAAAATAAACTTGGTAACTGATTTAACTTCATAACCTATAAAATATAAAAAATAAACTATAAAATAATAATACTGCTAGACTGAATACATACAAATTTTTCATTTATCTTGCAAATGATACATATATCTGGGAGAACGGCTGGTCTGCTGCTACTTTGTTTTATAACTTGTGACGATCGCGTTTTCTTTGGTGAAAAAACTGAAACATTTAAAGGTTGTTTTTGATTTTTAAGTGACTTACCTTGGTCTTTCTCTGCTAATTTTTGAGCTCTCTCAACTTTTGTTTTATTAGTTAATAATTTATAGCAAGCAATGTGGCAAAACACCATTTCATTTTCATTTGCTTCTTAGTCAAGAGTAATGCCACAAGATAAAGCTACCTGTTGATGAAAAATAAGCATGATGAAAATGATTTAAGAGACTTTAGTGAAGGTGATGAAAACTTTTCAGATTGAAATCATTCAAAAAGATTTTAAAAAAATTCATTTTCTGTTTTATTTAAAAAGGAAGTTTACACACACACACACAGGTATATATATATATATATATATATATATATATATATATATATATATATATATATATATATATATATATATATATATATATATATATATATATATATACATAGATATATATATATATATATATATATACATATATATATATATATATATATATATATATATATATATATATATATATATATATATATATATATATATATATATATATATATATATATATATATATATATATATATATATATATATATATATATATATATATATATATATATATATACATATAACCTTCCTCTTTAAACAGAAAATGTATGGCATATGGCATACGAAGAAGCTGAACATTACCAAATAACCTAACCAAGTTTTGTTTATATTCAGGATAAAGTAACCATAATTTTTTGGTTCATTTATTAGATAATAGTCATTTTTCAGAAATTAATATCAAATCGTCAGAAAAACCATCAAAGTGAATAGAACAGGCATTCATTGTGCTCAACTAGAAAAAAATTTGTATACTAACATTTATGAGGTTTTTATTTTACAGAACTGTTTTCTACAGTAAAAAATAGTAAAAATCTTTGATAAAAAACGTTCTGCAAAATATTTTATATGAAACCGAATGAAATCGATAGCACACGATAGACACGATAATGGGTCACTTTGGGGGTCTATACTGGCCGCTTGGGACACTTTTAGAGTGGGATCTTTTTATTTTACATTCTTTGATACTTAAAACGCAAGTTGGTCTTTTCAGAACTTAGTTACTCAATGTGTCTAACGAAAGTGATTGAATATCATGCCACAGACTCCGGCCTACTATGAATTCGAACGTTTAATTTATAATAATTAAAAATTCTTTTAGTTTCTCAAAATTTTGCTGCATGCTTCTAATGTTGATATAAAAAACTGAAAAAGAACAATGATCGTTTATTATTTTAAAATCAAAAGGATTAATATTTGGTGTGTCAATTAAGTTCATTTGGGTTTCTTGAAAAATAATAATATTTTCTTCAGACAGGTTAATTAAAAAGTTACCCCCTAAAAATTTTAAATTTTCAAAATGCGAAGCCAATTTTAACGAATAATTAAAAAGATCAAATAAAATATCCATAGATAAAAATAATCAATTAAATCAAAACTTTAAAAAAATCTTACTCGTTTCTTTGCGTCAAACAACCAGCTGCGCTGTGGTCGATTTCTTCATTTCCGTGCGTCGAATTAATTACTTTGTGGATGTTTTCTTTAAATTCGTAAACAATAAGTTTATTGTACACGACTTTAGCGTAATGACCATTTTGTCGATGAAGCTTGGCCTGCTCAAAAAGTTCTTTTCGTATTTATCTAGTCGTAAAACTATAATCATCGTTTATAAAGATATTGCTCCCTTTTAATTTCATTGCTTTTTCTAAGATTACCTTTTTATCTTCATAATCACGAAGCTTTAGAACAATTGTTCGAGCTCGTTCTACTTTAGCTAGTCCCACTCGATGGGCTCGTTCAATCTTAATATCTTTCTCTATTCCAAGTCGCACGTTAAAAAGTTTCTTTATTTTTTCTTTTGTTATATCCCAACTACCCCATCGATTTGTAAGTTATTTTGCCTGTTTCTATCTTAATTATTTACGCTCTTTAGTTTCAGTTCGGTATTGTCCGAAGATATTTTTCCCTGCATTTTTCTGAAATTTGATAAATCTTCACAAATCTTATTTATTTTTTCTCCTACTGCTTTAAGTTTGTCTTCGCATACGCCACCAACAAAATTCAATCCTTATTTTATATCGTCTAGTTCGCGACGAGCATCTTGAAAACTTGTTTGAAAATTATCAAACTTTTGATTCATGCTTGAATTAGCTTCACGAAAAAAAGATAAAATAGTTTCTTTTTGTAGATTCGGCATTTCCCTCATTATAACAATGGAAACAAATTCATTAGATTTAGCCATTAGATAAATAATATTTCGTAAAAATAATATCCACGAAACTTTATTTTTATTTTTTATCACTCCAACGAAAAACGCGTCCGTTCACCACGTTGCTCATATAAAAACTTTGATCTATATCAGCATGTCCTTTTTCATCATCAGGGGGAGGAATTCGAGGACGTTCCAAAAAAACTTCAAATACTCATCTTTTGAAACCAAAAAACTTCAGGCTGTAGACTTAGTAAAATTGCAAACTGTTACTGAGTTAACCGCAGCTGCTGAAGTAACATGTCATTTGCTGGGGCGAAATAAAGCTACTTTATTCAGAAAAAGTTAAGAATCATCAACAAACAAACAAAAAATTATAACTTTGTCTGCGTTGCCAAAATGAGTTACCATAACCGCGGAATAAAATTTTTTATAATGTTTGTTGTTAAATAGCTTTTGTTCTCTATTAAAAGATCACGCAAAAAAGTTATACAAATATATATTTTTCATTTAAAAACTTTGGCATATATATAATTCTGGCATATATAAAATTCGCCGAATGGTCACACACGAGCAGTGAACGCCTGAGGGAAGAAATAAAGTACATCAGAATGAAGGAGAATTATTTTTCGAACAAAGCATATTTTGACAGTTGTCAAGACAAAAATAAAAATTAATAGAGAGGAATATTTAAAAATAAATCAGACAGACAATACACCTAAACGGTACTAACAATAATAGACAATCAATTGTTTTATAAACACTAATATGAACGAAGATATACAAAAAAATATATCACCAGACAAAAACTAATAAAACAAAAAATTGATTACAAAAATATGCATACAACAATGAAATGCCTCAGAATGGAAAAAAAACATTAATGCTAATGTGTAAACATAATTTGTGTAGTGATTAAGTAATAAACATCTCCTCAGAGTCGCGTCTATTATTACTGGCGTTTCGATCTACACTTTTTATATCATATCATCAATGAAATATTATTGTTTTACAAATTTGGGTATGGATGGGTTTTGGGTATTTGTAAAGAATCCTTTTTTACTGCAGTATGGATTAGGCGTAAGTCGCGGGGTAAAGCATAAGTGGCGATGACGTTTGTCTGACGAGATAAACTAGTTATTAATGCTGATCCTCATCGAAACGCCAGCAATAATAGACGCGACTCTCAGGAGATGTTTATTACTTAATCACTACACAAATTATGTTTACACATTAGCATTGTTTTTTTTCCATTCTGAGGCCTTTCATTGTTGTAAGCATATTTTTGTAATCAATTTTTTATTTTATTAGTTTTTGTTTAGTGATATATTTATTGTATATCTCCGTTCATATTAGTGTTTATAAAATAATTGATTGTCTATTATTATTGTAATTACAGTTTAGATGCATTGTCTGTCTCATTTATTTTTAAATATTCCTCTATTAATCTTTATTTTGTCTGTCAAAATATGCTTTGTTCAAAAAATAATTCTCCTTCATTCTGATGTACTTTATTTCTTCCTTCAGACGTTCACTGCTCGTGTGTGACCATTTGGCAAATTTTATATATGCCAGAATTATATATATGTCAAAGTTTAAAAATTTTTTTTTTTTTAATGTTTGTTGTTTAATAGCTTTTGTTTTCTATCAAAAGATCAAAACAGTTATACAAATATAAGATTTGTTTAGTTTTTGAAAAGTGGGCGACTGAAAAGATAAAATTATTCTTTCAAAATATGATCGTGTTGCCCCATGGCCAGCTCATGCAAGGGCCATGCAAATTATGTGGTTGCAAAGGACGCCAGCGTGGCTCGGGCGCCGTGCTGGCGTAGGCAAAATATTATTTTCCTTGTTATATTTTAAATCATAATTTTGATTTAAAATAAAAACTTAAATACAATTTTTTGGCGTCCGTAATGTGTACAAGTACTGAGTTGTTTGCATATTAGGGGCGCAAACCTTATCTCCAAGACTAATAATTTTGTATATTTTTTCTCAGCTCATCAATGAAAAAATAATTAGATCAAGGAGTAGTAGTTAGTTAACTGTTTGAAAGCACAAGTTTGTGAGTTGTATGTTTATTTTAATTGTGTTGTTTGCTTGTTAAATGTTTATTGTAATCGTAAATTTACATTTAGGGGCGGCAAAGTTTATATTTTAAATTATTGATTTATATGTAAATGCTCTGAACTTTAATTAAATTTCAATAAAAAAATTTTTATAGATTGGAAGAACATGATCCAAACGAAAATCAGCATCAATTGCAGGTAAGATTTAATATAAAAATGTAATTATTACCATAAAGCTAGTTATTAAATACGAAAAAAAAAAAAAACTTCCTTTGATAATTGGTTGCTGTTATTTAAGCCTTAACAACTATTGTGTTCTATTTTTATAATATAATTTTCTTGATGTTGGGTGTTAGGTGTACTTTTAACCATTTTTATAAATCATTACAAACAGAAACTACAACAATTTCTACGCTAAGAGCAGAAGACATCAGGAAAAAATTCACAGTCTCAAGATTTAAAAGGCATTCCTGATGAAGCAGTTGAAGCTTTTTCTGTATAAGAGCGCTTCAATTTACAACCAAGTAACAATACGAGTACGTCAATTTCACCATTTTCATTTAATTTTTTAGCCTTTCATTGAAAAAATAAATTGTATACAAATACAGTACAAACTACAAGTACAGTACACAGTTTTCTTTTAAAACAAAAACTTAAGCTTTAACTCCTCTCTTAATATTGCACAATTCCTTGGTACTTAAGGAATTTTCGTGGAACAAGTTTTAAAGAAAACAACGGAAACTTTTTAAAACTTTTTGAACACATTTCAAAATTTGACACTGTTCTTTTTGAGCATCTACGTCGGAAAACACATCTATATTATTTAAGCAAAAAAAATTAAAATGAGTTTAGTTACCTTTTTACTTTTTTACTTAGTAACTTAAGTTACTAAGTGAACAGCAGAAAGCTTTGTATTATTCTATAATTTTAGACTGCACTCCTAGCGTAGGTCGTAAAGAACAAATGATACTTGTAGTTTGCTTGTCTATGCAGTTTCAGGAGAAGAAGTAAAGGTAAGGTAACATATTCTCGCATTTATTCTTTGGGTCTCAGATACATTTGGCCAAGGGTTGACAGTTCGTTTGTTAGACAAGCTTTTTAAGAAAGAAATATTCTTACGAAAAATGCGTGTCCAAAGATATGGTAATGGAACAAACATAAAATGAAAGAATGTTGGCGTGTAAAAAAAGATCCCACTTTAACCCACAAGCTTTTTTTTTGTTTCTTGTGGAAGCCAAACTTTGTTATCAATAATGCTGCACTTTAGCTGTTAACTTTTTCAGCAATATTCAAGAGGCTTATAACTTTTTACTGGATCAACCCATAAGTGGAGTTTATTAACAAATCATGTAAAAAGTTTGAATATAAAAACTCTAAGTAAAGCCTGTAGATGAAAACCTTTGCGATACCATAGGGTTGTGGTTATGACGCTGTCTATGAATCCGCGTTAGGTTCCAAGATTGAACATGTAGATAAAAATTATCATCAAGTAGTAAACTTTTGTTTAAGTTTGGCAAAGTCTTTCAAAAATGAATCGGTTTTAATTGTACTAAGATCTGGTATTTAATTGCTAAGGGGTCGTCCATAAAGGACGTACGCCAATATTTTTGAAATTTGACCCCCCCTCCCCCTGTTGCCATGCGTACTTTTATGTCCCCACCCCCCCCTTAAAAGTACGTACGTTTCTCAAATACCCCCCCCCCCCCTTATATCCCTCCCCCATCCCTCCTTTATTTTTTTTTCTCAATAAAATTTTATTTAAAAAAAAAATGGAGGGTACCTTACATACTATATACAACCCCAAAGCTCTTTGTTTGCGCATTTTAAAAACGTCCTTAAGTATATATGCAAACAGTAATTTAAATAAATTTAAAATAATGGATAGGTAAGTGTGTATTTGGGTTAATGCGGCGGATATAGTCGACGGAGATCCAGGTACGATTCCCGGTGATATTCATTTTCTTTTGTTTTAATAACGAATCAAATGTAAATAAACTATACTTAAGGTGGACGTTTTTTTCAGGCACCCCTCTTTAGTAAGTAAAAAACGGGTCTTACGTGAGATCAGTAATATTGAAAACAAAGGGTAAAACCCAGTGGGAGGGGGCAACAGCAAATTTTGTGCCCTTTTGCTAATTTAAGAAGCTTTTTATTTTAGCAAAACCTAGCGGTCAAATTTGGAAGATTTTGAGACGCCATTGAAACGTTTTTTTTGGGGGTGAATCCGTCCCATCAACCACGGCCCTCAGATCTCACTCACGGCCAGTATACATGAGGTGGATATGTGTGCATAGGCCCCCTCACGATTTTTTGATGTTCCAGATAGAACACTTTCACACATCGTGCAAACTTAAGTTTGATAATATGCCAAATGAGGTGGCCTCGCAAAAAATTTGGATGGCGGAGACCTGGGAACAAAAAGCCCTAAAGTGTTTGCCTCCCCCCTTCCCTGCCCAAACGTGAGGGAAATATGTAGCAAACTTTTTAACTTTAACATCTAAAACTAAATTTAAATTTATCGACAGATTTTAATTTTTGTAGAAAAATATTGTAAATTACAAAAAAGTTATGACCATGCAAAATTTACACCCCTCTCATTTTGGGGGTCGGGAGGGTAAGCGTTTTAAGGCTTTTTGTTCACAGGCCTCCGCCATCCCGATATTTTGCAAGACCTCCTCATTTGGCATAGGTATAAACAAACTTAAGTTATGAGTTTGCACGATGTGTGAAAGTGTCCTATCTGGAACATCAAAAAATTCTGAGGGCGCCCATACATGTGTGTGCATAGAGGAAAACTATACCCTTTACTCCATATACCATACATCTTTTTATGTTGGCAAACTAGAATCTTTAGTCAGAATGTAACTTTTCTATTGATTAGCTGGTTAGGGGTCGTCCATAAAGTACGTACGCTCATAGGGGGGAGGGGGGGGGTCTTCAAAAAGCGTACGAAAGCGTATGGGAGGGGGGGGGGAGGGGTTCAATTTAAAAGTACGTACTTCGATTTTCTAATTTATCACAATTAACCAGCTAATCAATAGAAAAGTTACATTCTGACTAAAGATTCTAGTTTGCCAACATAAAAAGATGTATGGTATATGAAGTAGAGGGTATAGTTTTCCTCTATGCACACACATGTATGGGCGCCTTCAGAATTTTTTGATGTTCCAGATAGGACACTTTCACACATCGTGCAAACTCATAACTTAAGTTTGTTTATACCTATGCCAAATGAGGAGGCCTTGCAAAATATCGGGATGGCGGAGGCCTGTGAACAAAAAGCCTTAAAACGCTTACCCTCCCGACCCCCAAAATGAGAGGGGTGTAAATTTTGCATGGTTATAACTTTTAGATTTGGAAAAAAATTTGGATGGCCTCCGCCATCCAAATTTTTTGCAAGGCCACCTCATTTGGCATATTAACAAACTTAAGTTTGCACGTTGTGTGAAAGTGTTCTATCATCAAAAATCAAAACATCAAAAAATCCTGAGGGGGCCCATGCACACATGCCCGCCCTTATATACTGGCCCTGAGTAAGACCTGAGGGCCGTGGTTGATGGGACGGAGTCACCCCAAAAAAAACGTGTCAATGGCGTCTCAAAGACCGCTAGGTTTTGCTAAAATAAAAAGCTTCTTAAAATAGCAAAAGGGCACAAAATTTGCTGTTGCTCCCTCCCACTGGGTTTTACCCTTTGTTTTCAATATTACTGATCTCACCTTAGACTCGTTTTTTACTTACTAAAGAGGGGTGCCTGAAAAAAACGTCCACCTTAAGTATAGTTTATTTACATTTGATTCGTTAAAAAAACAAAAAACGTTTTCCTAGATTTCCCCGAGGAATCGAACCTGGATCTCCGTGGACTATTGCCGCCGCATAAACCTTTCGCCCAAATACACACTTACATCATCCAATTTTAAATTTATTTAAATTATTGTTTGCATTTATACTTAAAGACGTTTTTAAAATGCGTAAGCAAAAAGCTTTGGGGTAGTATAAAGTATCTAAGGTACCCTCCGTCTTTTTTTTTTTTAATTAAACTTTTTAATTTAGAAAAAAAAAAAAAGGAGGGATGGGGGGGATATTTGAGGGGGGGGGGGTATTTTAGAAAAGTACGTACTTTTAAGGGGGGGTGGGGACATAAAAGTACGCATGGCAACAGGGGGGAGGGGGGGGGTCAAATTTCAAAATTTTTGGCGTACGTACTTTATGGACGACCCCTTAATTGTGATAAATTAGAAAATCAAAGTACGTACTTTTAAATTGAACCCTCCCCCCCCCCTCCCATACGCTTTCGTACGCTTTTTGAAGACCTCCCCCCTCCCCCCTATGCGCGTACGTACTTTACTTTATGGACGACCCCTACGGGGTCGTCCATAAAGTACGTACGCCAAAAATTTTGAAATTTGACCACCCCCCCTCCCCCCTATGAGCGTACGTACTTTATGGACGACCCCTAATGTGGCTATCACGGTGATTCAATACTTATGAAAGGGATTTTATTATGCGCATGCGTCTGTTACAAATACTCGGTTTTCTAATTTTATATTTACGTGTTCAATTTGTATATTACCTTTCAACCTTGTTTCCTGTTTTTAAAGACGATATTTTAATGGTTGCTAATATTTTGACTCATAATATGAAATTTTACATAAATGAGTTAGTTTAAGCATAAAATCAATGTGAAAAATATATCTAAACATCCACTTTATTTATTTAACTTTTAACTGGAATATTACCTAAACTAACACTTTACATAGATGCCAATTATGGACGAAGTAAAATTTTTATGATATTTGAGTTAGTTTTTAATAAAAATATTGTTAATCGTCTCTCAAAAAATTTTAGTTTCTATAACCGATCATTTTTTAAAGAAATATATTTTCATTTTTTAGTCAAGAGGTTTTTATAAAATCTTCATTTCGATGATGCCTGAAAAACATCAACAAAAATTATTGAGAGTATGCAGAATTTGTGGAAATTTGACTGGAAAAGACTCTATAAAAACCATCAGTAGGCGGAATAGAATTTATAATATTTTTAAAATAAATATTGTTGAAGATTGTTTAGATGTTCATCCAGCACAAATGTGTTTGAAATGCAATACAACTATGGTGAATATAGAACCGAGGTAATAAAACTTTCAATGCTATACCAAAAATTTGGTTAAAATGTCAAGCAATTGAGTGTAATTGTGTATTTGGTAAAGCTGGTCGAAAACCAAATGTAGGAAGACTAGAAACATTTAAAAGATGGACGCAAATAAACCTTAATCTGTTTCTAAAATCCTTAGTTTACCTTTGAACCAAGATCAGTATTTTGAATTAAATCATCAGCTTAATCCTCATTTAACATTATGTATTTGTAAAGTTGGTGAAAAAATAATGCATCAAACAGTTATGATTAAAGATTGTCAGCATTCTTTTTGTACCTGATACAAAAAAGAATTTGCCTACTAAAGGTAAACTAGAAAACGAAGCAAAATGTTCTATATGTTCAACCAACATCATGGTTAATAGCCTTTGCAGTTCTGTGCATATGGAGTTACAGTAGCTATTGGTAAGTTTGTTTTGCTTTTATTACACTTATACAAAAAACCATTTCCTTAGGAAGTAAATAAACCTTATCAAGAAAACTTAAGGACTTTAAAAACATTAAAAATTAATGAAAACCTTACTATACTGATAGCATTTCTGTTATGCATAGGTCGGCATTGCTGTCTTTTTTGTAACATCACCAAAAAAGATATCCAACTAGCTCCAATATGTAGAGAGCATGTTGTTTCACAAAGATCTTTAAACTCCTTAAACAATGACTTTCATCGTTTTCAAAGTAATGGAGGAAATTTGAAAAATGCTAAATTATTCAACTATGTGATTAATGAAACTTTATTTAATATTCCTCAAGACCAGGTAATATAATTTAGCACTTCTGTTTTTGAATCTTTTTAGTACTCTTTGTTGGTTCAATTGTGAGTTTAGTATTGGTAGTTGGTACCTTTGAAATTTTGTTAGGTTGCTGTACCTGCTTTACATATATCTTTGGGTACCTATTTAAAGTTTTTCAACATGTTCGAAGACGAATGCCACTTAATAGATATAAAGCTTGCTGGAGAACTTGCTTTAAAGAATAATATAATTGGTAAAGCTGATTTTGACAAATATGTTAACATGCATCTTCAATTCAATCTTGTAAAAAGTGTTATTGAAGACTGTGACAATAAAATTGCACTTCTACAAGACACAATTTCTCTAAAGGTTATATGTGAGCCAGATAAAACAGTAGAAATTAGGAACATATATACACCAAGAATAGTTAACAACAAGGTATTTATTATTATGAAACTATGTTTGCAAAAATGTTTAATTAAGTTTAAAATGAAATTTTTGTTAAATAAAAATATTATTAAAAATTTATATATATATCCTTATGTTTTAAAATTTTAAATAAATATTTTTCTAGATAAAAGAATTAAGTTCATTAAATGAAGCAAACGTACTTGATAAAATTTCAGGTCCCTGCATTCAGCAACTTAATGAAGTGTTGAAGGCTAATAAAGTAGAAAGGCAGGCTTATCATAGAAAATGCTTTGTTGGAAACCATGTTCACATAATGCTTAAGGTTTTTATTTAATAGTATTTATTATTTATATTTTTATGTGTTTTTTTATTAGGAACAGTTGTTCTGAAAAGCAGCAATTGAAAAACATGAGGTCACTGGGAAAAATCCTAATGTGGCTTTCGAATTGTTCATATAAAACCTTTAATTTTTTTCTATTTTTTTGTTTTGAACTACCCGATTTGCAAATTAGAGGGATTAGAGACCCCCCTGCTTATTACACCCACTACAATTAAGCAGAAAAGAGTAAATTGGTTATTGCAAAAAAAGCTAATGCTTGTCGCCAAAAACAAAAATTATATTTGAATTGATCAAAAATCCATAGAAATCAGTTTAATCTCATGCAAAAGTGTTTTTTTTTTGTGTAAAATATTGAAAAATTATTTAATTTTATAAATATTTTTTTAGCCTCAGCCATTGTTAGATTTGTGCAATTCCAAAACTAATCTCAACTCTTGGTCTTATTGGCACCAAAATTCCTTTATTATCTGTTAAAGTGAGCCAGAATTTTAAGCAGTTATTTCATTATTCAAAATGTCATAAGCTCACGAACAGCTCGCAATCTTTTCAAAAGAATGATATTCAGGAATTAGGTAGGTTTTCTTTTTAAGCAGATTGGTGATTGAGTTTAACACATTTTTGAGCTAATTGAAAAGTAAATTTTGCAAATGAGCATGACTGTCTTGATTGCTTTTAGGTAGATATTTGATTAGTATATTTAAAGGAAGTTGTGTAAAAGATTTTCAATAATCAAATTATTTAATTTTAGACTTAGCAATCCGTACGCTTATGGAGTATTATCGGTTGACTTGGCCAAGTGCTTCTGTAACTACAAAGATGCAATTGCTTTGAATCCCATGTAATTCAATTTATTCAGAAATGGGGATTAGGCATTGGCGTTTATGAGGAACAAGGCGGTGAAAGTTTACATGCCGAATTTAACAACCTTAATCGTTTGTTTTGGCATATGAAAGGCTGTAGTCGCTTGAAAGAACATTATCTTAGAAACCATCCGAAAGCTAAAGCTATGAAACCAGAAAGGAAAAAAATTCTTAGATCTTAAATTTTATTGTATACAAATTTGTATTGAAAATCCAATCTTTTAATAAAAAGGATTTCTAAGGAGTATATAATTCAAAAATGTATTATTATTTAAAAATAATAATAATGGTTCCCTATTCTGCACCATTACCGAAAACTAAAAATAAATAATTGTACTTTAAGTTTTATAGTATGGAAGTATATATTGATATAATTAATACTGCTGTTGAAAATTTCTCGGATTTATAATCAAATAGTTTATAAGGTAGCATTGTGCATAAGAAATGTATCATCAATAGAAACTACCGTAGAACCCCATAAATTCATACCCTGGATAAGTCGAACTTTTATCGAGTCAGATATTTAATTTCCTTTGAACATTCTATAAATACCGAGAGCTTCGTTTAAAGACATCGCTAAGTCGGACTATTATCTATTATCGAACTTCATCTATTTCCCTTGAGAGTCCGACTTAACAAGGTTTGTACTTATACTTGTGTTTAAAAGTTATCGGAGGGACATTTTTTAGTTTTTTAATGAAAAATTACAATAGAAAAGTGTTGCTTAAGTTAAAGTATTTTTAAATAAATATTTTCTATGCATTACAACATTAAATATTGCATATTTTTAGTTTAATTAGTACGTTACACAATTAAAAGTAGATTTTCTTGTTAATATCTTGAGTATCGTAAATCTTATAAGTTGTTACTCAATAAAATATGACATTATCTATGTCTGCAACTAAAGGGCAAACATTAGAAATTCCATAACTGTGGAATCTCTTATATATTTCGAAGTAAATGATTACAAGTGTGTCTCATAAAATATAAATGCATGTATCTCTTAACATGTTTATAATTACTTAGTTAGAATTGAATGATACAACACCAGACTTTGTGTAAATTTAGGTTTTTATAGTGGTAAGAAATTTTTTCAGAACGCACAAAAAGTATAGAATATATACATAGCTTGCCGTAAAATCATTTTATTTTAGTTAAAAAAATGATCGGTTAAAACAGAACATTTTTATGCTTTTTTTTTACAGAACTTGAATCAATTAAACTTTTTGGCCAAAAATTTTCAAACAAAAGATATTCTACAGGTTGTATGACAGATGTTTAGTTTTTAAACTTAAAAAACCTTTAATCCTGAACTGAGATATTTTCTTCGTTTACAAACATTCTTATTTATTTTTACGATTTAGGTTAAACACTTAAGGATATAAAATTCCAGAAATGTATTGTGTTTATTTATTCAAGTGAAATTTGTACCTCATTAATAACAAGTAAAAAAAACAAATTTTCATTATTTGCCGAAAAATCTAATCGCCATTTTTTTTCGTAACTTTATCAAACGTAACTTGTGCGCATGCTCACAATAAAATAACAGGCTTGAATCGCCGTGCTATCCACATAGACGGTCAAAGGGTCAATCGAAGGTAATTTTTAATAATCTTTAGTTTAGAAAAACTGCTTTCTCCGTTGGCCACTAATATCGGAAGGGTCAGCACACTAGGAATGATTCCAATCAAACGGTTTTTTGTAATATAAGGCAGTGTTGTTTTATGGCAGTAATCGTAAAAATCCTAAAATACAATAAAAACATTATTTTTGTTGTATTTTTATTTGTATTATACAATAAAAACATAATTTTTATTGTATTTTAGGGGTTTTAATAAACACGCGCAATTTACCAAAACATATTATAAGTTATATATCATATCATATAATAAACATACCATTATATCTTGATTTTTGCATAACTACTGTCGTGAAAAGTTATTGATTTATTTATATAACCAACTTTACTAATATATTTAATTGTTCATTTAAATTTTTAAGAAACAATTACATATTAACAATACTTATCCAATTATTTAAAAGATTATAAAAATATTAAAACTTCACAAAAATTTGTTAGAATTATCAAAGAATGTACTTTTTTTATGACAGGGGGCGCCAAATCTTAATCTCGTATATACCAAAAGAAATACTTGAACCGGCCCTGTTGCCCCAAAAAAACATGGGCACCATGATCTTTTGTAGAGATATTACTATTTATTATTTTAATGTTATTAAGTAGCCAAGTAGTTTGTCTCTCAAATCATTTAGGTTCATATATTATAAAATAAACTAAGCAGATACTTGAGTACGCTTCGGAAGTGCATTTAATTTGCAATACCGACTTCATGTAAATTTAAAACAATTTTCAAGTGTCGTATGCTATATAAGTGTTTAAAATGGTATAAAATATCACAAGACATGTACAACTTGAAATATATAAAATACATTTTAAAAAATATAAATAAAAATTATTATGTTAATGTTAATACCATTCCTAAAGATTTACTACATTCCGTTGAATACGTGAGTTGGGCCTAAATGTCATAACATTAAGGTCCGTTGTGAGCGTCAACCGCGTTTTTTTTTGTTAATAAATAATCGTCATTTAAAAATTTGTTGGTATCTATTTCATTATCATCTTCGCAATAATACTCTGAATTTTCTAATAAAAGATTTGCGGTTTGACTTACTCGATTAAATTGTTTATCATCATTATATAGTGTAGATTGAAAGTCACTTTCGTTTTGTTGCTGCAAAAATATAGACGAATCAATAAATAAGTTACTGTCGTTATTAAAAGAAAAATTTGGATCAAAATGGTCAACAAGAAAGAATGTATGACCGTCAGTGCGACCATCTTCACTAGTTTTTTCATTGTTTAAAGGTATAACCGATTGAGCATCGGTATTAGAACTCTGACCATTTAAAAATTTATCTGGGTGAATAACTTGTTCAATTATATCAGCATGATAAGCAATTTGAATATTTTCACAAAACGATGTTGAACTAGCATCAGGAAATAAATTGGAATCAGATAACTCAACGTGAGATCTATACACAATATTTTCGTTGGCATTGTGACAAGTTTTAACTGCTACAAAATCAAGACTTTTTTCTAAAGTATCTCTTGAAAATTTAATATTTGTTGAAAGATTTTTCGACTTTTTGTCACTTTTAACCAAGTTAAATGCTTTTTTATTGCATTTTTGTTTTTTATGTTTACAAAAATTTCCAGAATCACTGAAACAAGCTCCACATATATTACACATAAATCTCTTTTCGTTAGTGTGGGTGCGTTGATGCTCTCTGCAATTTTCCGATCTCGAAAATCTTTTTTCACAATACAAGCAAACGTATGGTTTCTCCCCTGTATGCTTGCGCATATGTCGGATTAAATTTCCTTTTCTAGGAAAAGCTTTTGTACAAAATTCACATTTAAATTGAGGAATAGGATCATGTTTTAGGTAGTGAGTACGCAAATCGCCTTTAATGGCAAATGATTTGTTGCAAACATCGCAAATATGGGGCATTTCTGAACCATGACGCAGTGAATGTGTTTTTAAAGAACTCTTTGTTGCGAATGATCGTCCTTAAAAAAATCATAATCCAATAAAGTATTTATAATTTTTTATATTTAATTTAAATTTTTTATTAATATTTTAATTATAAGTATTTATATGCTTATTTAACAATATGTGAAAATTACAACCTTATGGACATAACTAAAACACCAAACATAAGTTACATATTAAAACTTCTTTTTTTTTTTGCTTATCAAGAGGAGATATTACCATAATAAAGATTAACTAAAACAACTGTTGGTATAGTAACAACTGTTGGTTAATAGTAGAAAGAAATTAATAAAATAATTAAATTATTAAAATAAGTAAATAAATTAATAAAAAATAAATTAAATAAGACTTAGATAGTATATAAATAAATTAAATAAGAATTATAAGTAAATATATTAAACAAGGTTTATTATATTATATATTATATAATAAATAAATTAAATAAGAATTATAAGTAAATAAATTAAATTAAAAAAAAAATTATTAAAAAAATAAATTAATAAAATAAGAATAAAAACATAATTACATAAGAGTCCTGTAAAACAAATAAACTTGTAATAAACAACATTATATATAGGGGTATATAAATTATTAATTAATATAAATTAAATTTGTTACCCCTATACATTAGCTTATTTGATAAAAAATTTATATTATCCCTATACATATTGCTATATGTAATAAATTTAATTTATACTATAAACTAAATTTGTTACCCCAATATATTAGCTTATTTGATAAAGAATTTATGTTACCCCCTATACATATTGCTATATGTAATAAATTTAATTTAAAATATAAATTAAATTCGTTATCCCTATACATTAGCTTATTTGATAAAAACATTTGACAGCCAAGAGTGGAATAAATGGGAAAACTATAGCAACAATCAATAATTCATTTGATGGCTAAAATAGCTTAAAGACAATTATTAGAAGGTTTAAAATTTTATGCAGAAAAATAAAAAATCTGGAAACAGATTTAAGTAGGAGCTTATGAATTAAAAAAATTAAAGATGTTAACTTTTACATTCCTAATAGAAAAGCCAATAAGAATGATTAATACATTAATTAATAAATTTTTTTGAAATACCATAATGATGCTCAAAATAAACATCCAAAATTATTTAATACTTCCAAAACCAGATGGTTGGCAAAAGAATGCAGATTAAATGCAGATTAAATCACAAAGAGTAGTTATGCAATAACAGTACAAGTAAAAGTCCATTTTAAGCAGTTACACGTCTCAAGGTGTATACAATCTTCCATTTTAAGCAGTTACACGCCTCAAAGTTTTTACAATCTTCAATCTTAAGCAGTTATACGTCTTAAGGTGTATACAATCTTCCATTTTAAGCAGTTACGCATCTCATAGTGTATACAATCTTTCATTTTAATTAGTTACGCAACTTAAGGTAAATACAATCTTTTTACATTAAAAAGTTTGATTGCATTTAACACAATATCTTCAAAAAAAACTTCTGCCAACAATAATAAATGCAATTTTATTATGCTAAAGTAAGGAAAAAAATATTTCAATCAGACATGGTATAGACATCTCTAGACCAACTCAACTTACAATACATTAGACATATGTTAAAGAATCACAGAAAACGCAGCAAAGCTGTAACTCTAAGAAAATTAACAAACAAGAAATGCAAGTTGTTAATTATATACATTAACAATATTTAACAGAATAATTGAAGTATTACCTTAATACCAAATCAAACATTAAAGTTATTGTTTGTGATACTACTGTTAAGACCAAATAAAATGGAGTTGTTACAATGACCAACAGGAGTTTAAAGAAAAAGAGATTCTTATACAACACCATATAGTCTTAAGACATTCAATAGACTAAACTTTCATGCAAGAACTCAGTAACATGCAAATTTAAGAAATGATTTTTAGAAAGTTATGTAAAAATATCTAAAAGAATAAAATGGCGTGACGATAAATAGCTTTGATACCAGTTTGGAAGGGCTTTACAATCATATTAAGTACATACTTTCCTTATTTACCATTTAAACATTGAATAAAAAATATATGTACTAGAGTTTTGTGCTACTCCCAGAAAAAAGTAAAATGATTAGTAAAATATGTGGAGCTTGGTTTGATGTTTGTTTCATTAACCTTTTTTATAAAGAAGTTTGAAAAACATAAGAAAGCAAACACAATTTTTAAAAAACACTGTAGAGAAAATACATTAAATAAAGTAAGTAATTTTAGTGCTAAATAAGAATTTAAATTATTTCAAGAAAAAAATTATAAAAGTGCTGAACAAACTTTTTTGAAGTTTTTTTTTTTAACAGACAACAGATTGTATTACATTACTCAATTATTGTCACTGAATCATGTTTTGGTTTGAGTAAACCAAAATATGATTCAGTTCAAAAATAGTTTTTTATACTTCCTGGGAGAGTTTCATACAAAACCATGGTCGTATGAGTTTGTGAAAAAAGATACATTTCTATTAGACACACTTTAAAATCTCAACCTCTTAAATGGGTTATTGTAAATGAGCCAATTTTGACTTGACTCATTAATCTTTGATACCTAATATCTTATAAAAAGGTAGAAAATATCTAATAACAAGGTAGAAAGTAGTAGTGCTTATTAGTTTTTAAAATAAATTTTATTAAAAAAAGGGTCAATAAAATAATAAAATAAAAGGTAAAAAAAAATCAAATAAACAGTTTAGATTTTTAGTTAACTTTAATTATAAAATATTACCAGTGTATCCATTTTACAATTGATTTTTAAAATAATTTATTTAGTTACATCAATTTTAACGTTTGGCTTTGATGCGAAAGGTTTCACTATTCTAGTTTTATTTTATTATTTTAGTTTATTGAAAATAAAAATTCTTTTGAAATTTATGTTTATATAAAGAAATAAGTAAAAATTGAATAAAATAAAAAAAAATAGACTATTGTCTTGATCTTACCCTACTAATTTATTTATTATTATATCTTTTAAGCGCTGGCTTTTCTACCATTTTTCTAATCACCATGTTTTCTATAATTTTTCTAATCACAGTAATAAGTCGATGGTTTTAACTAATCACAAAATAATTAATGTTTCTAAAATGTTTGGCTCTTTGCAGTATCTAGTGTCTCTTTTCAATTATTGAAGCCAACTGATGCCTTTGTTATTTTTTTATACCATGCTTTTTAGTTTGCATTGTTTTTAGTTTGGTTTTTAACTTTAAACCTTATTAAACTTTTAGTAGTATTGTAACCAGCTTGATTCTCTGAAAATCATTTTTTCCAGAGATAGGACATCTGAAAAAGATTTATGAATGTCTTGAAAAGATCTATAATTGGTTGGAAAAAGTTTACAAGTAGTTTGAAAAGGTGCCATACTGGTTTGAAAAAAAGTCTATGATGGGTTTATATTCTTTTTTTACTTTGAAATGCTGAAACTTCAAAATGTTTAAAAACTTCAAAACATTTACAAACTTCAAAACGATTATACAAACTTCTAAACTTTGAAGAGGATATATCATAGAATTTTAGGAGTCTTGGAATTGTTAAACCAGGAATCTCTGGCTACAATTTTATGTAAATACTCCTGTTTTAAAAAAGAAATTTTCTCCAAGTCCTGGAACTAATCATTTTTAAAGTAACTATTATTTTAAAAACTAACTTGCAAGTATATATTCCTTTTGTTATATATACCTTGTTACTTTCATATATCTACCTTGTTATTATCTTAAACTTGTTATTTTCACACTTCTACTTTGTTATTTTTACAATTCTACCTAGTTATTTTTATATAATGCTTCAGCTCATTCATAATGTCATGCTTTAACATATCACCAAAAAAAAACAAAGAAGATTTTTAAAAACAAAAATTTATAAAGAAAAAAACACTTACGAAATATATTTTAAATTTTGAATGTCATATATATATATATATATATATATATATATATATATATATATATATATATATATATATATATATATATATATATATATATATATATATATATATGTCATTCCACATTCCTTGCCAAATGGACCAAAAATTTAGGATTTCAACATGGATCCCCTCAGATTTTGATGAAACTCAGTGGGTTTGTTAATACCAATAAGAAAGGCAATTCTTGAAAATTTCAGCATAAAATCTTTTGTGGTTCGTAAGATATGGTCATTTGAAATTTCTGATTTTTCCAAAAATAAAAACTTCAGTAGCAAAAACATGATTTGTTCATACTTTGACGCTATATATTTTAAAAACCAATTTCAGAAAACCTAGTTTTTTTTATTGTATACAACTCCAGACTTACTTTAATAAAACTTTGACATTGAATTCTTGAATGTCACATTTTTTCCATAAAGGCTACTTAAAAACCGAAAAAGTTGTTTGCAAGTATAAAAAGTTGATTTTTCATGAGTCAATATACAAAACCTGCAGTTTAAGAAGTGAAAAGAAATATTTTTTTTAGTTTCTATATATCGTAGGCTTCTAAATTTTTAGAAATTTACTGATAAGATACAATTAAGTGAAAAAATTATAGACCTCTAAAAATGACTGCGGCTAAAACTTTAGAAAATGTGCCTCTGCTTCAAACCACCAGTAATCTAGGATCAACACTGGTTTTAGTAAGATTTATTTTTTCTTCCAATTTAATAGACTTTATTACAATGATTTCAGAAAAAAAAAAGTGGGTAATCATGGGAAAGTTACAAAATCAGAACAATGAAAATTGCCCAAAATACATTAAAAACAATAAAAATAAAGTTATTGTTGTACTTTAGTTTGAATTATATATTGTAATACAAAGTATGTATGAGTTTAAAAGTATTTTATAACAATTACTAGAAATAAGTTTTTAATTAAGCCTGAGTTAAACTCAATTTTGATTGTATTTTTAAAGATGAAATTTTGCATAAAACATGTGTTATTGGATGCAGCAAATATATCTTCATTATGTGGCCAAGTAAATGTTTAAGGTAATAGACTGCTTCATGAACGTGATAAAAACATCTTGATTTTCTTTAGATATTTCCACAATATTGCCTAAAAATCATTATGCATTATAAACACATGGTATATTAAATCTTGGTAAAAGAGAAGCAAATGGAACTATATGCTGCTTTTTAGGTACATTTACATTAGTATACATATTGTCAAATGACAACTGCCTAATCTGTAAAGTCGATAATGATTGTGGTATAAAACAATGGTGGTTTTTGTCCCTGGAATTGTTGAACAAGTAGCATAACGTTCTTCTAATTTAAACTTTATGCAACATAATACAATTGCATCATTTGAAATGTATTGAAAATATATTCTTTTGATATTTTGCCTACACCAATCATACATTTTCTCAGGTGAATTGATAGGATCTGTAAGTGATTGTAAACTGGCCTTTGCTACAAGTCTTTCGACAGAGCCCCCAACACCATGGCAAGCACTCTTTCCATGCGATGTAGCAAAAAATGCCAATCTGCAGATACCTGATGCTCATGTTGTCATAAGCCAATCTGCAGATACCTGATGTTCATGTTGTCATAAGTTAGATATGTTTTTATCTGAAGGCAACAACTATTTTGTTTTGTTGTATTTCATAATTTTACTTCATAAATGAAACAATTAACCGAGTTTGTATTGTGTTGCAAATGATCTGAAATGATACAAACACTTTAACATTTTATGTAAAATTTGATTACTTGGTAATGATTAAATATGGTTACTTGGTAATTGATTTTTGGCTATATAATGGTGATCTCTTAATTGGTCTATTTGTTGACAATCAATAAAATCATATATAGGAAGAGTGACTGGAACTATATCATATTTTTTGTTGGCTTTTTGCTACTGATTAAAGGTGATATCTTCCATGCTATGCCTATTAAACAAAGCAGTAAAATACTCTTTTAGTATGTTGGTATCTGGGCAGTTATTGCAACTGTGCACAGTCTGGATTTGTTAAGTCACATACAACTAATAACAAGAGGTCTTTATAGTCTGAAATATCTGGTATCTGTAATGCTAAAAGTTTTGCATTTTGGTGGTACTCACAAACACATACTTAATGGAGATCTGAAGTACCTCCAATAGGAATACACCACTTTGGTCAAAGTTTTTTAGCAAAAATCATTTAAAAGATTCAATGTTTATATTGATTGTTAATTACATAATATTATTTATTACATAATCAACATTGCAGTATGTTGACAAGTTAAATAACTCTTATAACTTGGTATAAGTTGTAATCTAAATTTGAAAATGATAATCAAATAAGCCAAATTAATGGGGAGGGGTGGAATCGAAAATGTATTGAAAAAATATTATAAAATTTATAGTCATGATATTAAATATATGATAAATTAGACTAAAAGTCTTTCATTTAAGTTTTACCTAATAGGCTACTAATAAGTTTTATACGAAAACATTAAAAACTAAATTTCAGTTTTTATATGTGTATGTTTAGTGGTGTGTTTAGGCATAAAGACACTTCTTACATCAGACATAAAACCAGACACACCATGTATGGAGAAGTATTCAACTACAATTTTTTTCTAAGTTTTGGGAAAAAATGTGAATGTTAAAAAGTTAATAATCGGGTTAAAAAGTAAATAATTGAGTTTAATTCAGGCTTAATTAAAGACTTATTTCTAGTACTTGTTATAAAATACTTTTAAACTCATACATACTTTGTATTACAATATATAATACAAACTAAAGTACAACAATAACTTTATTTTTATTGTTTTTAATGTATTTTGGGCAATTTTCATTGTTCTGATTTTGTAACTTTCCCATAATTACCCACTTTTTTTTCTTTCTGAAATCACTGTAATAAAGTCTATTAAATTGGAAGAAAAAATAAATCTTACTAAAACCAGTGTTGATCCTAGATTACTGGTGGTTTGAAGTGGAGGCTGATTTTCTTAAGTTTTAGCCGCAGCCATTTTTAGAGGTCTATAGTTTTTTTACTGAATTGTATCTTATCAGTAAATTTCTAAAAATTTAGAAGCCTACCATATATAGAAACTAACAAAATATTCCTTTTCACTTCTTAAACTGCAGGTTTTGTATATTGACTCATGAAAAATCAACTTTTTATACTTGCAAACAATTTTTTCGGTTTTTAGGTAGCCATTATGGAAAAAATGTGACATTCAAGAATTCAATGTCAAAGTTTTATTAAAGTAAGTCTGGAGTTGTATACAATAAAAAAAACTAGGTTTTCTGAAATTTTGTTTTTAAAATATATAGCGTCAAAGTATGAACAAATCATGTTTTTGCTACTGAAGTTTTTATTTTTGGAAAAATCAGAAATTTTAAATGACCATATCTTATGAACCACAAAAGATTTTATGCTGAAATTTTCAAGAATTGCTTTTCTCATTGGTATTAACAAACCCACTGAGTTTCATCAAAATCTGAGGGGGTCCATGTTGAAATCCTAAAATTTTGGTCCATTTGGCATGGAATGTGGAATGACATATATATATATATATATATATATATATATATATATATATATATATATATATATATATATATATATATATATATATATATATATATATACACAACCCGTAGATGTTGTCCGAAAGTTTTTTCCATATTTTGTTGACAAAAAGTAAAAATTAAAATGCAAGACCGGAATTATTATTTTTTATTAATTGAGAGACTGCCTGCCCCAACCAAACCCTCAGTTGATGTAGCAACACTCCCTTGCGGGTCAGGCTAAAAGATAGTAGATGTAGCAGCACTTCCTTGCGGGTCAGGCTATTTGTCAGTCGATGTAGCAGCACTCCCTTGCGAGTCAGGCTATTTGTCAGTCGATGTAGCAGCACTCCCTTGCGAGTCAGGCTATAAGATAGTCGATGTTGCAACACTCCGCGCATGATTTACAGTAAAAATAAATAAAAACAAAAACATTTTATTAAAAAAATTAAAAATAAAAACATTTATTAAAAAAAATAAAAATAAAAACATTGTTTATATGGTTAAAAACATTCAGAATGTTTTTAAAACATTCTGGTCAATTAAATTTGCGTTTTTGTGGTTTTTTTAAAAAACGATTTATTTGTAATTAAATTAATGGTTTTTACTTTCGTCCAACACGCAAATGTTGGACGAAAGTCAAAAGTAATTAAAGTGACGTATGTGTTGGCGTAAGAATCACTTTTTTCCTTCCGCTCTTCCCAAAGACAACAAACTATAGATCTATATATATATATATATATATATATATATATATATATATATATATATATATATATATATATATATATATATAAGAGAGAGAGAGAGAGAGAGAGAGAGAGAGAGAGAGAGAGAGAGAGAGAGAGAGAGAGAGAGAGAGAGAACATATTAGGAATTTCAAAATTTAAAATATATTTTGTAAGTGTTTTTTTAACAATTTTTTTAACAATAACAATTTAAACTTTTAAAAAAATAGACATACTGTATATACAAACTCACCACATAAAGTACATTTAAGTCACCACATAAAGTACACTTAACTCACCACATAAAGTACACTTAAATGAAGGTGGATTTTCTTCATGACTTCTCAAATGAATTTTCAAGGCAGAAATATTTGAGTAACTGTTTATGCAAATGCCACATTTGAAAGGACGAACAATATTGTGCTTAGAACTACAGTGTAGCTTAAATTTATAGCTAGAAAAAAACATGGCATCACATTCTTCACAAACATATTTTTTACTTGAAGAATGTTTAGAATTAATATGCAAGTTTAAACTAACAGCTTCTTGAAAAACACTGTTACATTCTAAACATGAGTAAACTAAACCAATATTATTTGATTTAGTATCTATATTGAAATGTTCATTAACTGTACCAACGACTTCAGTAACTAAGATTGAGCTTTTTAAACCTGTTTGTGTTAAATCCATTTCATATTCTTGTTTATTGCAAACCAAATCTAATGCACAAAAAATTAAATGTAAAAAAAAATTCTATACATTGAAAATATTTTTTATAAGATATGAAAAACTTATATTTATAAATATTTGAAACTATTATGTAAATTAAAAATAATTATGGATTGAAAATGAAAAAAAAAAAACATACAAAAAAAATGCATTAAAATATAATTGCAAAAGTTTCTACAGAAAACTAAAAATAAAAATAAAATTAAAAAATTTAAAAGTTAATTTTAAAATTAAGTATACAGATCCAGTATAATTGAGTGTAATATATCATTTGAAAAAGATGATGCAATTACATGATAAACTTCATTAAGTAAAGAAAATAGTTATTAGAGAAAAAAAACATAACGCAGAGTTGAACTGAGGATAACCAGTATCTATAAAAAAGTAGACTTATTAAAACTATGACTAATATTAAAAAAGTAGTATTTATAAAAAAAAAGAGATCTATTACAGTAAAAATATTTTTGCTTTTTTGTTATTATTTATCAACTTTAAAATGTTAAAGATTTATGAATTTAAATTGCAGTTCACAAAACACATTAGTCTTTAAAAGTCAGTTCAATGTTAAATGTGTGGTACAGTGCAAACTTAAACGTAGTAAATATAATCTAGTTTACACCGTTTCTATGACTACTCTTAGGTATAAATATGTATTACTGTTTGTGCTATTCAGTACATAATTTACAGGATTTTATTGAGGGGTAGCTTCCTTTAATATTATTAAAGTATGTATGTATGTATGTATGTATGTATGTATGTATGTATATATATATATAAGCCTTATCATAAAGCAGGAGCAACTGCTCCGTCCACGTGAAACATTAACTAACCAATTTATATACGTGATATATAACCAAAATATATACATGAAACAATACCTAACCAATTTATAATCTCCCCTAACAAAGGGAAGTAATGTTAATAAATTTTTTTCAATTTGAGGCTTTCTCTTTATTTTTTACAATCTCTTAAAAATTTATTCTCAACTGTCTATCAATGTTAATATGTTAATACACTAATAATAGTTTACATAAATGTGTAAATAATAAACAATTGGTTAATTGTACACGTACAGAAGTGAAATGGGAACAATATTAATTCATAACGGATCAATTTTTCAGTTCAATTGCAAATTAATATAGCCTTTGCATACATTTTATATTCACTTGTTTTATAATTTTTTTTTTCAAAGTTTATTATTTTTATGACTTTTAATGTTATTATTTAGATATAACTACTTTTTTTAATTATTTTTTTTTCAGATAGAACTGCTTTGACTAGCAATTATCTCTAGTTTTTGCTTGCTTTGTTCTATTGCGTTTTCTTGAAAGTGTTGAATATTTTTTGATATTTAATATATTAATGCTACTGATGTTTTTAAAATTTTTCAATGCTAATGTATAATATTAAGTGTTAATATAATAAATTAATAATGTATAAAATATCACAATGACAAAAAATTTAGTTACCTTATAAATATTTTCATATGAAAAGCACAAGATAGTTACAATTTTTTGCTAAAACATATTTATATATAGCTATAAATAAAAAAGCATTTAAAAAAATTATATATCAGCAATGTAAAATTTTTTCTAAGAATAACATCTCTCATATCTCCATGGCTGCAAAAAAATTTGTCAAAATAAGATACATATATATATATATATACTATATATTTTATTTTATATATTTTATATATATATATATATATATATATAAATTAGTAAAAAACACTTATATAATATATATATATATATATAAATATATATAAATATACATATATATGTATATGTATATATATATATATATATATATATATATATATATATATATATATATATATATATATATATATACATATATATACACACACACACATATATATATATATATAAATATATATGAAATGCACTTAATTATAGTCTTTTAGTTTATTTATAATTAGCAACTTTTTAAATAAGATTTTTTACATAATTACTTGCTATTATTAGTTATGCGTTATCTTTTAATGTATCTAAAATTTTTGATTATCTTTGCACATAAAAACATAATTGCTCATACTGCGTTTTGAAAATAAGCTCTTCATATTTACATATATGAATGCAGCATAAGACACTTACTGATAATGGCATACTGAAATTGCTAGCTGTGGGGGCTACAATACATACATTGACTATCTAGGTAGAACATGCAAGGGAGTGAAATTAAATCGACTCAGGGTTTGGGTTTATTTATTTATTTATACATATACACCATTGCTTAGTCATTTTTAATTTTTTCCAGAAATTTCAACATTACGTTTTTAAAACTACTTTTAAAAAATTATAGAGGATTTTTTTTAAATTGATAGATTGCCTGCTGAAACCATGTTCTACCTATTTACGCCATTTAATATGTACACTCCCTCTGTTGTGCTCAAATTGAGTGATTGCTAAAGAATTCAAGGTTACTTTTCTGTGAAGTAGCATTGAAAACCAGAATACCAGTTTTAAATAAAAAAAATACACAATATAAAAGGTTTAAAACACCGTTGAACAAACACTAATAAGGGGTAAACAAAAATAAAGTTTATAGATATAAAACTAATAGAAATATCAATTTATAAAAAATAAATTTTTACATCTTTAACTAGTAATACAAGTAAAAATACTAATACAAGTGAAAATTTTAAACTAATATAGTTTGTAATATATAAGTGTATTATATAATTTTATATATATATATATATATATATATATATATATATATATATATATATATATATATATATATATATATAAATATATACATACACATACATTATATATATATATACACAGTTTTCTTCGTTTGAAATTTAATGCCAGCGCACGAAAAAGCACTGACAGGATGGTTATTTTTAAGTTAGCCTGTGCGATTCAAAAAAATTCTTTTTTTTCAGCTATTTAAATCAAAATAAAAATAGCAAAAAAAATGCTTTGAATAAATACTAAATATAAGAATTTAAAAAAAGATCTAGTAAAAAAAGTCATTTTTCATAAAAGTTGTTCAAATAAACAAAAAACTCTTGATGCAATTTAAAACAAAACACTTTTATTTTTTTGGTAAGCACTTTTTATGCGCTCACCAAAGTTTTTGCGGGCATGCAGGCAAGTATGAAAAGACTTGAACGCAAAAGTGCTGGCTTTTTGAAGAAGAACAGAGAAGACTGATATATATATATATATATATATATATATATATATATATATATATATATATATATATATATATATATATATATATATATATATATATATAAAGATGAGGTGAAAAAAGTATCAAAACAAAAGCAAATGTGAAAAAGCTGCTTTTTTTTGTCCTGATTAAGATCGTATAAAAATTAAAATAAAAAAATATTTTTAGGAGTCCCATCTGACCTTCGAATATTATCTTTGAAATTTTTCAAAAATTGTAATAATTTTCAACCTGGTATTCAAAAAAAAAAAGAGATTTTTTTGAATACCAGGTTTAAAATTATTACTATTTTTCAAAAATTTCAAAATAGTGATATAAAAATAAGTTGTATTTCACTAATTTTACAGGAGAGCAAAAACAAAGTTTGCAAATGAGATACTTTAGTCAAATTTCGCTCAAATTTTAAGCATTCTAGTATCATGCTCAAAATTTGAGCTGAAATATTTTTGAAATGTTTTTGCTCTCCTACAAAATTATGTTTTAGTGAGATACAACCTATTGCCATAACTACCATTTTACTATAATGCTCAAAATTTGAGCAAAACTTGGGTAAAATATCTCTTTTGCTTTTTTTTTTTTTTTGCGCACCTAAAAAATTATGATAAATTCCATTGCCATATAACTGCCGATATATTATAATTTTATATTTTTTGCATAAAAAGTATTGTTTAACAACAATTTTTAAAAAGATTTTTACAGTTTTTTCAAATAAACTTTTTTTAGACAAATTTTTATAAAATATATTTATTATTTTTGATACAAATAATAAAACTTTGCTTTTTATGACTACCAGGTTAACATAATTTTTAAGAATTTTTTTTTGAATAATATTATAGAACCATTAAATATTGAAGTGTCAGTTGGACTTCACAAAATATTTTTTACTTAAAAATTTTGATGTCAGTGTTATTATATCAAACAAACCTAGGGGTGTTACAGGAGAAACTTTCAAAAAAAAAGATAATATATAGCTACGGTTTTGTATACATATTATCCCATTGTTGATAATTACAATAGCACAAAAAACTAACCATATTCATCAAGTATCCTTTATCAAATGGGTTATAATGCTCTGGAAATATTTTAAGATAGGATATTCGGGGTCGAGACATAAACTCCCAAGTTGTTTGAGCAGTAAACATCATATACGAATGACACAATGTTAATAGTCCAGATACAATCACACAAATTATTAAAAAAATAATACTAAACAAAAATATCCAGTTTTTCGTAAACCATTCCTTCCACATAAGCTCAGGAACAAATGCTTTAAAAATGATATAGGTTGACCAACCAATCAATGCTGTTTCAGCACATAAAAAAGCAAAAAAATACTTATGATTTCGTTCACCAACACAGTTACCTATCCATGGGCAATGATGGTCATAGCGACGTACACACCTACCACATTCTTCGCAATGTCTAGCACGTAATGGCTGCATTATTTCACAGTATCCACATTGTCGTAATCGAATATTTCTTGCATTATTTTGAATCATTTTAGAAGTTTCTGAATCATCAACTTCTTCATTCTTTAATAATTCAGTGACATCATCTTTAGAATGAAATATAACAACTGTCTCAATATCAGCAGACCTTCGTACAACAAAACCAGGGTCCAGAAAACTACACACAAAGTATAAAAATATAGTTAATGTGACCAATAATAAATAAGCTTCAACATAATACTGGGTACCATTATTAATAGCAAAATGCATCTCTGTTTCTTTCAAAAATATTATTATTAACACAATTGCTGTTAAAAATACATGTAACAGTCTTGCTAACCATCTCTCATATGGCTTCATTGAAAAAGGATCTAAAACTTTACAAAAGCAACTTGTGAAACTAATTATAAACAATTGATGAACATAAACTTTTTTGTCTTAAAAATATTAGTTTTCATTAAAAATAGCTAATAGGAAAACTCTATAAAATGTATATTTCATAAAAATTTAATTAAAAATCTAAAAAATCATGCCTAAAATAAAAAATAAATTCATAATAATAATACAAACAGATTATAAACAAATGCTTATTGTATATTTAGATTTAAATTCTTTTTCATAAAAGATCTAAGAATATCAAACAATTGATTTTTAAGAATGATTCCACTTCCTCCCTGAAGCAATAAAAGGAGTTCCATGTAATCAGAGGCTGTAATTTGTGAGCATGTTTTTTCCAATTCTGCAAACAAAAGACTTTTTTGTTCATTTGTTAACTGTCGTATTACTGCACTAAGAGGTTTGTAACTCCCTCTATAACTATTATAAGCATAAATACTTCCTCCAATTCCACCAAACAGTAAACCAATAGGCCCAAGTAATAGACTAAATATCATAGCAAAAATAGCAATAGTTAGACTGCCAAAAAAACTTCCTCGAATTGTCACTTTAAGTTCATCCACATCAGAAATATGAGACAAAACTCGAAGAACATCCTCTTTTGATATCGGCATGTTAAAAAATATTTTTATTTTCTTAATTTACTAATAAATAATATATAGTACGTAATGAAAATGTACTATGTAATTATAATAGTACATATTGCATACACTACAATAGTATATATTACATACAAGGTAGATATTGAAAATGTGTTAAGTAGTACTTATTACTATTGTTTTATATAATACCATACACACTTCAAAACAGTAATATTGCTTTAAAAAAATAATTTTAATAAAAGTATACATACTGCCAGTATTTATGTTTATACTTATTTATAAAGATATAATCGAATAAATCCTAGGCTAGTAAAATCAAAACATGAAAAAAAGTTATAGCAAACATATTGCAAACTGGCTTTTGTTGTCAACTTAGGACATTTCTATCAATAACGATTTATCAGCAAATTTGATACAATCAAAGACTAAGCCACTCGAAGCAATAATAATAGCGATGTCTAATTATCCGGAACTAAAACAATGTTACTCAAAAATGGCTCTCGGGAGGCTCAATTGCTCCGGTTATGCAAACATAACGCGAGTTGCTCAATTTTCAGGCACTTTTCAATAAATAGCCGTCGTCAATCGGTTATTAGTTTAAACAATTTCTGTAAAATTAAACTTTTATATATTTTATATTTTTATATATTTTGTATTACTTTAAATATAATTAAATGTATTTCCGTAAAGTATCTGATCTGCAAGAAAAACAATGGAATACCAGCAATATTTTAAAATTTGTTCAAAATGTAGTATGCAAATCAAGACTTATGTTACATAATTTAATATAATTTAATTGCAGTATATTATGGAATCCTAACTTTAGCCTTAGTTTCCAGACCTGTGAAATCTTTAGTTCTTGAGTCCAATTTTTAAATGAGGACTTTGCTCGGTGCCGGAATTATTTTAACTGTTGCAAAGCCATTAAAACAATACAGTCTTCTTCTCGAAAATAAAAGAAAAAGAGTTAAAACTACCAAGTTCCGTGTTTTATAATATATATAAAAATGGCAAGGACGAGAAGAAGACAGATTTGCCTTATCACCAAGTCCCTTGTTTTTTCTAGACATTTATATAAATACATTGTAACTAAAATTAAAAACTAAAAATGAGAGAAAAAAGAAAAATGTTTCAAAGAAGTTAATATAAAATGCAAAATAGTTAAAGTCTTTCAAAGTTGTTTTTAATACAAGTTAAAGAAGTAGTTTTTTCTCAATAACATGAAGATTAACTTACGGTCATGCAATGCTATATATATTCAAATTTCAAAGTTATTCATTAAAGTAAAAATTTAATAAATCATTTAAGAAAACCAAAACCAACATCATAAAAAGAAAACATGAAAAATGAAAACATAAAGGGTAATTTATAATCAGAAGACACTATATATACATATATATATATATATATATATATATATATATATATATATATATATATATATATATATATATATATATATATATATATATATATATATATATATATATATATATATATATATATATATATATATATATTTATATATACATATATATATACACGCACATATATACATATACACACACATACACACCCATACACATATACACACATACACATATATACATATACACACACATACACATACACACTTTTTCATAACATAATTGAATATAATGTATATAAATAAACACTTTAGACCTTTTTAGACAAACAAAGCATGCACTAATAGATATTTTTCAAATATAACATTTTTATAGATAGATTTAAAAAAATTCTCTGTTTTTTCATTATTTAAAAGTAATAGTTTTAGCTTTTGTTTAAACTGTTCAAGAGTTGTAAGTTTTTTAATATCATTACTAATTATCTTATTCCATAAATTAGGCCCTCTAATAGTTATTGAGAACTTTGTTGACTCATATATAGTTTTGGGTTGTACAAAGTTGTAACTTGAATATTTAGTCATGTATTTGTGTTAAATTTTATTAAATAATGGTTTGAAGATATTTGGTATTGTATTATTATTAGTTTTATACATAAAAATTAGCAGATGATATATATTTATTTGGTACAAGTTTGATATTTCTAGATTGTTGAACAATGGTCCAGAATGTGAGAAGCGGTGTGCATTTGATAATAATCTAATTGCATGTTTTTGTTTGCTAAATAGCTTTTTTGTCTTTGACTTATTGGTGCTGCACCAGATGTTTGCATAATTCAGATAGGAATGAATAAATGAGTAATATATGTATTTCAAACATGAGTATGGTTTTGCTTTATAGAGTAATCCGATATTTTTAGAAATTTTATTTTCAATCATGTTTATGTGGTCTTTCCAACTTATGTTTTCATCTAGAATTACACCTAGAAATTTCATTGAACATTCTCTTTTTACGATGTATTCTCCAATAATAAGTTTTGGAAGTGCATCAGGGATTTTGTCTTTTTTATGGAGGCGATGAAAAATAGTATAATTAGTTTTAGTTAAACTAATTGTAAGTTTATTCATATTTAACCATTCGTTTAGTTTTAGAAGTTCAATGTTGACCGTTTTAAATAATGCCGTTTTAAATATCACTGTGAGAATAAAATAAATTTGTGTCATCAGCAAATAAAATAGAATCTAGAATATTAGAAGCTTTACTTAAATCATTAATATAGATTAAATATAAAAGTGGTCCTAATATAAATCCTTGAGGAACGCCGCAAGTAATTGACATATTGTTAGTTTTTTCATTCCCGAATGAAATATATTGTTTTCTATTAGATAAGTAGCTTTTAAACCAAGCTATGTTTATATTTTTGATTCCGTAGTTTTCTAATTTTTTAATTAAAATACTATGATCAACAGTGTCGAACGCCTTACTAAGATCTATGAAAACACCTAAAGTGAACTTGTTTTTGTCAAAACCTTGAAAAATAACCTGAATGAGATGAAGAATTGCATGATCAGTAGAGTGCCCTGTTTTGAAGCCAAATTGTTTGTTATAGAGAATATTATTTTTTTCTAAAAATGAGTATAATTTGTTATACATAATGCGTTCTAGTATTTTCGAGAAGCATGGAAGAATGGAAATAGGTCTATAGTTAGAAATATCCTTGTGCTTTGTTTAATTTTAATGAACTCACAGCATCTTATAATTCTTTTTCCGTTAACTCAGCATTTTCCATAATTGAATTGCTAGAAGTCAAGTATTTCTCCTTGTTAAACTCACTGTGTTTTAATTTTGATGCTAAATTTAAACCTGCATTGACAAACACCTCATTAAATGTTTTAGCAATTGTAGTTTCTTTAGTAATATCTTGATGATGATAGTTTAGTTTTTTTGGAAGACCATTTAGCTTAAGTGTTTTTTTTCCAATTTCTTCTTTGATGACTTGCCACGTTTTTTGAGTATTGCCTTTAAATTTTATTATTTTATTTGAATAGTATAATTTCTTTGAAAGCTTTATAATTGATTCAAAGTGACTCTTATATTTTTTATACCTCAATTCATTTTCATAAGTTCTTTTTTTCAGAAACGCTTCATACAATCGTTTTTTTTTTTTTTAATTATTTTATTATTCCTGGTGTAATCCAAGGGTTTATAAATGTTTTAGCTTTATTAATTTTTGTTACCACTGGGAAAGCTTTATCATAGTGTTTTTTGAATATTCGAAGGAAACTGTTATAAGCAGTATCTGTGGTTTGAATTTGTAGAATTTCATCCCAGTTTTCAGAAAATAGAGAATTATTAAAAATTTCCATAGAAATGTCATTATATATTCGATTTGTAATAATAATTTTTTTTGAGGGGTGTGTTCGACAACTTTATGCGCGATTATAAATATTGGGAAATGATCCGATATATCAGATATTATTATTCAAGTTTTTTTTTTTTTTTTTTTGTATATTCATTGATTATTATTTGATCAATTGAGGTTGCGCTATTCCTGGTAATTCGTGTTGGTTTATTTATAATTGGAATAAACCCATTTTGAAATATGATGTTCATAAAATTTTTTACATTTTTATTTGTGTCGTAATAAAGCGCATTATAATTAAAATCCCCAACAAAAAAGACACGTTTGTCAAATAGAGTTTTGTTTTTGATTAAATTTTAAAAAGTGTTTTTCAAAAAATTTGTTATTGCCATATGGCGGTCTGTACACAACATGTACAATTATGTTTTTAGTGATTTTATTTATAACTTCAATCGTTAATGATTCGCAATCATTACTAGTTGCACTAAATTCGGCTAGCTGTTTAAAATTTAAAGAGTTGTGGATAAAAATACATACTCCTCCACCGATTGTCTCAGAATTTCTGACTTAAATTATTACTTAAATAATTACTTAAATAAATAAAGTTTAAATTTATTTATTTTTTTAATTTTGATGCAAACTGACTCAGCGAAATCCTAAAGATGTTCAAAAAGAGACTTTATAAAAGTCTTCTGTGGAAAAAAAAACTTTATTTTAAAACAAAAGAAGAACTAGTAGTATTAAACAAAAGTAGTTTTTTATTTCATTTCATTTAAAACCTAAGTTATAGATTGTCGAAGATGAGAGTTTTATAAGTATTTTTGATTTAAGTTTTACTGATTTACCTAAACTACGTTGGGTTAGCTTTCTTTTTGATTTGAAGATAACTCAAGTCAAAACAAAGTCCGTTTTCATTTAGGTTGATTCTTTTATTCCACTAGAAGTTTTTAATTATCAAATATTTAATTCAATATTCATTTCCACTTATTTTTATGTTACTGAGTATACATAAAACAAAGTTTGGTGTGGGGAGAAATCAAAATTAGAGTTTACTCTAATGCTCAGCGCATATCTGAAGTGAAAAACTGTGTTCTTTATAAAATGAGAAGCTTTGACAAACGCAGCCCTTTATCTAATTATTAACTTTCTATTCATATTCTATGATCTATAATGATAATTTATAATTCTATAATCTATAATTCTATGATTGGTTGTCTAAGCCCGCCGATTATAGAATTATAGATCATTTGCGATGCTCTGTGATAAGGTCTTGTAGGAGCACTTTTTTAACTTTAAAAAAAAGGAAAAAAGTTAAACAAATTCAAGTTTTTATCGAAAATTGCTTACCCTTGGTAATAAGTTTTACTTTACGCTGTTGCACTCGACGATTAACAGAAATAGCACCTACTACACAAGTTAGAGACAAGGTTCCACCAAGTGTTAAATATCGCAAAAAGCGCAATTTTGAATCCAAGCTCGTTTAGGTGGCCGCTTCTGACAAAGGTATTTTCAAGCCTTTTTTTGTCCCTTTGAGACCTTTCAGTCAACAAAGCCATATACGAAATGAATTAAATTAAGGAAGGATTAGTGTTGCTCATTAACGCTCCTTATCGCATTACGCTAAAACCGTGACCAGCTACTATGAGATCCATTACATGAACTTTGTCAAAAAATTGACAATCCACCAACCGTATTGGAGTAGCACCTAATTAATGAATTTTAGATTATTTTGAAAAACAAAGTGTATGAGGGTAACTGGCAAGCTAAAAATGTGAAGCAACTACAAACCAGAATAAAGCTTTGTCTGAAAAAAATTGACCTTAACTTTGTATTTTCACTTTTCGGGTCAACTCTTCTTATATTTAGCCAAATTTTAATTTTTTTTATTTTGGGACAGTGGGATCTAACTTCAGGGTAATATTGTTCTCAGGCTTCACTCATTATAGTTATTTGTAAAACATTCTTATTTGACACTCATTTAAATGAGTAAGATGCACGGGTAGTTTTTTTATTTTGATACCTACTGGTGTCTAATAAGAATTTTTTACAAATAACTACAATGAGTGAAGCCTGGAAACAATGCGGGAACAATGAGGAACAAAAGTGTTACCATTCTAATTGTCTTTCATTCGTTGTGATTCTTTTGAGATATTTTAATTGCCCAACTAGGTTCAGTGCCTATGCTCAACTAGGCTAGCTATACCTTATCAATATTACAAAATTTAAAATTTTTATAACTATGGAAGTTATTTAAAATAAAAAATCTATGAACTACCCGTTTAATCCTTTTTTTTTGAAAACCGTTGATAGAGTATTTTCAAAATTATATACTTAACAGAGTGTGCATAAATGTTCAATCCAAACCAAACTTCATAACACCTGATAATAAGAATTTTCACTTATAAACAAAAAACAAAAGTAATCAAATACATTTGAATGTTTAGGCAATAAGATTTTTGCAAATAGGAAAGATTGCATATTTTATCTTGATCCTACCTGATATAGCCGACAAACAAGTTGATCCATTGCTTGATATTCGTATGACTCCAACTTTTTTATCTAAAGTGATTTCCTCCTAAGACTCTTCTACAAATTATTTTTCGGACAAAATACATTTTTTAGTTTTGCAGAAGTGTTCTCTGGAGCTGTCGTCTATAATTTAAAAATAATTAAACAAGTGCTTATCAGAGTCTTGTTTTCCAACCTGCTGGAAAGCGGTATCAGTTGTCCCTATTTTCAAAAATTCTGGGGAGCAATCTGACTCTACTAACTACTATCTTATTAGCCTTCTTACAATCATAAGGAAGGTTTTTGAGGCTTTAAAAAACAAAAACTTACTTTCTCATTATCTCTATGGATTTCGATCTTCTTGTTCTACTGCTGATTTGTTAAGAGGTACTAATTGGTTTTATTAAGCGTTGGATAGGTGTGGAAAGATTAAGGCTACTGCTCTTGACATTTTTTAAGCCATTGATAAAGTTTGACATGCTGGTCTTCTCCATAAGCTCTCTTTTTACAGTGTATCATTTAACATCTTTAAGATTATTGAATTCTTCCCTACCAATTGCAGTATAAATGCTGTTCTCAATGGACAGCACTCTACTTCATTTCCTGTAACTTCAGGGGTTCCTCAAGGTTATACCTTGGCTTTTTTTTATAATTTACATTAATAATCTCCCCGAAATTTTATACCTAAAGTGGGATTGTTTGCTGATGATACTACCATTTATTCTTGTCTTTACAAGAAGCCAACAACCTCTGATTGCTAGGAGGGGGCATTTGAGAATGAAAAAGACCTCACTTTTGTTACAGCATGGGGCTCCCAGTGACTAGTGAACTTTAACTCACATAAAACTCAATTTTTTTCAAGTAATTGTTATCGCAATAATCTAGATCTTCTTATATTTATGAATAGTAATGCACTCGATGAGCCATCTACCCTTTGTTTTCTAAGACTAACTCTTATTTTTGATCTTTCTTGGAAACCATGTCTCAAATCATTTGCAAAATTAGTTTTACTAAGGTTGCATCTTTTTTGTATTTGCCACTTTCTTACTTCGGATTCTATTCTTTATTTCTATAAATCTCAAATCCGCCTTTGAATGGAATACTGTTGTCATATCCGGTTCGTGTTTTTGAATGATGACCTTTTTCTTTTAGACAAGGTGCAAAAACGTGTAGTAAACATAGTTGGACTTGCTCTTTCAGGCAACCTTTAACCATTGTCACATTGTCGTAATGTTGCTACACTTTCTCTTTTGTATAAATACTATAATAGGCGCAGCTCTAAAGAGATAGTGTCTCTTGTGCCATCAACTAAAATTCATTTTCGTGTTACATCTCATTTAATTAAGTCTCATCCTTTTCCTGTGACTGTTTCTAAGTGCTCTAAAAATTCTTATTTGTCTAGTTTTTTTCCTCGAACATCATTTCTTTGGAATGCGCTCCCTTCATTTTGTATTCCTAATTCATATAACTTGCAATCTTTTCAGTCATTTGTTAATTGTTATCTTGCTTTATAAAATTCATATTTTTTCCTCCAATAACTAACTCTAATAGTGATTGGATGCACCTTTGTTTAAAGTGAAGAAGTTTATTAAAAAAAAAAAAAATACAGAACAAATATTTTATAAGTTTTATGAAAATTTTTTGAATTTTTATATTTATTTGTGAAAAAAACTACAAAGAAATGAAAAAAATGTATAATTATTTGCTTAAAAAGTATTTTAACTGTTATTTGGCTATGCATCTGTGCCTGTATAAGAATATTTAAGGGTATACACAGGGAATATGTTCGGCATATACAGGGCCGGATGCAGTATTTTTTATTGCTTGAGATTAATGTTAATTTCCAGACTTGAAGCGAAATTGAAAAAATTATATATTTATACTTATGTCAAATAAAGATGCTTTGCAAAAGTTTGCCATGATTGGAACCTGAAACAAAAAAACATTAATAATAATTAAAAAAAAAATTATCAGCTTGTTGCTCTTTCGTTTGGGGCTATTATTGTAAATCGTAATGTAAACATTCTTGTTTGACATAAATATAAACATATATATATTTTGAGTTTGCTCCAGGTCTAGAAGTTAGCCAACTCAAGCATTAAAGAAATGCTGCTTTTGCAGCATAATCATCTCAATGAAAGTGACTCTAAAATACTAACCGTTGTGTAGAAGAATCTCAAGATCAAGTCTAGGGTCAGAACAAAAAGATATTTGTATACTGAAAACCTGAGGGTCAAAAGACCTGAAAAACCCTAGAAAATACTGAGTATTTTGAAAAAAACTGCGCCGATTTTACTGTATTCGGATCAAATGGTTTTTACGGATAAATCTCAAATACTCAAACTGATAGGCATATTTTGGACTAGACACCAGTAGAAGTCTTGGAAGACATCTGGTGTAAGATTTGGTTTAAACATCAGTAACAGCCTTGTGTCATCAAATGGTAAAAAAAATGCCACCATTATTCATTGATTCTGGTGTCAAAATCATCACAAAAGTGTCATAGACGTTTTGAATGAAAATGTGTTGCTTTAGGCTACACTTATGATAAAAAACACTCAGATATGGATCATTAAAAATTTTTCGGATTTCTGGTTCATATATACATTGCCGTCCAGTTCTCAATACCTTAACGATGGACTACTCCATATGTTCAGTCCGAGTCTTATGAACATCCCTAAAACAGCATCAATGCCTTGAAAATCTCCTTTCCCAAATCATAGGATGCTATGTTCACGAATTTCATCAAAACTACTTGTCACTAATTCCGGTTCCGGATCAAGTCCGCAATTGAAGAAAAATAGTTCCATGTAAAGTCACATGTAAAGATTGTAGCCAATGCAGGGTACTTTTATCTAATGAAAAGAAAAAAAGAAATCGGACACTTTTTGTTATTTTATATTTGAGTTTTTAAAATCAGTTCGAATTATTCGGATTAGTTTAAGCATATAGCTTGAAGATTTATAAATAGTTCTGCAAGAAATGAAAAACACTAATTGACGGTTTCGTATCACCAACTCTACTCATCAATAGTATAGGATTGAAGTCCACTCTTTCAATGCCTCTCTTACTACTCTAAGTAGTTTCAACACGTTTAAACTTAAAAACAAGGGATAACAAATTCAGTATTTAAAAATTAAATATTTTTAACTTAATCAATCAGGACAGCGTTTAAATACGTAATGGATATAAATAGTAACCAGGAAAAAGCGTTGATTGCAATCAACTACAAAATTTAAATGTAAAAATTTTTAATGAAAATGACATCAAAGCAAGCAAAAGGTATTTACTAAAAGCAAAGGAAGATGTAGATTGGGAAATTGATATCTCAGACGATGACAAAAATTAAACAATAGACGCGAGTAAATCAGTGCTGTCGCATCATAAAACAAAGAAATATACAATGCTAAAAAAAAAAATGACAATGAATCAAAAAATACCAATATTATCGAATATATTGCTATAGACCAGCGCTGGCCAGAAATTTTAACGCGAGAGACCGCATATAAATACTGACGTGTGCCAAAGAGCCGCAATAAATATGTTAAAAAAATAATTGGCGAATGTAAATTTAGTTTTTTTGTACAGCAATATTTAAATTTTTTTAAATGGAAATTGTACTTTTATAAATAAACTTAGTATATATACAATTTATGTTTAGTATTTATTTTTTGTTACGATAAAGAAAGTAAAAATTATTTTTTAAATGTAAACTTGGCTACATAAAATCTGATTCCTTTTTATATACACTAGAAAACCATATGTAGAAAAAATTGAGAAAGCATCGCTAGATCATAAAAATTTTTTAAATTAACACAATTACAACAACTATAATTTTTCTAATAAAAATAATTGGGAGCAAGGTATAATAATCTAAAGATAAAAAAGTTTAAAAAAAAAAAGTTATTTTAACCTATTTGAATTAAACTTGCTTGTATTCGAATTGAGCTATAACTACATATTAGCATAAGTTACTAAAAACTGCAAAATACCAAATAAATATATCACTACAAAATAAATTTTTTTTTTAATGAACTTCAATTAATTTCTAATTACTTTTATTTTTACAGTTAAAAAAAAAAACTTTTCATCATTCAGCAAAAAATTAGACATAACAGAAAGAATACTTTTTATAACCTCAATTATTTTGTAAAAGACCATTAAAAATTTCTTCTTGCATAATTTACTATACATTTATTAGGCAGTAAGATTTTGAACACTACTAGTAAGTTTTTATAAATCTGATTTTAAAAAACTTACCAGTTGAGTTCAAAAATCAAGTAGATTTTAAAATCAAGCTTGTAGTTGATATTCTAAGCAACTCTAACAAAAGTTAGATTGGCACGATATTTTGATTTAACAAATTTCATAGTCAAAAATAAAGATTTACATGTATATGTTGAACCAATTATTGAAATGAGTTCCATACTAATCCTTTTAAGTTGAGGATATTTAACTTCAGGAACTATTTTCCAAAAATCCAATAGTTAGTGCTTTATGTAGCATTTCCATTCCAAATTGAGATGTTTTTTTAAGTATGTTAAGTTGAAATGGACAGCTATTACTAATAATATCAATTACAAATAAATTTACTAAAAATGCTAATGATGATTTAAAAGCATACAAATCTTTAAACCTGTTTTAAAAGTCGTCGAATAAGTTCTAGAGTTTTTCCCGATATGATTTAATCTTATGATCATTATACTGAATCGTATGATTTGGATTATGAATCCTCTTCTTCATTTGAGATTTTGCAAAAAATTATAAACATAGCCAAAGATTTCAAATGTCTTTTGCTTTTCAAGTAAAAAAGATTTAATTGGTTTTAATAGTTCTACAAACCTATAAAAAACGTCACTTAAAAGCCACCTTACAACACAGTAAAACAACAAGTCACTTGGTTTATCAGCAAGATCCAATTCACTAATAAAGTTTTTAAAGTGTCGGTGATTATTTGCATTAGATCGAATATAGTTTAAAATCTACAGCACTAACTTAAAAACAATTGGAAAACTAAAATGTTTTGCTGCTAAATATTCTCGATGAACCACACAATGAACTGGGATAAACTCTGAATACGTAGGATCATTTTTTAGTAAACCAATAAACCCAACATGTTTTTTAACCATTGTTAAAATATTTTTGTATTTTGTACCATATTTATTCTTAAAAAAAAAAAATCCTCAATTTTTAAGATATTTCAAGACTTTTAGATTCTGGTGGGAGAGGGGGGAATGCATACCCCTGGATCCAAACAGCGGCCCGTGAGCCGCTATTTGGTCACCCCTGCTATAGACAATTTTTCGTCTAAATTTTTTTCCAGTGAAGCTCGGAAAGTCAAACGAGAAATAATTTTTTCATTCTACCGGAATTTTTCTATCTATCGGAACAACAAACATATTCCTGGGGCTTTACTTTGATATTAGGAAAAAAAAAAGCAACATTGCGTAGTTTTAAGGAGTTCTATTGTTTATTTTCTTAAAAATCTAAATTGAGTTCAAATTAAGTTTTTACAAATTAGTAAATTAAATTTTTTCATATTCACATATTTTTATTTAACTTTTTACAAAAGCAGAACTCCTAAGATTAAAAATGTTTACAAAATTTTTTCTTGAAAAAAAGTTTTTATGACAAAATATAGTCTGATATTGCTATGAGTCAAGAAAAAAACCTAAACGCAATACCGATTACTATATCAATTACAAAAAAAATCTCTGTTAGGGTGTAATCGTATAATAAGGTGGGTGTAACTCTGTGTGGGCATGTGAAATAGCAAAATGTAGCTAGACATTACAATGATAAAGATAGCAATTCAAAGTGATAACTTACACGAGTTTTCTTTGTTTCTTTCCAAACAAGATGGAAACAGGGTTATTTTTGTTCAAAAAACTCCCGATTGCCAGTTTGCGCGTGTTTTCACACTTACAGTCATAGTAAATGGAAACCATGTAAAAATAACAATAAAATTTTAATAAACCAATCAATATAGAAAATTTTCTGTGAGTGGTTTGTATTGGTACAGATATTTTGCGCTGAGCTTGTATATTATTTATAAAAAAAAACGCTTTGAACTTAGGTCTATAAACTTCATCCTACCATTTTTAACTATATTTTGAGATTATACTTTCACATTGATATTATAATATTTAACTAATATTTATAAAAAAATTATTACAAAAAAAGGACACTCTAATTATAATTATACTCCTGAATAAAAATCAATTATTAAAAAACTAAAAATCTATATGTGAAACAATTTTTTAAACCTAAAATTTGGTAAAAAGCTAGCATTAAACAATCTCCAAAAATAATTTTAAAAAATTCTTTTTAGAACATGCTGCTATGAAAAATATTTTAAATTAGCTTGTTGTTGGAGGTTGTTGTAACCTCATTGCAGAAAGGTTAGTCGTCAAGTACAGCCTGCCAATACTTAAAAAACAAAAACAAAAAATTGCTACTGTCCTATCAATTTATCATACATGTTCTGTTTTCATTCAATTTGCAAATTCTAATTCATAAATCTAAATACACCGTAATAAACTAGGCTGTTTAACATAAGCTTGTTGAACAGCCTAGCTTTAGATATGTTTTGGATAAAATAGTTAACCTTGAGCTTAACTTATTTTTAAACCAATAGAATAACTTAATTTTAAACCAACATAATAACTTAACCTTTAATCATTATAACTACTATATACATCTACACCTAAATTTATTCACAATAATAAAAAGCATATTAAGAAAGGTGTCATCTTATTGATATTTTTATAACAGGTAATATTTATCAAAACTAATAGAAATAAATTCATTTTATATTTTGAATATGCTTCTTTTTTTTTTTAATATCTTTTTCATAAAGGTAATATGAAAGTATCTTGAAATGAAATAAATAAAATCCAATTCTAAAAAAATATGTTAATTATTATGAATATAAATATTTTTTGAAATCGAGAAATAATCGAATTGCAAAAATATTTTCAGAAATGATACTATCATCATCACCAAACAATTTGTTGGTTGTATCATCATCACCAAACAATTTGTTGGTTGTATCATCATCACCAAACAATTTATTGGTTGTATCATCATCACCAAACAATTTGTTAATTGTATCATCATCACCAAACACTTTTGTGCTTGTACATCTATCATCATCACCAAACAATTTGTTGCTTGTACATCTATCATTATCACCAAACAATTTGTTGCTTGTATCATCATCACCAAACAATTTGTTGCTTGTATCATCATCACCAAACAATTTGTTGCTTGTATCATCATCACCAAACAATTTGTTGCTTGTATCATCATCACCAAACAATTTGTTGGTTGTATCATCATCACCAAACAATTTTTTGGTTGTATCATCATCACCAAACAATTTGTTGGTTGTATCATCATCACCAAACAATTTGCTGCTTGTATCATCATCACCAAACAATTTGTTGGTTGTATCATCATCACCAAACAATTTGCTGCTTGTATCATCATCACCAAACAATTTGTTGCTTGTATCATCATCACCAAACAATTTTTGCTTGTACATTCTTTTTGATATTTGCCTGTACACATACAACTAAGCAGCTTTGCAAGCCACAACGCTCGCAGTACCAATTTTGAAAGTCATTACATTGTTTATCAACTTTGAAAAGCAAACTACAAAATGCTTTTGTTTTTGAATATACAATATATAAATTGATATTAATGAATATAAATGAGAGAAACACAGTTTTTTAAGATATACGCCTACATATGTATGAAAAATTATTAATAGAAAACATTTTAAATCTGCAAACGTAGAAAAATTCCGTTAACACTTAAGTTCATTACTAATATAATGTAACAGTATATTCAAACAGTCTGTTTAAATATAACACCTCATAAATAAAATTGTGGACAAAATTTAAAAATTAATATTTTAAGAACTAATAAGTTTTATTATTTAATATTTCAACTGTTAATATGTTAGTATACAAAGTATATAAATATATTAAAATAATTATTTCAAATACCATATTTAGCAAAATTAGAAGGTTTTTTAAAAGATGTTTTATTTGAGTAAGGAAAGTTTCTTTATTCATCTTTGAATAACAATATCTAATTCTTGCTTAAACCTCTTCCAAATTCTCAGCTCTCCAATTATTCTCGTACACTAGCCGTTTTAAATCACCCCAAAAGTTTTCATTTGGTCTTGCTTCTGGAACGTTAGCTGGGTTTATACCTTTGGGTACAACTTTGACTTTTTTCAATTTTAAAAAGACGATGACCGACTTTGCATAATGTGATTGAGCTAGATCAGGCCAAACAATAAACTCATTGTCTTTTTTATAATATTCTAATACTAGAGGAATTAAAGTTTTTTCTAGTATCTCTTTATAAGTGTACTGGTTGATTGCCTGCTTTCTGTGATAAATATAAAGAGGGCTTATTCCACGGGGCTGATGCAACAAGAAACTAAGAGCTTGTCCTCGTAATTTTTACGCAAATTGTATCATACTTGGTCAAAACATTGAGAAGGATCAGCGGCATAAAACCTATCATTACCAGCTAATGTGCTATAGTTTAGGGTAAAATAGCTTTCATCATCCATAACAAAATCCAAGTTTTTAGAATTTTCGTACAATTTACGACATTTAGGAAGCATAACTTTCTTTTGGTGATGGCTACGATCTGGACGATTTGTTTTTTTGAAAGTACGAATGTTAATCATTGTTTTTAATTCTTGGGAAATTCGAGTTTGACTACAGTTAAAAACTTGAGCTACTTTCTTTTGAGAGCACCCTGACTTATTTTCAAAAAATGCAGCAATCTTTGGAATATTTTCTTTAGTAGCTACCTTAGCGATTCGACCACTTCCAACTTTTCTTTTTAGAGATCCATTCTCCAACGGCTAACCAAGTAAAATATTTATCCTTCATAAAAATACTTAATGAAGTTACAATACAAGTACACACACACAAAAAAAAAAAAGCCAAATAAAATTCAGATCTTTGGCATACAATTTTAAAATTTAATGAAAGCATAACTTTGAAATACATGAATACAAAATAAAACTTGGATCTTTGCTCCACAGAAACATGTACAGTGGATCTTTGTCGCACAGAAAAAAATTGTTTTGTTTTTTTTGTAAGTTGTTTGTTGTTGTTTTAATTATTTTGTTTATTATTATTATTTTTTTTAGTTAGTTTTAATTGTAATTGTAATCTTAATATCTAATTATTAATGTATTTAAAATAAAATAAAATAAAATGAGTCTGCTTTACCTAACCTCAACGTCTACTTGCTATTTAGAAAAATGAACTTTGTATTGTAATTTTAATTTTTAAAACTAAGATATTTTTCTGTTTTCCCTGAAACAATAAGCATAAAGCAGAAGCAGTCAAGCCCTTGACTGGTGTCATTCTTAACCAGGTAAAAGAAATGAAAAACTCAGGATTGTTAATTAGGGCAGTTGCTAGAGCACTGAATTTTGATGAATCCACTATCAAAAAAAGGTTAAAAATAGGATACGGTACTCAGAGTCTTGGTTGTTTCAGAAGAATATTTTCAGATCACATGGAACGCGAAATTATGAAACACTGCAAAGCTTTGGATGTCGTGTTAAAAAAATGATCCAGCGTTATTTTATAATTTTGATAACATTTTTCTGATTGTTGAGTAACAATTATACGTTTTTTTATAAAGTATTTTATTTCTTTAAATGGGGCAAATGCCCGCATGCTTGACACCTTGCAGACTTTTACCCCTTTTGATGGGGCAAAAGTCCGCAAATAAAAATTTTGAAAAAATCACCCCCATAAATTTTGTGCGTTATTTGAAGCACTGGTGGTAAGAGGAATTATTAGACTAATACTTGTTATACAATAACAGGCAGTTTGAAAATTTCCCAAATTAATAAATTGGACACAATTAGCACAATACTGCAAAGTGTGGATCTTTACTCCCACCAACCCCATTAATAAATAATAAAATATATTTTATCGACTATAAATTGTACTATAATATATTAATTATACTATAGTTATATAACTATAAACTATACTACAATTTATAGTTGATAAAATGTATTTTGTTTAAATAAATATATACTTGTTTTATTATTTATATATATAAATAATTTAAATACATGAATTTTTAAATAAATATATATCTTGATAAAATATATTTTTTAAAATTTTCTAAAATATTCTATAGTGTTACAATAAAATCTTTTAAAAAATTTTTTAAATGTCAAGTGACAAATAAATAAAAATTTTATAACATTTACATTTTAACATACTTAATAAAGTCTTTATTAAAAAAGCAGTTGTGTTTTTTTAATCATATATTGAAAATACTTTAAAAAAAAAAAATGGCTGCCAATTTTTTAAAAGTTAGTCAAAAAGTCACATAGAAACATCATACTATAATAATATAAGATAAACTCATACTTATCTTTACTTCATTTATAAAAAAAATTCAACAAGTGGTCCTTTGTAAGTTAGGTCCATATTTAGTTAGAGAATTTAATGATAACTCATTATTTTAGATTTAAAGACATTTTGAAAATCAAAAATTTTTGATTTTCAAAAAGAAATTTAATAACTTTCAAATTCTCTAGCTAAAAAGAAAGATATTAATGCAAGTATCAATTTCATACGTTAAACTATGCGCATTGAAGAGGTCGTTTATCGAGCATCTTTTTGTTCACTTGTTTATTATGATTTGAATAATACGAAGAATGTGTAAAAATACATATATTCCTCAATGAACAAAAAATACAACTTATATTTAAACATATTAAGACATTAAAACATTCGCTTTTTGACCAATTAAGCCATGAACCTTAGTTATTTAACTGCATATTTTAGTATAGACTGAACCAAACATAAAAATATTTCAGTCTACACCACACTTAGTTTTGTAAGTCGTGCGAACTTTTCGCCCTGGGAGATTTTTAGCCAAAAATTAACGCCGTGGGAACCAGCATAGGATTTTGCAAGAAAACTTTTAGCAAAATCTTTCAAGTTTCCAGTGGTACGCTTTATAAAACTTTGAAGCGAGAGCATCATGATTCATACGTAAAACAACGGGGAAAAAAAGAACCAAGAAATAAAAAAAAGCCAGGCTAATTTTGATGATAAAATAGATCATATCTTAAGCTATCTACATTAAATCAGTCATTGCAACAGAAAATAAAGTTCTAAATTAAAATACTTACCGCTTACCCTCATCTGGCTCTTATTTACAGAATATATCGTTAAGCTAATAAAAATGATTTGATGTTGTGTTTGGACCTGATTCCTCCATACTATCATGAGTTTTACACAAGCCATTTAAGTGAAAAAAATCGTAAAATTGGTTTTGATATCGAAGTGCTCGAGTCTGCTCTTTTGGTAAATCACATTTACTTCTGGTAAATCGAGTTTATTTCTGGTAAATCGAGTTTACTTCTGGTAAAAAGAACTTCTAATCTTTATTTTAACCTTTTTAACTTGAATTTTTTTGTATTAGCATTTGTGGATTTAAAAAAAAAATAATATTTTTTAAATTTAAAATAGTAATACAACTTTATTTAAAGAATAATTAAAACCAACTCGATTTATATGTACATGTGTCTGGCTATTACATTTGTCTTTATTGTACACACTGTATTATCAAGTGGTTATCCTAGTTAGTACACTTGTCCATCAAAATAAGCTAATGAGCCAAGTCATCTTTTATTTTATTACAAACTACTGTAATGAACATGAATAATTAATTAGATCTCTATCAGCACAATTTTGTGTTACATATTGTATCTAATTTGGGAAAAATTGTAAGCACCCATTAATACAAATAATAAAACCCCGATTTTTCATCAATTTCATCAAAGAGGGTTAATTAGCTTGTCGGAGATATTATCCATTTAGAAAAGTAGAATCAAATTTTTATTAAAACAAAGAGAAATATATGAGGAAGAATACCTTTTTCCATAAGACAATAGATAAAACGCTGAAATATCTTGCAATATCTTGCATATATCTTACAATATAATAAAATGTTTTTATGCTAAATTCCCTCATTTTAGATAGCAATGCATATACTTATGTTATTGTGTGTGAGTGTATGTTATTGAATGCATATACTTATGTTATTGTGTGTGAGTGTTATTGAATGCATATACTTATGTTATTGTGTGTGAGTGTATGTTATTGAATACTTATGTCATTGAAATACTTTTTGTATTTTATGGTAAAGTAATATGCATTTTTGGACAGTGAAAATATTGGTGCAGCTCCCCCTCTTGTCACTGACATTTCCATTAATTTTAGAGACCAGAGTTATTAGAGCCACAGACAAAGTTTGTTTTAGTAAGGAATGAGGACTCAAGGGTAGGGGGTTAAACACTCCAACTACAAAATAGTGTATTCATCACTCTCTAATTTGTTGTAGTAAAATTTATTTTTAATTTTTCGTACGAGTTTCACTCATTTAAATAAAAATAAAAAAATTCTTTAAAGTATTTAAAAGAATTAAATAGTTTGATACTAGGGTGTGTTAAATCCTCACCACCACACTCACCCTCAACTCAAAGATAACAGATCTCTTATATTTGCTTTTGGTCTGGAATAAAATAAAAACAATTTTTTGTATACATAAGTTATAAATTAGTAAAATAAATTTTATCGGCGTATTTGTACCCTCTCTAACCCCCTGAATATGCCCGACTGCTAGAAGACAATTTACATTTGTATCTATCACAAATAGCCATCTATTACATTAATTTTTTTATACCAAGTTATAAGCATTTAGTTAAGAATTGACAAAATTATAACAATATAAGTGAAGAAAAACCTAGTTTTGACCACATTTTCTTCAATTAAATCTATATATCAAAGGTTTGTTACTTAAAACCTCAGAAATTTTTTTAAAATTGTTTGATTCTGTGAATACTGTATTAATGCTTTTTTTAAGGATATATAAAGTCTTATACTTGATCGATTTTATCACATACCTAATGTATAAAATGTAGCGAGATCTGAAGTTTAAAAAACATTTCTTTCAATTATTTTTGGTTAGCGAATATTGAGCATGATAGTAAACATAAACAATAAGTATAAATCTTAAAAAATAATCTTTTAACAGGTTTAAAGCAACAATGTTTAGACTCTAAACATTTAAAATTTAGAAAAAATTATGAAACAACTCTGTTTGTTATATGTATCTGCAAATGTAAAAACTTTATTGCATGTTATTGCAAAGTAAAAATTCCTATTAGGAAAAAATGTTTTCTTATGGATCGAAGAACATTTTGTAAAATGGAAATGATTAATTTTGAAAAAAAGAAAAAGTAAATCCAACTTGTTCAATATAAAAAGAAAAACAATACAATCAATATACAATCAGACTAGAAAACTTTTTTTATGCAGAAAATATGGTGGGAAAAAGTAAATAAACATTACCTTTTAAACCAATGTGTAAAATAGAACATGAAGAAGCATCTTTTGTAAACTTAGATAATATATTTTAAGAATTGTTTAGGCATACACTTCATCAAAATCATACTATACTCGTTTTTCTGAAAAAAGATTTAAGTTTTGTAATCAAGCCCTAGTATACGCTTGAATTGGAGTTTCAGATTGATCTGCTTTGTTACTAGCTAGGGCTCAAAGATTTCCAAATCGTAACAATAGAAAATCCATCAAGTTGATCGAAGTAAAATAAAATAAAAATGATTAAAAAAAAAACAACTTCAAGAATTTGCAAAAAATTATTAATCTTGAAGTTAAAAGACAAATTTTTGTCAGAAAAAAAAAATTAGCAAGATTGAAAAGTATTATCAAAATTTGTAATCAAGGAACACAATGTTTTAGTTTCAGAACACGATTCAAAATATTTGTATCATATAACGCCATCGTCAGAGACCGCATCGAGTATTCTATCAATTCGAACAGTTTTAGGGGATTATAGTGTTTTGTCACTATAAAAAGCTTGTGTTATAATAAAACAACTTCAACATGTTGTTTTTTGGTGTTTTATACAGTTTATTCATTATGAAAACATAAATGCGTTTAAAATAAAACGTGTTTTAACGTTAATATGAACGGGGTATAAGACGTCAAAAATATCCTTCCACAATTTCCATTATTTTTTCAAATAAGTTTTTGACTGAAATGACATTGCCATTAATTCAGATTTTTGTTCTATACTCTTGCTTTAAGTTCTACTAGCTTGCATATTTTAAACTATTTCTGTTTATTAGAAGCACATATTTAAGAAGTAAAAAACATTGAACTCGGTGATGAGCTTTTAATATGGTCATGTTAAATTTTAACTGTTTCTTTATTTTTATTTTTTTATTTTTTTTGATGTTAATGTTTTGTTTTTAATGTTAATGTTTAATGTCCATGTTAAATTTTATTGCACGCTAGCGTCTCATTACTTAGCTGCTCATTGAAATTAAGTTACTCAATCTAGCCAGTCTTAACCAGTTCAATTACTTACCTGGTTTCACGGTTATGGTTAGTTAATTGGTATCAGCTTACCATGACCAAAAATTGTAACCGTTACTTGGACGTAATAAAAATTTTTAAAGGAATCTCTTATATTATTCCCAAGAAAAAAAATCTTTCCCAAGAACAGTAATAATAAAAAAATATTCGATAAAATGTAAGTCCCTGCTCATATTTTCCCTGCTCATATTTTCCATGCTTATATTTTCCGCACATTTTTCAATTATAAAATAGAAATAAAACAAGTGTTCTCCACTTTATTCGAGTTTACAAAAATAAATTTTTAAAAACAAATAAACAAATAAACAAATTTTTTGCAACTTACTCTCTTTTTTGTTTACAAAAAGGAATTTAAAATTAGGTTTTGGATTGTATTTGCATAAAAAATACAATCCGGAAAAATAACACGACGTCATACAAAATAAATACCCATAGTAAAAAGATAATAGTCTAAAATAACCGTGCAACGAGAAATGTGAAGAGAACTATCCTGTGTTTTATGTTGTAATTTATCTTGTATACAAAATCATAATGAAGGCAAATAAATAAACATTAATATAACACGACGTCATACAGAATAAATAGTCCATGGTAAAAAGACAAGAGTCTAAAACAACCTGGCTAGAATTGTGGAGAGAACTATCCTGTATTTCATCCTGTAATTTATCCTGTATACAAAATCATAATGAAGGCAAATAAATAAACATGAATATAACCGAAGGCGTTTCTATTGTTCGACATCTTTTCTTATTAACATAAAAAAAAAGATGTCGAACAATAAAAAACGCCTTCAGTTAAATTAATGTTTATTTATTTGTCATATATTATGAATTTGTATACGGGATAAATTACTCGTTAAAAAAACTGTTTTTTATAATAGAGAATGTGAAATGTTAAAAATTAATAAGATTTTAAGAATTCTCGCATGTTGTTAATGCTATCTAAAAATGGCATTGGTAGTTTTATTGAAATTTTAATTTAAAAAATGTTTAATAAAAATATTAAGTTTATTTAATTCTCATTTTATTTTATACATTATTTTCAATTTTTATTTTATACGTTGCTTTAATTAATACATTGTTCATCTTAACATTATGTTATGACGCACTTGTCAAATAAAAAACCTTCTTGTTCGCGGTGAGATCTTTAAGATCCGAAAAAAAAAAAACAAGATTTTTGGAAGATTGGAGCCCTAAAAATCAAACTTTAAATATATTGAACATATTAAAATATTTTTTTTTACAAGTTTAACGAAGTGACACACAAAGTTCCAAATTTTCTTTTTTTTTACTGTGCTTGTTTTTTAATGTAATATAAAATACTGTTTGTTTGAACGAAGCGTCAAATCTGTCATGTTGTTTAGACGATATATTATACTTTTCATTGACATCATTACGCAAAGTCATTTCATCAAAGCTTTTTTCAGGTTGCCTAATAAAGAAACTATTTAAATCTTTATGATTTTTTAAGTTCGTGTTTTCAAATGAATAATTTCTATTGATAAGAAGATAGTTACAGTAAGATTGAAAAAATGATGTCAAATCAATTTTGTTACATAACGAAATTGAATTAATTCGATTCGGCTGACGTTGATTTTGCTGATTCCATGATTTATTTTGTGCAAACATTACGTGATAAACTAGCGGGAATAAAAGATGTTTAATCCATGAAAAATATAATAAAAGTTCATACAAATTCTGCTCTTTTTGAAAGGTTGTGTCTTCTGAAAATAAAACAACCGATTCCAACAAAAAAATTGGCAAACTACAAACTAAGTATACAACAAGAATACACAAAGCAAATGTTGTAATAGTTGAATACGTTCTTCGTTTATACAGCAACAACGCGTATCCTAATACTTGTTTTGCGATCTTCACTTTTTTGTAAATTACTATTGCAAAAGGTAACTTAAATAAAAATATAAAAATGACAGCAATATAGATCTTAAACGGAATGCTAGGTCTGCAATGTATCACGCTTAACCAATATATATTATATTCAAAAAATAATCTTGGTAACGATAAAATTAGGCAACCTAACCAGATAAAACATAAGCTATATTGTACTAAGCTTTTGGTCATCTTTTTTAACATATTATGCTCCAAATTGCAAACCATCAAGGTAATTGTCCACACGCAAACTCCTGTTAGTAAGGTTTGTAAGCAAGAAAACAGTTTTCCATGCGCATTTGTAAAGACAGGATTGTTCACGGGTAATTTAAATATTACGGTTATAGTTATCATATAAACAGAAGACATAAGAGCAACTATGTTTAAGTTAAAGAGAAAGTAGAAGTAGTAGTATCTTTTTCTTGACAATAGTATACGGATTTTCCATAATCTTCGACTCTGAATAAAGTTTGCAAAAAACACTAAAAATGAAATTGTTGCAACCATAGCTATTCTAGCAATAGATTGAAAGTTGACTTGGTTCAAATACACTTTTGTGGTGTAATTTAAATAAAAGTTTTCACTGTTGTTCATCTTTCATACTCTAAAATGTAAAAATAAAAAAGGTTTTTTAATACCTTTAATTAACTTTAAATTATAATGCAAGTTAATTCTACAGTTAGCTACATGTCTACAAGTATACAGATTCTCCACTATGAATTATATATACGTATATTATCACATATATTATCGGTATATCTTTATCTAAATAAACACAATATCTTTCAAGTAAGTACCAATATATTGTTATCAATAGAAAAATTTATCGATATCAATAAATTTGAGTTAGATAGTAAGTATTGTTAATATTAAGACTTAGACTTTTTACCCCACCCTCCCTTATTAAATCACTCATTTTATGACGAAATGTTAATTTTATATTATACTATATTAGAGATATATTATTTATGCTATTTACAATAAAAATCATATTTTCATAATTTTTCCTCAAATATAAAAATGTATATTTTACTCTATTATGTACTTATTACCGTAATGTTATAATTTTTTGTTTTTATTGTATCTAAAAAATCATCGAAAATATTGTTTGTACATTGCACCTGTTTGAAAATTGTATTAAAAACTTTAGCGAGTAAAGTTTAAGGTGTGAAGCTAAAATAGGCTTGAGCTTTCTTTATTATTCAAATAAAAATAAGTATAAATTGCTTAGCCTTTTCTCATTTACGTTTATTTTAAGGATTGCAATACAAATTAGCGCCTATCGGACACGTTTTTGTTCTTCTTTTTTCTTTTTCTTTTAAAAAAAAATTGTTTTGCAAAAACACAAACATCAATAAAAGAATATTAAATAAATCTTGGTAAATAAGTAATAAAGTTTAAAATCTTTAAAAACATAAGATGTTCTTTTGAAAAACTTATGATGTTCATCAGTATAAAATATATAAAAACTACCGCCGACAAAAAAAAACTTTTTAAACTTTATAAACTTTTTGGAACAAATTTTTATCTCTTAAAAATCTTTTTATACTTTAACTGTTTTCGCAAAATTAGTCTAAAATCTAAAAAATATTTTTTAAATGGATTTTTTTTTTCCTTTTCAACAGAAAAATTTAAGTCCTTAAGTGAAACTCAGGATTCATAGTCCTCTAGTGAAAGTCATTTGTTGCAGAAAAAATCATTTCTTACAACCATGAAAACTAAGAAAATCAATTTTTAAGATTTTTTCTAAAATAACTCTTTATTTTTTTGATAATTCAAGTTCTGTTTTCTTAAACTTTAAGGTGTACAAAAACTCAAATATGTTGATAAGAGCATAGTATTCTGATTATCATAAGAATGCTGATCGGACTAAGATTATCATCACTCAAGCTTCACTAGCTTAACATTAAAGTTAAGTCAATGGTCACTCTAAATTAGAGTTTCATACTTTTTAACCTCTATCACCTTTACAAAGTTATTGCTCAACTACGAAAAATATTTTAATTGATAAAAAGTTATCAATCAGAGAATCAAACTGCACTTTTCATCATATAACTTTTTGTTTTTTAAATTACGTTGTTTTATTATTGTATGATGTTATTAACATTAAACAGCATATTTTTTTATATGGAAAATATAGAAGTTTATTTAACCAAAGATTAATTGATAGACTTGACCAAAGCATTTGATGGGGTCCCACATCATGACCTACTAAATAAACTTACCAACACAACCGAAATGCTGGTAAACTACTTTAAATATATCTGAATAATAGAGCTTAGAAAGTAAAAAATAAAGCTAGGCTATCAATGTTAAATACGGTGATAATAAAAGTGATATTTTTGATAAATAAGGGTAAATTATGCTTAATTATGTTAATTATGCTATTATGTACTTATATTTAGCTGATAAACGTCATTAACAAAACTGATAACTAACTCTGGTTATTAATCAACTTTGATTATCAACAAAGTTGATAATCAACTTTGTCAGTATCAATAACTTGGTACTAACTTGATAATCGATTTTGTTAGTAACAATAACTTGATACTAACTTTATAATCAAGTTAATTATATAGCTACACTTGATTTCTGAATCGAAATATAAGCAGAAACCGTAACTTTGGGTAACTTTGCACAACCGTGGATAATATTGCACAATTAAAGTCAAAGATATTTTATTTTCTACCAGTTAAAAATTTTAACTACAACTGCAAAGCACTTTTGGAGTCTAAACCAAAATGCATTAATTGATGGGTCTCAATCGGGGTAGGGGCAGAGTTAGAAATGTACTTTTATCAACTATTTTTATACTTTTTAAAAATATTTAACTTTATATAACAACAAGTTATATATATTGTTTTAAAACAAAAATATGTTATAAGTATTAATTGAATAAAAATAACTTAAAGTGGTTATATGGTAAAAACTTGGCAATATTCGTTTAAAAAAATTTCATTTTAGTAGCTATCTTTGTATAAAATTGAATTGTCTTTTCAACCATATATAACATGATATGGTTTTTCAACCATATATAACATGATATGGTTTTAATAAAAATAGTTAAAAAATTGATTTTATTGATCGTGAGTTAAGAAATTTACTTAGTTACATTCATAGCAACCAAATTTGTTATTGATATATTTATCTAAGAACTTTATTTCAAATAGTTGTTTTGGTTTTTGGGTCTGTATAATACCTAAACAACTTAAGAACCAAAGTTGTTAATTTGATAATGTTGTTTGTTAATAGGAGAGAGGTCAAGTGTGAATTTATTTTTGAAAAGGCTTTATTATGGCAAAACATACAAGTTTAATATCGAGAGTAAAAACATACAAGTTTAATATCGAGAGTAAAGAAAATGACTAAAAATTAAACTTCTTAGAAAAAATATGGCTCGGAGGAAAAGGAGATTATCAGGAAGGGTTACATTAAGGGGATGAAAAAAGAGGCAGTAGACTCTTATATTTCAGGAAATTTTAAATTAATATATTTTTCAATTTTGAAGCTTGATTTCTCAATTGTTTTTTTTTTGTCTGACTGCAAATCATTTATATCTTTTTAACCAGATACGCAATCAACTTCAAATTATCAAGGTTGTTTCTTTATAGATAGAACTGCAATACCTTACTAGAACTAACCTTAAACTTGTTTTTATTTAAATATATTTATATTTTACCAAAGGTTTTTGCATCGATAATATCCTTTAAAATTAAAACAGCAGCCATTTTAAAAATAGTTAATATTTTCAGTTTTTCTAGTAGGGTTTTGTTTATTACAATATAATCTATCAGTATTGTAAGTTTTAGCTTGTAATGTCATAAAAAAGCTGAGAAAATGTAGTTTTCTTTTTTATTGATTTTTTTGCATTTAATGCTTAACCAGCATAAAAAAGGTAAATAAATTTTAAATAAAATTAAACATTATTTAGCCATGCAATTAATTTTGGTATTTAGAAAAAATTGGAAATCAAAAAGTTTTATTTTTACCATATACCCAGTGGGCAGAAGACGTAAAAAAGACGTCTTTTAAACGTCTTTTGAACGTTTTGGACGTCTTTTTAATGTTAAAAAAGCATCTTTTTTAGGTTCCGTGCCCACTGGGTAAGTGCCCACCTTAAGTGAATATATGAAACCTTAAACATAGATTATGAATTTTAAAAATACTTTTTTTTTATTAACATTCATAATCTAAGTTTAAGGTTTTGTCAAAACAAAAAATTATAAACTTTTTTTAATAATAATTTCATTATTTTTTTTAATATAACACAATAGCAAAATAATATATATATAGATTAAAAAAGTATGAATTTTTTGTTTTATCTCCTATTATCTTGTAAAAATATATTCTCATATTATTTAGTAAGCTAATATATGAATCGCTGAAAAGAAAAAGAATAAAAAATCAAGAAGGAGGTTAAAGTAACAAAAACATTGATGATTAGAAAACTGAAAATTAAGAAAAGAAAAGAAGAGAGCAGAATAGATGATTAAAGAAAACAAACAAGAAAGATTAAAGAACAGAAAACGAGGTTGTAAAACTAAAAACGAGGTTGTAAAACTGAAATCGAACAAAGCTTATAATGCTTATAACTAAAGTAATATTTCAAAAAAACTAATAAATAAAAACAAAACAAAAAAAAACGCTTATAAAAGTAAATGTTGTTTATTTGTGACCTCGTTTTTAGTACTATTTGACTTACGGATCGCCCATAAAGTACGTACGCTCTTAGGAGAAGAGGGGGTCTGCAAATAACGTATATGAAATTGAAGGGCAGTGGATCAATTATAAAAATAAAAAAGACACTAAATTAAAAAAAATATCATAAAACTTTGGGTAGGTAGGTTAAAAGCGTGGGTACTTTTGGGGAGGTGGAGTGTACTCAAAAAAGCGTATAGAAAAATGAGGGGGAGGGTCAAGATTGAAATAAAAGCGTACGTACTTTATGGACGATCCCTTATTCATGATATATAGAGAGATATACAGTTTGTTAATTTAAAGACACATTATGCTATATGGGGTTAAAAACAACAGTACTTTATAAGTCCGAGTATGATACTTGTATCGATCGAAGTTTTTGTATCATTGAATCGTTACTAAATGGTATTTGCGTTTTATATGAATTAGTTTTATTGAACGAAGTCACTTGTAAACAATATTCTCTAACGACTTTGTTTTGGCTACTATTTGGCTTATTCTTTAAGAAAAAAGAATTTGTAATTCCGAGTATCGAAAACGATCGAAAATGTATCGAAAACGTATCGTCGCATCCCTACTAACCAGTAGGGTGCATTAAAAAACAGAATTTTTTAAAATTGTCTTGTAATAACTCTAAAAAATTTCGAAAAATTTTTTTGTTAGAGGTGCCCCAAGTCCCTTGAACATTAATAGGGCCCCTAATATTCTGGGAAAAAAAATTCTTTAGAAGGAGGTCAACCGGGTACTCAAAAGAAGTGAAATTTTATAAAAAGTTCGAAAATAACAATTGTTTTATAAAAAAACATATTAACAAAATATCATCGAAAAACATTGTACTTTTTTTATTTTTAGTTAAAAAACCATAGTTGTTATGAAATAAACTTCAAAAAAATAATTTTTACATAAAACAAGTATTATTTTTAAACTTTTTATAAAATTTCGCTTCTTTTGAGTACCAGGTTGACCTAATTTTGTTAAACTTTTTTTTCAAAAATATTAAGAACCCTGTAAATGTTCAATTGACTTGGGCACCTCTAAAAATATTTTTTATTCCAAAAAATTTTTAAATCCAATGATAATTTATTATACCGCATATATTTAGAGCTATTACAAGTCAGTTTTAAAAAATTTTCTGTTTTTCAATGCATCCTACTAACCAGTAGTTTAAAATTTTAAGGTTTTTTCGATTTTTTTTTTAGAAAATTGTTTGAAAAACAGTCAAAAACAAACAAACAGTTTTATCTTACTCTATCCCCTTGCAAATTAAAAAAAAATTGGATCAGTTTAAATTAAATCAATCAGATAATCGTTTTCAAGAGTGTTAACTTATAGATTTATTTCCTAATACTACTACTACTAATAATAATAATTACAATAATTCTTTGTTATGATCTTGTAAATAGCAAGGTTTAAAAACAACAATATTTCATTTTATGCTTTTAAAACTGTATTTATTTAACTTGATTTTATATTTTTTTTATATAGAAACCATATAAATTAATTGTTTATCTCAATGTCTTTGCAAAAATGGCAGAACTAATACATTAAAAATTATTTAAACTTAAATAAGCTTTAAAGGGAACAAAAAAAGCATTTGGTAACTAAAATACCTTTTACAACTGAAAGTTTATATCTATGTATACTAATGAATTTGTTTTTTAAAGTCGTATAAACTAAAATTAATGTCAATTGTAAACATTATTAAAATTCAAGCATATTTTTATTTTAGATAAATTAAGTCCTAATTAAATCATAAAGTTTATTTTTTAAATATGCAGTCTATCAATAAATATAAATAGTTTTCTAAAATCAAGCGGTCATATCAATTATTTTACTTGACGTTTTTGAATGTTTTTAGCGGTTTTGAAAATATCAGAAAAACATTTTTTAACAACTCAAAGACCAATCAAAAATCCTATGCAGTATAATAAGAAAGCCAAATGAAAGATTTATCTACCTCATTTATATATTAAAGACTTCAGACCAACAAAGTTTATGACAATGACGCTTTAGAATAAACTATAATTGGGTACAAAGTTATCTTAAGCGGAAAGCATCTGGCAATGAAGAAAAAAGGCAAAGGGGGTGGAGTGGTTGAGGCTTAATTACCATTTTTCACAAGGACTCCATGGTTTACGTTAATTTTTAATGCTTTTTCCCCTTTTTTAAACTTTTGTGTTTTTTAAAGAAAAAGATAGTTAAGTTTAAAAATTTATTTTTGTCAGAACACAGTTTTATCTTGTTTTTCCTTGGTTTGGGAAGTAATATTGTTATTATTATATAAATGAAAAGAAGCAATGAAATACCTAAAAATATTCAAAAATTTTAATTATTTAATAATGCCATATAATGTATGTCATAATGTATGTAAACTACAACAAGAAATATAAATAAAACTATTGCTTGATGTCTTGCTCTGGTCATATTTTAAAAACGCAGTATAAGTGATACAAAACATTTTAGTCCAAAACATTAGAAAAAGATTTTCAGTTTCTTTACAAACCTTTCTCGTTGATTTTAAATAGCTTTTAGGTAAATACGCTAAACAACCAAAACGACAAAAAAAAACAAATTCACTGCAAAAATCTCAAAATCAAAAGACTGCAAAAAAAAAAAAAAGTTATATTAATTACAATAATAATAATAACCAAACCTATCTAAGGGATTTGCAGGCAATTAAAATGAATTCTAATTTTAGATCTATGATAAACTTTAATTGACATTAGGTCATTGTCCTGTCGTAGTTTGTTATTCTAATGAAATTTGTCGCTACTAGTTTTATTTTATATGCTTTAATTATAGTACGATTGATCTAGTTAAAATTATAGTACGATTGATCTAGTTAAAATTATAGTACGATTGATCTAGTTAAAATTATAGTACGATTGATCTAGTTAAAATATTTAGGTTTTGTTTTTCAAAATAATTTAAACTTATTGATTAAAAGAATTTAAATTTAGACTCTTTTGACGTCGCAAAAAATAATACTAAATTATAACTAAACTCTTGAAATTAAAATGAGTCTAAAGTGTTACCAACGTATTGCCAGGTTTTTCCTGTAAAAACTAATGAGTGAATTTATAAATACAATTTATTACAGGTATAAAAATCAGGTATAATAGATAAAAAAAGATATAATAAGATAAGATACAAATATTTGTACCAATGTTAATAAGTATTAAAAATAGAAATAAATATACCGTGGATGTTGATATAAAAACAAATATATTATCGTCGTTGATACAAGTTTTTACGACTGAGATTTTTGCACGAAACGTGAAAAACTTACACATAAAACAAAAATAATTTTTTAAATAATAAATTACTTTATTAGTAAACTTATTTTGGTTATTTTCAGTCATTTTACCCACAATTCAATATCTTTATTGACGTAAATTTTGGCGTATTTTTAAACGTTGCGTTATCTTAGTCTGCAATAATTGTTTCTTGGATTTACTGTTTTGCTCTAATGTATCTAAATCTTTAAATTAAATCTAATAAATCTTTTTCTTCTTTTGTTATCTATTAATTGTTAGAAGTATAAAAAATAAAATTTATAATACAATACCTAGTGATCAGAAGATATTTTAAATAAATTAACAAGTTTAGCAAATTTTGTGGTGAATATACGTTATTAGGTGCACGATATACTATTACAAAAAAAAAATAGCAGTGTACTTACATAGAAAATTTTCAAACCTTTCGATATTAAAAAAAATATATATTCCAAAATAAACTTGGTTCAACCAAAAATTTGGTTAAGCAAGTCATGCTGAAATACCCAAAAACTATTTTCAACTTTACATGTTAGGAATAAAAAAATTTTATAAGAAAAAATATTTCAAAATAAACATTAAATATTTAATTCAAATGTTATTTTATCCGGTTATTGAAAATGAATACGACGAGTGTTTTATAACGGTTGTTTTTTTGTTTTGTTTTTTCTTTTTCACCTTTCCTAATAACTATTGTTTTAAGTTAGTTTTCCTAAGTTTAAGTTTGAGTATTAAGTTTGAGGTTGTGCACTTACGTTGAGTACTAAATAAAGTCATAACTTTTAACTAAAAGGTTATTCAATTAAATTAAAAGCGTGTCAATATATATAAAGCGTGTCAATATATATAATTTTAGTTTTGGATAGTAAATTAAATATTTTTATTGTCCTCACATTTTGAGATATTTTTATTTTTAGGTTCAAATTGTCGCAATTTTTTACACAACATTCTTATTTGACACAAGCATAAACAAATTTATTTTAAAATTTTCTTAAAAAATGAATGTTTCGCTGTCAGAAACATGCAATCTGAGTAATCAATTATGAGGAGCACTTTTAAAATTCAAAATATTTTTTTAATGATGCGAAGGTACTAGATGTTTATAAATTTAACATATTTAATGTTTTATGTTTTACTTTTATATAGAAAAATGATTTATCTTCATTTATTTAAACGACCTTTTTTCTTTAAAACTTTACATTAAAAAAATAAAAGTTTTTTAAAAAAACCTTTTTTAAAAGAAAGTTAAATCAACTTTGTATTGTATGTCGTTTGTATTAAAATATCTTTGCAATAAAATTACCAAATTTTGATCCTTTTATTGTTCTTTCTGTTTTTAAAAATAAATCTAAAAAATGCATTCTCTCTATGGACAACATTCTAAAATTCATTCTCTCTATGGACAACATTCTAAAATTCATTCTCTCTATGGACAACATTCTAAAATTCATTCTCTCTATGGACAACATTCTAAAATTCTACTAAAAATGTATGTAAAATGTATGTGTTAAATCTTCATCATATTATATATTAAAACGTCAGTATGTTGTATCTTTGCATTATGTTAAATCTTTTATAATATATATCTATGTATTATAAAGAAATATGTTTACTTTTTAAGGTTCCAATGATAAGATCTTTAGGACCTTTTTTCTGAAATCTTCTTCTATTACTTAATAAAGCCTTATATTGTTAATTCGATAAACTGTATATATTTTTAAAAGCCTTTTACGTTGCTACGTATCACAACTCATATTGTTATGTATCACGATTAAGATTGTAAAACAAAAAAAGAAAAATATAAAAAATAAAAAAGTTTGAAATGTGAAAAAAATGCCATAAAATGTCATATTTGAAACATGAAAAGATCCTTCTGCCTGCGGATGTTGTTTATACAGCGGATATATGTTAAGAAAATATATATTCATAAAAATCATATTTTAAACACCATAAAATTATTTTATTTGGTATCATTTCATTAAGTATTATATCGGTTATTATATTTCATTCCTATGGCCAAATATATAGTAGAGTTTTCTCTCATAGCTTTGGAGACTCCTCTGATGACAATATTGATGATAATCAAGAAAATGTTTATCTAAGAAAATGTTTGCAACAGCTTTGTATCAAAGTAAATCATCCTTGTTCAACACTAAGTTTATTGTATAAGTTTAGTCCTAGAAATCAAGAACTAAGATATTGGAAAAAGTGCAGAAACTTTTTTCGTATAGTATTGGATAATAGTTTAAAAAAAAATTATTTACAAAGTTGAAAATTTAACTTTTATTTGAAAACTTTATAAGAAATTTATACGTTTCACTTTAATTTTAAAATTTTAAATTATTCTGTTAAAATATTTTCGAGTAAGATAAATATGATAATATTTATCAAGTTTTTATATTTTTTGTTTTTATATCTTTTGTTTTTATGTCTTGTTTTTATATTTTCTGTACTAGTCTATTTTTTGAAGATTGTAATTAAAGTTATTTTTACTGCAAACCGGTTAACCTAAAAACCGTTAAATTTTTTTTTTTATATAGAAAAGACGTCAAAAAATTGATTGATGAAGTCTTTGTTTAACGAAATGAGACGACTTAATATATATGAAGTAAGTGTATTCATTGTTTTATGTTTAGAATAAATGTGGAAAAAATAATTTAGCACCATATTTTTGGAATAAAACAAAATTTTGCAAAACTTTTGTTTTTAAAGTTAAACTTAAGAGTTTTATTCTTTCCATTGACAACGTACCTATGACAACATACCTATGACAACGTACCTATGACAACGTACCTATGTACAACTAAAACTAACAATTTGAAAATTGAGCAGCCGTGGCGCAGTGGTAGCGCAAATTTTCTATTATTAACAAGAATTAATTTAATTTACTGTTTATATCAAGTCAGTTTACCTTATTTATAGTATTGGTATATCCCCAAAAGTCTATTTTTTCCCCATTATTATAAGAAGTTTATTTTATCTCATCATTGCAAGAAGTTTATTTTATCTCATCATTGCAAGAAGTTTATTTTATCTCATCATTGCAAGAAGTTTATTTTATCTCATCATTTCAAGAAGTTTATTTTATCTCATCATTGCAAGAAGTTTATTTTATCTCATCATTGCAAGAAGTTTATTTTATCTCATCATTGCAAGAAGTTTATTTTATCTCATCATTGCAAGAAGTTTATTTTATCTCATCATTGCAAGAAGTTCATTTTATCTCATCATTGCAAGAAGTTTATTTTATCTCATCATTGCAAGAAGTTTATTTTATCTCATCATTGCAAGAAGTTTATTTTATCTCATCATTGCAAGAAGTTTATTTTATCTCATCATTGCAAGAAGTTTATTTTATCTCATCATTGCAAGAAGTTTATTTTATCTCATCATTGCAAGAAGTTTATTTTATCTCATCATTGCAAGAAGTTTATTTTATCTCATCATTGCAAGAAGTTTATTTTATCTCATCATTGCAAGAAGTTTATTTTATCTCATCATTGCAAGAAGTTTATTTTATCTCATCATTGCAAGAAGTTTATTTTATCTCATCATTGCAAGAAGTTTATTTTATCTCATCATTGCAAGAAGTTTATTTTATCTCATCATTGCAAGAAGTTTATTTTATCTCATCATTGCAAGAAGTTTATTTTATCTCATCATTGCAAGAAGTTTATTTTATCTCATCATTGCAAGAAGTTTATTTTATCTCATTATTGCAAGAAGTTTATTTTATCTCATCATTGCAAGAAGTTTATTTTTTGCCGCTTGATCTTCTTTTAGTTACCTTGTTTATATTGTTTATCGTTGTAAATTTGCAAAAGGTAATTGTTATTATTATTTGTTACTCTTTTTTATTATTATTATCACTATATAATTGTATAACGACAAACCAATGTAAACAAAAATTGAAAAAAAGGAAAAAACATAAGTTTTGAAATAAAAAAAGTAGAGACAAACGATATACAGATATGCATTTTAAACTAATATGCTACTCAAAAAATATTTGTGAAAGATAAATATATTGTTGAAATAATATGTCTATAAATATATATTTTGAATTGTAATAAGGTTGATATTGGCTCAGTGTCGGTTCAATGAAATGCAAACGTATTTATAACTATATTGTTAAATAGAATGGCCTATAATGCAAAAAAAAATATTGCGTGAATAATAACTGATGATGGTGGCACCTTAAGAAAACTAAAAAAATGAATTATTGTTAGAATATTTTGTTTGAAACTAAAGTTGTTGTCAATGCATCAGACATTGATTGCATCTTTGGTGTGCCCGCGCCAAAAAACTCATAAAGGTCCAATTCCACGAGAACTTTTTTTTTAAGATGAGTTTATCTTGCAATTTCCACAAAGGAAATTGGTCAGGAATATCTTTTATAAGTTAAACCAATGAACCATTTTTCTGAAAGATAAACATTTTCTGTTTCTATTGAGACAACAAAAATTAGAAGTACTTCCTTTTCTTGAAATGAAGTTTTTCTATGGGCAAGCTTATTTTAAAACAAAACATAGGTCATTTAAATTCATAAATCAATACTCAAAAAATTTGTCTTTGTTTGAAAAAATCAATAGACACTTTATACACATTTAATTTATTCTGATAAATTTATTTAATTTATTTAGACAACTTGTCTAAATTTTTAAATATTTATGGTATTTATTTAAATTGGCCTCTAACTAAAACTTTTAGTAACTAAATGTTTTATTTACTTTTAGTAAAAATCAAAAGTAAAAAAGGTTTTAATTAGTTTTAACGATTTCTCTCAATTTAATTTAAATTTTTCAACGGTTAATCTCAACTTACTTAAAAGTTTTAAAACTTTCAATAAAATTAATTTCAATAAAATATTTTTAAAAATGAGCAGCGCTTGTCATGTTTGACTGGAGCAAGTTATAAAATTGGATATTGGCGAAGCCAATATTGATATTAAGATAAATGAGATACCACAACTCCATTTGAAAAGATAGGTATCCCATTTTGCTTTAAAATATATTGTTGTTACAACCAATCAAAAAAACAACACTACAACATGTACTAACGAATCGCTTGGTGATATTCGTTCAACTAGACGGACGAATAACCTCCAAGGATATTTAAAAGAATAACCTCTAATAACATACAAGCAGCCGTGGCGCAGTGGTAGCGCGCTTGCCTTAGAAACAAAGGATCCGTGGCTCAAACCCCACCTCTGGACAAATTTGGCGTCATCGATTAGGAAGGAGGCATAAACTTCCAAATAAATGCTCATCCGCGGTAAAGACTTCTTGAAGCACCTAAATAAAGTTAAGAATCAAAAAAAAAGATAAAATAAGATACAAAAATAAAAAATAAAAAAAGTTTGTCCGATCAGATTAGTTTTAAAAAAGAGATTTTGAAAAGAAACTAGTGGTTAAAAAAGAGATTTTTACTTGCGTAAAAATTAAATTTGAGGAGAAATTTTAACATATAATATAAAATATATATTATAGTTTTTATTTTAACTGAGATGCCATAATCAAATACGACAAAATTTAATTAAATCTTTTTATTTTTTTAATCGAGATGCGTGTAAAATAAACAAATATTTTATCTTTATTACATTTTTTGAAATTGTGTGGAATTTTCAGCATTCATTAAAAACCGATCAAATCTAGAAGCTGCCTTACTGAAATTATAAGTTGCTGCACAAATTATATTGGTTATATGAGCACTGGTGTAGGAACAGAGGGTGGGTTGGGGGAGGGCAGCGTTAGCCTTCCCCATCCCCCAACAAATTCTTAAAATATACTTCAATATTTAAAATGTACTTTTTCATTCAATTCTAGTTCTGTCTTCCTTAGCCACCCTAAATTTTTGTACTTAAAAATGCATAAATTGAAAAGAGTTTACATATAAAATTAAACATTTATACATTTATTGTTTATTAAAAGCAGATTAAGTTCACCTACTGTTGGTTAGGGCGTCGTTCACAATTCTTACAAAAGATGGTTAAAAAAAAAAGGTTTTTAATGATTTTATTTTTTTAAACTAAATGTAACCTTGTTTTTTTTTTGAAAAATTATTTGATAAATTTGCTACATACATTTGCTACATATATATCATCATACAGTCATCATTACTGAATATCAAATACTGATTTAGATATAAATCAAAATCTGTATTCGAAACAGTAATTCTGGAAAACATACAAAAGATACATTCACTTCTTTCCTATGCGAATTGCTATGAACATATTTTGCTATGCGCATTGGTATGAACATATTTTTTTACTTAGGTGCAAAATAACAAAAATTAAGCGAAAATTTATTAAGCACTTTCGTGTGGTGACTGTAATATTACGGTTTACTTAAATTTTCCCAAAATGTAAAGTCCGCACTATTACGTTCTCCACAGCCGTTGACATCTAGTCACTGTAGTGCTCAATGTATGTTAAACGTAGTTGTTCACATTATTTGCGTTGAAAGTTTTATTTGTTTGTTATTTTTAGTTTTTTTTTCTTATAATATTAGAGCCTGAATAACGAACGAATATATATAGTAAGAATAAAATTTAGCGGTTTTATTTTGTTATTTATATGTTTGTATTATAGTGTTATAAATATTATGAAATAGGTATGTTATAAATGTTATAAAGTGTCATATTTTTTTAAGTCTTTTAGACTTATAAAAATTGAAAAAAATTTCATTTTCATTTCCTCTGAAAAAAAAAATCCACATTCAGCCAATATTTTGAAATAACTTCATAAAAAAGTGGTTAAGAAATTTATAATTATTTTTGCAGAAATCTCTGAAATAGAAAAAAAGTAGTAAAAAAATAAAACTTTCGTAAAATTTAGAGCGTAGGTGCCCCTTAAGAGGTATAAGTAAAGGAGTGATTATAAAATTTATGATGCAATTGAGGACTTTGATACAATTATGATAAAATTGAGGTCGATTCTGGAATAATTTTTTTCTGGATAAAAGAGTACAAAAAAAATAGGAAATAAAAGATATATTCTTTTGTTAAAATTAAAAGTCAATTAATGTATTAGCTAAGGAGTTGTTTACGGGCTGCATTATTATTTTGCCGTAGTCATTTTATAAAAATAATGTGATAAATAGCTCCTACTTGATGTATCATATAAAGCTTCACCTTGTCTGTTCCTTGTGTAGTATTTGGTGAACGTGAAAATCAGAAAACTTGAATACGCGGTTTTTTAAGAGTTATTGTTTGTTTAAATTCCATCAATAAGTATTAATTTATCTCAAGATCGTGTAAAAAAATCTTTTAAATATTATTCCTTAAACTTTTTTTTTCACGCGTTTCACATGTTCAACTATTTATACGAAGATAAGCAAAAAGATAATTATAGATTGTTTTATAACAAATGTTGTTATTATTACAAAACGTCTCATATTTAATGTGATACCATATTTAACGTGATACCATATTTAACTGGTTTCTCATAATGTAATGTTACTGGTTTCTCATAATGTAAGGTTACTGGTTTCTCATAATGTAATGTTACTGGTTTCTCATAATGTAAGGTTACTGGTTTCTCATAATGTAATGTTACTGGTTTCTCATAATGTAAGGTTACTGGTTTCTCATATACACTGGTTTTTTATTCTTTTTTTACACTAGTAACAAGAACCGTTTTTTATTTTGATGAGACGTAGTTTTTTCTTGACTGCTTTTCTTGACTCTTTTTTCTTGACTGCTTTTCTTAAGTTTTTAATTTGGTGGTGGCAAAGTTGTTATAAAGAGTACATCTCCATCAGAACTACTTTTCAATACAGTTGTAGTTCAGGTATTTTTTTTCTCTATGAAATAAAGAAATTTTTAATGAAAGTAGGAATTTCGTTACATATTGAAAAATCAATAAAGGTTATGAGAAAATGTCAATAAAGTAAAAAACAATAGATGGGTGAGGTATTTGGGCTTTAACAAAGACACTTTAGTATAAAATCATCATGTGGGTTTGGGTGAAAATTTATAAACTTTGGATAGTAATCTTCCTTGAAATGGTGCCACAATAATAATACTCAGTTTTATTCTAAAATATAGACCGAACCATTAACAAAACATGAGGATACTGTTTTTAGTGGTCCGCCATTTTAACCTCGTTTCTGAATCTTTTACATTGGAATATCAGAAAAAAGGCATAAAGCCGCATTTATGCAACTTACTTGAGAAATTTACATAGTGTCAACTAAAAAAAATCTTTGTAAAATAAAAATTCATTAAAAAATTACTATTTAAAACTAAAAGATAAAGTTTAAAGACTCAAAAACTTGACAATCGAAAAAAAATCTGTAAAACAAAATCATATCTAAAGCAGATAGCACAATTTTATACAAAAAATTAAGTTAAATTGTTAAATAAATCTTTTACCAAAATTGTTTTAAAATCCATTAAATATTAAATAAAAAACCAAATACAAGATATGTTTTAATGATTTTTAGCACCTTTAGTTACAGCATTTATTAAATAAATTTAAGAAAAGCTAGAAATCTTTTAAATTGATAACAAAGCAATTGGAGCAGATCAAAATTGTTTTGAACAAATAAGATATTTTATACAAAGATTGGTATCAGACAAGGCAGTTCAACTGAACATGTCATTTTTTAATTTGTATATAACGAGTGTATATATATATATGTATATATATATATATATATATATATATATATATATATATATATATATATATATATATACATGTATATATATATATATATATATATATATATATACATATATATATATATATATATATATATATATATATATATATATATATATATATATATATATATATAAATATATATATACATATATATATATATATTTATTTATATATATATATATATATATATATATATATATATATATATATATATATATATATTATACATATATATATGTATATTATTATAGATCGGTTGGAGGACCTCCCCCCCCCCCCCTAAAATAAAAAATGTTGGCCATTAGGGCTCCAAAATCTTAAAAATTTTTAAATTACTAAATAAAAAAAAAAAGATCCTTAAATTTGCAAAGGGCCCTTGAATTTCCAAATAGGCCCCCTAAAGTTGCTACCCCCCCTTCAATTAGTGGTGTAGAGCAGCCTAGACACACACATACACACACACACACACACACACACACATAGACACACACACACACACACACACACACACACACACACACATATATATATATATAAATGTGTGGAGAATTTGAATGTTAGGGCACCTGAGGTGTGTAGTTCTAATATTTAAAATTAGTGTTTGTAGTAAAAAATTTTATTACTCATTTTTTTTAAGCTTTTAGTTTGTTGCAATACATTTAGAAGTGCATAAAAGCATACCTTGTAACAAACACATTTACATTATTATGTCCGTAAGCATATAGAATGTAAATTTATTGTTTTAATGTAAAGCATATAGAATGTAAATTTATTGTTTTAATGTAAACTTTATTATTTTAATGTAAATTAAAATAATAAATATTAACTAAGCAGCTAAAGAAAGATCACAAAAATTTCATCATGAGAACTTTATATAAGATTCTAATGATAAGATATTTTTTTGATTTTAAATGATAACCATTGAATACAAATCTTTTGATGATAAGAATACATATTTTAACTTTTAAAATAATTTCCATATTCATAATATTGTGGCAACGTATCTGTTACACACACGCACACACACACGCACACACGAACATACACACACGCACACAGAGATTAAAATTAAATAAAAGGAGCAGCGTTTAAACTTCTTAATACATTAGATCATTAAGATTAATATATATATATATATATATATATATATATATATATATATATATATATATATATATATATATATATATATATATATATATATATATATATATATATATATATATATATATATATATATATATATATATATATATATATATATATATATATATATATATATATATATATATATATTGAGTCATTAGTGAAATTGATTCATTGAAATTTTTCAATGAATCAATTTTACTAATGGCTGCATAAAATATTGTTCCATTTACTATAAAAATCAGTTTTTTGTTATGAAAGTGTTTATGTAGCTCAACTCTAAGTTCTGCCGAATTTGATTTTTAGTTTGAATTAATTGAATAAAACTTAATCCATTGCATCTGTTCCGTTTTTTAATTTGTTCGGTTAAATACTTACAAATGCGTATTTCTATTGTTTTTCATTTAAACAAACAAACGCATGACACGCGTACGCGCTTTTTTTTTTTTTTTTTTTTTAAATAGGCATATGATACTTGCAATATAACTCATGTTTAACTTAAATACCACCATCTTATATAAAAAACAATATTTTACAAAAAGAAATCTACTTAAAAGATTTTATTAAGATAGTAATAAGAATTATGCAAATTAAACTTTACCATAGGGGCTGTCCATTAATTACGTCAACAAAATAGAGGGAGGAACGTCTGGAAATTTTTGACAACTTTTAACAAGGAGGAGGAGGGGGGGGGGGGAGAGAAGTCAAGAAAAGTTGATGTCAACAACGTTATTTTATGAAATAAATTTAGTTCCTTAAAATAAGGAAAATTAGGCAGTGTTTGCAGTCTTGTGTTACACACTCAACCTTCAGTATTTTAATGAAACTAACTATACTCCTACTTTTTAAAAACCGTGTTTTGCTTTAAAAATACCCCACACATACAGAATTAAATAAACACGGACGTTGTTTATTCGTAATGCTATTATTTATCAAAGTTTTTTGGTCTGCTGTGAAAACAAATAAAGGTTTATGTAAATACATAGTCTACATTATATTATTTAAATGTTAAAAATACCAGGGGTCGGTAACCTGCTACTCATAAGCCAAATTTGGCTTATTCAATTTCAAGATGCGACTCAAATATGATTTTAATAATATAATAAAGATGTTAGTTGCTTTATCGTCTTAGAAGATTTCCGACCCTGGTTTAAAAAATTTTTAAATGCAGGCCCGTAGCAACCGGGGGCAGCAGGGGCATTTGCTCCCCCCCCCCCCCGCTTAATAATTTTTTAAATAAATAGTTTTGAAGAAATTGACTGAAAAAATGACTACAAAAAAAAGGTCCTTAGAACTATTTCGGGGTAGTACTGCCCTCCCCCCCATCCCCAAAAAAAAAAAAAAATTATTATTTTTCCTTCGTGCCTGAAATGTTAGAAATAATTTTCTCAATTAGAAATACTTTACTTTCACTGTAAAATTGGATTAGGTCTAAAATAAAAGTGTGAAGGATTAGCACATTCATAAATTGGGACTCTGCTCTGTACATAAATTACGATAAATACTTAACATTATCTATGACAAGGGCTGTTGACTGGTATTTTACGGGTATTTTAAGTTAGCAATGATTAATCGCAATATAATAACTTGAAAATATAAACTTGATATGTGAAAAAATATCTTGAAGATCTTCTTGTAAAAAAATTTCAATAGTTAAGATTTCTTTATCATAGCAAGAATTTCTGAAAATTTCGAACATAACGTTCGGAAAGTTTCGAAACCCACTTATTATTCCTAACATTAAGTACAACGTTTTCCTTTACGTAAATCAGAACTCCTCCTAACTCGTTTATTAGTAAGTCTCTACGACAAAAAATTTTAAAAACCTGGAAGATGGAAAACATAATTATCTGAAAGCTTATTTAATGAAATCCAAGTTTCAATTAAGCAAATTATGTATTAAAGATTTTAAAATTCTTCTTAAAAAGGTTTGTTTTTTTTCGAAAGCAACAACAACAAAAATTTATTAACAGTAGACATATTATTTTTCTTAACCGTAATTAGGACTTGTTAATAAGGAAACTTAAAATAAATAAAGTTTTGATATCAGTAAAGAAGAACGACTTAAAACCAATCATATCATTAAGATTTAACATGCCAACTGAAAAACTGACATGTCTACTGTTAATGTTAATGAAAATTTGAGAAAAAGTAAATATTATGTAAAAGTTGTACCTGAAAAATAATAAAAAATAAAAACTACCCATTTCATTTATATGGGTAGTTTTTATTTTATTTTTCAGATACAACTTTTATATAAAATTTATATCTTTCCCGGGTACTTGCCTATTCGTTTGAAAGGTACTTGGGCAAGCATCTTCACAATTTTCGATAGACTTATACAGGACTTGTTTGGTATCTTATTAATACATAAGATGTTAAATATTTAAATATTTTTAAATAGACCTAGGCCTAAATGTTTTTTTTTTGTTTTTGTGTTAAATAACAAATTTATTGCATTACAGAGTAATTTTTTTTTTTTTAGATTTACAATGGACAAACCAAACTTTCACAAGTTGTTGTATGAAGCATATATAAACGCATTTCCCAACAAGCGTTATCAAGACTGTCAAAGAGAGGTAACTGAAATTTGAAATAAATTGAAAAAAGAGGACGATTTGCCAAAAAAAGTAGATTCGTTGTTAAATAGTTATTCCGCCTTAGCATAGAAAAAAAGGTAACATTATTGACCTACAAGTTGTGAAACAACAAACACAAAGCATTCAACAAGACCTCATAGAAATCAATTTTGAAGCTGGTCCATCCTGTACTACTTGTGATGAAAAATCTCTAAAATACAAAACAAAAGCACAAGATGAACTACAGAGTCAGATAAGCATCTTTAAGAGCGATTTGATTGGCTTGTATAAGCAAAAATGAATGCGGTTTTTTAAGTTAAGATCAGGAAAAGGAACTAAAAGAAAAGAAATTTAAAGTTGATGAGCTTGAAAAAAAATTCAAAAGAAAGAAATATGAACAAGAAAAGCAAAAGATTTTTCGAAAAAAGAAAAAAGGAACTTTAGCGGAAATTTGAGCTAAAAAAAATCATCAGTAAATTAAAGATCCAACAGACAGCTGGTCAACCAACAATTATAGAAGATCAGCCGCTTTTTTTAAAAGCCATTGTTGACATTGCATTGCATGGGTCTGCTGTCATGACAAAAGACAAAGTGATATGTATCGCAGTGTTTGAAATCTCGATGAATTGACAGAACAATTAAAGGTTCAAGGTTTTGAAATAAGTAGAAGTGCTGTTTACACTCAGCTCTTGCCAAAACGAAGTTTATCATAGGAACGCCATTTAACAACTGTACCAGTGAAGTTAATTCAAGCACAACATAATTTACACTCAAAATACATTGATGGTCAATTTTGTATCGCTACTTTGAATCACCTAGAGGAAGTGGCTTCTTTGTTGGAAGAAGCCACTTCCTCCACTTCCCTAAACAAGCATGCTTCATCAGTCAAAATAACAAAGCTAGAGTCCCCATTGAATTAACAGCAGCTAAGAAGCAAGCTACGCTTTTAATGCACGTCGAATACCGCAATACATTGCCTGATCACGATCGGGCAGTAGCATCTAAACACAAACTCATACCATCTGTTTATGATGGCATTGAAATCCAAAAAGACGGTTTAGGTAAACCGGAAGCTGTAACATATTCAGGCTCAACTTACATAGCCATCAGATTAGGCAAGCATTGCTCATCACCAGCTTATAGCCATGGACTAGATTATAAAAGGCTACTAGGATTGGAAGAGTTCGACATTGATACCAAGGATCCAAGCAACAAGTTGATCAAACCGATTCTTATTATGTCTGCGGATGGTGGACCTGATAAAAATTCAAGGTATCAAAAGATTATTGATGTTGCAGTCCATCATTTTGTAAAGAAAAACGTTGATGCAATGTTTGTAGCAACAACACTGGTAGAAGTGCGTTTAATTGAGTAGAAAGACGAATGTCTCCTCTTAGTTGAGAACTGTCATGACTAACTTTGCCACATGAAAATTTTGGAAGCTACCTTGACACACAAGGTAGAACAATTGACGAAGAGTTGGAAAAATTAAACTTTAAATATGCTTGCGAAACATTGTCAGAAGTATGGAAACAAGTAATTATAGATAATTTTCCAACAGTAGCAGAGTATATTGTGCCTGAAAAGTTTGAGCTTGAAGTTGAAAGTTTAATAATCAAAGATCAAGTTTGGTTCCAAAACCAAGAACAAGTCAGTATTTTCTACAAATTATCAAATACTGTGATTTAACATGTTGCCAACCGATTAGAAGCTCGTCGTTTGAATTTATTGCTGATAGATTTATCCCCCCACCAATTCTAGTCTGTCAAACCAATGAGGGTGTATTGTTTGAAAATATCTGTAAAATCTGTAACGTTTATGTTGCTTCGCTAACCTTATTAAAAAAGCATGTTAAACAGCACCACAAATGTGTTTTTGGTTCCAGTTAAATACTACATGCACCCCAACAACAAAATATTCGTCCAATGCAAGTGGCTTCCAAAGGCAGAGAGAGCTGATGGCAATTATTGCTCATGGAGAGATGCTAAGTGTAGAATGGCTAGATCAGTGGTAGTCAAACCACTGCCTGCTGGCAAAAAAATGCTTGCAAAGACTTTTTTAAACGCCCGTTAAACAATTTGGATATTTAGGAGACAACCATCCTGGTAATGTAATACTTCTATTTACATCAATCCAGACATCAAAAAACTAGTTTTAGACTGTCAAATTCAACACTCCTCATAATTATATTGCTTTGATACAAATGATTATAATAATTATTAGTCGTAGAAATAAAAAATTTTTGCCCGCAAAATTGTTTTTTAACTTGCCCGTATCCTAAAATGTCTGACCACCCCTGGGCTAGATGAAGAAAATGTTGACTTGTCTGGTATTTTGGCTCCACAAGAAGTTATTCAATCAGATCCTATTCCAATAATAACAATTGAGGAACATTTTGCATCTCCATGGGAAGATGTAGAGGCTACGATGTAAGATTTGGATTTGTTTGTAAAAATATATCGAAGAATTAAAGAAGTTTTTGTTGTAGTTGTAAACTACTACTGTAACTATTTAAAATATTTTTCTTCTTTCCATTCTGCTTTTTTTTTTTGAGAAGGAATAGGGAGGGGGAGGGGTAAATAAATTTTGACGTAATTTTAAAAGGGGTCTCTGAAAGTTTGACAAGTTGTTGACTAGGGGAAGGTAAATATTGCCAATTGTTGACGTAATTAACGGACAGCCCTTTACATAAAGAAATTTGTTTTGCAATGACTTCTGAATGCAGTGTTTATTTTCAATAAACATGTTTAAAATCCTGAGTAAGACTAAATATTAAAATTGTTTTTAACAAAATCTACTCTCCCCTATCTAATTGTAGGGAAGAGTTGAAGAGCTAGGGAGAGTAGATTCAATGATAAAAACTCATTGATTGGATTGTTGTGATTCTGGGGTTAGGTGGAGATTCGGACTAGTGCAGATTGGGGGAAATGGTCATTAGATTGGGGGTGGAGTCGAGGCGATAATTTTCTTATTTTACACTTTTGTAAGGTTTAATTCTTACGTAATCATTATTTTTTAAACACATTTTTATATCCTGTTTACACAGAGAACTAGAATACTAATTTACTGCGTAGTGTTTACTGTATTTTGTCTTTTGCTGTACTGTATTTTTGAATTGTTTTTTCGCTATTTTTTCATCAGGCAATAGCCGTTAATAAATACTTAAAACCAGTACTCTAAGTAAGACGGGACGAAGTAACCTTTTAAAGTATAAATATATATAGCAATGATAAGATGGTGTCTTGAAAGTACTGAAAACCACCCCGTTTTTTTTTTTTTTCACTTTTCAAGCACTGTTTAAAAAGTAAAAAGTAAAAGTTTTTATGGATTAACTTACCTAATAATGGATTAACTTACCTAATAACGTAACTAAAAACTTATTGTTCCAATAGTTATTTAATTTTTCCATTTGTTTTAAAAATCAACACGTTTTACATTCTAAACAATCCAATCCAGTAAACACACAAACGTCTATTAAACATCAAAACAACGTTTCGACAAAAATTCAGATTTGGTCGATTATCCGTTTAAAATGAAATCCAGATTAACGTTTAGAACAAACGTCCATAAAACGTCAATATTCAAATGTATTTTAGACGTCTATTATAGGATTATTATACGTATATAAAGCGTTTAGATTTTATCTAATTTACGTTTAAATCTAGTCTAATTAACGTATATAAAGCGTTTAGATTTAGTCTAAGTAAACGTATTAAACTTTGAGATCTTGTCGAATAGTTTCATTGATTTAGTTAACGTAATTTCAATTTATTTAAGTTTTAAAACTAATATAAATCAAAACTACGTTATAACTTTTTAACTTTATATAAGTAATAAGAGCTATATAGGTCTTGAAATTTATAAATAAGATATAGTTATAAAAGACATGGTCTTATTTTTAATAACTATTATAATATGTTTATAAGCTTTTATACTATACTAATTGTACTCTACTTTTATTTTATAAAACTATATATAAAGTTATAAACTTATATAAAACGTTTTTATATAGTGGAAATTTGGAGAAAAAACGTTTGTGCACTATACTGGTTTTTATTTCGATAATTAAAAAAAATTAAATGATCAAGCTTTTTGCAGTGGAAGTTTTATATTAACAATTTCTATCAAATATTTTTTAAATTTAATCTCATTAGCAGAAAACAAAAGTTTACATTAAGATTAAGTCAAAGATTACTAATAAAATTAATAAACTTAGAAATAAATATTTTGAATCACTGTTTTCTCTGGTTCATGCATTTTCAAAAATCTTCTTAGAATACCGTCCACCGCTTGTTTATCATGCACCTGTTATCGCGCAAAATCAACTTCTACATTCGTACCCTGATCGTCTGATTTCGTGGCCTGATTTGTAACCGGGGGGGACTAGGGTGAAATAGTTAGCATTTTAAATGTAAATACATAAATCAAAATTGGAATTACACAGAACAACTTTACATATAGAGGATTTTCTGAATGAATTTACTGAATTTCTAAAACATCGGAGTCCATTGATTTGTTGGCATTTAGGAAGGTAGATTGTCACGGTATTAGCTTTTTAACTTCCATGAATTAAAATGGCGTACCCGACACTCGTTTATTATTTATTTATCAGTCGTTTTGCTTTCAGTTGTTGTAAGCAAGTGTATCTTGAAAACGCATTTAAGTCTAATTTAATTATTTAGCCAACAAACCTGCCTATTTAAACCGCGTGGCTTAATCTGTAATGTGAGTCTTCTGACCAATGGCTATATTATTATATTATAATATAATAAACGTTTATTCAACGTCGATCAAACGTTTAGAATAACGGCTTATATAAGTCAATATTGTAAAAGTTTTTATTAAGATTATGTAAACAAATTAATAACATAGTTATAACTTGTGTACATAATCTTAATAAAAAGCAACTTTTTTCTGATTAAGGTCGATTCAAAAGCTAATTTTTAAATATATATATATATATATATATATATATATATATATATATATATATATATATATATATATATATATATATATATATATATATTAAAATGTTTTAAAATATTTTAAAATGTATATATATATATTAGGGTTGAAAATTTCCCGCACATTTTTAACTCGGGAAATTTTCCGCAAATTATGGAGATTTAAAAAAAGATAAGTTATTTTGTAATTAATGGGTAAAATTTTATGTCTTATTAAGGCAGTTGTTATGGATAATTTTATGGTAAAATATTGTTAAGCAGATCATAAAAATTTTAGAAAGCCCCCTTTAAAAAACACTTTTTTTGGTATTTTGTTAGTATTTTTTGGTATTTTATTGGTTTTTTTTAGTATTTTGTTGAGTTTTTTTATTGAACTATAAGTAGTAACTATCAAAACTTGTTTTAAAGTTTTTAAATCTGTTTTATCATGCTATTTGCTAAGCATATTGATGTTCATTGCTGTTTCAAGCTTTGTTCAAGGCAGAACATAATATACATGCCCATTCCTAAAGGAGATGGGGCATTTTTCAATATCTATTAGACTGATCTACAAGTTTTTGAAAACTGTAAAATTGTAAATATAAAGACTTGATTGAATACTTACAAAATTTTGCATTTTTTCTTGATTTAAAGACGCTACTGATTAATGAAAGACAAAAATGAAGAATATTTTTGCAAAACTTGAACTATTTAAAAATGTAGTTCGCCACAACCTTGCTAGGGCACTTTTGACTTTATAATTCAATAAACTAAAAAATTATGCTATACTTTAATATGGTTTAAATGTATACCGTATTTTGCAATCAATACTGCCAATTGGGCGATTTGTGTGTGTGTGTGTGTGTGTGTGTTTATGTGTGTTTATGTGTGTTTATGTGTGTTTATGTGTGTTTTATAAGTATCAAACCGAGTAAACTAATTTATTATTACTTTAATGAACATTCAAACCAAATGTGTTTACTAATATCATTTTTAGATAAATTATTATAGTCTAAAACAGCTAGTGCATTTATAACATGTACCATTTACAAAGGTGGATCAAAATGCAATCTTTATACAAAAAAATCTTCCTTTATTTTTAAAAAATTTATATGCAATCAGAGGCGGTTCTACGAATAAAATAAGGTAAGGGGGGGTGTAAATCCTCATAAAGTACCGACTGGTTACTTTAAAAAAAAAAAGGTCCTTAAAAAATAAAATTCACCCCACTGAATTGTGTCAAACACCCAACTAGCCTACTAATTTCGTCAAAAAACCTACTATAACTTGAATATCACCTTCTTTGTGGGGTCGGAACACCCCCTTTCATCACACTTTCGCATCACACACCTCCCCCTTAAATCGTCTTTGTGTGCAATCTTTACACATAAAAATATTTATTTATTTAAAGCACTCTACAAAATTAATATACAATAAAACTTGTTAATCTAAAAAAGACTTTTTTTTTGTATTTTGTGAATATTTTATATCGAAGTTGAGGGAAGTAAAAGCTAGAAATATGTTAAACACGAGCTCAAAAGACAAGCTAACTCGGAAAACATCTACTTTTTGTTGTTTCACAAAAGTAACGAAAGTTTGAGCGTTTTATTGCTTTTTCAAAAAAATGATTCTTAAATAGACTTAAAAATTTGCGTAAAGATGTGCATTTTTCGCTTGTTGGTCTTTATTATTTTATATTTTTTGTTAAAATATTTAAAGAATACCCTAACACTACGATAATAAAATTTTTGAAACAAAGAAATAAGTTTTATAAAACTATATAATAACTTTTAAGTTTTTCTGACATTAAGAATTTTCCTTAATGACTGTTTTGCTAAAAACAAAAAAGTTATTCCAATCTTTAAAGTATATTAGCATATTTTTGAGTAAGATTTGTTATGCCTATTTAGGTTGTATAATATAGTGAGAAAAAATCAAATGCTAGTTTTCTAAAAATCGACAAGATTTTTCATAACTCAACAATTTTTAAAACCTGAAAAAACTTATAAGAAAAACTCTAAAAGTTTTTCTTATAAGTTACTTATAAGATTTTTTTAATTTTTTAAGCCAATAAAAAAGTAGATAAACACAAACAGTCATAAAAAGTAATAAAAGAAGATATTTAAATTTAAAATATAATAATTAATTTTAATTTAAAATATAATATCATATTCAATATATAATATATAAAGATTACATATAACATTTATACATAAACATATACATAAGTATATATATTTTGTTCATTTTAAATTAAAATTTAAATATAAATAATTTTAATTAAAAAGTCACAAAAGATTAAAAAAAAAGAATAAATATATATTTACTGGTTGCTATTGGATTGCATGTTCTGTTTCGGTTACAGATAGATTTAGCTGTTGAATGAGAAACCCAACTTTGAGGTCCGACCAGTTGCAATAGCATTTAGACATATATGACTTGCGCTATTTTTTAGTGTTTCATTGCATATAGCAGGTAGAACATTTCAATCTGTGAGAAGCCATAAATAATTCTTAAAACAATTAGTTGCAGCAGTTAAAGCAACTTGGTTACATTATTAATTAAACAAGAAGAAGAAGTTAGCAATGGTACTTTCAGGATCCATCTAGCATGAAATAACCTAAACAACTATCTAAGTTTCTGAGTTAAAGAATATTGTTAAAGAAAAAGAATATGGTTGACAAAAAATTTAAAAATTGTAAATTCCATAAGTTTTTTTAAACATAAAGAGTTCTAAATAAGAGTTTTAAAATGTTGATAGGCGAGAGAAAATAGCAGGATAAGTAAAGGTTTTTAAAGCATGAAAAGATAGATCCAATAAAAGGATGCAACTTTGCTGAATGCAATGTCTTGCAAGATCAAGCTTTGGTTGATAGAACAAGAGATAATAAGTTGTTTGAACAGCAATCATCAAAGTATTTGTTTATAAGAGAAAAATATGCAACCATACAATGACACAGAGACTCAAAATTGTCAGAGCAGGTCCAAATATGTCTTGAGAGTTTGTTTCTAAACCTTGTCTAAAAGAGAAAGAGAATTATTAGAAGAACCAGTGCAAATAGATAAGTAACAATTAAGTTTACAACAGTTTCCTGCTGAGTCATCACAGATAATGGTTATGCCTCTTTACGAGTCAGTCGCAGACAATCTTTTGAGTAGTGCACAAGAGTTTTTTATGTTAATTAGCGTATATACCAAAATGTCTGAAAGCGCAAATTTTTGTTTTTGTTTTGTGTGTAAATAAAGCGTTTTACACGCAGAAACGCTCTATTACTCTGGTTACTAGAGAAACTTATTACTGCTATTTTGGGTGCAAGATTGGAGATCAATATAAAATCTGAGCGCCACATATACGTTTCCATAATTACCTTCTAACCTCCAAAACTAGATCAATCAAAAAGATTGTTCCATGTCTTTTACTGTTTTTAAGGTATGGATAGAGCGAACTAACCAAATCACAGATTACTATTTTTGATGTGATGCTGCCTCTACAGCACGGAATATCCAAAAGAAAGGAATGGACTGTTAACTATCTTAATATATTATCTAAAATTCGCCTAATAACTCATGGAGAAGAACTTCTTATTTCTGATCCACCTTTTGAGGCCTTCTACAAAACAGCAGCTGGAACAATGTGAAACAATGGAACAATCTGATACGATATTGGAATATAATTGCAAATCATCGCATAAATCATTCGGATCAATATCTGAATCAGATTTATCTGTGAGAACAAAACATTTCATCAAATTATTTTGGTGTAAATCTGAAATATTTTTGATAATGTGCAAAAATCCCAAAAGACTAAAGTGATGTTCCGTTTGCTCGAAAAGTGTAGCTAATGACATAACTGCTTGATCTAAAAAAACACTAAAAAATTCTACTCGATACTTTTCTTAAAAATCTGCCAATGACTCATCTATGCTTTCATAATCAAAATGTTTGCGCGCTTTCTTTCTTCTTAAGTTTATGGCAGCTAGAAATTTGATTTCATCTGATTCCATTTCTAATACTTGAGTCAGTTCTCCGAATGAAAAATCTAATACAAATCCATTTTCTTTGTATTTTTTTCATAAAATCAGTTACTCTATCTTTAGATTATTCATTATAATAATACAATATTCATTTGAAATAATATAATAATACAATATTCATTTGAAATAATATAATAATACAATATTCATTTGAAATAATATAATAATACAATATTCATTTGAAATAATATAATAATGCAATATTCATTTGAAATAATATAATAATGCAATATTCATTTGAAATAATATAATAATACAATATTCATTTGAAATAATATAATAATACAATATTCATTTGAAATAATATAATAATACAATATTCATTTGAAATAATATAATAATACAATATTCATTTGAAATATTATAATAATACAATATTCATTTGAAATAATATAATAATACAATATTCATTTGAAATAATATAATAATACAATATTCATTTGAACTGATATAATAATACAATATTCATTTGAAATAATATAATAATACAATATTCATTTGAAATAATATAATAATACAATATTCATTTGAAATAATATAATAATACAATATTCATTTGAAATAATATAATAATACAATATTCATTTGAAATAATATAATAATACAATATTCATTTGAAATAATATAATAATACAATATTCATTTGAAATAATATAATAATACAATATTCATTTGAAATAATATAATAATACAATACTCATTTGAAATAATATAATAATACAATATTCATTTGAAATAATATAATAATACAATATTCATTTGAAACAATAAATTGCAACTGATGACTAAAGTAATCAAAAATGGAAAGTTTTGGATTTGTTTTACAAGTTCACTTATTTTGGTCCTTGCTTTTAGATTGTTGGCATTTTCAGCGACTTCAATCAATCTATCGTATACTTCTGCTATTTGATAACAAACAGCTTTCATTCGATCAATTATTACCAGCGTAAACCAAAAATAGACTGTAGGATTTATTAAATGTGTTTGTTCCAAATCTGCTATTGCTGTGTTGAAGCGTTAAACAAAAGATAAATTTAATGCAAAATTCTAAAAAGTGACATTGCAACCTTGTCCAGTACCCTTTGTCCAGCCTAGGCAGCCGCTGCGGGGCCAGGACATTTGGAGAGGCCAGCAAGAAATTAACTTTTTTCAAAGGAAATAATAAAGATTTAAATAATATCACTTTTTTCTTTATAATCTATTTTTAAATCTTGAATCTATTTTTAAAAAAGTAATTTTCTTGAATACATATTGAAGACGTAAAATAAGTCTGCTGAGGGATGGCGAAACAAATTTAAAAAAGAATTCTTTTTTTCTAAATTCTTTTTTTAAAAGTAAAGTTATTTAAATAACTTTTATAAGTGAAAATAATAGTGAAAAATTATCAAAACTTTCAAATTAAAAAAATAAGGGATCAAGTAAAAGTATGAAGTGGTCAGTGAATAACATTAACAAGGATGAGCTTAGCAAGAGAATTTCCGGAGAAAAAAGAACCAAAGAGGCAAATTTAAAACAAATTGCAAATCTAAATGTTGCTGGGTCCTTGCCAAAATTGCCAATATTTTTTGCAAAAAAAAATCTAATGCATTATTAAAAAGGTGCTGGATGCATCATTGGACTCCATTTGTGTACGTAGCAAAAAAATTAGCTCAGAATTTCAAAGCATTTTTTACCAACCCTCCCGACTAAATACGTCAAAATATTAGCCTGATTAAGTTCATCATAACAAATCACCAAAAAGAGAGGTCAATGCCATTGATTTTTTTAAGGTCTGAAACCCGTGACAATGCTGGAACTTTTTAACGCGCGAGTTATTTGTGTTAGTTAGTAATGAGAAGTCACGGAGTAGCTGATATGCTTAATCTTGTCAAAAAGACATTAGAGATGCACTGCATCAGCATTAGTGGTTGCCGTTGGCAGCTGCATTGTAATGTCTCCAATACATGTGGAATCTACACTGAGCTGCAAGCTCATTTTAAGGAGTTAAATCTACTAACTAAATACGTTCAATGCGCCGGTCATTCTTTGAATCTGGTTGGTGTTGCAGTAGCTGAGTCTTGTGTGGCAGATGCTTTATTCTTTGGCTATCTTCAACAGCTAAATAACTTTTTTACTGTTTCAACGCAACGCTCGGAAGTCTTGTAATCAAAACTAGAAAAACGTGTATAGATTCCAAAAAGTCTCTCACAGACTGGTCTGCATGCGCAGATGCGTGTTCTGTTTTTTAAGCGGGTTTTTATTAGTCACAAGATATAATTATCAGAACTTTTTTTATGTTCTTAGTTGTCAAAAGTACTTATATATTTGTATACTAAAATTATGCGTTTAAACTTCAGAGTAGTCATAAAAGAACCAAAAAATGACAAGTACTCTGCCTACCAGAAATGAAAACGAATGCTCAAAAACCAACATTACGCATTGACGTTTTTGAGGCATAAGGCTGGAAAATAAAAAATGATTGCTGAGCCTAATATCATCACGAATTGACTTTTAGTTGAACTTGAAAGACAAAAGAAAGCTTATGTTCTATTTATTCATTTTTTGGCTTTATAAGTTCCCATTTAGTTTTATAATAAATTATATAAACTGAACATATATAATTTTTTTTAGCTTGTATGTGAATTCTATAAAATAATTAACAATATTAACTTTATAACATACTCATGTTAAGGGGTATTTTATAACAAGAACATTGTAAAATCTTCATACTGCAGCCAAGGTAGCAGCATGGATTTTTATCTTCTACCCTTTAATAATTATTTTACAAAAAGATGAATTGTATCTTAAAAAGATAAATTTTTAGCTAAATATATCAAGTGCTATTTAAAAAAACAAATTTGATATTTCGAATTTGTTTTTTGCCATTCCGATCCATAATTTTGAATTACATAATTACACACTGTATGATTGTATAATATTACTGTATGGGTTGTACATAGTCCTGTATTACATGGCTCTTGCGACAAAATATGGATTGGGTGGGCAATAAAGGTTTCTATATGCTCTAATACAAAGCCTTGAAGATGTTACATGGAACTTTCCCTGTTAAAACCATACCAAGCATAATTAGAAGAATTTGGGCTCAATTTTTTACAAAAATATCCTTTTTTTTGTGTGTGTAGTACTTTATATTAAATATTATTTAGGAGTTTTTTTTTTACTTTTTGAAATATTGGTAATTTTTTGGGGGTTTTTAGAGAATATTTAAATATTATAATTAAAAACTTGAACAACATTTTTGTATGTTTTCTACTAAAGATTCATTTAAGCCTAAGAAAAGTTTATTTTAAATTTTTTTTTGTTTTAGCCTAAGAAAACTTTGTTTTAAAAAAGAAAAGTTCTTTAACCTTCTTTTTTAATCTAACCCTTTAATCTACCTCTTTAAACTAAGAAAAGTTCATTTTAGTTAAAGAAAAGCTTATTTTAAAAGTTCATTTTAAGATATTTTTTGAATAATATGTTGTCGATTTCTTAAACAAAAAGACAGTACAAGGTACACAGTGACATAACTCATTTTGGAGTTTATATATATTTTAAACACTAGGAGAATTTTCCTCCGCTTTTGCGCAAAAAAAAAGAATGCGATTTATTGAAATGTTTTTCAATAAATTTACTCGGTTTTAATATTTGGATCCGTTTCAAAAAACAAAAAAAATAGAATTATGAGAAAATGTGTTATCCATAAGAGTTAGAGAGGCTTAAACATAAAATTAAAAAATATAAAATTAAGTGTTAAGTAGATACAAACTCTTTGAATTTTTCTTATTTTAGCGTGTTTTATTTAAATTTAAATAATTACTCAGCAACCATTATTTAAAAAAATCACTGGCTGCGATTTACCAAATAAACAAAACCAACGTCTGTTGGCATCGCAACGTTTACATGCGGTTACAAAAACAGCCCGAAAAATAGTTAACGGAGCTGGCTAATGAAGGAATTTTAACTGAAAAAATTATTGGAGTGGTTAATAAAAGGAGTATAAACGGAAGGATTAGAATAGCATTTACTTTCCTCCGTTTTATAACTGGAGTTTTTTTCTTTACGGACACTCAAAATTGCCGCTAGTTTAACGGAAAGATGTGAATACGGCTGCCGAGCATTAACCATTTTGCAACTTTTTTTTTAAAAATTCACACAGAGAAATGCCGCTTTTCAGAACTCTCATCATGCGTCTCATCTTTTTTTTTAAGTCACAAAACGGTCTTCTTGAGGCACCTAAAACAAAAAAATTTAAAAAAATTAAAAAACAAATTGTATATCTGAAATTTATGTTGTCGAATATGATGGCGAATAACGCGTAACGATGTTTATTAAAGCATCTCTTTGTTTTAAGTCTTTTAAGTCTGGTGCGTTTTGACGCACCAGACTTAAAAGAACGTTTTAGCATTTTTACCAAAAGAAAGTAAAGCAAGAGTTTCAAATTTGTTAAATTAATTCAACTTTTTATTATAGCCCTTCGTTATATTTATAGTAAAAACAGAGTAACTTCCTTCTTTTTCTTATATGAATTTTTAATTCGTTTAATAACGAATTTGTTTAATAAATTGTAGATATTTATCGATCAACGTTCAAAGAATTTATAAAGAAACTTTAAAATCACTATGGGAGTTGCGATGAAAAACAAACTTTTTTTTATAAACAAACTTTCGTTTGATTACAACTTATCTATCAATGTTCAAAGAATTTATGCTTAACTTAAATTATGCAAACTGCTGTTATGGACAATCTAATTTAAACAAATGGGTTTATCCTTGTAATAGTCTATATTATAGACTATTAAAAGGATAATCCTATTTGCTTAAATTAGATTTGTCCTTAACACCAGATGACTTGGATTAATATTTATTAAAAATATGAAACAATGACGATAATATCAAAAAGAGATTTAATTAAATTAACTCTAGGTTGGTATATGTCTGCAATTTTTTTCTCTAGACGGATTATTTAATAGAATTTTTTTCCCAAAGGATTATCTTATAGACTCTATATAATAATCTTTTTAACAGTCTGGAGAAAAAAAAAGCGCAGATATAAACCAAATAAACATTAGTGTATTTAAATTAATAAATTCAAATTATCATTTTTTCATATTTTTAATATTTATTAAACCAGGTCATATCCTGGGTAAATTAAAAGTTGGTAAAAAATTGCTAAGTATTATTATATTTAAATTATTGATCAAATAATTTAAATATAATACATACTTTTATTTTTAATTTATTTTTGTTCCAAAGTATACATTTTCGTGATTACATAAAAAAGGTTCGTTAAGATTGAATATAACGGGTGATGCGGAAGTTATCGGACAAAATAAAAACGTCAATAACTTATTTATAAATAAAAAAGCAAATTACTATCATATTTTTTTTAAATAAAGCATTTATCTTTTAATAAAAATACATTATACTTTATATGAAAAAACACCACCATCTGCAATTGATCTCAATTTTGCTCTGACGCCTTTCATATGCGACTGTAAAAAGTTTAAATCAATTTCTTGTAGTTTTAGTTTAATGCGATCAATCAAAACTTGCTCTGTTGAAGCTTTCTAATCTCCTTCGTAAACCTTCTGTGCCAAATGTCCCCAAAAATTTTCAATTGGTCGTGCTTGAGGCACATTTGGGGGATTGGATTCTTTATCAACGTAATAGACATATTGGTCCATCCAATTTAGAGAATCTTTAGAATAATGAGAACTTGCTAAATCTGGCCAAAATAAATAGTTAAAGTCTCCATGATACTTGTGAATAAATGGAAGAAGTCGTTTTTCTAAACATTCATTAATATAGATTGATGAATTGATCGCTACAGCCTTGGAAGTGCGAAACAATGGCTCGGACATACCACGGTCAGATATGGCTTTCCACATTATTAATTTTTTTGGAAATTTTTCTTTTCCTATAAAACGAACACTTTCTGGGCATGTCTTTTTGTTGTTTGTGTAGTATCCAGAATTTCCAGGCATGTTGTCCCCTGCAAAACAAAAGTATTTTTTGTCATCGATGACTAGAAGCGATTTTGTGTTATAGAGTTGGTTAACTAGTTCCCTGCTTCTTTTCTTTGCCTTTATTTGTTGTTCTATAGTGTATTTTGTTATTGAATGATATTTGGTGTTTACAAAACAAATTGAAAGTAATTGTGTAATGCAAAATTGAAACTGAAAAATCAACTTTTCTAAATCACTTACCAATAGCAACACATCCAATCAATATTTTTCCTATTCCGATTTTTTGTCTTCTCCCTACATAGTTTAATTTTACAGCTAGGCTTTTTTTAAAAACTATTCTTATTAAATAACTTATACAATCTCCTTCGTCTTTAACTCTAATTTGTCCCGAATAATTAACCTGCAAAAATATACAACCTGGCAACAATAAGAGTTACTTTTGGTTATACTTAAATTAATATAATATATCATTTAAAAAAAATATACATTGAGTATTTTGTTTAAAATATATAAATTGTACAAAGATATCATACAAAATGTATAAACAGATCATAAAAAATGTTTACGTTTTGCTTAAGTATTTTCTTGGCTTTTTTCTTCTAGAGTACTTAAATTCTCTACTGCTTTTAATGGCAATGACACTCTTTCAGGCGTATCATTAATTAGTATATCTTTGTTACTCAAATTTTTATATAATTAATTTTGATGTGTTTTGTAGTTCACCAAGTTGCACTTCAATGCTTGCCCATCGTGCTAATAATACCTGCATATCTTTAGGGGGTACAACTTTATCTTGAAACAATAAAGTTATTAATATTCTTATGAAACTATACAACAAATTACAGATAACATTTAGAATTTATGAAAGTAAATACAACATTTACTAATAAAGCAAATTAAATTAAAGACAGAGGGGCAAACTTTTAATTATAAAAATATATACTTACTAATGCATTTATAATATTTTAATGAATTATGGAATATTCTGGTGTGCATTCAATTTCTGGCACTGACACAAAACAATTCTTGCTAACGTTTGAGACACAGATTGCACTGTAAAAAAAAATATTCATATTAAAACAATGTTTTTCCAACAGAGTTTGTAGCCAAATGTTTATATAAAATTCCCTGACTTTTTTGAAAAATCAGATGAATTTCCCTGACCATATTTAACAATGGTTTTTACATCTACTGTAATGGAAATGCTAAAATTGTACATGCTTTGAATGACAAAACTTATAAAACTTAGCTATTAGTTAAGTTGGATTTTAGTATGGATCTTATTATACATGTTAGTATGGATCTTATTGAATGAAAACTAAGAAAAACATAAGTTTCAGAAAAAATAAATGGGTAGCACCAAAAAAAAACATAAAAGCTTAATTGTAAAAGGAGTAACTTCTCAATCAGAATTCCCTGACTTCTCTATGACTATCTAAAGAAAAAAAAAGTTCCCTGACTTTTCCAGGTTTTCCATGACTTAAGCCAAAATGAACTAACTTTCCAGGTTTTCCAGGTACAGTACGAACCTTGTCCAATGTTTTTAAAAAGAGTTGGACTAGCCCACCGGGACAACGAAAAACTCCCGGTAGGCTGGGCAACTTTTGTGGCTGTGGCCGCCAGCTTCCGCCTGTTACTATACTTGGTAAAAAAAAGTATTTTATCCACTTGAAATTCCATCAAATCTTATTAATAATAATCATAAGACATTATAACAGTATAATTTTAGTTCATTAAGGCATACATTTAGTTACAACTTTTAACTTAAATATTCTGTCAGTTAATTAAGTCATCAGAAATAAGTTTAACAAACGCGTAATAAATGGAGCACTCTAATAAAAAAAAATTTCATGGAGGTACGGAAAAACAAAGAGAGCGTAACAAAATAACATTGGTTAACGAAGCAAAATAACATTGGTTAATGAAGCAAAATAACATTGGTTAATGAAGCAAAATAACATTGGTTAACGAAGCAAAAAAATGTACCAAAATTGATGAGATGTTTAAAACATTAAGTTCACCTATTCAATATGTTGACGTAATTAATTGTTTTAAATACTCTTGGTTGTTATAACTTGTAAGTTATGATTTTCTTACATATTTATATTTTTTAATTAATGACAGCAAAATACCTATTTGATTCTAAATAGGTTTATGACTTATAGGTTTTCTATTTTAATTCTAAAAAGGTTAATGATGACAACATTATTGATAATGCTGTAAAACATAGTTCTTTACTAAAAAAAGTTTTAATAATTTAGATTATTATACCTCATTAGTTATTAAACATAATGGTTTCTTATTTTATTAATGTGTTACAGGGTTTCCACTCTTCATTAAAAACCTTAAATAATTAAACCTCTTTTAAACTTATTAAATAACCTCAAAAAAATTGAAAATGATTATCTATTTGAGTAACGAGTTTCTTCTAAATTTTTAATACATTTTTTGCCGTTTTTAACCAAATCTTCTTGAAAAGTTTGACAAAGCCTAAAAACTTGTGAAAAGACATTTATTAAAACTAGGTCCCTTTTTTGAAAAAACCTTAGGCTTTTTCATTTGGGTGTGAGATCGTCTGTCGATACAACTCTCCATTAATTGGATTATAAAAAAAACTGTCACCCATCATGAAAATACGCTTCTTTTGAGACCCAGGTTGACATACTTTTGAATAACTTTTTTTTCGACAATATTAGGGACTTTACCCTAAATGCTTAAGATTTGAACCTAAATATCTTTACAACTTGACTTGATAGTAAAAAAAGAGTTACATATTTGAAATCAAAATGAGAAATGCTATACAAAAAACAAATTGTTTGCTCGGAACCAGAAAAAAAAATTTTTTTTGTTGACCTGTGTAATCAATGGACCCCTCTGTCTACCGCGCTAACATTAGGGAAAATGTAAATTAGGTAACAAAAGTGCAGCAAGAAATAGGGTGACTGCAACAAAATATTTTTCAACGAAATTTGGCAGGTGCATAGGTAAATGAATAACTTAAAAAAAAAATTTGGATAGAAAAAAAAAAGACTATACCCTGGACATTAATTTCACCACAGAAGTTCGACCAAAATATTGACATCAATAAGCTCGTTAATATATCAAGTGAGTATAGTTGAAGAGCTAATTGTGAAACAATGACAAGCCACAAAAACAAATATTTGAGAAAAAGGACTTTTAAGCTTTATTTAAATCTATAAAATCAGTGCTTACCTATTATTCTCTCAAATTATAATTCTCTCAAATCATCATAAAAATACTAATGGATATTATATGATAAAAATATTAATGGATATTGGACAAAAAAAATAAATAAAAATTTCGTATACTATTTATGATTATATAAATGATAATAACTCATTTTTGAAAAAAGTGTGGCTTATCATTGTTTTACAATAAGCCCTTCAATTAAAACCATATCGAACTAATACTTCAAATATTCTTCTTTCTAAAAATAATCTATGTTGATAACGAATACTAAAAAATTATTCCACAAAGCTTTCCTCAAGCACGCTAACTTTGAAGAGAAAAACCTGGCAAAAAATTTTAGCACAAAAATCGGTTCCGTAAAACGTGATTGCCAAGTACCTGATAGCTTGTTTTCAATAATATTCCCTTCTTTGTCAATATCATTACGACTGATTGCTTCAATCCAAAGTTTACGACGTAATTGATCTTTTGGTATCAAATAATATTTTAGCTCTAGAGAAGTTTTAATATTGCTTGATTGTCCAAAAGCAACTCTTAAGCATTTTTAAAAACTTGACTTAAACACGTTTTGCTTAGTATTTTTTTTCTTTTAGAGCCGGATTAAGGCATTAAACAAAACGCGCTAATAACGTGTTTTGTTCAATGTTTTCCCCCTACAAAGACGGTAATACGTTTTGTGACGCGATCGCTACCCCAAGGATACTTGTTACTGTATGACATTTCAAATGTTTAATTTATTTAATAAAGTAGACATTTTAAATGTCTTCTTTATTAAATAAATCAAACATTTGAAATGTCAATACAGCAATAAGTATAAAAAAATAAAAAACTCGAAGATCTTACACAAAAGTAATTTGATTATTGCCTTTATTATTACATTGATAATTTAGATTGTAGTAAAATTTTATAAGCATATTAATTAAATGTTAATTAATACTTCATTATTTAAAAAAAAAACATTAAGTCACGAGAACCTCTTGAAGTTTATTTCTTATAGGGTCCTTTTAAGATTCTAAGAAGAATAAAAAATATAGCTTATTTTTTTTTATTTTTTATTTTAAAAAAATGGAAAGATAATATCATAACCTTTATTTATTTTGTAAAACGATACCATTTTTTAAAAATGTTTTGCAACAAGTTTAAAAATATACTAAAAAAAAATGATCAGCAACTACATTTGCTGAATACACTGTCCAACAGTGATTTTGTTTAGAAACCAAAATTAGTCATTTCTTCTGTATTTTCACCTGATGAATTCAAAAATGACGTTAAAAATCACATATTAGCTCTAGTTTAAGAAATAAAAACAAAAATTTTCTCTCAAGGGTATAAATTTTCATTTTTTGAAAAAAAAATTTTTATTTGTTTTTGACTAACCATAATGTTTTATTCATGCTTAAAACTTGTGATATTAGTTATGTGTGTTTGCTAAAGTTTTTGGTCAAATCTATTCTTAATTTTTTATTTTTTTATTTACTAGTGTAAAACTTGACAAATCAACATGCCAAGGAAGTGTGTGTTAATTTATTAGACAGTTTTTGTTTCATTTGTGATGAAATAACATTTTCCTCACAAAAAAGAACTATGAAACCTCTTGTGAAGACTGATTACCCGTATTACTTCGATATGAAGGTTGGGGACCAGGATAAGTTATGCACTCCACATATATGTTGTAGCTCTTGTTCGGTTAAAAAATAAAAAAAGATCTTTGGCTTTTGCTATTTCTATGGTATGGAGAAAGCCTAAAAACTACACGTAAGACCTCTATTTCTGCTTGACCCCACCCATTAAGGCAGGTTTGTCAATGAAGAAAATAGAAACAGTCAAATATTCGAATCTTTCATCTGCCATTTAACTTATTACACATTTGGATTGTTTACCAGTTCCTACTCCACCACAAAGTTGTTGGTAGAAACAGAAAATGAAGGCACAAATAAAGTAGAAATAGAAGAAAAAGAAGAAAACATGCCTTCCACATCAAATGATCCTGATTTTGTATTAACAGATGACCCAGTGAAAAATAAAACCGCGTCCCACATGGGTTCCGCGTGGGTTCCGTGTGGGATTTATGGGATTTATGTGGGACGGATTTTCCCATGTGGTATCCGTATGGAAATTTGTCACCTTAAACCCATGTGGGTAATCCCACATGGGTTACATGTGGGAACCATATGGTATTTACACACATGGGAAATCCCACGTGGGTTTCCTGTGGGATTTGCATGGGAATTAATTTAAAAGCTGGAAACTAAAAAAAAACTAAAAAAAAATTTTTTAAATCGACATTGCATTGCGTTACGTCTATTTTGTGAGAAATTATTTTATATTAATAAAGATAATGGCAAGCAAGTATGTAAGTACCGCGAATAATTTTTATCTTTCCTTATAGAAATAAGATTAAGATTTGTGCAAATAGACGTATTATTAGGATAATATTATAGTTATTTGAATATAGATCTTGAGTAAATTATTTGCAAACAATTAACTGATGCAAGTTAAAATGTTGTCAAAAACCAATCTTGCATGCATGGGACACTGCAGTGTCCCACAAAGAAATGCAGGTTTGAAAGTCAAAGAATTCCTAATTTTCTCTATTAAAAAAGAAAAAAATAGGATGGGTTTCTGTAACTTTTTTTATGCTCCAAAACTTTTAACTTTAGATATAATAAGGTCCTTAAGACTTAAGAGACTTACGAACTACATTGAGAAACAAAAACAGGATGTTTACAGAAACTTTTCAATTTTTAATCTGGAGTACCACAGTGTTATTGATAATAAAGCTTCTGGATCCAATTTTCAAAGTAATACGATCTAAGTAATGTTTAAATAAAATAATATGCTTTAAAATGCATATAGTTATACATATAACTCCTGATAGTTAATTATATGTATAACTATTTATACATATAATTTGTTATAAAAACTTATTTTTTAAGGTTATGCTTGAATAAATTAGTACCAATTAATTCAAATTCAAGATTTAGTTAAAGTTCAAGTTAATGTTTTTATTTATTCATTGTTTTTGTTAATTTTATATTTATTTGTTCAAATTTATCAGTTAGTACTATATTTTACTACAGTAAGAATGTTTATCATTGTTGAACGTGATTTTATGTTGTTATTGATGTTAAATTTATTACGTTTCAATAACTCAGATTGAATCTTAACTGAATTATTGAAAGCTTTGTAGGGGTTTGTTGTATATCAAATGGTGTTGTAAATAAAGTAAAAGTAATTATATATATATATATATATATATATATATATATATATATATATATATATATATATATATATATATATATATATATATATATATATATATATATATATATATATATATATATATATATATATATATATATATATATATATATATATATAGCTTTGTAGGGGTTTGTTGTATATCAAATGGTGTTGTAAATAAAGTAAAAGTAATATATATATATATATATATATATATATATATATATATATATATATATATATATATATATAAATATAACATTAAAACAATAAAATTGATACAAAATTTCACTTTAAAACGAATACCATTAACATTGTGATGATAATAGCATTAGGAAACTAGTATTTATGTATTAATATTATACTATAAATAAATAGTTTTTTAATTCATTTTATAAAATAGAGACTGACAACTGATAATTAATGGAAATAAATACAAATTATAAAAATCATGTATTATTACTAAATACTATATTAATGCTAGTCTACAAAGTTAAAATCAATTTAGAGCATTGTTATTAGTTCTTTTGGGATTCGCACTTCCACTTCTGTCTCTCAAATTTGTAAAATAGGTGGTCAAAGCTTGCTCAATAGGTAGGTTCTCAGCATAACAATGCTTTTTTCTTACACTTTCTAAAGAGAAATATGGCAAATTGATTACTTATTTTACTTAAATTGTAGGGTCATCTATGCATAATGATGTCAGATGATGACCCGGTTTGTTGAACAACTTCACCCTTTATCAAACTCAGTCAATTTTTTGCCATTTCCCATTGAAAATGATGTCAGTTTTTGTTATCGTATTATGATGGTATATCTGAATTTTTAATATAATATAAAAAATGCATATACCATCAATTTTTTTCTGGTTCAGTTATACATTTATTCTCAACAGTACTAAAAGTAAAAAAAAAAATGCGTAAATTGTTCTTTCAGATAAGCAAGCTAATTTCTGAATATAAATTGTTTTTCCTATGATCCTCTACAGTTTTAAGCAACAAAAGCAAGAAGTTTTTAGACCACATTGTTGGTGTAAATACCTCTAAAACCTGCTCATAGCTAGCATAAATTGTTTTACTTTTTTTTAAAATAAAATATTTTACTTTTTTTTTTAATTCAATTTTTTAATTGACATTATTTTGGTCTCAACATCTCCTCCCCATTGTCAATTATTGCTAAACTCACACTGCCCCTCTATCTACTGGCATCATTTATGGATGATCCCATAGCCTAAATACTATATATATATATATATATATATATATATATATATATATATATATATATATATATATATATATATATATATATATATATATATATATATATATATATATATATATATATACTATATATATATATATATATATATATATATATATATATATATATATATATATATATATATATATATATATTATTTTTACTTTATTTACAACACCATTTGAGATACAACAAACCCTTACAAAGCTTACAATAATTCAGTTAAAATTCAATCTGAGTTATTGAAACGTAATAAATTTAACATCAATTGAAAAGTAAAGCTGTCATCATTTAAAATGTAAAGGGTGTTGTCAAAATATGTTGATAGTAAAATTAAGTTACTAATAAAATCACGTTCAACAAGGATAAATATTCTTACTGTAGTAAGAAATAGTACTAGTTAAAAAATTTGAACAAATAAATATAAAATAGTGAAAAAACAATGAACAAATAACTTGAACTTGAACTAAATCTTGAATTTGAATTAATTGGTTCTAATTTGTTCAAGCATAACCTTAAAAAATAAGTTTATATAATAAATTTTATGTATAACTAGTTATACATATAGTTAACTATCAGGAGTTATATGTATAACTGCATGCATTTTAAAGCATTTTATTTAATTTATATATTACTTTAGATCATATTACTTTGAATACTGGACCCAAAGACTTTATTCCCAATTACACTGTGGTACTCCAGATTAAAAATTTAAAAGTTTCAGTAAATATCCTGTTTTTGTTCCTCAATGTACTTCGTTAGTCCCTTAAGTTTTATGAACCTTATTATATATAAAGTTAAAAGTTTTGGAGCCTAAAAAAAGTTACAGAAACCTCCTTATCTCCTCCCTATTTTTTTTTTTTTTTTTTAATAAAGAAAATTTGACTTTCAAACCTGCATTTCTTTGTGGGACACTGCAGTGTCCCATGCATGCATGCTTGGTTTTTGACAACATTAGAACTTGCATCAGTCAATTGTTTGCAGATAATATACTCAAGAACTATATTCAAATATCATATGAACATGTTAGAGAATGTTCATATGATATTTGAACATCACAAATTTAATAATATTGTTGTGATATGTTATATAAATAATTCCATAATAGATTATGATATGAAAATAAGATAGGATATGAAGGCAATGATCAAAGAATAAATTTACTTATAGAAATTTAGATGTTTGTTTATTAGTTTCAGAATATTATATTATGTGTGACCGCGGCCTTCTATAATAACAGGCCTTGACATCGCGCAACAAAGTTGTTAAACTGAAGGCCAATTCCTAATACTGTGTTAACATTTTCATCTTTTAACATTAGATGAAAGTTTGTGTTCGCTCTTTTTTAATAAATCTTTAAAATGTGATTGGTTTATAAATTAGATAGCCCAACATCAAGACAATAACGTTGTTATTGTCTTGATGTTGATGTAAGGTTCAAGGCGTTAACTTTGTAAGGTAATAATATTGTCAAACTAACGATAAGTTTTTTTAATAATTAAAATGCCTTAAAAATGCCTTTCAAATGCTGTGTATCTCTTTGCAAGTCGAACTATCTCAACTACAACAAAAATATCAATTTATACAACTACAATATCAATTACAACTACAACAAAAATATCAATACTCAACTACGACAAAAATATTAATTTATAATTTCCCGAAGAATCTAGAGGAGAGAAAAAGATGTAGTGAAGCTATCCCAAGAACTGGTTTTATTGTTACAGACTATACAGCATTATGTCAACTGCATTGGCCAAATGAAGCACCTTTTGAAAGCAAATATGGGAAGCAACGACCTTTAAACCCACCATCTGTTTTTAAAATATTCCGCCTAGTTGTTTAGCCACACCAGCAAGTAAAGTTAGAAAAAATGTAACTTCAAGCGGTTTTCGAAGCATTTTACCAGATGAGTTAAATGATTTTCTAAAAGAGGATGAAATTATATTTGACGATATTCAATCTTTGTCAAGTGATAATAACGATGTTATTGTTTTCCAGCTTAATAAAAAAAGTTTACACATACAATCAAAAATGTACAAACTTGGTGTTTCATTATTTATTTTAGTAATTTTCAATGATTATTCATTTGTAGCTAACCATAATGGCACAATTTGTAATATTTCATATTTAGCTGTAAACAAATTAAAGTTAATAAAAACAAAATCAGCTTTATTTGAAGCAGTTAGATTTTTAAAAAATAAAGAAAGTTCGCTTCAATCAAATATTCTATTCGAACACCTTAATGCTATGAGAAAAGTTAATGTTGGTGAAGTTTTATATACTTCAGATATTATATGTAGAGCATATGAGTATTTTGCTATGCGACGAAGTTTATATGATTGTATGTGTATTGACTACAAGTTGCCAAGTATAAGGACTTTAACCCTGTTGAGATATATTGATAAAACTTTTTTTTTGCTTGAATCAACTTTTATTGGTGTTTTTTATTGTTGGTGATTTTTATTGTTACCATTTTTAGCAAAAAAAATTAAAAATACAGTTATCTTTCTAATATATAGATATATACTTTGTTATGGTTCTGCTTGTTATTGATACTATTTAATATTACATAAATATTCTTAATGAAATTTGAAATACGAAAAATATGGTTATCTTTTAACAATTTTTTGGTTTTCTTTTTATATTTCCGTTTTTACTAGAGATTATTATTAGAAAACATAGGCTGCCATTACACCCTACCTAATATAAAAATATATCAATATAAGTAAAAGTGAAAGTTTAATCGGCCTTCAGTTTTTACGGCATTTTGCGCGATGTCAAGGCCTGTTATTATAGAAGTCTACATCATTGAAAAAGTAGGTTTTTACATTTTTGTTTTCGTTTTTTTGTTTAACTACTTTTCCTTATTGATCACTTTTTTTCAGGATTCTCCTCATGGGTTCAAGATCATTACGCATAATATGTGTTCAATTACGCATAAACGTTAGTCATTGTAAGTAATAAATTAGGAAATAATTAATTGTGAAATATTGTAGTCATTAATAACTTCAAACTGGCTAATAATTAAAATTGCTCGACTAATAAGGTTCCTTATTAAAATTGCTTTTTTTCTCTCTCTCTCTCTCTCTCTCTCTCTCTCTCTCTCTTTCTCTCTCTCTCTCTCTCTATATATATATATATATATATATATATATATATATATATATATATATATATATTTATATTTATATTTATATTTATATTTATATATATTTGTATTTATATTTTTTTTTTTTTTTAGAAAATGTTTGAAGAAAGTTAGAAGATACTAAAAACCTTGGTATTACACAAGCCGAAGCGATTTAATTAATTCAATTGACAAAAAACGGCGTGTAAATCGCAAAAGAAAAAATAATATTTTTAATATTCGTTTCGGATGTATTGATTAATAGCATTTATTTTTAAATAAATTCATTTGGCAACACGTTTTTTAATTTTATAAAATTTCGTCATAATAGTTTAAGGTAAATCCCACATCGGTTATAGGTGGAAAACATCACATGTAAAAGATCAAAAATGCTACACGTTTTGAATACCGAATGGGATAAAGTAGCAAATACCAGATTAAGTTAAGCCTCTCTGAAAGCTTCGATGATTAATTTTAAATTACTATTTAAGTAATTTTTAAATTAAAAGAATTTTTAAAATTATCATAGAAGCATTCGGACTTTCATTTGTCTAGTATTGACTACTTTTATACCATTTGGAATAAAATATGTCGCATTTAAGATCCATAACATGTCGTATTTTCCACCTATATCCCATGTAGGATTTACCACATAAAACCCATGTGGGATTTACCATATGAAACCCACATGGGACAAAATAATAATCCCCATATGGGTTACATGTGGTAAAAACCCACGCGTATCCCATATGGGATTTACCATATGGAATCCATGTGGGATTTACCATATGAAACCCACATGGGACAAAATAATAATCCCCACATGGGTTACATGTGGAAAAAATCCACGCGTATCCCATGTGCGCTTTTTCACTGGGTATGCTGACGAACACTTGTAAAGATTTGCTGTCCAATTTATGCGAACGGTTTCATGTAAAAACTGGTATCATTTGCAATTCGAATTATTCTTTATCATATCTTTATATGTGTGGATTTTTTTGTAGAAATTAGTTTGATCATTTTCATTTACATTTCTTTTTCTTACGAAGTAGAGCTGAATCATCACCGGTGCTTATAGTCACCAGTGATGGTTCATTGGTGTCATGCAGCCTTTCACTGAAAAGGATGTATCGCATCGTTTTATTGCAACCTTATAATTGACATTCCAATTAAAACTAAACAATGTTTTAAGTTCAGGTTGTATTGAAGTTCTATCAATATCAACTTCTGAAATTACCTCTGAAATGCAAATACATGAGCTTGTTATTTTTGTAATCTTTTTGAGTGGTTTGAAGTTTTGAAGTTACAAGTGGTTGTAATCTTTTTGAGTGGTTTGGTTTGAGTATGATAGGTTTATACATAACTATAGTTAAATCAAACTGGTGTAACAGTCAAAAAATAATGCGTGCAGTTACACAGCCAAGTCATAAATTAACAAAAACACCCACAGCGTAGAGTTTTTTTCAAAAATACCCACAACAAATTGTGCGTATTTTGGCAAAAAAAACTCCCATTTTGAAACTTTTATAATCTTATTAAATTTCATTTGGTGTTGACATTTAAACCATAATCTTAAGTGTTTATTTAAATACACCATAATCTTAAGTGTTTATTTAAATACACCATAATCTTAAGTATTTATTTAAGAAAATATTTATATCTTTTATTTTTTTTAATTTAAAAGGTTTTAGCCTAAATAAAACACCCGTTTTATAGTTAACGTTCAATCTAATTTTATGAGAGAAAAGCTTTTCTCTGGTTATAAAAATACATTTAAACATCTTTAAACAGATCCTTGAGAAACTCTACATGTAATATCATGTAATAGCGCATCAATTAAACAAGGAATTTTTTTAGAGCAAATAAAAATTGCTAAAGTGACACCTATTTATAAAGAGGGCGATCAATCTAAAATAACAAACTATCACCCCATCTCTGTGCTTTCTATCTTTTCGAAAGTTTTAGAAAGAATTATGCGTAACAGAGTATACAAACATCTTGACAAAAATAACTTACTATACGCTAATCAGTTTGGTTTTAAAAAGGACAACTCAACGGAGCATGCCATCATCCGATTTGTAAATGAAATCTCAAAATCTTTTGAACAATCAAAATATACTTTAGGTATTTTGGTTGACCTAGCGAAAGCCTTCGATACGGTCAACCATCACATTTTACTTGAAAAGCTGAAATACTATGGAATAAATAAACAAGTGTTAAGGTGGTTCAAAAGTTACTTATCGAATAGAAAACAATTTGTTATTGGTAATGACAGCTATCAAAACAATTGTCTAAATATGACATGCGGGGTTCCACAAGGTTCAATCCTTGGACCACTCCTTTTTTTAACCTATATAAACGATCTAAATAAAGCAACTAACCTGATGAGCATCATGTTCGCAAATGATACTAATTTATTTGTCTCTAAGAGTGATATTAACGAACTTTTTGCTACAGCAAATAAAAAACTTGAACATTTGTCCCACTGGTTCAAATGTAATAAACTAACACTAAACACCGAAAAAACTAATTGGCACTTTTTCATTCGCTTAAGAAAAAAAATTTCTTACCCTCAAACTTGCCTCAAATCTTTATTGACAATATTAAAATTAAAAGAGATTCCGTCACCAAATTAATAGGTGTTTATCTCGATGAGAAAATTACTTGTAATCAACACATTAATTATATATGCTCTAAAGTCTCTAAAAACATTGGAGTTTTATACAAAGCTCGAAGTTATCTCAATAAGATAAATTTAAGACAACTCTATTTCTCATTTATTCATTGTTACTTAAACTATGCAAATATTGCCTGGGGAAGTAATGAAAAAAGTAAACTACAACGTCTTTAACGCTGTCAGAAACGGGCAATTCGCATAATTAACTTTGCTGATCGTTTTTCTCATTGTAAACCTTACTTTATTGAAATGAGAATTTTAAATATATATGAACTCAACGTTTTAAAAATTTTATGTTTTGTTTATATGTGGAAAAACAATCTATCTCCTCCAGTCTTTAAAGATCTCCTCAATTTAAAACCAACCAACAAATACGAACTTAGAAATATAAATTTTGTAAAAAAACCTTTTTGTCACACAAATTTTAATCAATTCTGTCTTGCCGATCGTGCACCACACCTGTGGAATAAACTTGTTTTGCCAAATTTTGTTTTTGATCTAACTAATTCTCTTCATGTTTTTAAAAACAAAGCAAAAAATTTTATTCTTTCTCAAGATAACATTTTACAATAATACTAATCACTTGAAAAAATTTAATTTCTTGTTATTTTAACTTAACTTGTGAACTTTTTTTTTTTTTTTTCTCACGTTTTGTATTTTATATTGTTTACAATATTTTGCTAGTTTTTATTATTTACAGTTTAACTCGTGTAAAAGATTAATAAATATGTATTTTTCATAACACCTTGCACTTCACAATTATTGTAAATAAAAAATATTAAAAAAGATGTAAAAAACTATATATTTTATTATATTTTATAAGGTCCCGATGACAAGATCCTTGTGATCTTCTTTCGGAAACTTAGTTTATATTGTTAGTCTGCTATATTTATATATTTTTAAAAGTATTTTAATAGTTTATTTTATTGTATAACTACTGACTTTTTAAACTGAAATAATAAAAACAACAAAAAAAATAAAAAATTTAACAAATTTGATGAAAGTGTTTCATCGGAGTGAACAAATTATTTACGATTAGTTAAATAACTTTTAAACCATTTTAAAACATTACCTGTTATACCATAATATTTTAATTTTTTAGCAAGAATTTTATGATCAATTTTATCAAACGCTTTCGCTTAATCGATAAATATATCCAATGTGAATTTAAATTTTTCAAATGAGTCTTAAATACTTCTAGTAAGCTATATAATAGCATATTCTGTTGAACTATTTTTTTTGAAACCATATTACATGTATTATAATAATTTGTTTGCTAAAAGGTGGTTGTATATTCTAATGTACAAAATTCTATCTAAAATATTAGAAATAACAGAGAGGGTGGAATTTGAACGATAGTGTTTTACATTAGCTTTTTCTCCTTCTTTAAATATAGGAACAATTTTTGCTATATTTAAATCAGGAAAAACTCCCTGATTAATAGAGCATTTAAAAATTTGGAAAAGTATGTCTTTAAAAAGGTCTTATAAACACAGCTTATAATAATATTCAGATTGACATCATCAGGAAAACTGCTTTATTTGGTTTTAACAATTTAAAAGCAATTCCAAACTTTTCAAAAGACGAATCAAAAAATGTAGATACGAGTTTAAAGGGTCATATGTTTCCTTTATTAATTTTTTAGGGTTTAGAATTTTTTCGGCTAGGTTTGGTCCTACAAATACAAAATATTTATTAAATTTGGAAGCAATTGTTTTTTGATCAAGAAAAAGATTACCATCTACTTTAATAGCTGAGGGCAAAGATTGTGACATTTTCTTAGTGTTACCAGTATATTCGTTTATTAGCTGCCAAGTATGATTTGAGTTTAATTTGTATTTTTCAAGTAAATCAGCGTAGTATTTTTTTTTTGAATTTTTTCTTATGTGTTCAAATAATGTTACGTAATTTTTATAAATGTTCTTACTCTCAGTTGTGTTTGATTTTAAATATTTAATATAAAGTTTTTTTTAATTTTAGAAGATCTTAGAATACCCGCAGTAATCCATGGCGATTTAATTTTTTTATGTTTGTAACTTACTTTTACTTTGGGGAAACCGATGTCATAAAATTCGCAAAAAATTTAAAAAAAGATTTGTATATTAAATTAATGTCTTCAGAAAAGTTAAGAATGTCCCAATTAATGAAAGATAGTTAATATTTAAAAGATTCTAGGTTTTTATTATGAAAAATCGTATTTTAAAAGATTTTTTTTCATTATATAAAATTTTCGCATAAATATCTATTAAAAAGAAAATAGGGAATTAATTAAATATGTCACTTTTAATAAAATATCGTTGGTTAAAATGCTATCAATTAAGGAAGTTGTTGTTTGAGTAATTCTATTTGGTTTATTTATTAGAGGAACTGCTCCAACCAATGACAATGCTCCATTTTCAAATAGGCTATTATAAAACTCGTTTATGTCTTTTTTGACGTGGTACTCAAAGCTATTTAAATTCAGATCACCTGATATGTAAAGTAATTTCTTTTCGTGGTTGCTTTTATTTATAATATCATCACGTTAAAATATACTAAGAGTTCTAATTTCGCCAGTAGGTGGGCGATAACAACAGCTAATCGCAATGTTTTTTAGTTTCATTGATCAATATTTCAATCATTAAAACCTCTTTATTGACGTCAGAAATACTCATGTCATGCCTAATAAAATACCGCAGGTTTTCTTTTACATAAATAACTAAACTACCGCCGCGTTTATTAGTTTTCCGCTATAATGAAATCAAATTATAGCCCGGTATTATAAATTTATCTAAATTTGAGTCATCAGAACTACACCAAGTTTCAGTTAGGCATATTACTCTAAAAATACTTAGATTTTCCTCAAAGCTATTGCGAAGCTTTTCAAGATTTTTTTTGAACTTCTTATATTTATATGAATTGCATTAAATTTATCATGCTTAAGAAATTCTTTTAGTTCATAATTATAAAAATAGGTGCAGTTGTTTTGTAAAGCATCTGTTTCACTAAAATAACTTTGATCCTGATCAATAACAGACCTGATAACTCTTTGTCAAGTATAAAATCGTGAGTTGAAAAATATCAAAATTTTTTGAGAGATTTGAATTCATTTTAGTATTTGAAAATTTGAAAACAATAATAATTAAGAAAATAATAAAGATAAAATAATCCCAGTGGGCACGGTACGTTTTTAAAACGTTTTTTAGACGTTTTTATAAGGTTTAAACCTAATAAAAACGTCTAAAGAACGTTTTAAAAACGTACTGTGCCCACTGGGATAACTCTAAGATCAAAAAATATCTTAATCGCGCGTTACAAGTTTATTATATACCACTTAAGGTTACCTTTAAATCTCAAATCTTCTTTAAATAACTATCTTCGCAGTTCGCTGTCTTCGTTTCGTAAAATCGCTCGTTCCATAATTTTAACTGAAAATAGTTATCTAACGCAGTTTTTTTGTCTTGTAGTTTAAAAATTTTACTATTATGGTCAGGGCCGTCCCGAAGAGGTCTCTTGGGTGGGAGGGGGGATCGTATGTGTTTTTTGCCAAGTAGAGACACACACACACAAAAAAGGTCCTCGATATTTGACATTCGCCAATTATACTTCAAAACTTGCCAACTGAAATGCTAAATGTGCCAAATCAAATGCATATACAACAGCTTTAAGGACGGCCCTAATTATGGTTCTGTTGTACTTTTTTCCCCCATTCTGTGTGCCCGTTCAATTTAAACATTACATTTAAAACTAAGTTTTGACTTTAAAATATTTTGAATCTTTTCCTCGCTTAACTCCCACGTTTCATTTTCGTCTTCTTTAGTTCCCGTAAACCTTAGGTTATTTCTTCTGCTCCTGTCTTTTTTTTTCCTGTCCAATCCAGCCGGTTTGACTTTGGCTACAACGTTTGTTGTATCATTTTGGTTTGATGTTGAGTTTTGCTTTTTTTTATTTCAGAAAGTTCTTGAACAATTGATTCTTATTTCTCGCTGAGAATCTCTGCCGATTCCCTTAGTTCCCTAGTTTCTTTTTTTGGTTTTATATTTTCTTCTTAAGGAATTAATAGCTTTACTTCCATTTTTTTTTTTTTAAATTTATTTATTTTGTCATTAAAAAAAGAATACAATGCCGTTTTATATAAATAAAATCTACATGACCGGGGCTAAAAAAAGACAATATTTGCCTTATCACAACGCCCAATTATTATTTTATCAAACTTCCCTTTAAATGTTTTCAATAAAGTATTCTCATGAGTATCTAATAATTTGAGAGACAGTAAATTTGAGAGACAGTAAATTTAGCAATTCTTAGTTGAGTTAACAAAAGTACATCCGTTCTCGTCAAAAGTTTTTGCAAAAATTTTTTTTTATTCTGTTTTGTGATTCTGTTTTTAATTTTTCAACTTTGAAATTTAAATGATAAATTTTTATAGAAGGTAGAAAAATAATAAACAAAATTCTACAATATATTCATTGATTTTATCTTATTTAAACATTAGTTTAAATAAGTGATTAGGTTGCATAAATATCCATATATATAATATAAGCTTTTAACATTTGAAAATCAAAATTTTTCAGCGACTGAATGAAATATCATTGATATATATCAGTTAATGTTTTCTTCACCAGCTTACTGGTAAACCCAGGTTTCAACTGGTAAATCTAAACATTTTAGATTCACTTAGAAAAAAGAAAATAAATTTTAAATATACGAAACATCATTTGGACAAAGCAAAGAAAGACCATTTCATATTAACAGTATTATTTCATATTAACAGTATTGTTGTGTTAAAAATTTTTCTGAGAGTTATGATGACATTAGAATAGATAATTGGAATAATTTGTAGATTGAGTAATGAGCGAGGTAGTAGGTAAAATGCGAATTTTTTTGCTAACCATAGATCTATTGGTTGTTAATGATGTAATATTTTTTATTTTCCGTTTGCCGTTAAATTGTTTTTTTGCTATATATTTTATGGACTTAGCAGAAACGTAAATTATAACTGATTTAAAATAATTTAAGTCTAATTTAAGTAAGATATATCAAATACCATTATATTTAATTTAACTTAAAAAATTTATGAGCAAACGTTTTTAAAAATCATGATTGTAGTGGTCATTAAAATGTAATACCTTTGTTTGCAAAAAAGTATGCATTTTACTGGTTCGCAGTTCGCATTTTACCGACTACCAATTAGTGAATGTTATAAAATGTTTTCAAAAATGCGTAGCAACGTAACAATGAATGCTATAGAGTCTTTTTAAAGTACGTAACGACGTAACGATGTAACGACGGCTCTTTGAAATCATTAGGAAAAGAGATTATAGTGAGTAAACATAAAACGTTGTTTATGATTATATTAAACACACACGCACACACTTTTTGAAGAAAAAAAATTCAAATTATGATATTCTCAAGGAGTATAAAAATTTAGAAAAGTTTAAATCAAAAGAAAATATTTTTTTAAATAACTCTTTTTTTTTTTCTTATTTCCTCTACTTTGCCAAACAAGCTTTTTTGGAAAATGTAATTCCGTAATTTAAAGATAGGAAACAAAACAGAGCCTGAAAAGCACCTACTAGTTTGATTAGGGGAAAGGGGGCTAAATAGTACCCCCTAAGGACAAAAATTAATAAAAATAAAACTAAATGTAGGAAAAAGTTTATTTTTAGATAGAAACAAGCCTTGATAAAACTAAAACAAATAATCATGATTTTAAGATGTAAATACTAAAATAAAGGGCACACTAATAAAAACTAAAAATAAACAAGGTGGTATTAATTACCTAAAAGAAAGTTCAAATAGTACCACTAGTGAGGCTAATAAGTACCAAAGGGTATGAAGAAAAAAAAAGCTCAGCACTAATAATAAGTATGACTAAACATAGTTTTCTACTTTAGTGTTTTAATGGGCAAAGTAAATCGGATTAAAACGTATTTATTAATAAAGAAGAATGGATGGGCTAACACCATAAAAAAATATAAATACTTACGTAATCCACGCCTGCAAGGTACAACTAGTAGGACAGTGTAATTATTACATCAAGTAGTGTAAAAAAAGGGAAACAGACTTACCTCCTTTCTTTACCGTTCGATTCCGCCATTTTTTGGTCAGTATACATATTTCATCTGCTGGCTTGATTTATCGTGTTTCCGCCAATTTCAACGAATCAGAAAAAGAACAATGACGCTGGTACGATTTGCACAGCGGTACTAATTACCCCCCTTTCCCCTAAAGGTAGCCTGATATTTCACTTAAATAGCAATAAACTAGTATTCGGAACTTATGCGCATATCGACGAATATATGCCATACCATTCAAAAGTTATGCGCATAATATGTGTTTACTTAATTTTTTATTCTTAAGTAGTTAATTACAGAAACAATATTAAGACAACGTTGTCACTCAAGAAGTAAATATATAAAAAAGAAATTACAAAGTCGCACGCTTTAAAAACAAAAAGCCGCAGCAATAAACGCGAGCTTTAAGCAAGAGGGAATTACAGTATTTGGTTGCATTAATAAATAATGCAATACTGACCCCCACTTAAGTGTCCTTATTCACTAAGGGTATGTTCTTTTCATCAATGAAGGTTATTTTTAAAATGTTATTAGTATCAAGAATTTGAATAGGTTTATGCTTTTCCAATAGATATAATTTATTGATTGCCTTTTTTATGAATTGAAGTTTATTACCAGAAATACATCTAGCTGAAGCTGCACAAATCTGATTGTCATTTGATGATACTAATTTCTGCACGATACCTAGCTTCCATTCGCAACGCAACGTTTTTGGATCATCTATTATAACGATAACACCAATTTTAATCATATGACCGGAGCTTTGCGACATGAAATTCTCTTAGCTCAATTAAATATTCTCCATCTCTGCCAAAAGTGCTCCAGGATGGTTCTACTATGATAGTACTGTTTACCTAAGTTGAGTTCTTTATCAACAGGAATATTTGAATCCAATGATTTTAAGTTAAGTTTACGTCCAAACATAAGATGATTAGGTGTTAAAGACTCGTTACCAGGTGTTTCATTTTCAAAAGTAATTGGCCTGTTGCAAATTACAATTACTATTTCTGAAAGAATTGTAAGCATTTCTTCATAATTTAATCTTGATGTAGTAAGTATCTTTTTCAGAGTTTGTTTTATTGTCCCAATCATTCTCTCAAAGAACCCACCCCACCACGGCGCTGCAGCCACCTTGAAACGCCAACGGATACGCTTCGAAGACAAAAAGGCTTGGGTTTCATCTGCAGAAAAATGTGTATCATTATCGCTGACTATCTCAAAGGGTGAACCATAACCTCCAAAAAAAAGACGTAGACAACAAATATATGACTGTGCAGAACAATCAGGAACAAGACCTTGGAACCAAAGTTCATTACTTTGTAAATCACTAAATTTACTACCACGCGATATAATATCTGCTGGGTTTCCTTCACCTTCAATATGATCCCAAAACTTAACCTTGTATAACAAACGAATTTTTTTCTAAACGCTTTCGAATAAACAATTCATAGATCTTATTTTCATTTTTAACCCAATTCAGGCAGATTATGGAATCAGAAAATAATTTTATTTGAGTAATATTGTATACACAAGATAATTCTTTGGAAGCAACTGACATTAAATTAGTTAGTAATAACATGGCTTTTAATTCCAGCCTTGGAATTGTAATTTTACTTAAAGGAGAAACTTTAGATTTAGAAGTGACCAGACAAGTGCTGTAATTATTATCAATGCAACATCTAAAATAGATGCAACAACCATACGCTTTAAGACTTGCATCACTAAAGCCATATAATTCAAATTTGATATGATCTGGTTTATCAAACAATTTCACATGCCACCTTGGCACACACACAAAAGGGACAGAAATTAAATCTCGAAAAATTTGATCCCACTTATTCAGAATATTACCATCTATTATAACATTCCAACCAAGTTTCAGTTTACAAATAGATTGAAACAATATTTTACATCTCACAATAACAGGATTTAAAAGTCCTAACGGGTCAAAGAAATTTGCAATAAACTTAAGAATATCTCTTTTTGTTGGTTTAGTGTTAACAGTAGGACGTAAACGAAAAAATAAAACAATCTTCTGATTTATTCCATTTCAAACCGAAAACTTTTGAAATATTGCACGAAGCAAAGTTGTCCTTTTGAATCAAATCGCACAACTCTTTTGAATTTGACTTAAACTTCCTAAGATTAAAACCACTTTCTTTTAAACACAATTGGTATTTTGATAAAAAATGAGTCTTTCAGAAACAGAATCACTACTTGTATTTAAAATCATCTACATGAAGTGATTGAATCAATTTTTTGACAAACTCAGGGTCTTTATCTAGAGAATGTTCTGTATGAGTTAGAAGTGTTGCAGATAGTAAAAGGGCGAAGATGTTACACCAAATAAAACTCTGCATAAACGATATGTACTTAACACAGCTGAATGCAATTTAGTATTATTTAAATCAAACAAGTCATCATACCATATAAAACGTACAAAGCTATGGTGCTTTTCAGCTAACAATATATTTAAAAATGCTTTTTTAATATCCAAAATGAAGGCAATTCGCTTTGAACGAAAACGTAATAATACTCCAAATAAAGAATTTGTAAGAGTCCAGAAAACAAACAATCATTTAATGAGGGACCAGATACAGATGAACTTGCATCGAAGACTACACGTACTCTTGAAGTCTGCTTATCATCAGGAACAATTGGTTGATGCGGTAAATAGTGGACATCACCAACATTGCTATCAAAATTAGACACTCGTTCAATAATGGCCTTTGTTAATTGATCCTTGGTAATTTCATTGTAAGACGTAAACAAATTTGAATATTTCATAAACTTTTTTTCCAATACCAAAAACCTACTTTTGCTTAAATTATAGTTATCACCTAACACCGGATGATCTAACTTAAATGTCAACTCAACTTCATACCTTTGGCCATCAAACCTTATACTGTTTTGAAACTGATCACATAGAATTTCATCACTTACATTCATCTTTGTATCATCCCAAAGCAATTTAAACTCTTTTTTAATTGCTAATCAGCTATTAACGAATTCAGATTCAATTTTAAAAACGTGTGTTGATAAAACAGTTGAACTATCTGTTCTATCTCTTTCAACAATCATAGGTCCGCTACTAATGTACCCCACTTTTGATTTAATAGCTACTGGACCACTAATTCCTAAAATGACCTAATTTTTCATAAATTTCCAACAAAAATTAGCTCCAATCAATATATCAACAGATAAAGTTCCATTTTATTTGTTATCATCAGCTAACCTTTGACCTCTCAAATGACTATAGTTACTAGAAGCAATACCAATGCCCTGTCCAGTTAAAGGAGAGTAGATGTCTTTAACAAGACATTATATGACAGTGTAATAACCATAAATACTTTTAACACACAACTTAATTCTGTCTAAGACCTCTGAAATACTACCCTGTCCAAAGGTTTTGATGTTAACTTCTTTTTAGCATACCGTTTTTAATTTAAGTTTGGAACAGGCTGAAGTAGAAATATAACTGAGCTGCTAACAATTATCAAACAAAAGTTGGCAGGTTGCATAAAGTGAATGGTCATCATTTCCAACAGTTATTAATGCAGTTTGCAGCAAAACAGCTTAAGTTGGAAGAAGAGAAGCACTGGCAACTGAGGTCAAATTTCCATTTTGTTTTTCATTATCAGATCTTGCATAAGCCTCTCGCTTGTCATTATCACAAACTGAGATATGGTGAAGACAACCACATTTAAAACATTTAAAGGGTAAAGGGCATTGATGACTAAGGTGACCTTCATAAAGACAACGAAAGCATTGCCTCTTCTCGCTAAAAACCTTCCTTCGAGCTGTAAAGTTTGTAATAACTTGAAATTGATGAGGTTTGTGATTATTATTGCGGAATATGCATGAAAGTTGAATAGCAGTAGAATTATTCTTTGTAAATGGTAAATTGTCATTATGATAACTATTTCGTTCAAAATAGGTAGGTCGCCTTTTATTTGATGCTCCCATAGAATGAAATGTACTGACTGTGAACGGTAAAGTAGAAGGTTCAAAAGAGTTGTTACTTTGTTCACGTGCTCTTAATTCAGATTTCAGCACATCGAGGACATTTCTTATTTTCCAAGTTTCGTTTTCATTTAGCTTACAACTAATAATAAGATTAAGGTCATCAGGTATTTTCTCAAGTAACACTGGGATTAACAAAGCACCATACATTAAAGAACTAATTCCAAGGTTTTCTTAACTGCAAACCTGGATTTCAATTACATCTAAAATTCTTCTTAAAGAGTTGATATTCTTTATGTTAATTACACGCTCTAGAGATAAAAGTTTTTTCATGTGAAAAGATATCAATATTTGTTTATTTGAAAAATGATCTTTCAAAATGTCTAATGCAATTATATAATTATCATTGGAAAGTGATAAGTAAATAATTTTTCATTTGATTTTCTGTAATTAACTTTATTAGTAAATATTTCAAATTATTTTCGTAATTTTTAAACGAATTTCTATATCACAAAACTTAACAATTTAATTTATTTTTGTATTACACTTGCTCATTTATAATTTCGTCACCTTTAAACTCGCTGAGAACTGCTCCTTCCTCTAAAATGTAGTCATTTTTGCCGTTAGTATCCAACAAAACAATATTGGTATATATGAAAACTAATTTTTTTACGCTGGACACTTCTGACTACCAACAATGTTCCAATAATTCTTTGAGCTTATTTTAAAAATTGTCTATGTTTTTTGTCATAGTTGAAATTTCTCCAACAAATTCAATCTTTTCACTTTCAACTGTCTCAGCAATTGTTGGATTTGTTTTGTAATTCTGAAATTGAACTTATTATATCAGTCTTATTTTCACTAAAACAGAATCTTTCTGCAGCACACTTCGGTGTCAGCATAAACAAAATTCCCATATTTGAGATGATAAGAAATATAAAGCGCTTCATAACCATTTCCTGAACAATTTCCTCATTAGCGAATTTCTGGAATATTTCTTGAATTTGTTTTTAGAGCATTTTTTTTCAAAAATACATTTTCCTCATCCGCAAGTTGAATCAAAACATACTTTACCAAATAAAAGTCGTTCATTGAATTAAATTGACTGACCATCGAGTCGAGAAACAGGCATTGTGAGTAAGCGAGGAATGTTAGCTGCAATTCTCTTTTTTTCAAACTTTGCTTTAACAATGTGATGATTTTTCACAAACTTGATGATTTTCTCAGCTTCTTTGATGGTCTTTGAACTTTCAGCAGTACAAAAAATGTTCTTAACGAGAAGATTCATACCGTGTGCTGTACAACCACACGTCGAGATGAGTGGACATTTTTCTTCAATTGATTTCTAAACAACTTTCATTGTTGGAGCGTTGTCAGTGGTTACGCTTCTAAACTTTTGATGGCCAAGAGTCTCAATTACTTCAATAATGGCACCTGCAACAGCTGCAGCGTTTTGAATTAAGGCCGATGGTTGATTGAAGTATAGAGAAACGGTTTTGTATTTGGTGCCTTGATACAAGAGTTTACTATATGATCGCCACCAATATTTGTCCAACCATCACTGAAGAGCATTAAATTTTCAGATGATTTGAGAATTTCTTTCAATTTAACGGAGCATTCTGCGTACTTTTTATCAAGAAGCAAGCCTAACACCGTTTTTGCGCACGGTATTGATGATGCATACGATGGATTAAATGTTTTGATCAAATCCTTAAAAGCTTCAGATTCAACAAGACGAAATGATATTCCAGTTCGGTAAAAGAAATGACATTGTCGACTACTTTGTATGTTTCAGCTGAGATTACGATGTTGCAGTTGAAGTTGATTGATGATTCAACTTTTTGTTTTGCAAACAAACGTTTCTCATTTTCACTAGCGTTTGATGTTAAACATGATGTTCGTTTATGTGCTGCGACGCAATCTTTTGTCCATTGAACTGTCTTTTGGCAGGCAATGCAAGTTCCAGTTGTCTTCACTGTATCAAGATTTTGCAAATTTATTGCAAAGTTTTTCTGGTTGACGAAAAATTCTTTTACTTACTCATCTCTTTTAATCAAAACTAAATATATAATTAATTATAATTATATATTTTATAATTAATAATTTAAAGCTATTAATTATAAAAGTGTTAGTTAAAGAGTTTTAATAGTGGAATTAAAAGTTGTTAACTTATAATTCCACTATTAAAACTGATGGGTTTTTAATTAATGGTTTGAAATTGAAAAAAGTTATGCACTTAAGTATGTGCATAATTATGCGAATATATGCGCACAATTTATTGGCGAATATCTGCGTATACAAATTTTTCCAAACTCTACAACAAACTATTTAATTCAAACCAACATTTTTGTTTTCTCAAAATGTTGCCAACTTGTTTTAAACCTATTATTTTTTTAGAAGCTATTTGAATCATTATATGAATATCTTTATTTACTTGTTTCTAAGGATATCACTATTTACTTGTTTCTAATGATTTTTAAGATCGACGTTATTTACTTTCTCACCAAAAAAAAAGAACTAAGTTTGGAAAACATGAGAGAGATAATTATTTGATTAAGTGGACTTATGCTTTTAAGACCAATAATAAAATAAAAGCGTATTAGGCAACACTATATCTAATTCGTAGCTAACAAGGTGAATCAAGGTTTGGTGCTAACTAAACATAACTAATGTTACTTGATTTATATATTATTGATATGTTGGATAACATTACATGTCAATGTAAATTAATTTCAGATGACACAAAGACTTTACCAACTATATCTAATGAACAGATCATCTAAATTTACAACAAACTGATGATAGAATATCAGAATGGACTAAAACATGGTCTAATACTTTCAACAAGAAAAATGTAAGGTCAAAAAAACCAAAATTTAGCTACAAATTAAACGATCACAAATCGAAAAAAACTGTAAAGGAGGAAAAAAAAGAACACACATTTATTGTTTACATAAGATCTAAAATGAAAAGAACATAATGCTACAATGATAAATAAAGCAAACTGTTATAGATAAATTAAGATATTACAGTTATAGATAAATTAAGATATTACAGTTATAAAGAGCGGTAAAATATATTAGAAATTTTTTCTTTACAAACACAAAGAGAAAAAAGTGTTCTAATCTTACAATACAAAAACCATCACGGATATGAAACAATCAATTGAATAAAGCTATTACTTATCAACTAACTTCATGTAAGAATTTCGCATTCCAACACTAAGCACTTCATAAAAACTTGTTCACTAAAAAATACCTTTTTCACCAACAGAATTGAAAGTAATTGAAAAAAACTAAGATGGAAAACAATAGAACATAAAACACTTTTAAAATGGGTTAGACAAAACAATCAATCTAAAGGCTATTATTTAACGTAACTTAAATCTGCATTCCGTTTTTAATAAAACTACAGCTATAATAGTAGATAATATAGATAATATCATATATATATATATATATATATATATATATATATATATATATATATATATATATATATATATATATATATATATATATATATATATATATATATATATATATATGATATTATCTATATTATCTACTATTATAGCTGTATTTATTATAATAAAAGAGAACGAGATATCTGTCAGTCGATATTTTCTTTGTCCGCGCTTAACATAATAATATATACTATATATAATAAACTAATAAATAAACTTTGATTTTAGTCAATTGAAAAGAAATAAAAATTAAGAATAATTTAATTTAGTTTATTGTTGTTTTATTGAATAATGAAAAAAAAAGTTGAAGGATAATGAAGAGAATGCTAACTTTTCTACCGAGTTTCGAATTATGATCGATGTAATAGTATATCAAATGTAAAAACATATATCCTTGAAAAATAAAAAATAATTTAAAACTAGTTTAAAACGTTGGCTAATTTTTACAACGCTAATTATCCATGTATTTTAATGCAGATTATACATGATTTGGTAATTTTTAAATATATTTCTACCTGTAAAAATATATATTATAAAATATATTATAACATATTTGTACTTGTACAAAATATACTTAATTGTTACATCTTTATGTAAACAAGTATTTAACAAATGCAAATATTCAAAAAATTATTCTTACGTAGTAATTTTCCAAATGTATAAAGAATCAAAACATTGTTATAAAAAATATTGTTAAGATATGAATACTTATCGAAAAACAAAAAAATAAAAAACTTGAAAAAAAGTAGTCAAAATGCAAAAACCAAGTCGTTGCTATGGCGGTAGTTAGGGAAAATCAAAAATATTCCATAGTGTTGTCTACTGACATACATGTATGGTACACTTTTGACTTATTTTAAAAACTAATCCTAGTTTTAGTAAAACATTTTGTACATTTTTTTGATTTTTGTAGGGATCTGTTTGCCATTAATTAAAGTAAAGGATTTCTTAATATAAATAGTTTTATTTAGAATAATTATGAGGTAATTATATTGTATCCTACTTCACACCATATAAAAAGCAATTCTATTGTTAAGACGTTTAAACTTGTTTTTTATAAAACATCATAAACCTTGACAAAAAAAACTTTTCTTTTTATTGATTTTTTTTAATATTTCAACTTCAAAACTTCAACTTTGAATAAATAATATAATAATAATGATAATAATAATAATAATAATAATAATAATAATGTTTTAAATATTTAAGCAGTATAAGTGTATGTAAATTAAATTTATTACAATATTACTTATTTAATATAAACATATAAAACAAAATTTTATATATTAACGATAGGATGCTTAAACTTAAAGATTTTGATTCAAAAATAAAGCTTTAATAAAAATGAGCAGGTAAAGATTGTCAACAACAAAATGTATAAGAAATATATATTTACATGTACCATATACAAATAAGATTTTCATAAATAAATGATATACAATATAAAATATCTAATTGCTTGTTTAATTTTTCTTTAAAAAATGCTTTGATACGGTTTGGTTTAATAACTTTTAGGACGTACGCAAGGTTGGACGCACGCCCCTAAAAAAAAGATTGGCCTGAGAAGTTTATTTACTACTTCTCATTGTCAAATTTATTTCATTTTGATTAAAAACCAAAAATACTAGATCGCAACTGAATTGAAAAAATTTGCAACCAAACTTACAATTTGTTACTTGTTATCAATTTTACAAAAAAAACAAAAAAATGTAGTTTTCAAAAAAAAAAAACTTTAAACATAAATATAAAAATCTGTCAAACAGATTTAGGAATTAAAATATTTTATTAATCTGTCAAACAGAGTTAAGAATTTAAGAAGTTCTACAATATATTTTTTATAATTAAACAAAACTAAACTTTTTATCGTATAGTCCTCCTCCGACCTTTTTCTTTGATTTTCTAAGCAAAGATCTAGGAGCGCAATATGAGTTAGTCCTCCAACTTCCACTTCTCAAGTTCTCAATCGCAGCTTTTTTTACCCTTAATTCTTGGTCTAATTTATCTATTACGTTCATATTCGTAACCATTTCTTGTCGTTGATAAGTATTCAAGTCAGTGACAGACTTAAGTAAACCTAAGATGTCTTTTAAATCTTTAAAAATAATTCTTTCTATTTCGTCGAGACTTTGCTTTTCTGCCTTATTAATTGATTGTAACTCGTCTGTAAGATAAGATATTATTAAATTTAAATCTAAAGTCTGCTCTTCGATGTAAAGTAAAGATAAGGTAGCTTCAATTAACTGTTGTTCTAAGCTGTTTATTTCAGTGTCAGACTCTATAACTGGTACTAAAACATCAATTTCAGAAGATAATCTATCATCGCCATTTTGTTTATTAGTATTAATTACTTTGTCCATTTCTTCGTGTTGGCTTTCGCTTGTTTTTTTGTTATTTGAACAGATTTTAAGCATGTTTTTATCGTATTCGTCGGATGTTCGGTTTTGATCAATTTCACACTTTGGTAAATGGCCTGACATTTTTTCTGAACAAGTGTTAACATCATTATCACAGGCGATTGCAGGGTTGTTTAATAATTCCACTTTTATAAACTCTTTTTTCTGTTTAACAGGCTTCGATTTTTTACTTTTATCTTTTTTTCGAAAAACGTTATACTCTAAAACCTCTGACGCAGGTTTTTCGTGAAATAAGTTTTTAGAAACATATTCAGGTTCGTTAGACTTTTCTTTAGACACCTTAATGTTTTGTTTTAATATTTTTGTACGATTTACTTTTTTCTTTTTCTTATTTAGTTCGTTATTTTTTTCTATAAAATTCAAGTTTGACTTATCCGCCATTTGCAATAGCGTACTAGAAACATCTTCGCCAAAAACTGCTTGAAGTTTTCTTAAGCTTTTTTGTTTACGAATTGTCTCTGGACTCATCAAAACAGGATGAGATATATCTGTCTTAAAAACTTTTTTTTTATCGTGCATCATATAATTTTCCGTTGAATCAGAAATTGTTTGCTCGTTAAACAAAATATTTTTACTTTGATCGGTGTGGCCAACTACGTTTTCATTTAAGTCCAGAAAAGTATTTGGAATATTTTGAATACGAAATGACGGTTCAATTTTTAATAAAAAGTCTTCGCAAGGTTGATCTGTAAAAGAATCTGTAGGCAATAGTTGTTTCAAATTTTCATATTTGCTAGAAATGTTTACATTATCATTTTGAGTGGCCTTACTGAGTGAAGTGTCAATATTATTCTTTGAACTTAGATCTATAGCATTTATATAAATATTGTTCTCTTCGGTTTGAATATACAAACTATCTACTTTTTTATCGTTATTGATTTTAATAAACGTTTTATTTACATCTGTATTATTATCGGGGGGTTTACAGCGCTCGTTTTCAATACTAGCAAGTTGGTCTAAAAATAACTGTTCGATATTAATGTGAGATATAGAAAATCTATTTGCTTTTATTTGATCCTGGGATTCACATGAATTAAAGTCTGGTGAAGGTAAACCACTATCTTTTTCGACTTGATAGTTTAGAGTCGTTTCGCTCATCATTTTCTGATCTTCTTCAAGGTTACTTTTACCGTCCACATAATAAATATGGGTGGAGTTTTTGAAATCGTTCATCCAAGCTGTTTTCTTTCGCGTTTTTTTTTTTACTTTTTTGTTTAGTTTTTGAATCTGAAAGTTTTCAGAAAAAACTGGACGATTAAAATCATTATTGCTAATTTCAAGAGAATTTTTATGTTTTTGTTGCGACTTACGAAAACGGTTTTCTTTTTCTAATTTTTGGCTAACTTTTACAGTATACTCTAAGTTAGAGCTTTTCTTGTTTTTAACTTTTAATATTTTTCGTTCGCCAGTAGAATTGTGAAAAGTTACTACTTGGTCGCTTCGTTTTAAATGTTTATCTTCTGCTTTACGACTTTTTTTTTTACTGCTTTGAATTGGTCGTTCCTTTGATTGATTTTTCTTACATAATTTTTTTCTAATTCCCGTATCTATAGCTGAGGTATTAAAAGTTTCAATAGAATTATTTTGATTATCTACGTAATCTTGCTTTACTTGAATAGCTTTTTCTATACTAACATTTCTTTTAATAGCGTTTACTGTATTGAAAACTTTTTGGGGTTTTCCTTCCTCCCCCTCAATTTCTCTGTTAGACGATTGAGTAACTTTGGCTATCGCGCACAGTATTTCTTTGTGCGAAGTATATTTCTGAATTCCTGATATAAAATACTTTTTTCCATTCACCGAAACTTTCATCGAGTTTGTATAATTCATTATGCAATTCAACTTTAATTAATTTTTAAGCGCGCTAAAAAAAGAAATGATTAAAATGAATAGAAAACCAAAATATAATTTATGATGGCTTTGAATATTAAAGCAAAAGCGGAAATCAAGTTCGAAACAAAGTAAAACACAAACAATCGCTTTATAGATATAAAAAGAATAAAAAATTATACATATAAAAGAAAAATATCTAACATAGATTCCACTTTTACTACTGTTGCCTAAAATGTGTTATTACATATTTTCATTTCATACAAACTAAAGTTTTGTATAAAATGAAAATAACTTTTGTTATTTTCATTTCAGAGATAACTAGGGTTTTCTCTTCCTGTCGTAAATATAATTTTTTTTTTTAAATGACATACTAGTCGATTAAATTAATTAAAACGTAATATATTTATTACCTAATCTAGAAACAAACAAATAAAATGTGTTATTAATTACAAAAAAAAATATCAGATTTAAGTTTAACTGTTTGTTTAAAAAAAAACAATTTTTTTTGTTTGAATTAAAAACAGTATTTTTCTTTGAATTAATAAACTAAATTAGATATAAAACATTACATAAAAAAATCCTGAAGTTTTTATTAAACTCCTTTCTCATTTTTAGTGGCTCAAACAGGAGAAAAGCATTCTTGATTTTTATATAATATATCAATAATTTAATAATCCTAATTTTTAAATAGCTATTGATTGTTTTAATTTCAATGTTAGAAATATAATAAGGCAAATATACAACAATATATCAATAAATAATATATGATTTGCATACAATCAATATAGTTTATATATACATATGTATATATATATATATATATATATATATATATATATATATATATATATATATATATATATATATATATACATATATATAAACTAATTTAAAACATCAGATAATACGAATTCTCTCAATAATAAATAATTTAATTTATTTGAAATTTTTGCCGGATTATAGGCAACGGCATCATCAGCATATAATATAATACAATTACAAAAAATTGTGACCGTTAAATAACAACAACAAAATTTTTTAAATTTCGACGTCACCTTTATAATGGCTTCTTTTACTTTAGTATGAAAAAAATGAACTCCAAAAATTTGCTTTAACATATTGTCCATTGTCCAATTTCATACCACCGTACATTGGAGAACATTGATGTTTTTATATTTCCAAGGCTTCACGGACTTTTCTTTCAATTTTTTTATTGAATGGGATAGGACAGAAACACTTATGTGTTTATTGAATGGGATATGACAGAAACACTTAAGTGTTTTGCCCTATCCCATTCAATATCCTCATCGCAATTTACTTTTTGCAAAGCTAATGCAGACTGGTTTAACTTGCTTTCAGTCAAAAAAATTTGGTGTTGTTAAACCCTTGTTCTTATTTGAATTTTAGATTCACCTACATACGCTTTGGAGCATTTGCAATTAGATAGGTTCCAGGTTGGCTGTTACGTGGTAATTTTGATTTATTTCTAGACGTTAATAGCGTTTTTAGGTTAGCATTTGACTTAAAAACAGTTCTATAACCAGCTTTTCTGAATATTCTTCTAAGTCTGGGAGATTATAGTGGTATCCATGATAAGAAATATCTTTAAGCATTTTTTCATCGCACCCATTTTCAATAAACACTTGAGATAAAAAATTTATCTCATCTTCTAAATGGTTTTTGCTGCATATTGAGTATGCTCTGTATATATATCCGTTAAATATTGCTTTTAAAATTTTGGGATCGTGATTAGAATGAGGTTTGATTTGGATATTGGTTATAGCATCTTTCATGTAAACCTTGAACTCATATTTTCCTTGTGTATTATTAATAACAGTTATATCCAAAAAGTTAAGTATCTTATTTTTGTTTTCAATTTCAATAGTATATTTTAAAGAAAGATGTTGTCTGTTAAGGATTGTTTGGAACTGTTCTGCTTGCTTTAAGTTAGAAAACCTAGCGAGGCTATCATCTACATATCTAAGAAAGGATTTAATATCAATTGAAAGAATCAGTGTCATTGCCATTTTTATTGCTTTTTCTTATGGTATTGTAAAAAAGATTCAGCCAAAACAATCATAAAAGACAATCCAATTGGGTCTTAATTCTCTAACTCATGAATCTCACCGTTCCACAAGAAATAACAACGAAACAAACAAAGTTCAATTACTTGTTTTGTTTCAGTTAAGTAAGCTTAGTTGAGTTTTTGTAAGAAACGCTTTTATTTAATTGATCCAAAAGTACTAAAGTTGCTTCTTTTAATTGTATTGATGGGTATAAGTTCACAATATCAAAGGATACCTGTATTTCATCTTTGTCAATTAACCACGGCTTAGTTTTGTTAATAAAGTCTTTTGAATTTTTTAACCTAATAGGATTTTCATTTAAGACCGGTTGTATTCTTCTAACCAAGTAATACCTAAAAACGTTATTAACGTCTAGAAATAAATCAAAATTACCACGCAACAGCCAACCTGAAACCTATCTAATTAAGTCCAAATGCTCCTAAGTGTATGTCGGTGAATCAAAACTTTAAATAAGAACAAGGGTTCAACAACACCAAATTTTTTTAACTGAAGGCAAGTTAAACCAGTCTGTGTTAGCTTTGCATAATGTAAATTGCGATGAGGATATTGAATGGGGTAGGGCAAAAACACTTAAAGTGTTTCTGTCCTATCCCATTCAATAAAAAAATTGAATGAAAAGTCCGTGAAGCCTTGGAAATACAAAAACATCAATGTTCTCCAATGTACGGTGGTATGAAATTGGACAATGGACAATATGTTAAAACAAACTTTTGGACTTCATTTTTTTCATACTAAAGTAAAAGAAGCCATTATAAAGGTGACGTCAAAATTTAAATAATTTTGTTGTTGTTATTTAACGGTCACAACTTTTTGTAATTGTATTATATTATATGCTGATGATGCCGTTGCCTATAATCCGGCAAAAATTTTAAATAAATTAAATTATTTAGTATTTAGAGAATTTGTATAATCTGATGTTTTAAATTAGTTTATATGTATGTTTATATATATATATATATATATATATATATATATATATATATATATATATATATATATATATATATATATATATATATATATATATATATATACTAAATTTTTAGAAAAAACAACTTTTAATGGAACTTAAAGTTTCATGCCTATCGGCAATCATGAAGTCCATGACGTGGCATACTATCGGCAATCATCAGCCATGAAGTCCAAATAAATCACTATCGGCAATCATCAGCGATGAAGTCCATGACTGAAGTCCATGACTTCATGGCTGATGATTGCCGAAGGCATGAAACTTTAAGCTCCATTAAAAGTTGTTTTTTCTGAAATTTAGTTATAAAACGCTCTGTTTTTGAAAAAATATATATTTTCTTAAATATTGAGCACTTTACAACAATCAAGAGTTTAGTATTTTTAATACTAAATCATACAACAGCAATATATATATATATATATATATATATATATATATATATATATATATATATATATATATATATATATATATATATATATATATATATATATATATATATATATATATATATATATATATATGTATATATATTCTAATATATATATATTAGAATGTCCCAGCCGCTTCTTTCATTCTAAAAAAGATCTGTTCATATTCTTAAAAATTGCTATTGGTTCTCGCAAGCAACTCGGTTAAATTTTTTCAATATTTTATTGGATTTAGGGGGAGCACAAGACCTTTGAACACTTACCGGGTCCCTAATATTATTAAAAAAAAAAGCTTTTTAAAAGTATGACATGTTGGGTCTCAAAAGAAGCGAATATAAAAATTTCAAAAATGATAATCATTTTATTAAAAAATTATTATTATAGAGTTTATTGCAGAAAAAAGACTTTTTATAACTAAAAATGAAAGAAGTGTAGGGGAGAACTTGCACCCTTGATCCGTAAGCACCTTTGATCCTATAGCCTTATCTCCTTACTTACATAACTTATTAAAAAGGGCTGATAACCAGCGTGTTATAAATATTGCATCTTCAAAATTAATTGTGTTTTGGTTAGAGAGTAGACCACTATTAAATTTATTTCTAAAGAGTTTGATTTTGACGATAAAAAGTAATTTTTTTACTTTTACAAGGAACCCCACATCTTTAATATTATTTTGAGTTGAATAATTTTGCTTATGTCATTTTGTAACTAAATTATTCACCTCTTGTATGGTTGCTTTTGGTAAGCTATGGAAGCATCTAATATGACAAAAAAAGAATTTTTGTAAAAACTGAGCGGGTTAGCACCCTTGATCCTGATGCGTTTATGCACCTTTGATCCTATGATCAAAGGTGCATACACACACACAAACAAAATGTTTAACCAATAAAGTAACATGTACAATATGTCATATTGTTTTTAAATAAATTTTTTTCTTCCAAAATGTAGCCTTAAAAGTAGATTTTATACTATTTTGTGTTTTTTTTGTCCTCCTAATACTCTTATATAATATAATTGTATTCATATATATATATGTATATATATATATATATATATATGTGTGTGTGTGTGTGTGTGTGTGTGTGTGTGTGTGTGTGTGTGTGTGTGTGTGTGTGTGTGTGTGTGTGTGTGTGTGTGTGTGTGTGTGTGTGTGTGTGTGTTTGTTAATAAAGTAGATTCTAATAATTAAAAATCTTTATAAATGTTCTTCCAAAAATTAGGAATATAGCAAAACTATATAAATATTTTTAATTTTTTTACAGTTAAATATGGTGTATCATGAAAAAAAAAAAACCGATAGACCACCAAGAGGTAAAGTTAATGAAAATGAAATGCGAGCAGCTGTTAATGCAGTTCTTAATGGTTGTACAGTTTATCGTGTATCTAAAGAGAGGGGAATCAATTTAATGACACTTAAGAGATATGTAAGGAAATGTCAATTAAATCCAAGTACAGTCTGCAAACCTAACTTCATTACCATGCAAATCTTTACCAACGAAGAAGAAACATCTTTATCAGACTATCTTTTAAAGGCTTCAAAACTTCACTATGGATTGTCAACCAAAACAACACGAAAACTTGCCTATGAATTTGCAATGACTCTTTCTAAGCGCATTCCTAAATCCTGGAAAATTTTACAAATTGCTGGGAAACAGTGGCTTCGTGGTTTTATGTTACGTAGGAATGAGTTATCTTTACGAAATCCAGAAGCTACTAGTATGGCACGAGCAACTGCTTTTAATCGTTATACAGTCGGAGAATTTTTCACCAATCTAAAAGATGTTCGTCTGCGACACAAATTTCAGCCACAAAACATATATAATGTTGATGAGACAGGTCTTACAACCGTTCAAAAACCAGTTAAAGTAATTGCTGAAAAAGGAGATAAACAAGTTGGAAGGATAACTTCAGCAGAAAGAGGGACATTGGTAACAGTTTGTTGTGCAGTTAATGCAATAGGAAACTCAATCCCCCCATTTTTTATTTTTTTAAGAGTTCATTTCAAAGGAAGTATGTTAAATGGTGGTCCACCTGGATGTGTTGGGGTTGCAAACCCATCTGGCTGGATGAATTGTGCAATGTTTTTTGAGTGGATGAAACATTTTATTCAAAATGTGAAATGTTCACCAGCTAATCCAGTGCTTTTACTTCTTGACAACCATGAGAGCCATGTTTCAATTGTGTGTTTGGATTTAGCTAAAAAAAATGGCATAACTATGCTGTCCTTTCCACCACATTGTAGTCACAAGCTGCAGCCATTAGATCGGTCAGTTTATGGGCCTTTGAAACGTTATTACAATACAGCCTGTGATGATTGGGTTGTATCTAATCCAAGACCGATGACCATATATGATATAGCTGCAGTTGTAAGGAAAGCTTATGCACAAGCTTTTACTTTGTCTAACATTTCTGCAGGATTTGCTGTGGCAGGAATTGAACCCTTTAATCCTAACATATTTTCTGATAATGAGTTTTTGGCTTCATATGTAACAGATCGTCCAGAACCTATTACTGCTAACCTATCTCCAGGTATTACTGATCCAGTTTCTGCTATTGCTCATGCCCCAGCTTTTAATCAATCATTGATGTCAAGTCTGTCATCAAGGCCAGCTTGTAGTGTATTGCCAATTCAGCCTATATCTGACCCTGTAAGTCAACTATCCAGTGTTTCTATTAATATCTCTCATCAAGCAAGTCTAGAAAAAATTAGGCCATTTCTGAAAGCTGGATCAAGGAAGTTCATTAAAGGACGTAAGCGTCAGCGTACCCGAATACTCACAGACACCCCTGTTCGAAATGAACTAAATAGGCTTCAGGAAATGAAAAAAAAGTCTCAGTCAAAAAAGAAAAAATATGAAAAGCAAAATAAGATCTTCATGACAAGGAAAAGAAAACTTGATCTTGAAAGTAATGAAAAAAAAAACGTTAAGTCTCAGTAAAAAATAACATTTTTTCCATTGATTTTTTCTTTTAAGAAAGATAAGTTTGTAGTAAAATTAATAATAACTTTATTGGTATTTATTATAGACATACTTTTGAAGACTTAAAAATAATTCTTACACATTTATGGTATAAGTTTGATCTCAGAACATGTATACACACATAGGATCAAGGGTGCATATAGGTAGGATCATGGGAGCATACTGGTATGCACCCATGATCCCAATTGAGGGTTCTTAGTTTTTATAATTTTAAATCTACTTAAAATATTCCGGTAAAAAAAAGATTATTGAATTATAATAGGGTATAAAATTTGCTATTATGTACTGTTACTTTAGAGATCGAAATGAAAACATATATTCAGTAAATTGGCCTGATAGATTTTTAGGATCATGGGTGCATACTCTCCCCTATTTTTTTGATTATAATTCCTAAAAAAAATTTTGTAAAATTTTGTAAAATTTTTATATAATTTCGCTTCTTTTGAGACCCAACATGACATACTTTTGAAAAACTTTTTTTTTATAATAGTAGGGACCCGGTAATTGTTCTACAGTCTTGTGCTCCCCCTAAATCCAATAAAATTTTGAAAAAATTTAACCGAGTTGCTTGTGAGAACTAATAGCAATTTTTAAGAATATGAACAGATCTTTTTTAGAATATAAGGGGCGGCTGGGACACCCACAGATATATATATATATATATATATATATATATATATATATAATATATATATATATATATATATATATATATATATATATATATATATGTATATATATATATGCTTTGTCTTTAAATTTATCAAATGATTCGCCTAGTGACGCAACGTATTCTATTAAAGAGTTAAGCAGCCTCACGGTTTGATGTAAGTCCGTGCTTGTACTCTATTATTTTTTTAATTTTTTATGAAACTTTTTTTACAACTTAAGTTGGATTCCGTTTTCAAACAAACTTATTTTCTTTACAAAACCGTTGGCATTACATCTAGTTTTTAGATCTTTATCCATATCTTCCGAAATACATTTGCGTCTCGAATGAGTTTTTTTTAAACTTAGTTTCAAACCGTTTGTTTTGTTAGAGCATGCATGACCAGCTAGTTGTTGATATATATTTTACAACAGGTAGACCTTTTCCTTGAAGTTCTTGCAGCGGTATTTTTCAACGCTGAGTAGATGCACTAAAAAACGTATATAGACGAGTTATGAAGTCAACAAACTGGGAACACATTTTATGGCATATTATCCAACCAAATTCAATGAATGAGCAATACATGGAATCTATTCAGTAAGAGGATTTTTATCTCGAGAACGGTCTCGAACAATTCCTTATACTTTTCCAATATATTGTTACATTATCATCTAATTGAGCCTTTGTTTGAGAGATTTTTTGCAGTATGTTTTTTTTAATATCAAGAACTTTGACAAATTGTTCTTCAGAAACAGTTTGTCAAATTCTCGATTAAAAGCCTAACACGTGTTTTACTTAAAAATACATTTTAGGCGACCTATAATAGAGATACCTGGAGAAGAGACGGTTAGTACAGAAATTTTAATCTTAAACTTTTTTTGCCTATTATATCCATTAATTTGTCTGATGAGATTATATAATCAATGAGAGATACAAAACAAATCCTCTTTATTTGGTGCTACATTTTTCAATATGAAATGCAAAAAAAGGATCATATTTAGCCAATATTTCTAACTAACATGATCTGTTCATCATTTCACCAGATAATTTGATCTGCACATAGTACCTGCCTGGGAAAGTTAAAACTATCGGCAAATTTTGATCCATTTTTTGCAATTAACCATTTCACCATATAAATATGATCGTTAAAAATATGGCTGTTTGAACGTTTCTTTCCGTTTGCCATCTGTTTGTACTGATTTTGAAACTATCATAATATTGACATTCTACACTGCATCTTGTTAAAAAATAATCACTTTAAACTAATGGCTTTCAATAATATTTTTTGATCATAGACCTAAATTTGAATAAAAATCACTAATAAATAGAATTCACGTTTCTTATCGTCAATCTCAAGTTTAAGCTGATTACTTTGCAGTATGCCAGGTTGAAACTTTGATTGTTTTTGCTGATCTGTGTTTTTAAATAGCGGACGAGCTAAAAGCAGAAAAGAAAGTATGTAACTAATCTTACTTTTCATTGTTGTCGATCATTTCTCTATTGCTTTTTGATATTTCCAGTTTATGATAATATGACAAAGTTTCCAAGACTTAAAAAAAAAGAACTAGATAAAAAATTACAGGAAAAAAATATTATTTTGATTCCTATTACGAACTGTAAATGTAAACACATTGTGCATGCATTGAATAAAATGAAATAAAAAAAAACATTGAAACTCCATTAAGGTGTTTAAATCCTTGAACAATTATCAGTTAAAATTTTTCTAGAACTTCCCTAAAGGAATTTAGTTACATTAAGCAAAAAAAATCTAACAAGACTTAAGTATAATCCAGAATTTAATTTTGCTGCACACTTAACATTACCAAAGTTATTACTTTTATAAAAATGCTGTTTGAGCAAAATTCCTCCATAAATTTTATATTTTATTAAAACGTTTGGGGGCCATCAAATATTTTGTTTAATCTAAATTCTATTTTTATTTTTTATTTTTTATTGTCAAACTAGGTAGGAATATGAAATTTTTGTAAGCTATGTTCCAACATATAGAAATAATTTTTCTAGTAGTTTTTAAACCAAGACCAAGAAATCTTTTAAGTTTGTGGCTGAACCAGGAGTAAAAATACAATGTATGGCAGTCATAAGCGCCAGTTGAACCACTCCTTATTGCATTTAATTTTTACGTCTCTAAATGCTTCCATGTAGAAGAGATCCTCTTTATCCATAGTTGAAATACCTTAGAAATACAATCTTTAACCATTTTTTGTTTTTATTTTTTAGTAAATAATTATTTTAATAACTGAATATTAATATTACATATTAAAATTAATTGTTTTTATTTTACTCATAATCGTTTTGGTTTCCATTGATACGTAATAATTAAGATTAATCGATGTTAGGAAACATGAGACTTAATGATAATTACCATGATTCGGCTATATGGTGGTTATTACAAAGAAAAAACAGTTACAATTAAGGGCACCAAGTTGTTTAATTTGTAAATGTGTGTGCTGAGGGGTTGGGGAAGGCATATTTTAGCATACAATGGGCTATTTTTCGAAAATCTTTCGTGCTTTAAGTTTTAGTTTGATTTAGTTTTAATTTTGTTTAATAAATTTTATTATCCAAAAAATAATTTAAAAAAACGTTCATAAAAATTTTATCTTACCTGGCAACGGGTAGTTTATATAACCTGCTGATGTTATATTGCCAGCTAAAACATTACAAATATTGTAAAGTGAAGTTAATAAGTAAAAAAATATATAAAAAATGTATTTATATATATACATTTTTTTTTTTATATATATATAAATACATATACATATATATTTTTTTTTACTTATTGACTTCATTTTACATTTTAATTTTATATATATATATATATGTATATATATATATATATATATATATATATATATATATATATATATATATATATATATATATATATATATATATATATATATGTATATATATATATAAATTCATAATTATTTATAGATTTATTATTAATTGGATAAACAATAATACTATTAAAGAATGTTTCATTTAATTATTATTCTAATTTCTATAAATTTTTTCGGTAAAAAAATGTAAAAATAAAATTCAAAATGAAAATAAATCTAATAGCTAAAATAAAGCAAAGAAAATTAAAGGTATTAAAAAATAGTTTGAAGAGAAGCAAATATAAAGTTTTTTAAAAGTTTCAATTAAAATACTAATAAGCGACCAACTGCAATTTTAGTATTTTCAATATTAAGGCTTTGTAATAATAATGAATAATAATTTTTTTTTTAACAATGAATTATTTGTTTTATTTTTGTGTTTTCTGTTTTTTGTTTAGATGCATTTGCTTTTTTATAGTTGTCTGTATTTGCCGTAGTTATGGTAGTTACTATAACAACGCTACTTTTATAATTTGCAGCAACGTACAACTTTACATTTGGTTTTAACGTGAAATAACTTCAAAATTAGAAACTTTATAAATATAAAGTTAAAAGATAGTTTTAAACAAAAAATTTTAAAAAGCAAAAATTATACAAAATCTGCTAAATAAGTTTTTAATAGTTTTTGAAATTTTAAATATATACTATGCATCTCTTTATCATTAATATTCCTATTATTAAGTAATTATAATTAAACTAGTAATCAGAAATTTGCTAAAGTGTAATATTTAAAAATATAAAAACATTTCTAATTTTAAATATTATTGAGAACCTTTTGTAGGAATGTATAGGACCTTTGAGAGATGATATTTTAGATGTCAGGTTATTAATTTCTGTATTTTATTCTTAATTTTTTAATTGATATTACAATTTTTATTATTATATTTCTAAAATTTAACATAAATTTTATTAAAAATATGCAGACTTTATAGTAGACAATGTTTGATTTGGCTCCTTTTCATATCCAGCAAAAAATGTCTGGCTTATCAAGACAGACTAATATTTTGCGGTTATTTATAATGCTTTTAAGATAAAATATTTTGTTAGAAAATTTTAAAAACGTGAAAAACGTGCAACATAAAAACAAAAACGAAAAGTAAAAGCAAAAAAAAAGGAGAGAGTTAAAAAAAAAAATATCAACATGTAGTCTATAGGTTACCTTTTAATTGATGTGAGGACCAAAATGTTTTACAGTAATTTTATGTTTGATTTTAATGTACCTAAATGCAGCTCAGTATTGTTTGGAGGTTTAGTTCTGGGGATTTAATTAGAAAAAATTGAATTTTACCAGGATTGATATAAGAACGTGATTGTCACAGAAGATCTTTGTATTACCATAGCCAATAATAAGATTTTCCGACACTATTTTTAACAATTTAGATTCAGCAGAGCAGGGGCGGATCCACCTTTATTTGGCGTTTGAGATAACTTCCAGATATAGATCAAAGTCCTATTATTTATATGTTTATACTTACGTCAAATAAGGATAATTTTCAAAATATTGCGATGATTGGAGCTTAAGAAAAAAAGCCCCCAAAACAATGCCTTCTCCCCGCCCTCTTCCCTTTCTCTGCCCTATACGTGAATGCGACAAGTTGATAAAATGTTTTTTTTACTATTCTCAATTAGACTTACACTCATCAATAAATTTTAAGTTTCATAGTATAATCTCTTAACGTTCAAAAACTATGAACATATAACCCTCAAATTGAAAGGCTCAATCTTTATAAGGGAATAATTTTTGAATGCTGAGAGATTACACTATAAAACCTAAAATTTATTGATGAATATAAGCATAGTTAGGAATAGTAAACAAAAAATTTATTAATTTATTGCTCTTACGTTTGGGGCGGGTTATGGGCAAAAATTTTTGTTCCCAAACTCTAATCATCGTAATTTTTTGCAAATGTTCCTAAATTGACGTAAGTATATACATATAAATATTAGGAGTTTGGTCCGTGACTGTAAGTTCGTTATCTTAAAAAATAAAAAATACTGAATCCGCTCCTGCAGCAGAGAGAGAGTTATATCGTCAGCAAATTGAAACAGTTTTCAATCGGTACAATTTGGTAAACTGTTAACAAAAATAGTAAATAGTTGTGGAGTGAGGCCATTACCTTGTGTAAAACCTCGATTAATTCATTTGCATGTATAAGGTTTTTAACAATTGAGCATCTGTGGCGTAGTGGTTGCACTTGCATCTGAAACTGAGGATAGGTGGTTCGAACCCCACCTCTGGGCAAGTTTAGCGACAACGGTTAGGAAGAAGGCGTGAACTTCCAATTAAATGCTCTTTCGCTGTGATCTGTGATAAGCCCGTAAGGTTTTCTTGGAACACCTAAAAAAAACAACCATTCACTCTTTTAAATAACTCTGAAACCAGAGGAGAGTGTCCGTATTGTACTCAATGGCTTTCAGTTTCTTCAGAAAAAAAACTGAACTTAAGGCCTTTGAAAGATCAACCAACTAAGTCCCTACGTACGTTATGATATATATTTTAGTAATGTTTAAAGCTATTGCTTGAGATGTGCTTTTTTAAAAGAAAGCCAGGAGGCTTGTTGAACCTAGCGGAAGTATTTATTTTAGTTTTATTTAATGAGTTTTCAGTTTGTTTAGTAGTTATTTGTGAAATTTTGAAGCTTTTGAAAATTTTGAAATTTTATAATTTTGAAGCTGTTATAATTTGAACAGCTATAAATATGGAAGTTACTCATATTAAATCCATCAGTGTTTTGAACTGTGTTTGTAAAAAATTGCAAGGTGTGTGATTTCAAGACCTATTGGTATGTGAAAACTGTGTGAGACTTATAATGAGGCAAAAAGTTTCGGCAATGTAAGACACTCCGATATGAGGGTGCGCTTTCAAAAACTTGTCAATACAAAATAGAAAAATTTAATTAAAAAATAGAAAGATTTTGGTTAATGTAGTCGTCTTAGAGTAATCGATTGTCTGCAAAATTTCTTTGGTGTTGCCGTAAAACATGGCAATGCTGACAACATATTTGCAACTTTGCATTATGTTACATCTCCTAAAATCATAACTTTTTCATTCCACGCTGTCCAACTGGCAATGATTTTTGCTAGAGTATTAGTATTAGTATTAGTTTCATTTATTACGCCGTTAAGTATATATACAACCTACAAATATAACAAAAGGAAATGGTTGGAGCCATTTTGTTATATTTGTAGGTTGTATATATACTTAACGGCGTAATAAATGAAACTAATACTAATACTAATATTAAAAATAACATTTAAAGTGTTTATTAAATATTTAAAAATACAAACCAATTTTTTTGCTTTTAGCAAGTATTCCTTTACATTTTCGGATTAAATTGTTCCTATATGTAAATATTCATTTTTTTAGACTATCTATGTTTTTTAAATACAAAAACTTATTTTTATTATACTAAACCATTTAACAGTTAACAAGTAGAATGATAAAATGTAAAAAGAAACTTTTTGCGACAGTACTTACGTTTCGGCTGAAAATGTGAATTACATTATATGTTCCTGTTTTAATTGTTTAAAAGCGACTTTGTAATTAAAAATAAACAACGAACATTTTAGCGACTTTATAAAAACGAAGCGACTTTAGTGTAACTATAACAATCTCTCTGTATTTTATAATATACATTATAACTTTTTTGGTGAGAAAATTTCTAAAGATACATTTAAAAATGAAGCAAATAAATTTAAGATGATATATTCATTAACTCCATGATACAATCAGCTTATTTAAAAGTTTTAATTATTTGAGAATATTATAATTCATACTTACAATATTGTGACGTTGTTTTCTACAAGCCTTTGATGTTATATTTTCTAATACTAACTTAAAAAATTTGTTGTTGGTCATATGAAACACATGGGGAAGATAAATGTTTATAGTTATGGATTTTGTAAAATACAAATATTATTGCTTTTGTAAATTTTTGACATACCTTATTCTATATGATATAATCTTCCATCAAATATAGCCATTGTCACTTTGTGTTTTCAAAAACTAAAATACACTTTACAAACAAATCCTTTGTCAAATACGCCTTGTGCATGATTTTTTTGACTCTTTTTTAAATCCACCGCAGAATAGTTGTCGGTTGTTATTCAATACCAATTTAAATTGATGCGATTTTTTTACCTAAGTAAATGTCCTACGTGTTTTACACTTAAGTAAATATTTGTTGCGTTTCTTTTCAGGATTCTACGGATTTCAATTTCTCTTAATTTTAAGTTTTTAAATTTTTTGATTTATAACAATGGCATAACAGTGAAATCAGGAGCATTAGTATAGTATACATACAGGGCGCACGAAAAAAAAAAAAAAAAAAACCTACAAAGTATGCAAATATATATATTTTTCCCTCTTTTTTAAGGTTATGTAGGTGCTTCCAAAAGTCTCTACGGTCTTATCACGGAGTACCGCAGGAGGCCGTTTAACTAGAAGTTCACGCCTCCTACCTTACAATGTCGCTTATTGGGCTAGAGCCGGCGTCGAACATAAGACCTCTGGATTCTGAGCCAGAACTCTAACCACTGCGTCACGGCATATATATATATATATATATATATATATATATATTATATATATATATATATATATATATATATACATATACATATATATATATATATATATACATATATATATATATATATATATATATATATATATATATATATATATATATATATATATATTATATATATATATATACACATACATATATATATATATATATATATATATATATATATATATATATATATATATATATATATATATATAGATGTATAAATATTATTATACATATATATATATATGTATAATATATATATATATATATATATATATATATATATATATATATATATATATATATATATATATATATATATATATATATATATATATACAGTATGAAAAAAAAAATCATAGTTTTAAAGATTGCATCAAAAAAATGAGTTGTCCGTGAAAATATTTAAAAGTTCTTTTTAGATATCTTATCAAGTATTGTTTAAAAATTTATTTGTGTATCGGTGAATTAATTGCTTTTCGAACCTATTGATCTAATGATGCATAAAATTGAATGCAAAAAAATAATCGTACAGTTCAAAAATAATGTCAATTTCCATGAAATTTGATCAAATTGATCAAATTCCATGGAAATTAGCATCAAGTGGGGCCTTCTTTAGCCTTGATGGCCTCATTTAGATGATTTGGCATTGAGTTGATCAAATATTGGATCTCTTCTGTTTTTATATTATCCCATGCCCTCATTATAGCTTCTTTCAAGTTGTCTTTGCGTCTAAATGCTCGTTTGCCAATTTTTCTGTCCAAAATATACCACCAATTTTCTATTGGAATCAAGTGATGTTATTTATGCCAAAGTATACCTTCATTTTCTCAATTTTTACGAAGCATAATCTGATTGGAGCTGTTGCTAGTGTGGCTGGTAGAGGACAAAAACGCAAGACCACTAGTGCAATTGATCGAAATATCATTAATGTCAATATTAATGAGAAGAAAAATGATTTTATTTGGCAGCTAAATTACCTTTAAAAAATCAAGCTTTAAAAATTCAATTAGCTTTAAAAATTCAATCATAACATCACAGTGCCTCCAAAATTGTATAAGAGAACAAGGATATAGAGGTAGAGTGGTTCGAAATAAACCTTTTTTAACTTCTAAACAAATGAAACGTCGATTGGAATTTGCATCAAAGTACTTAAAAAATGTTGATATCATATTGGAAAAAAACTTGGTGGTCAGATGAGTCAAACACAATCTCGTCTCATCGGATGGAGTCCAAATAATGTGGCGAAAAAAAGGAAAAGCTTATAAATTGTTTGCGAAGCTTATAAATTGTTTGAGTTGTTTGCGAGGTAGTGTAATGCATGGAGGAGGAAATGTGATGGTTTGGGGTAGTATGAGTTGAAAAGAAGTGGGGAAATTTACATTTATTGATGTCAAAATGGGTGCTTTAATGTATTGTTGAATTCTCAAAGCTAACTTGCAACCATCTACTTAAAAATTGAGAATGGGAAGCGATTTCATAGTCCAGCAGGATAACAATCCAAAACATACCGCTTAGAAAACGAAGGTATTCTTTGACATAAATAACATCAATATTTTGGAATGGCTATCTCAAAGTCTGGACTTGAATCCAATAGAAAATTGGTGGTATATTTTGGATAGAAAAATTGGCGACCGAGCATTTAGACGCAAAGACAACTTGAAAAAAGCTATAATGAGGGCAGAAGAGACCCAAAATTTGATCAACTCAATGTCAAATTATCTAGAGAAGGCCATCAAGGCTAAAGGAGGCCCCACTCGATACTAATTTCCATGGAATTTGATCAATTAGACATTATTTTTGAACTGTACGATTACTTTTTTTGCAGTCAATTTTATGCATCATTAGACCATTTGTGTAAAATTCAATAGGTTCGAAAAGCGATTAATTCACCAATACTGAAATAAATTTTTAAAACAATACTTGATAAGACCTAAAAAAAAAATTTAAAAAATTTTAACAGACGACTCATTTTTTTATGCCATCTTTAAAATTATGATTTTTTTTTAAGTGTACGATTACTTTTTTCATACTGTATATATATATATATATATATATATATATATATATATATATATATAATATATATATATATATATATATAATAAAGAAGGTAAGCTTCCTAATTAAATGCTTTTCCGCGGTGCTCTGTGATAAGGCCATAAAGACTTCTTGGAGCACCAAAAGAACCATCAAAAAAAAAAAAAAAAAGTTCTTAACTTCAAAACTCTTTTTCTTTAATTATTAGATAACTTTTAATTTAATTTTAATAATACTTTTCCTTTTGTGCAGAAAAAAATAAATAGAGCAAGTTTAAAGTATTCTAATCTTTTATTATATATTATAGATAATGACTGATTTATTTTATGTTCAAAAAACAAGTTACATTTTTTTGGTTTTTAATCAAAAACTTACGCTAAGAACATAATTAGTTAAAAAACATAGCTAATTAAATAAACTATATAATGACTAATTAAAGTAAAAATAACCTAACTTGTTTAAAACATAAATAATTAATAAAATAACACAATTAAAAGTGTTTTTTGTTTTATGGTTTATTGAATAGGTAAGTAGCTATGATTTAAAAACAATTTAGGCTTAAGCTGTTTATATTTTGAGAATGATACAAAAGCTTATTTATTACAAAATCAACCCTTCTCCAACGCATTAATCTTTCAAAACATCAAAAACGTAAAAATTTCAAGTAAATTCAACATTTCTCTATTGCATAACATAATTTATTTATTTTTTTAATATTTTGCTATTCATACTAATAATATAAAAAAAAATTATTATTATTATAAAAAAAAGAAAAAATATATATATTTATATAAACAGACAGGGACTCAAAGATGATATGAATGACCAGAGTCACCACAATCTTTTCATAGAGCCTCTATGTGAGCTTTAACAAGTGCAATGAAAATAAAGTTATTAAAATAAAATAAAATAATAATAAAAATAAAAAAAAAACTTCGTTAAAAAAATCTTCAAAAAAAACTTCGTAAAAAGAAATAAAAATATTGATTTTTTAAACTCGTGTTATTAAAAAAAAAACAAGTTTTTTGGAGAGAAAGAATAAGAGACAGTCAAACCGCGTACGTCTTTTAACACCCTCTTCTCTCACTTGTACGTATTTTTACATTTTTGGGTAAACCCTTCCCCATACGTACTTTATGGAAGACCTCTAAGCGCTACGAATTTTACCGGCGCTCTCATGCAAGCTCTTTCTTTTTGCTAAACAATTAGTACTATTTGTTAATAATACTATGTTTCGAATAATACTATTTGTTAAACAAACCGTATCATTCGTTAAACGAATACTATTATTCGCTTAACGAATATTACTGTTCGTTAAGTAAATAGTTCTATTTGTTTGCCGGTGCTTAACCACCATTGAGAAAGAATCAAACGTACGTTACAGCATATTTCTCTGTCTTTTAGGGTTAGGTTTGTCCCACCAATACTCTTAATTAAAATTCAGGTAAAACTTTACAGAGAAATCTTTAGCAGCAAAAAATACCAGAGCATCCAAACAAATTGCTTCTCAAGTTATTTCCATTAAAGAATTATCCCTGAAGGAACTATTCGACTTGCTGAAGCATCTGGCAGGCCTCCATTTACAATTACCACAGTTAAATATTTATGCTTAAAAAATATTTACATATATATTCAAAGAAAATCTTTAAAAAAAGAGACAAGATAGGTTTCGGAAAGTATATTTTTTAACAAGTTTCTAATCACTTTAAAAACAAGTAATTTAAAAGTTTTAAACAAACTTTCTGAACAAAGTTTAATAAAAAGATAAAATATGTATGTTTTGTTTTCAGGTCAAACTAGTGCCCGACCACCATCAAGCGCTCCAAAATCAACCTCTCTAGTTCTTGTCAATGTACAATTAAATACGGGACCATTAACCACGGATTAAAGAAACTGATCAGAACTATAAACCAAACATCAAGCAGCAAGATGGTAGAGCCAAATTTTAATAAGAATTTTTTAAGAGCAGGTCAACACTTGAGTAATTTCTTTATCTGCAGGGACTTAAAAATTACCGACGGAAAAGGAGATTCTGGTACAGCTCGGGATGTTGCTCACTGCAATAGTTTATCATGTTTTGTGAATCAGGTTATTGAATCTCGCAAAATTTCTGGTGGATATTTTGTAAAGCTCAAAATTTACGGTGGTAAAGGTTTTCTCAAGTTTTGTTTAATAATTGTTAATACTGCGTTAAGGGTTGATACCAGCTTACTGCCTCAAAAACAACCTCTCATTCAAAGGACTGGCAAAGACACTGGAATTAAGAGACCAATTCTTGTTGCGGTATCAGAAGATTTGCCAGAAACTTACTCCAACATTGAACAAATTTGATCACTCATTAATGAAAATGGAGTTAAACTAATTTTGGCTTGAGATATGAAAGTTACAAATATTATTTGTGGTCTTCAAATCCATTCAGGTATGCACCCTTATATGCATACCTAAATGGTGTAACGTCAAATCCAAGTGTCTTGCCAAATCTGGAAACTTGCAAGCACTGGGCTCAACCAACTCTGGCATCGAGTCTTTCACCAATCTGGCGGGGTTCGTGGTTGTGCAAAGTTGTTTGCAATGTCATTCAAAAGCCAATCGTTAGTGGGCCTGACAATGTTCTGATTTTGGAAATAATCCCACCAATGGAACATAATCCCACCATCTTTTTAAGATACTTAAAACTGCTTTGATAGAAGCTGTTAAGTGGCCAACTTCCCCCCGCATTTAACTGAGCCCGTATCATGGGGGCTAGCTTGAGGGAAATGAATGAAGGATGCTCCTTAAAAATGGATGTGCTCCAACAACTTGCTGATACAAACTCGGTTCTAAACATTTTTCACATAGTTAAAGCATTCAAAAGTTTCAATTTATTTGTTAAAGCTTATTACATGAGGTGGTACCATTATGAAAACAAACAAAAAATTTTCTGTAGTATTCTTTGTGTAAAAAAGCTTTGCATTTATCTTTGAGCCGGATTTTCCTGAAATAATTGAAAATTTCAAAAGGTTGCTAAATGAAAACTGGTGCAAGTGTAACACCCAAAATTCTCATCGTCTTCTTTCACATCAAAGATTTCAGCAGTCGCAAAAGATCATCCATGGGGCCCTATAGTGAACAAACTGTCAAACTGCTCATCAAGACTATAAACATTGGTCAAGGTATAAACGAAAAAATAATCATGCAGAGTACAAAAAAAGATTGTTACGCTGCATGATTAATCTGAACAGTAAGCATCTTTAAAGAACTTCTACCATTGTTCGATTTATCAGATTAGGCAGCAGAAAATCATAGCTTACGGTTTATAATGAACATATAACCATTTTAATCCTTAGCTGTTAGTATTTATGAGTATTAATGTTGCATGTAAAAGTATTGAAGAGTATTTTAGTCGCAAGTAATGAACACTAATTCACAATAAAAAATTTTTTATACAAATTAAGTTGTAAAAGAACAAAATTGAACACCATTTATTGAATTATTAATGAGACTAAAATGAAACTTAAGTGCAATACATTCTTAATTAGTACCGAAATAAACTTGGTACGAGTACCAATGTTTATGGTATTTACGAAATGGGAATCGTCACCATTTTCTAGAGTCTGTATTCAATTTCAATTTGTCTCTACGTATAAGAGTTGATTGATTGATTAGTATATCCTATCATTTGAGAATAGCTGAGCAGTTATTTGTCCTCAACTTTAGGAAAAATAATTAGCACACGTGATGTGTCATAGAGAATCACAAAGTTTAAAATTAATTTAAAAAAAAGATATTTTACATTTTTGAATTATCTTAGAAATGCATTCAAACTTCAGAACAATGGATTTTTTTTGCTGACAAGTATTACCAAAGCTGTTTATGACTATTATGTAATAATAAAGAACAGTAACTTTCTTACGCTATTAATAAATTATGTATTTATTATTATACAGACTACAATTAAAATAATTTCTTAACGTTATAATTATTCGAAAATGGAAAATAATATAAAAGAACGAACATTTTTTCTACCATAAATTTTATTGAAATTTTTCTTTTTCTTTTCTTTCCATAAAATTTTTCCAATGTTTTATGGAAAGAAAAGAAAAAGAATGATTTCAATAAAATTTGAACATTGGTTATATAACGTGTATTTAGGTTTATAAATATTGTTAAATGTATTATATTTTTTTAAATATAATACATTTAACAATATTTATAAAAATATATATATAATATATATTTTTTTGCATTTTTCTCAGTCGATTTAGTTGTTATTGCTTTTTCTATATCTTTCTTTCTACTTTTTTTAAATTAATATATGTAACGTATAATATAGGGTTTAATATTGTATGTAGTAGTGTATATATGTGTGTGTATATATATATATATATATATATATATATATATATATATATATATATATATATATATATATATATATATATATTAAATTTAAGTTTGCCTTTATTTTTATATAATAAATATAATAAATTAAATTTAATATTGCCTTATCTTTTTTATATTTGCCTACGTAAATATTTTTCTCGCACTCTATCCTTCTGAACTTATGTCACAATTTGCGTTTAGAGAGACACCGAACCCAATTTTGTACATTATAATTAAACTTTTAATTTTTAACTTTATAGTTAAATAAATGGACAAAAAAACAACAAAAAAAAACTAGAATTAAACTTAGTTACTATATTTAAACTAAAAATATTTCTATTATATAAGAAAAGAATGTTTAAATGACGAGTAAAATGCAATCAATTTTTGCTCCAAACTTGAGAGCAACAAGTTGATATAGTATTTTTACTATTCTCAACTATGCTTATATTCATCGATAAATTTTAAATTTTATACAATAATCTCTCAGTGCTCAAAAAATTATGACCTTAAAAATTTGAAACCCTCTCAAATTGAAAGGGGTTCAAACTTTATTTGGTCATAATTTTTGAACATTAAGAGATTATTGTATGAAATATATAAATAAAATTTATCAATGAATATAAATTTAGTGAGAATAGTAAAAAAAATATATTTTATCGAAGTTATATATAAATATATGATTGCAATTTTTTGCAATGCATCTTTATTTTACATAAGTGTAAACTTATGAATATTTGGAGTTTGCACCATGTTTTGTAATTAGATCAAACATCAAAAAATGCTGTACAACATTCTGTAGATTTTAAAATGAATAATGCATCATTTTTACACGTAATACTAATTTGAAGAACCGATGTGATATTTTTACTGAATGTTTTAACTTATTAGATATCAATGCTTACATTACTAAAGATGTATCGATGATTACATCACTTAAGGTATATCGATCATTTTTTTTTTTTTTTTTCTTTTTTTTTTTCGTAAGTTTTTGTTTACATTTGACTTAATATATATAAATTACATATTTTTTTCAAATACAAACAAGGCTTCTAAAAGAAGATCAAATGATCTTATCGTCAGAAGCCTTTTACAAAACAGAGTACATAAAGTATTATAAAAACGCCTTTTTACAATAAGAGAACGTAAAAAATTAACATAAAAATATTAAAGCAGTACTTAGATAAATAGAAACAAATTTCAACAAGTATAAAACAAAGATTGAACATACATTTCAAAATTATTATATATCATAAGACAAATTAAAAATATTCTAAGATATTTTCAATAGAGAGAATGAGATCTTTTAATTTAATTTTAAAAACAGAATAAGTTAGGGGTAAGCCGAAGATAGGCAAAATAATTTTGTTGATCATTGCATTACTTAGGGTGGAAAAAAGCATGCGATATATTTTTTGTAATTATGAAAAAAATACAATGAATGATATTGCAAAGAAATAGGAGATAATAAAATTTAGATTATTGGTATCAATGTATGTCGATACTGAAAGAGATGGTTTCGTATTTTGTAGTACTGCATAAATACTTATGTTGATAACATCGATATCGATACGACACCACACGGCATCGATTATAAAAAGAATTTTATGGTATTATATGGTCGTATCGTACTATAGTTTTGTTTAATATTGTTAATAAAAAAATGAAATGTATTTTGTGAATTAATGGACAAAATTTGTTTGAAACAAATACGATTATTTTAAAAGTTTATTTACAGGGTTATGCGGAAATATAAATTGAGTTATGCTTAAATATAAATTAATTTACAGAGAAATATAAATTAATTTAATGCGGATATATAATTTAAAAAATGCGGGAATATAAATTAAATCAAGAAAATCAAAATAAGAAAATATTAAATTAAAAAACCCCCCTGCAAGTTATTAAATAAACTCATTCCTTGAGTTTTTCTTCATAATTCTTATTTTAATTTATATTTTCGCACAATTGAAGTTATATTTCCGAGTAACCCTAACTCAAGTTACTTTTTGGAGGTTTTTAATAAGATGTCGTCGATACCAGACATTGAAAATCGTGAAAATATCTGCTTCGGCAACCGTCGAACGAATGGGCGTGTACCCGTTAAAAAAAAACAATATTTTTTATAAAACTTGTACGTATAAACAGTCAATGAAAACTTTTTATTCAATGATGTCATTTATTTAGTTGTTGTTTTTTTTTCACTTAGATCTAAATTTTTAAATATGTTTACTTCCAGTTATTTTTTGTAAAGCAAAAATAACGTCAACGAGTTTTTACAAAACATTTATTTGTTACAAATTGATGAACGCCGTTTTTGCAATACATTTTAGTTTATATTTTTTACGCGCATGTATACATTTTAGTTTGTTTTTAATTTTTACGCGCACTTAAAATGAGTTAAAATTAAACTTAAAATTAAACCGAACAAAATGTGAATACCTTTATAAGAAGAAACTGAAAACATTTTAAATATAACTTGCTCAACTAAAACTTAAATTTTTTTGAACTATTTTTAAATGTTTTTTGAATTATGTTTTCCATCTTCTAGGTTTTGAAGTAGTTTTGTCCGAGAAGCAAACTAATAAACGAGTTAGAGGAGTTTTTATTTACGTAAAGGGAAATGTACACGAACATGGGGAATAATAAGTGGGTTTCTGAATCAGAAACTAAAATAACTGATAAAGAAATTTTAACTTTTAACATTTTTAACATGATCTCTACGATCTTTTTTTACACACCAAGTTAATATTGTTAAATTGTTATATTACAATTAATGATTTTAAATTTTATTTCTTTTATTTTGAAAAAAATTAAAGAAATGAATTTTAAATTTATCAAATGACGGATAACCATCATTTGATAATACTACCCGGGCAGTAAGCAATGGGCGGGTGCCCGGCTATAGCCTTTAATATAGCCGATACCTTCGATACCAGTACCGCGAGATATCGATAATGTAAGGTATAGTATTTATATCAAACGATAACTGAGACTCAATACCGGTTATCTGATGCATAATTGATAAAACGCATTATTACAGCATTTATACAGTGATGCACTAAAACATCAGATGAGGCGCATTGATTAAAATGCTGACCGATCAAAACTTCCAAAGTTTGGTACATGTTCTGGCCATCGACATTTGTGAGGAAGGTCGCAAAAAGCTACTTTGTAAAATGTTATTCCACAGTCCTTTTGAAGTACCTTAAAAAATATTATTACAATTAAACATATTTATTACTGCAAAAAAAAAAATGTATTTTGAACTTTATTTAGCACAATCAAGAAAAACGCTTTTTTTTATATGCTTTTATATATAACTGTAAGCAGAGTTTATATATAACGGTAAGCAAAGTGTAACATATATAACTGAAAGTGAACACTTTGCTTACAATTAAAAACGTTAACAGAAAACAAATCAATTAAACTAATAATTAGCTAAACAATTAGTAAAATTAATTAAATTAATTGAGTAATTGAGTAATTAAATTAATTGAGTAAATTACGTAACGCGGAATTAAACTTTTAGACAAAAGATAAAGAATTATAAGTTTTCCCTCGCAGAGTCTTAAATTAAATCTATATAATATTACAACCTAGCAAGTCCAGAAAAAACCACCGCGCAAAAGAGCAAAACGATCTTCTACTTATATATATTTTTTAAATTATGCGTTGCGTAATTTATGGGCGATCCCTTATTCATATACACTTTGAATACTTTAAAAAATGTTACTAATGGAAAATTAATTACGTCACAATATAACGCATTATTCATGTACACTTAATAATTTATTATTATTATATATATATATATATATATATATATATATATATATATATATATATATATATATATATATATATATATATATATATATATATATATATATATATATATATATAATTATAAGTAACAACTAAATGCATTGTTTTTATTGCATCAATCAGAATCAATTGCAATCAGAAAAGGTACGAAAATATATAAAAAATAACAAAATAGAATAAATTAATATATATACCATTTAAATAAAAGTAAAAATCATAGTAATATATTTCATAGTAAAATTTAATTATCACCATAATGTTCTAGCTAATAAGAAAGTTGCTGAAAATAGTAAAAAAAAAGTAATATACAAAAATCCCAGACAAAGGAATAAGGGATCGTCCATAAATAACGCAACGCAAAATTTTTAAAAATTTTCGCTGGACTAGCAAGGTTATTATTTTGTATAGATTTAATTAAAGACTCTGAATTTTACCACATAAGATTTTACATTCTTAAAAAAACAACTAAGAATTTTATTTGTTTTTAAAACCTTATTTTAAAACTATGAATATCTTATTTTACAAGAAAAAACCTTTATTTTTTTTACTATTCTTAAACTTTTATTCGATTTACATGCGCCTGATAATTGAATTAACATGCGCATGATAATTGAATTAACATGCGCATGATAATTGAATTAACATGCGCCTGATAATTGAATTAACATGCGCATGATAATTGAATTAACATGCGCCTGATAATTGAATTAACATGCGCATGATAATTGAATTAACATGCGCATGATAATTGAATTAACATGCGCATGATAATTGAATTAAGGAAAACGTTAATAATATTTTTACGAATATTTCTCTAAATTGTTATAATATAAATACCGCTCTTAGATCAAATGGTGAAAACACAAGTTGATTTCTGACAACAAAATATACAAGAGATTCAAGCAACATTGAGAAAGTGATCAATACATTAAATAACATTAAAACAAACCAAAATGCCAAGTTGTAATCATTCTAACAAAAAACTGACAATATAGCATTGTTGATAATGCTGTCAACTTAAAAAACACTATTTAAAATGCAAATTTGTAAACTTAGTACCATAAGATCTGATTTCTTCGCTACTTAAATAATTTAGAAACAACAAACAAGTTTTTGATGCTACCAATATAATAAGTATTTTCAAGTTTCTGGCATAATTAAATCATCTATATTATTAAATACTGATGTAATGGATTTTAATGGTGGTCAAGAAAAGATATCTACAGTTTGTAGACAAGATTGCATAAGATTGCAAAAGTATTTCATCTAGCTAAAAACTAAACTGTCTCACTTTTAATTTTTTTAAATCAGAATTATTATAATGGCATATAACTTATGCATATACTTAAACTCTTTCCTGAAAAAAAAAATACAAATTCATTAAGTTAGATTTGAAAAAAAATCTTTTCACTACTTTATTTAAAAGTAAGCTAAGGCACTTTCAAGTTACCTTACAAATATATTTCAAAAGTGTATCAACCTGGGATTTAAAATAATATTTATATTTTTAAATGTTAAAATTTATAACTGAGTCATTGTGTCAATTTAAAGTTAAAACTTCAAAAGTCTAAACGTTAAATTTTAACAATATTTGATAATGAGTTAATTTTAATGATTTCAAAACAGTGAATTTTAAGTTTTTCTTAGATCAAAATGTTAAGAACTAATATATAATCTAAAAATTTTATATTACATACTTTCTTAGGTTTAGACAGGTTGTTGCCAGTAAAACTATCATAACAACTGAAAGTAATAACTAAAGAACTACTAATTATTTTGCTATTTAAATAAAAATAAAATTAGTAAAAATCCATTTGTTTAATCAAAAAAAAAGACCCACCAAAAAGACCTGCAAAAAGTTAAAAAATTAATAATCAGCAAAAAAAGCCTTTAAAGTTTAAAAAGTAAAACTTTGTAAGTCTCTTCAAAATGTTTTTACTCTTTAAGGGTTCATTCATAAATCACACATTGCTAAATTAACTGAAAAAAATAGAAATAAAAGAAGTAAAAATAGAAAAAAAAGGACATCAATATCAATATCAATCAGACATCAATAGCTCTTTTGCACAGTGATTTTTATTGAAATTAAAGTGCTATTATATTTTTTGCTTTGATTAAAGTCTCTATAAAGGAAAACTTTATATTTTGTGATCTTTTTTAACTTGCTTATTAATTGAATTTAACAATGCATAACTTATGGACAATCCCTTAACTGTTTATTTAATATTCATCATAATTCCACAATATTTAACCCTATAGGTTATTGTAGTGCACAGTGTTTTTGAATGGAATACCATGTCATCTAAATGTCTGTATAATTTCTAAAGATACATAATTTACTTAAGTACACTATAAAATTTCTTAAAAACATAGTTTATATAGTATATATAAAGGTGGTAATAATTTTTTATTACACTGTGGTATGATGCAGTAGTGTCAAAGAACTCTCTTCATAAGCAAGAAATATAGAGTTTAAAAAGCATCATATCTTTATTTTTGTTTGTGTAACCTAATTATAAAACATGTCTAAATTAATATTTAAATGTCATTATTGATATTGTTATATAAAAAATTATACAAAAGTATTATATAAAAACAATTAATCCCCAGTAAACTTTCAAGTATTTTAAAGGTAACTAATTTAAAATAGAAGAAAACTTGCATATAAATCAGTACTAGCACATTTATAAATAAAACATGATAAATGTTCATGTATAACTTTATTATAGTTTAACTGCATACACGTGCACATAAAGTGCACATAAAGTGCTTTCTTATATTTACATTATAAGTTTCATTATTTTTGCTATACATTTGCAGCCCTTGGAATTAGGGACTACTGTATCTCTTTGTTTCTAAACCTTTGTGTCTAACTTATTTTGTCAACCTGATACCAACATCTAATAGTTTATGGTCTTGCTGAATTCAGAATTTGAACAATTGAGGCCTTTACCAGCCTTATTTTTTCTAACTCTGAGGGCTGCATTTGTTATATTGAATATGCTTATCAAAAAAATTACTAATATTATAATGAAAAGATAGCTTATTTGTTAATGTTTGATCATTCTTAAGTTATTGTTTTATTTGACATTTGTTCAGGCTAACAAACCATATTTTTACCACATTTTTACCACAAGTCATATCAATTAAATAATAATAGAGCAAAACAAACTAAGAGCAGGTTCATTCTGACAACGAGACAATTTATACCCAGAACCTATTGATTTAGGGACCACCTTAAATACTTGCTAAATATTAAAAAAGTCTATACAACCATATTTACAATGTTATTGTATAGATAATGTTTATATTTTAGAACTTGACGATTTAATTTGGCCCTTGGGCCCCGAGCCAGCTTGGAATGGCCCAGTATGAAAGTATTTATGAAAATCACAAGCATAAAGTAAACAAAATAATTAATGAAATATATAACTGAAAGTTTAATTAAGTATTAATATTGCTAACACGCTATGAATTAGATAAAACCTTGAGAGAGTAAACAAAAAAGAATTTTAGTTGTTGTTAGTAACTTTAGTAACATGCTATTGTTATTAAATGAACAAACAAAGATTCAAAATTCAAAAAATTAAAATTAAATATTAAATTAAAAGTATTAATTGACTGAATCGATGTTTAGTCGATTAGTTGGATATTCATAGTCGATTAAATCAATTACTAAATTTTTCAAAGTCGACTAATTTTGACTTTCCACTAGTAGACTTTTAGTAGACGTAAAAATATTTTATGGTGTATTCAAAGGTTTTATCCAGTGCTGGCTGGTGGCGTGTGCGAAGTGTGCAAAGCACACAGGCGGCAAATTTTAACATCAACAGTAAATGAAAAATTGCCAAAAAAATACGTTGCACTGATAAAATTTTATCATTATTAAGGGTGGCATTTTTTTTTTTTGCACACACTAAGAAATGCTCACAAACCGGCTCTAGTTTTATCCAAAGAGCTTTTGCATTGTGCAGCAAAGAACATATAAATCATGAATTAGAGTTTATTACGGATATGTTTATAGAAAATGGTCATAATAAAAATAAAAAACAATATGCAAAATAAAACAACAACAATAACATCAATAAAATAGAATTTTATTATATTTCTCTACCATGGATACCAAAAATAAATATTCAATTTAAAAAAAATATAAAAAAATGCTGGGTATACTCTTGTTTTTAAATCTCCAAAACACCTTCAGCAATTAATAACTCAAAAAAACATGCCTCGATTTCCCAACAACTCTTATCCTGGAGTCTACAAACAGGAGTGGTTCATGCAAAAAATTTAATATAGTTGAAATAAAGCATGTTAAGTTTCAACATGCATTTACCAAGATCAAAAACATAATTTTGAGGGAAAATGGAAAAATTCAGCAGTGGTGGGGCATTCCAGAAATGGTATCTTTGCTGGAATAAAAATAACACAATTAAAATAGAGGCAGATTACTTAAAGAAAAAAGTGAGAGAGTGTTTGGGTATACAATATCACTCCAAATGAAGGTGGTTTAAATGAAGATGATGGTGATTACGTTACATCATTGTACTTATTCAGGGGCGGACGCAGGTTTTTAATTTCCCCCGTCAAAAAAATGCGCCTTACGCCATGTTGTAAGTGACGCAACTACGCCCACAAAGCAAATAGAAAAAATGGGGGGGGGGGGGGAAGGAAGGGCGGATCCCAACCATGTAGTAAAGGGGGGTGGGCAAATTTTTCTTTTCGTTCGATCCAAACGATTAAAGGGGGCGATATACAGGTTTAACAGGTTTACAGATTTACAGGTTTAACGATTTTTATACAGGCAAGGCCAAAAAAAAGAACTTAGACTACACAATTTTATGCCACTTTTAAACAGCATACCAAATTTACTTACGTTTTTACAAAATGTTATTATAAAAAAAAACATTTAAGGGGGGCCATCGCTCCCATAGCCTGCCCCCTATGTATCCCCTAAATCCTCCTGCCTTTGGGCTAAAGGATTTAAAGGGATTTTTTTTTTGCTATTTTGTTGAGAAGCCCATATCTTAGTTTTACTTTGAAACTTTTTTTATATATAAATATGTAATAAATATATAAACCAACAAATGATTGTTTCGCCCAATATCAGGGCTCATCAGCATGTCTAGGAATATATTTATTCCGGACATGGACAATCGGAGAAAGAAAAATTTAGCACTGAAAAGACAAAGACAAAAATACAAATGGATTTATATACATCATGAAATAAAAAGTTATATATATTCTTATATAACAAGATTAAAAAAAAAAAGACATACCAAGTTAAGTCTTAACAACAAGAAAGAAGATCATTTTTGATCAAATAAAAAGAAAGCTAATGGTTTTAACAACTACAGTAAAAAACTGATTTAAATGGCACAAAAACTTATGAATGTTATTAGGTTGATTGAGAAAAAATTTATTGAAAATAATTTTTTTAATTTTTTATTTTGTCGCTAAATTAGAAAATGATATAAAGAGATGGTCAAAAAGAGATGGTTAACGTTTGCCTGAACTTTGACCACTAATCATATAGCTAATCCCAAACAAAAGTATGGGGTTACATTTAACCCGTCCTGTTAAGGACACCATTGAAGTCTTTGCCTATTTGTTAGCTGTTATATGAAGAGAGGTGACAATAGACAAAAATTTCTAAAGTTGTTGGTGTGTATTAGAATAAACAGTATAGACACTAATCATTGAAATCAAGTCGTCTATTTTTTATAGAAAATCTATTGATAGCATTATCAATACAAGGAACAATTTCTTGATGGATATACATTAATGCCAAGTCGATCTTCTGACATTGTTGTTCTCATATAGTCTTTTAACCGACGCATAACAGAAAAACTCCTCTCACACTCACATGAAGTAACAGGAAGTGTCCCAAGTATCCTTAAAGCTATCTTAATATTTTCAAATCCAGGAAATGATATCGATTTAAGAGTTAAAGATATATTGTCAGGAATAGTCCCAGAGAAACTTTCCCAGTATTTTTCCTAAAGAACCAGTTCCCCATTCAAGGCACTGATATAAGGGAAATTATCTATATAAAAATCACAGAATATTTCAAACTGCTTCCTCCAACACAATTGGGTTTTGGGTCTTTTAAGAAAAGAAATAATATTAAATGGAATAATTGATAACCCTTTATATGCAGCTACAGTTTCTGATTTAAATCTTGTAGATATAGATGTAGATACATGATCTATAAGAGGGATAGTAACAGCTCTTTTAAAGTATTCTGAAACAGACTCTGATGGAACATTAAAACGATTTTTTTGAATAGAACAGGTTCTTGGTTTCAAAACAAAAATTTCAGTTTTACTTGAAAGCAAACATGCTGCTTCATAGTAGTTATTATGAAAACTATCTATATCATTTCTGATGGAAATAAATATATTTTTAAGAGCTGTAATAAGATGCAAACCGTCTAAGATATCAACAGTTTTTGATTGCAGCAACCGAGTAACAGGTAAAGTAAAATCAAAGACACGTGTTGTCACAACTAAAGTAAAGACAAATTGAAAAGTGCAAATGGAATTTAAAAAAGTAGAAGATTTGTTTTGTGTGTCTTTGTTAACAGAACTCTCAGGGGAAGCCATGATACATAAAGCATGGAAAATAGATAAATAATGCTCAAGAAAAGTGTTTAAACCATCTATACGCTCAATCCATCTAGTTCTACAGATATCTTTTAATTTTTTTTTATGCGCTTGAGGTTCACGCTCTAAAATGCTAGCTTCTAAAAACTTTTGTCTATTTTCTGAATAATTAAAAAAATAAGAAAGTTCGCGAACTTTATTAAAAACCTCTGAAACTAATAGGACATTACACGATTCACAAACTGATAAGTTCAGCCGATGGCTATGACAATGTGTATACAAAGCCTTTGAATTTATATTGAGAATCTGAGCAGAAAGACCATTTATGTACCCAGAGACAGAACTGGCTCCATCATATCCCTGACCCCTACAGTTTTTTATATCTAGATTTAAGTTGCTTACACAATTTAAAAGAACATTAAGCAAATCTTTTCCTTTAACTCCTTCATTACAATGAATAAATTGAATAAAGTCTTCTCTGATATTGAAATCACTATCAACAAATCGTAAAACTAATGACATTTGCTCTTTAGTAGATGAGTCACAGGCTTCATCTGCAATTATTGAAAAAAAACATTTTTGCGAACTTCAGATAGTATAGATTCACTAATTTCTTCACCACAGCATTTAATAATTTCATTTTGTGAAGTCTTCGAAATGTAGGAGGCATTCTTTGAACAGTTATTAAGATGAGAGCCTAAAACATCATTTCCATTGCGTACAGCAAAATTTAAAAGTTTATTAAAACAACCAGTTCCACATTTCGAATATTCTCCAGCCTCTGGAAGATATTGTGAATCATCTCTGTGGCCTCTCAAAGGTGTATGACCGCAAAAAATTATAGCATCAACAATAGGACGAAATATTTGGCGATTTTTTATTATTTTTTCTTTTACATTAGTATCAATGATGACATTTATTGGTTGACTTATGCCTGAGGAATGACTCAAAAAAATATTAAAAACAGGCATAGTAAATGCATGTAAACCATTTTTAGTTGACTCATGATTTGAAAATGATCTAATAGCATCAGACCATTTATTGAAAGGCTCCAAATACAAATGTGTTAACTTATGTGATCTTAGTTTGAATTTATTGCCAAATAATACACAAGATAAACAAAATGCACCATCAGTACTTTTAGAATATCTCAGCCAAGAAAACTCTTTCAACCAAAGATATCTAAACTGACGACCAGAATTATTTGTGAAAAAGTAATCTTCATTAAGAATAAACATATTTTTAGTTAATAAAAAAATTTCATGGTCAGTTAAAAATTCAACCTTTTGTCTAAAGCAAGCAACATCATTTTGCTCAAAAGACTGGAGAGCATTTATTACTTTTTTAGGTGGTAAAATAATGTTCGAAAGGCTTTCAATATTATTATTATAAAAATTAGGTACTTTCCTGATGCTTGAAGATTTTGTAAAAAAAGATTTTGATAGAACACTGCCCTTAGATGTCTTTGAGTGAGAAGAAACATCTTTACTTAATGTTAATGATTGAGAAGATGTTGTCAATTGAGAAGAAGACATTGCTAATTGAGAAGAAAATCTATTTGATTTTAGAATACAAGATGTATTTTGTAAGACTGCACTAGTAGGTTCTAAGTCTGGGTTTGTTTTATGAAATAATGTAAGGATAGAGTAGGGCTTTTTATTTGGATTTTTGGCTACTGTGCTGGGTACAATTGTAGCAACTTGATCAATGGTGGTCTGTTTTGTATCTAGAAATTTATTAGGTGACAAGACTGGCAGCAACTTTTTCGAAATTATTGTTTCTGATTTACTGGAAAGTTTACGCTTTTAAGGAATAAAAATTAGTGGGACATAGTGATTATGCTGAAATGTACCAGACTGAAAATTCCCATCATAACAAAACAAAATGTAAAATGGAGAACAACATTTAATGGGAGTACGTGGTGAGATCTCTTGGTTAAAAAATATTTTATACTTTTCAACACCGAAATCTGGGTAACAGGAAACAATATTACAAGAAAGAACTGATGATAAACCTAACAAACATAAAAAACCAGCCCATTTTTCTGTGCTCTCACAGTTTGCAAATGCTTCAGCTTTAATAAAATTATTATTTTCGAAGCCAGAATCCAATGCAGAATGAGATACTGACATACAAAACAAACTTTTGAGATTAATAAAATGAGAACTATAATCAGAAAATATTTTTGAAAAAGCATGTATATAAATTTCAAGGGACGTTAAAACTCTTAACACATTCATCAGTGTATTGTGAGCAACAAAAAATAATGATGCAGAGCTGTACATACAACTTCCAGATGCTTCAGACCTTAAGAAAAAAAATATATATTTACTTCATGTTTTTAAGAGCTAAACTTCTTTTATCAATAAATTTAAAATTGAGTAAAAAATCTTTGCTTTTTGAACAAATTCATAAATCAAATCAATAGTCAAGAATTCAGACAAACCAACTAATGATTTTGACATGTAGGAATATAATTTATACATCATGAACATATTATATACATACATGTCAAAATCATTTGACGGTGTTGACACTTATTAAATGTTGATTAATCAACAAGTGTAATTTGTTATAGATTAGATTAATATGGTATTAACAATAAATATTTTTACAAAAAAGTATTAAATTTTGTGTTAAAACATATTAACTAATTGTAATAAAATACAATAAGATAATTATTTTTGAAAAAAAAGTAAAGTGACTTACCTTAGAGCAATACAATGCATTTTATTGTCTTTTAAGTAAGAAGGGATACAAACTTCGGCACATATATTTCTTCTTATTGTGCCATCAATATATCGACTTAAAAGACCTTCGTTACTAACCCTTTTGTTATTGTTGTAAATAAATGTATCCAATAAAGTTTCATAAAATGTATTTAAATCGACAAGATTATCGGTTTTAAATCTTTTAAGTACATCATCAATCAAGTTGTAAGCCATGCTTAAACGTTAAAAATTTAAGGAAATACTTTGTTTTTAGAAGGGAGTTCTTTGAGTTCTTTGAATTCTTTTGAGTTGTTTATCGATCTTTGCAACCAATCAAATTACCGCTGCAAATGCTGCAAAGGATAGTTTACACTAAACATGTTTTTTTTTTAAACGAATCAGATTGTTATTTTTAATAGCGTAAACCAATGAACTTATCCAATTTTCTCATATCCTGCAAAGTAGAGTTTACATTAGCAAGTTTTATAAAATAGTTTTCTCATATCCTGCAAAGTATAGTTTACATTAGCAATTTTTATAAAACACTTTTTCAAACGTCCGCAAAGCATAGTTTTGACTATAAACTTTTTCTAATTATATTTTCTAACAAAAATATATAGATCGGCAATTAATATTAGGCGGGCGTTAGACGTCATAATACTTATTTTTATTTTTATTTTTTTAACCCCATCACTTGCAGCACTTGATGGGGTTTAAGTCTGCCCCTGCTTATTTACTTTTAAATTTTTTCTTATAATTTACATAAAATTTAATTAAAAAAAAAAATTAATTTACAAATTTTTAATTAATTTATTTAAAAATAAATAAAATATCTAATTAAAAATAACTTTTACATAAACTGTTGAACTTTCATGAATGCCATCCAAATTCACTAACTTTTTATTGATACATAAAAAATTTGAAACTTTATCATCTTCAAAATTACATATCATCACTTAGAAAGTATCATGAAACATAATTTTTTTATTTATCCACAAACTCTATATCTGGCTTTCATAATAAATAATTTTTTTATACTCTTTCTTGAAAAAATATTTTTTGTCTACTCTGGACTCACTTTGTACAGAAACCATCAAATCCTACATCCACTATATATTTCAGTAATGTAGTCAAAATATAAAGTTCTAGATTCAACTCAAGACCATAATTACATTTTTAATTTAGGTTATTAATGTGCTTCAAGAAGACCTAACAGTCTTTTCATAGAGCATCGTGAAATAGCATTTAAAAAGAAGTTCACACCATTTTATTAAGAGCACATTTCAAACCTCAACACTCTTGACTCTGAGATCAGGGTTCCAACCACTGCACCATACACGGTCTAACCACAGCTGCGCAATTCTTTTTTTTAATTAATCATCCAATATAGTTACAGGAAAAAAATGTTTACAAAAAAAAATAAAAATTCTAAAAATGATACTAATAAGTTAAGTTAATATAACAATGATAAAACTAAAAACAAAAAAATAATAATAAAAGATTATAACTGTTAATAACAATGGTAAAAATATTTGTCAATATTGAGTCAAGACAAGACCGAGACACAAGAACAATGATTAAGACCACAAGACATAATAAATTTGTCTGATGTAGAAGAGAGCTTAATTTTTAAATTTTTTCAAATTATTCAAACAAATTTTTTCATAATAATTTTCAAATGCTTTATTTGTCATTTGTTGGTTACTATTTCCTAATTTTTGAAGAAAAAAAGTTTTGTTAAGTAAAGCAATTTCAACTTTTAACAATTATAAATTATAGTTCTATAGATTTCTATACAAGACAAACTTTAAATATCACTTACCATTTATTTAAGAAGTTGAGTTCTCAAGCATAATAAACTTTGTTGTTAATATTTTATTATATAGGAGTGCTCTGACGTCATAGATAATATTGGTCAACAGTACTATTAAATGAACCAAGAAAAAAAAAAGTTTTTTAAAATTAGACGTGTGGCCAAATAGCCGTTAAACTTTCACGTTTTTTCTAAAGAGATGAAGTACTTTTTCTAATTAACATCACTGCGTGTGGAGTGCGCTGCAAATTTGTCATCAATGGCGGGTAATGAAATAGTTGGTAATATCGTAAGAGAATATAGAATAGTTTTACCCATATCTGTTGAAGAATATCAGGTTGCACAACTTTATGCAGTTGCTGAAGCTAGTAAAAATGAAACTGGTGGTGGAGAAGGTATCGAAGTAATAACCAATGAACCTTTTGAATCCACAATTGAAGGGGAATGCAGTGGTAAGGTTTTTAAAGGACAATATACTCACAAAGTTATTCATCTTTCACAAAAGGTACCAAGAATTATTCGAGCGTTAGCTCCTAAAGGTAGTTTGGAAATAATCGAAAAAGCTTGGAATGCTTACCCTTATTGTAGGACCGTTTATACAAATGATTACATGGCTGATAATTTTTTTATTGTTATTGAATCACGACACGAGTCTGGTACAGGTGATATAGAAAATGTGCATCAGTTGTCAAAAAAAAAATTAGAAAAAAGGAATGTTGATGTAATTGATATTGTTAATGATCCTTGTCGACCAAATGACTATAAAGCTGAAGAAGATCCATCTAAAGTAAAATCTGAAAAAACTGGACGTGGTCCACTTATTGGAGCTGATTGGAGTAAAAACCAAAATCCTGTAATGTGTTGTTATAAGCTGTATGATGTGAAATTTAAATGGTTAGGGCTTCAAACACATGTTGAAAGTTTAATTATGAAATCAGTGAGAAATTTGTTGTTTAATTTCCATCGTCAGGTATTTTGTTGGATTGATAAATGGCATGGTATGACAATTGAGGACATTCGTGTTCTTGAAGAGCAAACAAAAAAAGATCTTGACCAGATGAGACAATCTGGTGAGGTCAAAGGAACTGTCATGAAAGAGAAATAACTTAAGTTTTTATCTTTATTTTTTCAAATATAAATTTAATTATTATTTTTTTTGTAATAGAACTCTGGCGCTTAGTTTAGCAATATGTTAATACATGTATACTACATCGACTTTGTTATTCTCTCATTGTAAATTATACAACAATTTAATATAATTGAAGGAGTTGTCTTTTTCTAAAAATATCAAGCGTAGTACCTTAATCTTATAATTGATTTTAAAAATACTAAACTTGTAACAGTAATTTTGGTTTTGGTTTTATTTTGATTCCAATTTTACATAAGTTCTTAACAAGTTGTTAAAAGTTTTATTGTCTAAAATTTATATCGTCTTAAAGTCAATTTAAATTTTATTGTTTATTTTGATGCATCATTTAGTTAAAATATTTCAATTCATTAGTACTGTGTGTGAAAAACTGAAGTTTGATTTGCTATTATCTAAGTATAATTTAAATTATTTTTGTTTTACAAATTTTTATAGTTAAATGCTCATCTAGAAGTGATGTAAATTTATTTGAGCCCTTGTAAATTTTAAGAATATAATGCGATAAAAATTCATTTTACTTGTAATACATGTAGTTGAGATCAAAAATAATTTACATAGAAAGGTTGTTGAATAAGTATTTTGAATACTGTGAAAATATAAGAAGTGTGAAATCTCTTTGTGTATATAACACTTTTTATATTGAAACATTATAACCTTAGTTTTTGTGTGATTTATTTTAAAATAGAGTCTTGATTTTAATTTTTTATATTGATATAAGGTTTATTAAATTACATTAAAGGACAATGAAACCAATGTTTTAACTTGATATTAATGGTAATAATGAGTTAATATATATTTACTCAGCATGGCTTAGTTACAGTTTATTAGTACAAAACCAGAGACTACAGTTGTGAGAAAGGTAGTCTAACTTTGTCAATAAATTTATATTTAAAAAAAAACCTGTTTTTTATATGCATTTATAATTAGTATATAGTAATAGTTCATTTTATATAGTAATAATGAAATAGTATACTGTAATTAATAGTTCAATGTTTTTTTAGTAATTAGGTTAATTATAATCATAACATCAAGATATATTTAGAAAGGTAAAGCTAATTAGTTCTGGCTTAAGCAATTCTTTTATGATCCGGTGATCTTTTATGCCGCTCACATATTGTGTTGGTAAAAACCAACTATTATACTTAGTAAAAGAATTTATTACATTTTTCTAAGTTTTGATGCATTTAACTACATACAATAACTTGGTAACGTCCCTATTAACGGTAAACAGTTTTACCCAACAAAACACAAAAATACTTAATTAAAAAACTGAAAAGTGTATTTGCATTGGTTGAAGATCATTAACTAAAATAATGCAAAATTAGGCAGTTGTTTTTAGCAACTTCAGTGCATTCTGCTTTGGTCAAAAAATAAGTTAAGTAAAGAAGGTAAATGATTCGGGTTGTCTGGAAAGCGAGTTGGAAAGTTGACTATTTGAGTTAGGGATCGAGAAAGGCAAAAGTTGTGGGCTTTAATGCCTGCAGAATCACTTACACTAGAGCCAAGCTATTCAGTGTGGTGAGTATTAAAGTCACCGACAACAACAATATTAGCTGATAGATAAAAAGAGAGAGCTTGGTCAATATCATCAGAAATAACATCAAAAAGAGTTCAGTCTTCAGATGAAGGAGAGCAATATAGAACAAAGAGAAAGACGATAGAGTGAAGTGGTGCTAAACGAAAGCACATAAAAGAATAGTCTGTGGATCTTAGTTTCACGACAAATGGGTAAATTCTTACGAATGTAAATGCCCAGGCTAAGCATTTGACCATTGGAATCTCTACGAATTAAAGGAAGATAACCATCAACACTAAGATCGCAAGATGAGACAGCTGAATTCAAATTAGTCTCACAAAGAGCAAGTAGGTCTGGTGAACTTTGCAAGAGATAACAGAAGAAAAGTTACTTCGAAGACCACGAGTATTAGTGAATGATAGGTTTAGAGAACTTGGTGGTGATAATGGTTTTTTGTGTTTTATAGTTTTTGGTACTTTATTCATTTTTAAATTTGTTGAAGAACTTGACTCAAAGCATAGATAGCACTCAGAACACTGTTTAATAGCCCAAGCAATTGCCATATTACTATTAATAAACCTTAGGCCGTAACAAAGGGCTCCAAATGTGGCCTCGGCAATGCACATCAAAAGTACAAACAGGGACACCATCCAAGCGCAACATAGCACTGTTTATACTTTGATATTTTCAGCTGTTGATGGAATCAGCCTCTCTGAGAGCTACCACAGAGTTCATGAAACCCGACAACCAGCCGGCCTCAGAACCTTAAAACGGAGTTTTAGAACTGTACCCTCATTAGGAGATAATAGAATAAGTTGTCTAGTCATAAAAATAGAGACACAAGCAAAACCAATGGATTGAGTCAAGAAGATCCAGCATTCAACATTCTAACTGGAAACAATGTATAGAAAATACATTTGCGCAAGTCTAATAAATGAAGAAGGGGTGCGAGGCTGGTCAACAGATAAAATCTGATAGCCCCTTAAGTCTTTGCCTTGGAAACCTTATACAACACAGTAGCCGGATGCATTTAACATCTGCCCAAGATGAGTATTTTTATCAAGACACCATCTCTAGCCTTTACTCAACCAAGAGCCCCAAGGCAGGGGGTGCTTTGAGTTGAAGTTGGCATCTCCTAGTCTTTGCCTAAAAAGGTTGTATCCTACAAGTCAGCAGAACATATATATATTGAAGGCAGCAGGGCATATATATATTGAAGAGCAAACAAAATAAATACAAATAGCACTTGGAATTGAGTCCCCTTGAAAAATAAGATTATAAATAACTACATATTTATAAAGATAATAAAAATTAAACAGGAACTTTCCTGTATTTTGCTAAAATAAATCTATCGATAATGATATTACAATCTATATATTGTACGGAATCGCTTTCAATATAAAGCATAGATTATAAGGAAAACGTTTGGTGAGCTAAGCTGCTTAGTAAATAAATCATTATCTTATTATCTTATATATATATATATATATACATATATATATATATAATATATATATATATATATATTATATATATATATATATATATATATATATATATATATATATATATATATATATATATATATATATATATATATATATATATATATACATATATATAAATGACTGGCGTTGCCACATTCATTTCCAGGGCCGGATTAAGCCTTTTTTCGTGCCCAAGACACAAACCCACATCGGTGCCCCTTTCTGCCCGGGGCCCCTGATTTTTCGCTGACTGTGACCGCTGGTATGTTCAATATTATGCAAAGAAAACAGTTGTTGACAAATATGTTTGTAGTTTGTACTACTATCACTCATATAAAACTTACAATAAAGTATTTCTGTATTAAAATCAATAGTTAATAAATTTTGAAATAATAATAGACAAATTGTATTTTTTATTAGATGAAAAAATCAAAAAGAAATTGTCATTTACATTTTAAAATTTTTTTCTAGATTTACATCTACCAAAGTCTTTGAGTATATCGTCATAGTTAATTTTGCGCAACATATCTGCCTCAATCATAAGCAGAGATAAGGAATCGAGCCTTTAGTAACCATTAATGTTAAAAATTTTTAGTAACCATTAATGTTAAAAATATGCGGAAGGCGATTTCAACATTTGGAAAGGCACACTCAATATTGTCTCTAACTATTACTTGGTATAATTCTCCATGATTGAACGTGTTGTTTTCCGATTTCGATGCAGCTGGAAACTTGTGTCGAATATAAATGAAACTGTTGTAGTTCAGTATATATCTTTCAAATTCATTCCTAGATTTATGCAAATGATCTGCTAGTGAAGAATACAAATCAGCACACGTTTTTAAGTTCACATGCTCTTTTTGGAGAGTCTGACTAACCCTGTGAAAATGCTGTAATATCTCTTTCCAAAAAACAAGCATGAAAGCAAATTCTGATTCTTGCATCTTCTTTGCAATGTTTTCTGCTTGTCTTCTGGTGTCTCCTTTCTGTGACTGATCTTCATGTATACATTCTAATAAACACTTAACTGAACACGTTTCATTTTGGGATCCAAAATTGAAAAAAGTATGCGAAAAGATGTAAATAAAAATAATTAAAAGATATAAAACGAAAATGTAATTTACTTAAAAATTAAAAAATTATGCAAAATAAGGCTACAAAACAAGAAACTTAAGGTGTAAGCTCCTATAAATAATTCCTTAATATCAGAATCAATAAAAATGATAAAACAAACGATAAAACAGCTTTAATAAAAGCGCAAAAAAAAAAGTCATTAAAGCGCGAAAAAAATAATTAGTTTAAAAAAAAGCCAAATAGAAAAAACTGGCTCATTCATAGCTTAATTTTTAAGCATTCAAGATTTTACCAAACAGTTTTTTCTGGACTTAAATTTGTTAAAAAAAAAATATTTATTGAGGACTTTTGGCGCCCCTAAACGCTTGGTGCCCAAGGCAAATGCCTTGTTTTCCTAATGATTAATCCAGGCCTAATCATTTCATAGAGTCCTTTAACAATAGCATTTAAAGTCTACATGGGTTTAATAAGTTTACAAAAAAATATTTTTTGCAAAAAATACTACATGAAGAATATAGATTAAAAACTCCGTTGCAATATAAATATTAAAATCTTTCATCAAACAAATTTGAAATAAGTATGCTGTAGCATGTCAAATATATATAGAAATGTCAGAAATTAAGAAGATGCAATTTGATTTGTCCTTTAAAAGTGAAAAGTGCTATTCAAATTTTTTATACTGTTATTTTTCAATTGATTCCATAATGATGGACTTTGGCTCATGATTGAAAATCTTGAAACTTGTGATTTTACTCTGCTCAAGTGATAGTTATGATTGGTATTTGACCGAAGATTTTATTTTTGAGAAATAGCCGATGTAAAAGTATCAGAAAGTACTTTTGGCAACATGTTGTTCTTATATTTATTCATAAATATTTAAAGTAAATTAAGTTTTGATATGTTTAAGACTTTCATATACTTCATTACAGGTAAAGGGTTTTCTAATCTCTTTAAATTGTTAATTGCTTTACAAGCGCAGTTTTGTAAGCTCTCTAATCTTATTAATTTAGTTTTGTGTGTGTTAGCCCAAATAATATTAGCGTAGGAGAGATGACAATGAACAGGACTGAGGTAAAGCATTTTGCGCAATTTATAATCAAGAAAAGCCCTAGATTTATATAATACACATAACAGAAGATATTTTGGTTTTAATGAGACTAATATAAGAAGTATAAATAAAAATTTTGATAAACTAAAACACTTTCTATTGACGAATCATTTCAAACGAACTCAAATTTTCAAATTCCAAATTTGAAAATAATACAAACAAAGGGGGGAGGAGGGATCGTTACGTATATCCGAAATAATCAAGTGTTTAAAGTACGACAAGACCTCTTCGTCTATGACACTGATAGCGAAGTCTTTACTATTCAGATAACGGGTAATAAATCAAAAAATATTATAATTTCCAATTGCTATAGACCTCCAGAAGATGATATAATTAAATTTTCAAATTATTTTAATGAAATTTTTCTCAAAATAAATGACAATGGAAAATATATTTTCTTTATTGGGGATTTAAATATTAACAGTCTAAAGTACAAAGAAAATGCGATTACTAAACTCTTTTTTGATAATCTGTTTTAATTGTGTATACTTCCAATCATCAACACCCGGGTAACTCCAACCTCCGTCTCTGCTAAAGACAATATATTAACAAATACATTTAGATACATTAGAAACCTCTTCAAAAGCAGGAATTATCAAAACCAATATATCAGATCATTTTCCTATTTATTTTTCATTATATCAAGATTTAAGAACCTATGACAATCCTAAAACCAAAGTTTATAAAAGAAAATCAACCAGTTCTTTTTTAAAAATTTTAAAGACTCGCTATCGGTATTAAATTGGGATGGAGTGTATCAAGAATGTAACCTTAGATACACAAACTCCGCATACAATTTATTTATAAACATTTTTCTAAATCACTACAATAGATATTTCCTTGTTGAAGAGAGAGAAATAAAGCTAAAATATTTAAACTGCCCATGGATAACTAACGGGGTCAGAAAATCATCAAAAACAAAGCAAAAACTCTATATCAAGTATCTAAAAAATAGAAACTAACTTAATTACATACTAGGAATACAAAAATCTATTGGAAAAAATTAGAAAGAATTCAAAAAAATATATTATTCAAAACAACTACAAAAAAGAAAAAGTGATATTAAAAAAACCTCGAACATAATGAAAGAAATAATAGGTAAAAACCATACAAAATCAAATATTTTACCCGATAAAATTATCGTTAACGAAACTGAATATATCGACAAAATTTCTATCGCTGAAAACTTCAATAGCTTTTTTGCAAACATAGGTCCTAATATGGCTTCAAAAATTCAATGCCCTTATATCTCCTTCGAAACCTATATCACAAACCAACATTTCTGTTTAAATATTTTTGCTAGACTAAACCATGAAAAACTAGAAATTGCAAAAAACTCGCTTAAGACAAAAAAGGCTCCTGGGACAGACGACATTTGTAGCTATATAGTTGTAAATGTGTTTCCGGTGATAAAACAACCAATCTATGAAATATTTAAATCTTCAATTATTATAGGATCTGTACCGAATAAATTAAAAATAGCTAAGGTAATACCAATATTAAAAACCGAGGATTCATTTACACTAAATAACTACAGACCTATTGTGTTTTCAAAACTTTTGGAGAGAGTAATATACAATAAACTGTATAAATATCTAACAAATAACAAAATCCTAAATGAAAAACAGTTTGGCTTCCAAAAGCAACATTCAACCGAACACGCAATTCTTGATCTTATAAATAATATAAACGACTCCTTTGAAAACAAGAAATACGTGTAAGGCGTTTGACACAGTAGATCACGCTATCTTTATTAGGAAAATGGAAAAATATGGAATAAAAAGTTTAAAATTTCTTTAATATACAGAAAACAGTGCGTTATTGCTCATGGAAAAAATTTTTTTAAACTACTCAAAATAAAATGCGGTGTTCTCCAAGATTCCATTCTTGCACCTCTTTTATTTTTAATATACATAAACAATCTTCCTAAAGCGTCAAGTAAGTTGGATGCCATAATGTTCGCAGACGACACTAATTTATTTTATGCATCCTCATCAATTACAGAACTTTATGAAACTACAAATACTGAACTTGAAAAAATAAAAAAATTGGGTAAAATCTAACAAATTACTGCTAAACACAGAAAAAACCAAATACATTCTTTTTCATTCTAACCTTATAAAAATACCTCCCTATTTACCTTCGCTAAATATAGATACTAAAGAAATAGAGAGAACCCAAGCAACTAAATTTCTAGGGATACTTATTGATGAGAACATCTCATGGAAATCACATACAGATATATTAAATACCAAACTATCAAAAAACATTGGTATCCTTTACAAAGCTAGTTCTATACTGTCTGTCTATACTTCTCGTTCATACAAAGCTATTACATATACGCTAATGTTGCATGGGAGAGTACTTATAAATCCAAACTAACCACACTATATCGAAAACAAAAACTTGTTGCTAGAATAGTTTTTAGTGAGAACAGACTCTCGCATGCTGAGCCACTTTTGAAAAATTTGAAAGCATTAAACGTATATCAAATCAATATATTCCAAAATTTGTTATCTATGCTCAAATACAAACTTGGACTTGTTCCTTCTCACTTTTCAAAGAATTTCTTCCAAAATAGCAAAAATCGATACCATATAAGAGGAGCGGGAAACTTCAACGTACTTTTTAAAAAAACTAATCTCTCGCGCTTTTCCATTTCCGTACCGTGGTCTTTGTCTATATAACAAATTAATATCCAAAAATACTCAACTGAAAAAATTGAATAACTTAAATACTCTGAAAACGTTATTAAAAGATCTCATTTTAAACACTATCAACTTTATGAATTTTTATTAACCCTAAAACATTTAAAACTATGTATAAAACTAACTTTGTTCCGAAACCAATGCAAACTCTAATAATTCTAAAAACTCTAAATAACTCAACAACAACAACAACAACAACAACAACAACAACAACAACAACAACAACAACAACGAAACAGGCTTATTTATCAACACGTGAACGACTATTTAGCAAATCGTGTACCTACTTATATTTATGTGTATTGAAATAAAATTAAAAAAATTATAAACTTCATTTTGTCTGCATTCTTTGTTGTTTGCAATTTTGCATTTTTTTTTTATTCTGCCGAAACTGATAACATTATTTTTTAAATATAAACTTATTTTAAATTAAAGTATCCAAAAATATTAGTAACGGTTACATAGCGGTTTTTAAAAAATTAAAAACAAAAAAAATATGATTTCTCTATGATAGGTTCTCATCAAATATTACTTCTAGAAACATTGTATGATTTACTAGATTTGTTTTATTTTTATTGATTGACAGTTTTGGCAATTTTATTTCATTGGAAAAAGGAAAACATTTAATGATAGTTTATTTGCTATTAACCATTGGTTAAAACTTTCTAGTTCAGTGTTCATAATTTCGAACAATATTTTACATCGGAGTAATTTGTAGAATAAATTTGTATTGTTAGCATACATAATTGACGATATTTTATGAGAAGCTTTATTCATATCATTAATATACATTAAAAATAATAAAGGTTTCAAGATTGATCCCTGTTGGACTAGGCATACAATATCAAGAGCTCCTGACTCCTCCCGAACTACATACTGTTTTCTATTAAAAATATAACTTTTAAGTCATTAATATATGAGGCCTTTAATGCTGTATTGCTTTAACTTTGAAAGTAAAACTCCGTGATCAACAATATCGAATGCTTTATAGAGATCGATAAATACTCCTAATACTTGTTCACCTTTATCAAAGGACATAGATATTTTATTGGCAAGTTTAATAATAGCATGTTCAGTAAAGCAGTATTTCTTAAATCCAAATTGATTTTTGTATAAAAGCGTATTTAATATCATGTAATCATAAATTCTATTAAAAATTACCATTTCAAATACTTTTAAATAAACAAGGAGTAGTGATATGGGATGGTCATTGCAAACAGATAAACAATCACTTTGCTTGATAATTTAATTTTTTTTAATTATCGAAACATAAACAAGTATAGTGCACAAACGTTTTTTCTCTAAATCCCCACTATATGAAAAAGTTTTATATAAGTTTATAACTTTATATATAGTTTTATAAAATAAAAGTAGAGTATAATTAGTATAGTATAAAATTTTATAAACATATTATAATAGTTATAAAAAATATCAAAAATAAGACCAGGTCTTTTATAACTATATCTCGTATTTTATAACTCTTATTACGTATATAAAGTTAATAAGTTATAATGTAATTTTTATTTATATTAGTTTTAAAACTTAAATAAATTAAAATTACGTTAACTAAATCAAAGAAACTATTTGACAAGATCTAAAAGTTTCTTATTATCTTCTATTACAAATAAAAAGTTTATAAATTGGTATGTTTAACTAATTACAAGTAGAAAAAATTAAAAGTATTCAATTTGTGGAGAAAATAGAATTAGCCTCATTTACGTAATATACAAGAAAATACAAAAAATATTTTGTTTTACGCTCTTTAACATTTAGTATTGCTTCCTGAATTTTTAATGACTTCAAACATGCGACTTGACATACTAGTCACAAGATTTTGGATAGTTTCTATAGATATTTCATTCCAAGCTTCTCTGATACGAGTTTTCAGCTCCAATGCGGATTCATATTGCTTACCATTTTCATAAACCTTTCTAGAAAGTATTTTCATAGATTTTCAATTGGGTTAAGACCTGGACTGCATGCGGGCCATTCCATTACGTGAATACTTTTCTCTCTAAACCAAGCTTTTGTAAGCTTTGAGTTATGGATAGCAGTATTGTCTTGTTAAAAAGTGAAACTTTCACCCATCAATTCTTCACCTTGTTCAAGCAAACTTATTTCTAATAAGTCAATGTAGTTCTGTGAATTTATTTTTGTTGAAATCCATGCCAGTGGTTGTTTTCCAGCAAAGGCAAAAGCCCCCAAAACCATAACAGTTCCACCACCAAAGTTACGACTCATTCGAGTTTCTTTTTCTTTTCGAAGATCCTGCCAGTAATATTGATAGCCATCAGGACCATTTAGATTTAACGTTTTTTCATTACTAAAGAGAAATTGCTGCAACTCTTCCTGCGAAGACATGTGTTCTTTTGCAAATTGTAATCTAACATCTTTATAACGAACAGTAAGTTTTGGTCTCGGTTTACGCGAACTGTGTTTGGATCTTCATGTAAAATTTGTCTCACACGTTGAACAGTTACAGGTAATTGTAAATCAACACGAATTTGAGATGTATTCATGTGCTGAGCAGCAGCACGACGAACAATAACTTGTTTAGTACGATTATCAATTTTATTTTTGCCACCACTTTCCTTATGAGCTCCATAATTAACGCTAATCTTGAAGTAATTATCAACCACTTTTGTAGATCTTTTAATGTTCTTTGTAATTTACCGAACAGATAAGTTTGTATCTTTACATGCTTTAATTACTGCTAATACTTCAAAACGCTTCGCACGTCCCACTTCAAATTCAGGTATCAAAAACTAAATGTTAAAAACTTTATGAGCCATGATTTCAGTCTTTGTTTAACTTACAAATAATAATAAACAATTAAGTCACAAATGCGTATCACCATATCAAAATAAACAAGTAAACTGAAAACAATTATTGATGAGGCTAATGGTATTTGCTACCGCAAATTTTATGGTTTTATCAAATGTACCGCAATTTAATTATGCTATATTATAATCTAAAAAGTTGTTGTTTGTAACAATAAGTGTGGATACAAAAGATGCACCGCACAAATTTGCTTAGAGGTTTACAACATATTGGATCAGCACATGGTGAGGCTAATTTTATTTTCTCCACTGTATCATAAAAACTTTTTTAAAGTTTTGATATTTATTTTATGGTGACATTTTATGGCGACTTTACATTTAATCGAATCGAAGGTTTTCGAATTAGAGAGATTGTACTGTACTTTTCTCTATAAAAAAAGTGACTTCTATTCTACGCTTTTCCCTATGTTATCAATAGATTGTAGATAACCAATTTAAAAAAAAAAAAAAAAAAAAATGGTTTACACATCCGAGAAAATGAAGTATTTATTCACGTATTTATTTTAACACTATAAAACTCAACATCTTACATGGATTTTTTAAAACAATTGCAATACTGTAAAAACTGCAAGCTTAATAAAAAATAATTTTTTATTTATGTCTCATTTTATTAGTTCAGTCAAAATAAAATGAAACAACTTAACTAAATAAATATCCATAAAATATAATTAAAATTGTTTAATAAAATATTTACAGTAAAACAAATATTTACAACGATTTATTTCATATACTAAAAGACAAATTTAAAAAAAAAATGGTTCCAATAAATAAACGCAATAGAAACGTTATATACAATTATAAATAATTTTATGATATGAAGTTCAATTCAATAAAAAATCTCAAAAATAAAACTAAACCTACAGAATAATTAAAACTTTACTTAGTTAACTCATAACTTAATGGTTTTAATTATAAGATCGAACTGATTTTTCACGTAAAGAGCATTTAAAACTAAACGAAGGGCCAATCATCTGGACTAAATGGCTGCAATATGCAAAAAAAAAAAAAAAAAAAAAAATGGTTCGTCTGAAGCAACACCTGCTGGTTGAACTCTATTTAAAACTTGATGTACACTGTATTTTTCTTCTAGTTAAACATTTACAGCCAACATTATTTAAATCTCATCTCTCTTGTTAACAAAGTCGTTGTCAAGGATGTTAACGACTGTAAACTTTCCTTGAACCGAATTCTTTCATCATCTTGAAGTGAAACTTGTGAATCTATGTATGAAATAAAAATTCTAACTTGAAGTCTTTTTTTGGGAGAAAGAGGAGGAGGATAATAAAGAATAAAAACAGCCCAAGGGTGCAAGGGTATCTAAAACAACCGTAAGGGTATCTAAAACAACCCAAGTTTTAAAGGCTATATGGAGTCTAATATTATCTATTATTGCAAAAATTAAGCCATGCAACAATAGTTTATATTTGTCTGTTTATAATACTTAATAGTTTAATTGGAGGTAGTAAACAAGTATTATATTAATTTTAATATTATACCATTGTTACTATAAAATATTACTTCCAATATAAATATATAATTTCAATAAGTAAAAAAGTTAAATTTTTTATTTAACAAAACAATTGTTTCAACTAAATAATTTGACAATAACTTTAAAAAGCACATTTGCTTGATTCCAGTTTGATAGCAGTGATTTTTTTACATGTAACTAACCTATGGCTGATTTAACATAATGTGATAAGGTTAAATCATGTAAAATACGTAATTACCATAACGTTCAGGTTGCTGAATGAAAGGAACTAACTGCTTAATTATAACACTTGTTAAGACAAATTTTTTGATGACAGTATATAGTGCATTCTACTACTATTTTTTTATCATGTAGATATTGTACTTGATCAAATAAGGATGTTATTATTATTTTTGGAAAAATAGCGAACCAAACAAAACTTTTTTGAATAATCATTAAGTGCAATTACAAGTTAGGAGTGAATTCCTTAATTTAAAGTAGATCTTGTTAACAATAATAGATTCATAACATTTATAACTTTTTATCATAAAACTTGCACAAATACCGATTTATTTTGATTTTTTTTTCTCCCAGAAATTAAAAATCGTTACTTATAAATATAAATAAGAGCCAATTATTACAAACATAAAAAAAAGAAAAACTGATATGATAATTTGTGGGTGGTAATTAGGTTTAATTTTTTGACAACTTTCATTTGACGCATGTTAAAAATAGATAATAGGAATGTATTAGAAAAAATGAATAAGAAGAATGCTTTATTCAGAAAAAAAAAATATCTCTTCGACCAATAAACCAATTGAAAACCAAATGGTTTTTGTAATCAATAATGCAATAATGCAAACTATTGAGGTCAATCAAATTTTTTAGCATTACTGATGTTTTTAATAATTTTTTAATACTATTCTACTGATTTTTATTCTGTCTACTTTTTTATACAACTAAAAAAATGTTTAATACAACCCAGGTAGCACACATGCATAAGGTCAACATATGTAAATCCATCCCAAACACAGGGTGTTTTTTCAGATGCAAATCCAACATTGATCATTTGTTTAGTAATGATTTTAAAGAAAAGAATCATATCAACGAAATTGAAAACAACTTCCACAGTTACATTAGTCCAAAATATGAAAAAACATCTCAAAAGTTTATTATTTTTACAATCTAAACTCAACACTGATCCAATGTGTTTGATCATTCAATATTGATTTAATGTAGGTATAAAAATTAAAAAATTTAACGTTGATTTAATGTAAATGGGTCAATGTTAATCCAATGTATATAACCCAACATTGATTTAATGTATTCGAATCAATGTTGATCCAATGTATCTAACACTGCAAGTGCAAAAATATATAACTTAAAAAAAAATCTTCTATGAATCTTGAAATACATGATGAAACCACAAGCAAAACGAACATGATTAATGTCTATTGATATTGTATTTTAATCTGGGTTGTTATGTTTTATGTTGCTGTTGGGACATTGCATTTGTAACCAAAATGATATAAAAACAATGTTAGCCACCGATGTTGTGCCAACGCAACTTACAACATTGTTCTATTGTTTACCAACATATGGGTGCTAGCCAGGAAGCTCATGCCCAACATGGCTGCAGAAAAATAATACTTACTTCGTTACTGGAATAGTAAAGAAGATAATTAAAAAAGAAAAAACGGATTTAAAATAAGACTTAACAAGTTGCATTATGATATGCATATACAATATGCACTATATAAATCAGGAAAACACAATGAAGAGAAAGAATTATACACTAATTTAGGCAGAAAAAATTAGATAAATAAAAGCTTTTAGAGATCAACCAGAATAGAGGTATGGAACTTGACTAAATAATCAGTCCAACAAGAAATAAAGTTTTCGTAATTGAAATAAGAGATGTTGTTTCAATAATGACCATTGGGTTGAGATTTAAACTCAATATTAATGATTTTTGATCATCTTTATGATCATCATCATCATCATCATCATCATCATGATCATCATCATCATCATCATCATCATCATCATCATCATCATCATCATCATTATGATCATCATGATCATAAACATCATCATCGTTATCACCATTATGATCATCATGATCATAATCATCAGTATCATTAATATAACCATCATTACAATCATGATCATAATCATCATCAATCATTACTATTATTATCATACAAACAAATATACCATTATCTCCATGATCTTCCAATGTTTCCATCATGTAATCTTCCCATATTGTGAATATTTGTTGAACAAAGTCTCTATGATCTTTACAACGTGGCAAAAGCTTTCCAAGATGTTGCATTAAAGCTACATACCACTCTTGTTCTTTCTTCAACTGCACTGCAGTTAAGTTTGATCGACTACAATACTAAAAATTAAATTAAGAAAACCAAATGAATAAAAATAAATAACTCAACAACATAAGCTAATACTAAAAACATTGATTTTTTTTCTTATTAACTCTTTTTTCAAAACTATTAAAAAGCAAACCATGACATATAAGACCGCTTTATAAAAAGACAAAAAAACAACAATAAAAATAAAAAAGGGGAGGGGATGAAACTACATATAAAATAAGCAATTTGTCACTGCACCATACTACTATTATTTGGATATTGAAAAAAAAAAAAAAAATTTTTTTTTGAATACATTAATACCATGTGAATAAAATAATTCAAAGTTAATCCAAGAGTATAACTTGTTGCCTTTTTCTTCTTTTTTTGCATTTGAAATTAATGAATTTGATAAATCAAAAATTAAATTTCAGTCATTAGTGTAAACATGTATAGTAAAATAATTATATAACACTTTTATTAACACAGTGTTAGCCAGCCTAAAAGCACCTCATTATACACAGTATTCTTAACTGCTTATAAAACTTTAGTTTACAATTTAAAAGTAACAACATAAAATCAACAAGCAAATCGTTGCATGAGAATTATAGGGTTCTATCTGCATTTTTTTATGTTAAGAATAATAAAAACAAACAACTTTAAAAATATTATGAATAATAATATATTTTTAATAATGAAACCATAATAACATAAACGACTTGTAATTTATAACTATAAAGAATAATAGCATTAAAACATTTTAAAATTAAATATCGAAAGTTAAGTTCTCACAACATAAAAAAATGCAGATAGAACCCTATATTTCTCATGCGACGAAATGTAAAAGAAAAAAATGTTTAACATAAACTTACACATAGTTGCACACAGTTATACATTAAAACCTAAAACTTTTTATCATTTAAAAGTCTTGATAAATATTGTGCTGGGTGCAATTTATCAATGTACATTGACAATATTTTGAATTATTTTTTTTAAAAAGCACATAAAAAACTTTGTTTCGTTATGGGCAAATATTTTTCTGCATGATTATTTGAGTTATTTTTTATCTGACTTTCGAAACTTCAAAATATTTTGTCAGACTCTCGCTCTCAGTAGTAAATCTTGTGTACTACTGAGAGCAAGACAAAATGCTTTTAGAAACCAATTTGTTTAAAATTCTCAGAATGTTCTTCTCAATCAAATATATAAACATCATTGGTGGAATTGGTAAATTTTATAGTTAAAAAACTCGTAACTACATTGACTTTCAGTTCATCATTAGTGCGCAACTTGCAGGAAACCAGAAAAAATATTGCATAAAAACCCACACATGATGGGAAATTGATCAACATAGCCTTGTATCCCTTTTTTGAGTAACTCGTTTGCTCATCATCAAGAGTTGAACTCATGCTCATAACTTTATACCAACCATTTGAATTAAAGTACACTTAAAAACTTCTTCACATAACACAATGTTTGTACATAGACAGATGAATTTTACTGTTATGATTAATTTCTTGCTAGTATGACTTACTTTGGTGCCACCTCTTTAAATGAACATTCTAATTCAATTTTAAATAAAATTATTAAAATAAAAAAAGCAAAACAAACGCTTCATCTAAATTTTAAAATCAATAAATTAAAAACGGTAAAAAAACGGTTTTATTTAAATTCTAAATAAAATTATTAAAATAAAAACAATAAAACGAACCTTTACATACATGTGTGTAAACATGTGTTGTATTCAACAGTTTTTATCTAAATACTGAATTAAAGGACTAGCTGATGTATTCACATCTTTAAACAGATTACTTGTATGCAAGGCTTGCTAATATTATTTTAATGTTCTTTAACTTAGTAAAATAGTTGAACTTTTTTTATAAATTAGAATTAAAATTTTTTTCACAGTACTTTAAGCAACAACAAAAACAACAACAAGCTATTTATCTTCTGTAAAAATTTTTTTCAATAGTTTAATAATAATTAAAATAATAAAAATAACAATAATAATAGTAACAGAAACAATATTAATATAAGATAACAAAAATAATACAAATTATAGTAATAGTAATAATAAGTATGTTTACAATAATTATAATAAAAAATAATAATTATTATTATTACTGTAATAATAGTTAGAAGCATAAAATTATTTATAATAACAAGTTAATGATTTATTAGGATGGTGTCACTCATTCAATAATCTGATCAAAGAATTGACACCATTTTTTAAATATAAGTTAAATGTTAAGCCAACAATATCTTGAGATATAAGAGTATTGAATAGAAAAATATAGCATAAAAATTCAAATAAATAAATAAAAATCCATGGTTTGAATTGATGATTGAAGTTTTTGATACTTGTTTTTTTAAGTGGGGCATAGCAATCTAAAATCAATGTTGTTTTAGTAATAAACATTTGGAAACATGAGTAAGTATCATTGGACTTTATAAAATCATCCCAGTCAATTTTTGATAAATCAGATTTAAAGAATTTTCTTATTAAAGTTTTTAAAACTCCTGCTATATAAATTGTGTCTGCGTGGTATAAATAATTTATTGAAATTGGGATAAATACAAAATTGAGGTAAGTGATGAGAAACAAAAGTTGCCAAATTTCCTGAAAGAATTTCATTAGTTATTAAATTAGAGAAAATATTTTTCAATAATTGCAGCAAAGTGATCAGTAATTCAAGTCAGCATATAAAAGGGCGAATATTATAAAAAGATAATAAGTTTAAAAAATCAGACGTCACAATGTCCTTATTTCAATGCGGTAGTGGTGTAGTGGTAGAGCGCTCGCTTCATAAGCGAGAGGTTCGGAGTTCGATTCCCGCCACGTCCCTGGTAATACTGCGCTCAACTTGTTTCTCCGCGCAGCATCTTTGTTTGTCAAGGTTCGTGTTTCGGAGTTAAAGAGTTGAGAGAGGGTTATAACCACAAGTAGCCTCCTCATCTGTAGTGGCCTTCTCGGCCTTGGGGAGGTGAATTAAAAAAAAAAATTTGATTGTATCATATCAATATTATAATCACCAAGTAAGAAAACAGGTTTATTTTCAGCAGATATTTTTTGAAGTAGGAAAGACATGATATTATTAAAAATAGTGATGTCCATGCAAGGGTGTCAATAAAAGCAACCATCAATATTAGAGTTTTTAGAAAAAATAATTTCAACCAAGTTGGATTCTAAACAATTAGGTGTGTAAATCATTAAACCATCTCTTTGTTTGTATATTACTTTTTTTGATAAACATAATAATGTACCACCACAAGAGGATTCTGTTGGAGTGTGCTCAATGTTGTAATTATCAAAATTAAATAATGATAATATTATGTTTAAACCCTTAAAGTTTTTTTGTAATGATGATATGTTTAGATAAAAAAAGGAGAGAGCGTTAATTTTATCAAAGTTAAGTTTACATACATACATATATATATATATATATATATATATATATATATATATATATATATATATATATATATATATATATATATATATATATATATATCAGGGCTTGTGATGAAGCGAGCGCGATTGCGCTCCGCTCGTAAAACGCGCCCGTAAACGGTATTTTCAAACGTTCTAGGTGCGATATTCTATTATCAAAGCACTAATATAAAATATAAAAAGCACTAAGTCGTTCTCTTTTGCACTAAAGTAATGAATGAGCAGTTTGAAGTCGTTAATAGTTAATGATTTCAATTATGGAATGTGCACGTGGAAACACAATGTGAATACAAAAATGCGCAAATAAAATAAGAATAGAAAATTAGAAAACCACTATAAGAAAATTGAAACTGCAGAGTATTTTTAATCTTGTGAAAATATCAAGTAAGATTTATTTGATTTATTGTTTGTAATATTCCACACATCGTTTATAATCAAAATAAAAATTAATAATACAGTAATTTTTAAAAGTAGTTTTTGTTTATAGTAAGGTTTTTTTATTAACTATTATCTATTTTAACTCAAATTTAAAACGATTCTGTTGTTTAGAATGTTCGCAATCGCATTCGAAAAGGAAACAAAGTAATGACGTCAACATTTATAAAATGGAAAGTTATTATTCTAATTTATTATTATTTCAAATTATTCTTGTGTTATTTTTTTAAGATAAAAAAAATTTAAAAAAGAAATTTTAGAAAAAAATTGAATAATTAATTTGAATAAAAAATATCAAGAAATATAAAAACCATTAACCGTTAATTAAGTTTACAAGCGTAACATTTTAAAATACATATATCAAAACAACGAATCAAAACTAAGTCACTAAATTATACTTCAATAGAAAATCAATAAGAAGTTGCATTTTTGTTTGATATTATTTTTTTATAACATAAATAGTTAAAAATAAAATTGCGATCTCACAATATACAAGAAGTTTGGAAGTATAAAAATCTACTTCGTTGAAGTAGTTTCATGAGTGTGATACTAATTCAAACATTTTTTGACGAAAGAATTATGTAACAAATAAAAAAAGATATAAAAAAATAAAAAGCTTTTTATGAGCATCGCCTTCAGCAATTTTCATGATCGCGCTCGCCGACGTTATTTCGAGCACACATAATCGTGCTCGATGAAAACGTATTCTAATTTTACGAGCGCTATATAACACGCTTGACGATTTTCTTCATCACAAGCCCTGATATATATATATATATATATATATATATATATATATATATATATCGTATACATATATATATATATATATATATATATATATATATATATATATACATATATATATATATATATATATATATATATATATATATATATATATATATATATATATATATATATATATGTATGTATACATTGTATATATATCGTATACATTGTATATATCGTAATATTTACAAACTGTCTAATGAAGAAGAAATGTCTTCATTGGAGTCTAAAACACGAGATGAAACATAATTATTAATTTGATTAGAGACTTTATTTAAATGAAAAGATGGGAAAAGGTTTGTAGAAAGAGGTAAACTATCAGTTTTAAAAATTTTATCAGAAGAAAATAGCAACTTAACTTTGTTATCTGGTACATCTGTCAATGGAACTTTTAGTACAGTTATTGTAGTATCACTGTACTTAGAATTATTAGGCCTGTCACATTTAGAGTCCAAAACAAACAAATATTACATAGAATAATAAATAGAATACACAGCATATAGTTGGAATATAAGTTAGTATTGCAAATTAAAAAATAAAACATTACTTATACCTGCCACATATAGTACATGATATAAGAAAGCTCTGACAATCTTCCATTTATGGCCTTGTTTCCCAAAACTTCGCAACACATAGAGTCTCCACATAATTTTAGAAATATAGCAACATTTTCTATATCCCACTCAGTAGAAATCACTATAATAAAACTAGATTGAAATGAATGTGAAAAAAAAAATTATTTTATAAAGAATATTGTATTTTAATTCATAGTTTTACTATTTGTTAAATATTTTTCTATAACACAATCTAATCAATCAAGCAGATATTTCAAAAAACATTTACCAGTGATTTCATCAAAAAGACTGATAATATCATCAGAACTCCAAAGTCCTCGAACATCTGACTGAAAAATTTGAAATGCATTTGAAAGTTCCATTAAATCTTGAGAAATTGAAGTAGAAGTCATTGCCATTTGAGCCCATAATATATTTTCTATAAAAAGAACAACAAAGTAAAAAGTTTCTCCTGACTTTTCTACTTTTACTCAAAAGGTTACAACCAAATAACATGTTATCAAAATCTAATAAATTTTATAATTCACAAATGGAACACTTCTCATTAAAATTGCTCATATATATATATATATATATATATATATATATATATATATATATATATATATATATATATATATATATATATATATATATATATATATATATATATTTATATATATATATATATATATATATATATATATATATATATATATATATATATATATATATATATATATATATATATATATATATTTATATATATATATATATATATATATTTATATATAGCGGATAATATTTATCTAATAATGCAATTTCCTAATATACTTTGTGCAAAAAAAAGAAAAAAAAAACTAAAATAAAAAGAGCTTAAAGCTTTACTAACATTATGTTATTTTTTGTTATGATATTTTTATTTTTTAAGAGTTATTAATTTGTAATTATTTTTTATGTTTCAGTGGTATCTGATGTCAATATTGGTAGATTATGATATATAAATTTGAACAAAAATTTTGTACATGCTAATTTTAACAAAATTCTTATAAAAATTTCGTACAAGCTAACTGGACATAGAATCAGCTATAAAAAGATTCGAAATTAGAAAGTACAGGAATTATCTTTGAAATATTGTATATTGAAAAGTTGTATACTAGTATAATGTCTCAATTAACAAGAAACAGTTGAATTCAATGGATGAACTGCATAACTATGAGAGGAGGCTTAAAGGATTAGAGAAAGAAGTTTACTTGTCAACAAATGTACACAAAACTCCTTAGATTGACGAAGTGTATGGCTGAAACCACCTGAGGCCTACTGTATGACAAAATGACTTGGGACTTATCAAAGCAGTAGAGGTGGACAAGATGTTACATCATGTGAAGCACTTAAGACCAAAATGTGAAATTCAGCACACCCAAACAAGTGAGATGACAAATGTAGAAATAGAAGATAGTGATGAATATCTGAGAAACAACAAGGCGTTGATGATGATGGTAGTGAGGATCTGGAGGCAAATACTACAATAAGTGATCACTCAGCGGTTGACAGTGAAATCCAGAATGTGGCGCCCCATACATCATAACAACCAAAAATGACAAATACTTTCCAAAAATTGTTGTTATTAAATGTGATATTAGAGGATCAAGGAGGAGTGTAACTGTTTTGTATCAAAATAAAAACTTTTATCTTTAATTACATTGCGTTATTTTTTGTTATGGCATTTTAACAGTTTTTTTTCTTAACAGTTTTTAATTAGTAATTATTTTTAATATGTTCAAGTGAAATTATGTCAATACTTGTGGATTACAATATTGTATAAGTTCTAACTAGAATTTGGTATTAACAGTTTTTATTAACTAAAAAGATCTGTCAATTATTTGATGTATTTTTTGCGTGAAAAATCTACCAAGATTCTCATTATTAAAATAGTGTTTTTCAATTATTAACTAAAAAGTTTACCTCCATCTGGTTCAGTTGGACCAAATAAGATAAACATGAGTCTTGCTTGGAAATAAATAGGATATGGTTTTAATATTTGTGCTAGCCAAAACGACTTGTCAGCCAAAGTTGATTTATTAAGAAATATCTCTTTGCAAAAGACTCGAACATATCTGAAATGATAAATTTTATTAATAAATATCTCTGTGGGAATAAAAACAAAATTATTATTATTACTGAGATAACCTCTACACTGATATATAAATTTTATGTATAGTATATCTATATTGAGAATCTGTACAGACCAGTAATTAATACTCAACAGATGCAAAAAAAAAAAAGTGTTTAAAAAATTATAACTTTACTACCTTTCGTAACCAGATAAACTAGCTGGTTTTGATTTCATAACATGTCCAATTCTTTCCTCAAGTAGAGATGCCCCTTTAATCATAAAATAAAATATTCCAAAAATCATATGATCCAAAAATCAAATGAATGAAAGCTTTTTTATAAAAAAACCTTTTATAGCTTGAAATGCTTTTACTTTTTCATCATCTTCCCAACCAGCAATAAAAGCATGCAAAAATATGCCATAACAGCTATAGGCAAGGTCACTCCCTAGTTCAGTGCATATTTTAACATGTGAATCACGTAGCTGAAAAATCAAAAATAGTTAAACACAATTTAACTTGAAAAAGATTATTTGCTCACACACACAAGAAAAGCAAACAATTTTTTTTATTTAACAAATGGTTATTTATTTAAATTTGATTAAATTATTTTTCAAAACGCAATTTTTTTTACAATGACTGATACCTGATCAAGAATTTTTCCAACTTGAGAAAGTCTCTCTCTCGTAGAAAACAAACAAGTAGATCTTTTCAGCATAATACCTAAATTGAAAAAAAAAGTAAAAACAGTAAAACTAAAAGAATTATAAAACTTATAATAATTAAAATTAATTGTAACTATAATTAAAAAAAAAAGTTTAACCATAATTAGTAAATACTAGGTATAAAAATTTCTATAACCCAAATTAGGCAAATTTTATTAAAAAAAAAAGAATTTCAATTAATTTAAAAAATACTGTAAGATATCTAATTTAAAATGAGTTTTTCTTTTTTCTCTTAAAGTATTTAAAATTTTTTATTTTTTGGCAAGTTTTAATATTATTAGTGAGAAAGAAGTAAACAAACATTAAAAAATAATCTGCATTATTTTAATGCAAACTAATGCTTTTACAAGATAAAATTATGTTTAACCCATAATAATTAAAACAATTTAAAATGATTATGGTTATTGCACATATATCATCAAAAATGCTTTTAGACAAAAAAGCTTTTAGTTTTCATTGTTGACTGAGAATTAAAAATAAACTTGATTTGCATTTAAAAGTTTATTTGGATTAAGTAAAGACGCTCAGATATTAAGTTTAAAATCTTTGTCACTATAATGACAGAAGTTTCCAGGAGTCATTAACAATTAGTAATTTTGTAAATTCTCAAGTCAAAAACAATAAAAGTGCAAGGACCAATAATAATGGGTATAGGTAAACTCCTTTTATATTTTTTTTGAATAATTCAATGTAGACTTATAATTATATGAACTATAACAATGTAAAAATTATTACATATGTACAAATTATTATTTACATAATAATCTAAAATTATTATAAACTAACTTTTACAACTTGAATTATAACATCACAACAATATTTAAATAACTTATATTAAATAATACGAAAATTAATTATATTTTATAACAAATTTTAGAACACACACATAATTTTAAGCCTAAAATTTATGATTTCAGATGATTTTAGAAGTGCAAAAACTGGTCCTAGCCGGACCAATTTGTCTATAAAAACATCAAACTTTAGAGGTCTGGCAGAAACTTTTAAAATCAACTCAGAAAGCCATCTTTTATTCTATATGGTCCATATTGGACTAGTTATCAATATTAGGGTAGGACCAGAAAGAAATATTGTGGTTTTTATTCAACAAAAAAATTTAAGCAAAATATGTAACTTATGTAAGTTACTTAATATTTTTTAATGGATGTCATCAGCTTTATGTCAATATGCACAAATGACAAACAGCAATAAGTTCTTATTATTACATAATATATATATATATATATATAATAATTTATTATATATATAAATATATATATATATTTTTTATCTATTCATTTAATTCAGATTTTTTTTTTTTATAATCTTAACTATGAACCTTGTACTGCACTTGTGTGCAGTCCATAGTTAAGATAAAAAATAAATAATTAATTAAAAGTTCTGTTTAATCTATACACAGCTGCATTGCTACTGGCACAGGTAACTAACTGATTTATAAGGCTAAGTCTAGCTTTAACATAGTATTTGCACTAAAATTATTTAATAGAGCCACATCATAAAAACAGAGGCAGTAGGTCTTACATAGCTGCACTTATACCTTGATCGAGCATTGCTTAAATTGCCTGATTAATATGTTTGTCTGCGTATAAAGACATTTAATCTCTCTTATATCTTAATCTGATTTATATCAGTATTATCAAGCAAACTATTTTCTATTATGTGACCCAGATATTTGAATTTGTCAATGAAAAATAATTCACATCCAGCTAAGGTAAACAATGGAAAATTGCTTGACACAATCTTATGTTTTGGGTTAAATACCATATACATTGTTTTTTTTTGTATTAAATGACATGTTAATGGCAGTGTCTTTAACATTTAATGCAGTTAAAAATTTTTGCAATGCAAACCAATATATATATATATATATATATATATATATATATATATATATATATATATATATATATAATATATATATATACACACACATATATATATATATACATATATATATATATTATATATATATATATATATATATATATATATATATATATATATAAATATATATATATATATATATATATATATATATATATATATATATATATATATATATATAAATATATATATATATATATATATATATATATATATATATATATATATATATATATATATATATATATAAATATATATATATATATATATAAAATCAGGGGCTATTCTAGACCCTTTTCGATCGACAGTGTCAACCGTATTTGGGCACCACCTAAATTCAAATTTGAGGACCTTTTTTTATATTATGTTTTACAGCAAATATTGTTTTTTTTTTTTGCAAAAAAACACAGATTTTCTGCTGAATTTTGCCAGGACAGGGAGAAACTGCTGCCCAAATTTTTTTCCTAGAATAAATCCTGATAATCATGTAATTGATATATAATAATTTATTATATGCATATATACATATATAATTATATAACTGATATATAATAATTTATCATATAAATAAATATAAATATATATAAATGCAGCCCTCGGAACCAAGGTCAACATTCAGCAATGCTGACCTAAGTGTCTAACTAAAAATGTTTGAGGTTGGAAAAAAATCTCAGACCTCATTTCTTAGTTTTATGGTAACCTCAATTTTTTTTGCATATCTGATGCCAACCCCTTAACAGTTTAAGGTCAGCAATTTATTGCTGATCTTGACTTATTATTATATATTTGTTATATTGTTATAATGCAAATAAGTTGCTGTATTGTAAACCTGATAGCTATTTGAACAAAAAAAATTATAGCACCAAAAAATAAAAAAATATTGATATTAAATTACCAAGTTGGCTATAATGTTTTTGGCATTGCTTTGATTCTTCTTTAAACTCTTGAGAATTAAATTCTTCAGCATCTGCAGCAGTAGTAATTGATGGTACAACTCTTTTATACCCTTCTTTACTGTAAACATACATTAATACTAGATTTCGCATTTCTTTAGATGAAAGTGTGAGAATACCAAGAGAGTGTAAAGATGCATGACTTAAGATCCGCAATATTACCTAAAAAAATTATTCAAAATAGCGCAAATTACAATTTTTTGTTATTTAACTTTTTAGTAAAACTTAATAGCTCAGCACTTAGAACTACAGTTGGCATTTGGCAATGTTGACCAAGAAGTGTTTTAGGTAGGCAAAAAATCACCAACCTCGTTTCTATGTTTTATGGTAAAACCTTTGTACCACAATTTGCAGCAACAATATTATCAAAAAAAAGTTATGTTTTCAAATAATTTGTTTTGGAGCATTTTTTAATTTACTTTGTGAAATCAACTTTATTTAATCTTTATGTGTATATATATATATATATATATATATATATATATATATATATATATATATATATATATATATATATATATATATATATATATATATATATACAACCCCTAGATGTTGTCCGAAAGTTTTTTTCATATTTTGTTGACAAAAAGTAAAAATTAAAATGCAAGACCGGAATTATTTTTTTTAAATTAATTAATAGACTGCCTGCCCTAACCAAACCCTCAGTTGATGTAGCCACTCCCTTGCGGGTCAGGCTAAAAGATAGTAGATGTAGCAGCACTCCCTTGCGGGTCAGGCTATAAGATAGTCGATGTAGCAACACTCCGCGCATGATTTACAGTAAAAAATAAATAAAAATAAAAACATTTTATTAAAAAAATTAAAAATAAAAACATTTTATTAAAAAAAATAAAAATAAAAACATTGTTTATATTGTTAAAAACATTCAGAATGTTTTTAAAACATTCGGGTCAATTAAATTTGCGTTTTTGTGGTTTTTTAAAAAAACGATTTATTTGTAATTAAATTAATGGTTTTTACTTTCGTCCAACACGCAAATGTTGCACGAAAGTCAAAAGTAATTAAAAGTGACATAGGTGTTGGCGTAAGAATCACTTTTTTCCTTCCGCTCTTCCCAAAGACAACGAACTATAGATCTATATATATATACACACACACATACATACATATATATAATATATATATATATATATATATATATATATATATATATATATATATATATATATATATATGCATTAATGTATACACACATATTTGTAATGTAGTGTCGTAACAGTAGAGCATAATAAAAAAAAGACAACATTAGGAAATATTAACTTTAGCAATTGATTTTATACATGGTTTCCATTTTATTAAAATATAAATATTATAGTATAAAATAAATCAACTCTTGCAATTATTTAGAAGTCTAGATTTGGTTAAAACTTAAAACTATTTAGATAATAAAAGTTATTTATTAAATTTACATAACATTTTTTTTTTTTTACATTTTTATTTGTTCATTTTTCGGATGATGTTTATGACAAAAGTCATAAACATCAAGCCATTTTAGCTTAGGTTTTAAAAATATATATTTTATATATAAAATATTTTATTATATATTTATATATTATTTATAACTTTATATTATAAAGTTTTTTACTTTTTAAGAAAAAATATTTAAACACTAGTAACAACAACATTAACTACAAACAAAACAAAAAGAAATAATTCCAATTAGACTGTACATGCATGTGAAATAGATTTTTTATTAAAATATAAATACATTTCATAGATTCACCTTCAAATAAATAAGTGCATGCTTATTATGTGTTTATTATTATTATTATTTTTTTATTAAAAGAAATTTGTAAAAAAAAAAAAAATTAAAAGCAATAGATAAACAAAAATATTTTCTTTTTTTTTTAAAAAAAAAAAAAACTAAACAGTAACCTCTAAAGGGAGAGGAGCAAATGAGCCTCTTTTAGTTGATATCACCGGTAACTGGTCAAATGGCTTATCGTCCAAATGCCTTGCAGTGCGCTTACGGCATTTCATATAGCGACATATTGATGGTCTGAGACTGTAGACATTTTCCTCTATGTCTTTAAATTTTTTGGCTGAGAATAACCGAAATAAGATCAGACAACAGTACACATTTAGCAATATAAAAACCTTTATTTTTTCTAGCAACAAATTGTTTTTTAATCAAAATAAAAAATTTATCATAGCTTATAGTTTGGTTAAATTTAAAAAACCTAATCTCTGCCTCTTTGTCTTGTTATCAACATTTGTCTCTCGGTTTTCCATGACATACATGAATTGGATTCTGAAAAACGGATGTTGAAAATGAATTTATATCATGGACATTTTGCTTCACTTCTGGTCACTTTTCGTCGAGAAGATTGTAAACAAACCGAAACACAATAATTTCACTTTAAACTTGATTTTTTAAAATTTCGCGCCAATGAAATGTTTATATTTCCAGACCTTTTTTGGCGAAATGGTCACGTGATCTGAATTTACAACCAGAAATGGCGTTAGGTTTCTTACTACTAGGCGAAGGATTTTTATGCACAGTGTAATTCTATGCGAGCATATCGCAAATATATAAATTCATCTTTATACTGTACATAACCTCGCTTATAAAATAAAATGCCTGCTGTTAAAGGTGAAGGAATGCGAGGGCTTCAAGTTTTTATCTCAGACATTAGAGCATGTAAGTTGTGTGCGTCTAAGTTTCAACTAAAATCATAGTTAATATTCTGCAAATAAATATCTGCAGTAAATAATCTGCCTGAATATTGCCTAAAATGCCACAATAAGTAGAATAAAGACTTCTGACATAGTCCTACAAAATAAAACTCTAATTTAAAAGGATTTTTGACGTAAATAAAATTAAACCAGCATATAATATTATTCATATTTTCAAAATATCTTTTTTTTTCATAATCTAAACCAAAAGTGATCAATGTTAAGTTAATTATTGTTTATAAACCTAGTTAATTTAATATATATCCTATTTTCATATATCTATTATAAACCTGGTTTTAAATTTAATGTAGCAGGTTTAATATTTTTTACCATTTTATTTAATTTTCAATGATAATAAAAAGTTTTGATAATACATTAAATAATAATTTAAAGTTTTTTTTTTGCATAGGTTAAAGCCCTTGCAAAAAAATTAAAAAAATTTATTATCCCATATTTGTTACCAATATATATTACAAGAAGAACTCTCCTTAAATAAAATGTTAAAAGTCAACTCTAAAGTTATTAGATATCATTTCATATATATGATTGCCACCTACCAGTATTTATGTAAGATATTAAATTACAACTGATATTGATCTTAAAAGTGACTTTGTCAAATTGAAAGGCAATCCTACCAAATGATCTGGCCTGTTGACATGAACATGTTCTATTTAGACATTCTGTTTCATTTCTTAATAAAATAGAATATGTTCATTTGTTAAAATAAAATGAGGGCAAAAAAAAACAACAAACATTTTTGCATATTTAATTTTTCAACATTGTATTTTTCTGTCAAAAATGGCTCTTTTATCATAATACTTTTATGAAATTTCACTGTTTTTTCATACCCATGTTTTTATTACTATTTTTATTTGCAAACTGTATATGTTATTGTTAATCTTATTATTTAATCGTTGATATTTAACTTTTTTTTTTTTTCAAAAAAGTTCAGAAGTTAAATATTTTATGAAATAAAACTTATGTGAGTTTATGTTATAATATACAAAGTTAGTTCTGATTTTTTAATTTTAGGTAAATCAAAGGAAGCAGAGATGAAGAGAATAAATAAAGAGCTAGCAAATATTAGATCAAAATTTAAAGGTAATTTTCATTATTTGCCTATTTTACTAGATAACTACCAGTAAATATACTCATAAATTAAACAAATTTCGGCATACATAGTTCATTAATCTATATGAGTACATTTTAATACCTCACTGAAACCATCTGCCCTAACTATATCTTTTTCAGTGAAATTTTTTACAATTATCTTTTATGAAAAAAAAAAAAAATTCCATGCTCTAAAAATTTTTCATTGCATCAAGTCCTAAAGTGCTAGGTTATGTTCAATTTGAAAAACTAAAAAAAAAGATTTTTTTTCCCCCTTAATTTACAAAATATATTTATGTGTATTTCATGGCTCTTCTAAAAACTTCAATTATGGTTGTATCTTTTATATCTAAAACCCATGCAAACCATTTTCTATCCAAAACCAATGCATATAGTTTTAGCTGCAATCCATCAGTATATACGTGTAAATTACTAATATGTTAAGTTTTGATATATAATAAAATATATTTGGTCCTTAAAATATACCATTTAGAAATAAACAAAGATGACCTGAACATCCATTTGCAAAAGTATCTTAATTTTAAAGTAGTATTACTTATAAAAGTCCGAAACAATAAAGTGTATTTAGTTAAACTTTGGTAAGGTTGGGTGAAATATTTAAATGTTTCACTTGAAATTGTCTAATCAAATGGTTTTAAGGCAGAGAAAAATAACTGTTGGGCAATTCTATGTGAAATTATTCAGGGCATGCAACCCTGAGTCTCATGTTTTGTTGATTTTTACACCTCCTAAAAATTTTAATAAGTTTTAAAATTGCCAATTCCAAATTTTATTCATCTAATTCTAAAATAATAAAGTAAATTTTTCCCACCCCACCCTAAGCTTATTAAGACCCTTCCCCCGTTTATAAAATTTTACTCAGGGATGCAGAGTCCCAAAAAGGACTCTGGTTTGAAAGTCACAAAAAGATTACTTCTTCCTAGTTTTTAGTATCAAGACAAGATTTCCATATAGTAAAACTATTATGGAAATCTTGTCTTGAGCACAAACTGTAGAAGTATTTAATTGAGAATTAACTTTAGTATTGGATGCCATAGTGATTTCGATGTTTAACAATGGGTTAATCTGTTTAACTGTCAGGAAGAGTATAGCCATTATATTCAAAAGTCAAATAAGAGTAAAATTTTTTATGCAAATAACTCTGCTTTATTCTAGGTAGAAGTAAAAGATCAGACTCATGAATTAGAGATTAAAAGTTAGACTTTAATTAATGACACTGTTGAAGACTAACCAAAAGTCTCTAGAAACTAACATCTGAGATAAGATACAAGATTTAGTAAGCTGAGAATAACAGAGCTTAACATCAGACAGGACTTTTTTACATTGGTTTCTTGCAATAATAAAAAGATACTTGTTCTTAAGAGAGATGTTCTTGTGGAAAAGATGAAAAAAATGATTTAAGTTGAAAAATGTAGAGTAGAATGAGGCTTTACTTAAAGTTGAAGATAATTGATAAAAGTTTCCAAATTTTTATTCCAGATTGAACAAAAGCTTCCAAGAAGCGTTTTATGCATACATATTATGGATATAAATATATCTGTGTGCGATTTATTTAGATGCTGGCATACAATATCCTTTTATTGTTATATAACTTGATATTGTTATATAAACTTTACATAAGTATTTATATGGTGTATTATTTGCTGAAAGAGGAGATGATCAGATGGATGTGTAATGTGACTCTAGCAAGACAAGAAATAAAGGCATAATCTTATACAGGTTTAAAAAAATGTTGTAACCAACAACATTTGTTAGAAAAGATTGAAGTAATTTAGGTATCAGCATGTAGAAAGGTAGCAGCTTCTGTAGAAAATGGCTGTGGTAGAAGTAAGAAAGTTTGATGAGAGTGCCTTACATATTGTATAAATGAGCTTTCAACCGATTTGACAAAAATTAATTTTTAACCAAATATCTGGTCTGTGTTTTTAACGGTTTTTTTTAAATAAGTTTTCCAATAAGTTTTCCAAGCATTCATCGAACCTTATACCTCCCAATTCTAAAGACTGCACTTCAACCACTATGCCAAGGCTGATCAAATTTGGCTCGTAATCAAACCAACAACAAAATATACTAAATACATACCGGAAAAGCATAGTTATAAAATTACAGTAGGTTGAATATTCAGTAAGTTTAAAATACAGTAGGTCAACGATTTAGTAGGTTGGAAAGTTAGTAGTACCTATTTTAATTAGGTGTTAATATAAAAATCAAAAATTGTAGGTTGAAAATCAAAAATATCATAATTAGTTTACAAAATTTTAAAATTAGATTGAGTTATAGGCCACTATATAAAATATGTTGTGGCACATATAATGTAGAAAGTGATAGAATAATAAAATGCAGAAAGTAATAAATACTTTATAAATATTGATATTTTTTATAAATAATTGTCTTAACCAATTGTTGGCCACTGGTCAATAAAAAAACAACCGTTTATTATTCATTAAAATTAATCTAGTAAGTGAAAACTTGCTTAGTATAGTTTTGAAAATTTAATAAAATATTTAAAAAAACAATAAATAAAAAAGATGATTCTGAATTTACTTATTTAAATTTATCTACTAATGATGTACATTTAGCAGTGTTTTTTATTTCTGTTTTAGGAAAGACCATAATCCAATTTATTGTGATAACTGTAACTAAATTATTCAAGATAACTTTTTTTTAAAAATTGAGGGTATACATCTGCATTTTTATAATTCAACTCATCCCCGGTAAAATTCTAATAAATTTATAAAACTTAGGATTGGACTTTATAGAATTACCAAGAAAACAGAAAAAGCAAGTCAGCAACAACTAAAATTACATTTTGATATGGCCGAAGCTGTTTCAGTTTTATTACTGTCAAGTTATGACTGTCAGGTGCTAAATACAATGTGGGTTGGGAATAAAAAGATGGATGGGAATTTTTATCCAGATGTAATAAATGGGGGGAGATGGGAAAGGAAGGAAGGGAGAGGGGTGACGGTATTCTTAACAGATTAATTAAATTTTGGTGTTACTATGTTACTTGATTTTTCTTGATTGAAGGTAATGAATTTTTGATTTTTTTAATAAGATAATTTTCAAAAATATAACAGGAAACTGGGATATTTTATAAAGTTGTTAAGTTTTTGAAGCTGTTTTTTATGGTATGATAGGAGCAAGGTGTTTAAAGCAAATAAATAAATATTCAAATTAGTAAAATTGGTGTCAACTATAATATTGCTTAATAATAAGTATTGTTTCATAAATGTGCATTTCCAAGATTTCCTTATAAAGAGTCTTTAGGCCCGGTGAATAAAAAAAAGCAATTGCTTTTACGCAGTAATTGGTCATAAACATATTTAAAGTTCTATTAATTTTATATACATAACATATATGAAGACGTATACAATAACAAACAAAAAGGGAGAGTTTTTAAAAAAGCTTAAAATTTCTATATGCATCAAAACAGCTTAAGAAAGTTTTTGCGCATATATTACGATATTTATGTTATTAATATGCTTCAAGTAATTAGTTAAGTCTGCGCATTTAGCACACGCTAAAGAGACAACTTTTTTTCTTATAGGATAAAATGTTTTACATTCAAACTTATTTTCTTCAAAATAAATTAACGGAGTTAGGGTCCTTATAAGCTGTGTAATAGTTTACAATTTTACAATAAGAAGTTATAAAGTAATGAACATTAATCGTTAACTCATAACAAAGGTTTGACAGTTTTTTACTTTCTACTACTTACTAAAAATTATTGAAAAAAAAAAAACAACTATATAAAGAATAAGTATAGAAACATTGTGGAATAGACTTACCATGATCCTTTGACTTGAAATAGACCGTATTACAATGACCTGTCTAATAGACTTACCATGATCCTTTGACTTGAAATAGACCGTATTACAATGACCTGTCTAATAGACTTACCATGACCCAAATCATGGTAAGTTCATTATTCCTCATATTTTTAAGTCTAATTTCAAATGTTTTTAAACTTTTTATACTGATTGTAATTAAAACATTTCAAGCAGGTATTCTAAATGTTATTCAAAATACCCAATTTAAGTACTATTATCTGAACCACTGATATATAGCAGTTTGCACAAAGACTACTAAAGTATTTTAAATTTTTTTAAGTTAATTATGTTATAAATTTTTTTTCTTTTTCATAACTTTAAAAGTTAGACAATATTTATAGTTTTTCTACCGCTTACTAAAAAAAATATTAAGGAATAAAATGTAAAAATAATATTTCTAGAATAGACTTACCTAGACCTGTATTTTATGGTTCAGGACATTTAGTCTATCTATGGCTTATTTATAATCTTTATTTAAAATATTATATTAACTACCTTAAAAAAACAAATAAATAAGAAACAAAAGATTATGTTGAGAATAAGATTGTTTTAAGCAATAAATTATAAGGAAATATCTCTTTCAAACCTGAATTTAGATTTCACCATTAGTTTTTGTTATATTAGTCTTAATGATTTTTTACACAGTTTAAAATTGAATTTGATTACAACGCTGTACTTTAAAATATGCTAATAAAGTAATTTAACTTTTAACGATATAAATATCAAAGCTGTGTTAAAGTTACATTTATTAGCATTAACCACTTTCAATAAAATCTCTTAACAAGTCCTGCATTGACTTAGGGTTTGGGCAGTCTATCTAAGTTTGAGAGACAGTTAAAACAAACAAAAGTTGTTGTTTTTTAATTTTTTCCTTTCATTTTTTTTTTTTTTTAATGCTAATAAACAGAGTTAATATGCAAAATAATACAAAATATAGTTTAAAAGATTTATTGGAAGATATTTGACTAATAGATTGTTTGTCTTTAAAATTTTAAATCAAATTGTAAATTTAATAAGCAATCAATTATAGTATTCAAAATATTTGCAAGTGAAATGTTACATTTTCTATTATTTCTCGGGTGCATTTTTGTTTATTATTTAATTAGTAAAACTGTTTCACAGACAACTGCATAAAATATTTACCTAAGTTTAAGTTATTTCCAGTAATAATTTAAATTTTTTTTCTAACAAATATAAGTTTACCATTATCTTTATATAGGAGACAAACAAATGGATGGCTACCAGAAAAAAAAATATGTGTGCAAATTACTTTTTATTTTTTTGCTGGGAAATGATATTGACTTTGGTCATATGGAAGCTGTTAATCTTCTTTCTTCCAACAAGTACTCTGAGAAGCAAATTGTGTGTTTTTTTATAATTTTTTTTTATGTTGGTGTAAATTCTAATTATAAATATTTAAACAAATTTGAATTTTTTTTTTTATTTAATCATAGATAATATTCTTTCTAGAATTCCCTGCTTTTTTATGCAAGTTTAATCTATTAATTTAAAATTGCAAATTCAAGTTCTGAGTTTCTATTATATTTTGAATTAGATTTTGACTTCATATGACTGATTGCATATTTATATGTAGGGCTACCTATTTATCTCTGTGCTAGTTGGTGCAAATAGTGACTTGATTAAACTGATTATACAAAATATAAAAAATGACTTAAATAGTAGTAACCCAATTTTTGTTTCACTTGCACTTCATTGTATCGCAAACATCGGAAGTCAAGAAATGGTAGAAGGTGTTGGGCAAGATATTTCAAAAATACTCATCTCAGGGTATATTTTTTTAATGATTTGTTTTATGGTGTTAGACCACGATTAATATAAAAAATGAAAATGTAAAAAATATGGTTTTTTAATTTATCTTATTCAAAATTTTGTTCTCTTTTTATGTATGTATATAGCAATGTTTGTTTTGAAAAATGTAAAATCCAAATTATTATTATTGTTTATCATAGCAATGTCATAGCAACCACTTATACATATATTGTTTTTATATGTTAAAGAAAATTTGCAAAATAGTTTGTTTTTATTTTGTTTCATATTTTTATTTTTTTAATTTATCTACTTTGTTTTTCAAAGAAATTCAAAAATTGAAAATTGTAGTTTTATTGTAATTAAAATTACAATTGATAATGTAATTGTTGTGATTCATATTGTTGTTGTTGTAATATGTTGTATTTGAGCCTTATTAATAGTTAGTAATATGTTATATCTTTCATAAATTATTAGCAATAATTAGCATAATTAGCAAGAAAATAAACTTTAACTACTAGAAGACTATTAGTAAGCAAAATTTTAGGAGACAAAAAAGCGGATCGAACAGCATAGTTTAAAAAAAAATTTTCTGGTGATTATTGTATCAAATCTCATTGTTCAAGTGAAATTAAACAATAGCTGAGTTTTCTAAAAACTCCTCTTTACAAACGTATTTATATTGTGCATTTTATTTAATCAAATACATTCTGCTAACTCTTGTATATCCATAAATTTTTTGCAATGTTGTTAAGGATATAGAAATAAAATCAAGATCTTTCTATTGTTGCAGAATTTTGATAGCAAAAGGAATACAGATAATTATAATAATTGGAAATTGAATTGTTACTGCTAAATTAACTATAATAGGTCATCAGAAATAGATTATATTTTGCTGTATAACATTACAATGATGATAAAAATTGTGTGTTAAAAGTATTAAAGTATTTTGAATTACAAGGAAATGCTTCAAAAAATAACTACAGTAGACAGTT